>NC_042986.1:35177675-35796738 GCF_901001165.1 Salmo trutta | reverse complement strand
AAGAAGCCACAATGTCTCCCTGACCTCACTCACAGCTCTGGAAGCTAGTGGCTAGCCTGGGCTAATGGGTTGTTACACAGAGATGAAATGTTTTTCATTGTACAGTGTAGTGTATATTATAGCATTATGGTTTCCACTGCACTGTGCCAGCAGCCATGCTTAACTCAATTTGTACTGATGAGCCAGGTCATAAACCACAGTTAGTCTTTATTAATAGGTCCCTATGAAGGCTGGTCAAACTCCGAATGATGTTGGGCTTTATGCACCTCCAGTACTGGTATGATGATTGAATCATGGTGTTATGTGTGTTTCCACCTCCAGTACTGGTATGATGATTGAATCATGGTGTTATGTGTGTTTCTACCTCCAGTACTGGTATGATGATTGAATCATGGTGTTATGTGTGTTTCTACCTCCAGTACTGGTATGATGATTGAATCATGGTGTTATGTGTGTTTCTACCTCCAGTACTGGTATGATGGTTGAATCATGGTGTTATGTGTGTTTCTACCTCCAGTACTGGTATGATGGTTGAATCATGGTGTTATGTGTGTTTCCACCTCCAGTACTGGTATGATGATTGAATCATGGTGTTATGTGTGTTTCCACCTCCAGTACTGGTATGATGATTGAATCATGGTGTTATGTGTGTTTCCACCTCCAGTACTGGTATGATGGTTGAATCATGGTGTTATGTGTGTTTCCACCTCCAGTACTGGTATGATGATTGAATCATGGTGTTATGTGTGTTTCCACCTCCAGTACTGGTATGATGGTTGAATCATGGTGTTATGTGTGTTTCCACCTCCAGTACTGGTATGATGATTGAATCATGGTGTTATGTGTGTTTCCACCTCCAGTACTGGTATGATGATTGAATCATGGTGTTATGTGTGTTTCCACCTCCAGTACTGGTATGATGGTTGAATCATGGTGTTATGTGTGTTTCCACCTCCAGTACTGGTATGATGATTGAATCATGGTGTTATGTGTGTTTCCACCTCCAGTACTGGTATGATGGTTGAATCATGGTGTTATGTGTGTTTCTACCTCCAGTACTGGTATGATGATTGAATCATGGTGTTATGTGTGTTTCTACCTCCAGTACTGGTATGATGGTTGAATCATGGTGTTATGTGTGTTTCTACCTCCAGTACTGGTATGATGGTTGAATCATGGTGTTATGTGTGTTTCCACCTCCAGTACTGGTATGATGGTTGAATCATGGTGTTATGTGTGTTTCCACCTCCAGTACTGGTATGATGGTTGAATCATGGTGTTATGTGTGTTTCTACCTCCAGTACTGGTATGATGGTTGAATCATGGTGTTATGTGTGTTTCTACCTCCAGTACTGGTATGATGATTGAATCATGGTGTTATGTGTGTTTCCACCTCCAGTACTGGTATGATGGTTGAATCATGGTGTTATGTGTGTTTCTACCTCCAGTACTGGTATGATGGTTGAATCATGGTGTTATGTGTGTTTCTACCTCCAGTACTGGTATGATGGTTGAATCATGGTGTTATGTGTGTTTCTACCTCCAGTACTGGTATGATGGTTGAATCATGGTGTTATGTGTGTTTCCACCTCCAGTACTGGTATGATGGTTGAATCATGGTGTTATGTGTGTTTCTACCTCCAGTACTGGTATGATGATTGAATCATGGTGTTATGTGTGTTTCCACCTCCAGTACTGGTATGATGGTTGAATCATGGTGTTATGTGTGTTTCTACCTCCAGTACTGGTATGATGATTGAATCATGGTGTTATGTGTGTTTCCACCTCCAGTACTGGTATGATGGTTGAATCATGGTGTTATGTGTGTTTCTACCTCCAGTACTGGTATGATGGTTGAATCATGGTGTTATGTGTGTTTCTACCTCCAGTACTGGTATGATGATTGAATCATGGTGTTATGTGTGTTTCCACCTCCAGTACTGGTATGATGGTTGAATCATGGTGTTATGTGTGTTTCTACCTCCAGTACTGGTATGATGGTTGAATCATGGTGTTATGTGTGTTTCCACCTCCAGTACTGGTATGATGATTGAATCATGGTGTTATGTGTGTTTCTACCTCCAGTACTGGTATGATGGTTGAATCATGGTGTTATGTGTGTTTCTACCTCCAGTACTGGTATGATGGTTGAATCATGGTGTTATGTGTGTTTCTACCTCCAGTACTGGTATGATGGTTGAATCATGGTGTTATGTGTGTTTCTACCTCCAGTACTGGTATGATGGTTGAATCATGGTGTTATGTGTGTTTCTACCTCCAGTACTGGTATGATGATTGAATCATGGTGTTATGTGTGTTTCTACCTCCAGTACTGGTATGATGGTTGAATCATGGTGTTATGTGTGTTTCTACCTCCAGTACTGGTATGATGATTGAATCATGGTGTTATGTGTGTTTCTACCTCCAGTACTGGTATGATGATTGAATCATGGTGTTATGTGTGTTTCTACCTCCAGTACTGGTATGATGATTGAATCATGGTGTTATGTGTGTTTCCACCTCCAGTACTGGTATGATGGTTGAATCATGGTGTTATGTGTGTTTCCACCTCCAGTACTGGTATGATGGAGACGAGACGGGAGACCTGCCTGTTGACTTCTCTATCGTCTGGGATGGAGACTTCTTCATCGACAAGCCTCCCACCATGAAAGGTATGTTGTTTTATCATATTCAGAATCATACATTCGTCATAATAGTGAATGCAGCTAAATAGTGTCAATGAAAAATACAAGACTGACAGAACTGGCACACAACAGGGAAACAACAGCCCCACCGGTGTGCTGCCTGAGGCTTTGGACTGGTCAAATACGTTGTCATACCTTGCTGAGCCCTCTAGTGTTATTTGAGTGTTGAGTCCACTTCATGTACAGTGCTGGGGGCTCTGGCTACCACAGTAAATATTATTCAGTGGTATAATTCAGTCGCAAATGTGGATTAAGCCTTTGCAGTTATTTTCTTATTGTCTTCAAAACTGTAAAAAACTTTTCTGTGGCCGATAAAGTCACAGAACTAAATGTACAGCCCCATGTTTTGTATCAAGACACCTTGTATAAAAGTCAGGGACAAACAGGGGTTGTCAATACTTTTCTTAAAAGTGTTTTATCTCACTGGTTCGATCAGGCCACTGTGAAAGAGACCCGTAGCTCTCCACAGTCAGACTGCAGATAGCATCTCTCCGCTGGGCGATTGGCCCTGCGCGAAGATGAGCTGAGAGGAGATAGCTAGCCATGTGGCTAGCAGCACAGTATTTTATGTTCTCCCACTGAACTGGTCAATTACTCTGTGTACCGTCTTCACCTTTACATCTGAGGTGGTGCATAGGAGCAGTGTGCGAGGCTGAGCCAAAGATAGAGGGAGATTAACAGCTCAGGACCTGGGAGTGAGCCATGCAGCACAAACAGACAGCACAGTGCAGCGCACCTCGCCTCTCTGTCTCAGACTCCATCTTTGCCCAGTGTTAACCCTCCCTGTCTGTCTGTCTGTCCCTGTGTCTGTCTGTCTGTTTGTCTGTGCTCAGCCCTGCTATATAAGTGTGAGGCCCAGAGGGACAGCTGTGGCCTGTGTCTGAAGGCCAGCACAGCGTTTGAGTGTGGCTGGTGCCTGGACAACAAGAAGTGTCTCCTGAGGCAGCACTGCCAGACGCCGGAGCAGAACTGGATGTACCACGGCAGGCACAACGTCCGCTGCAGCCACCCCCGCATCACCAAGGTAAGGCTGGACACAGAGAACTCTACTGTATATTTCTACTTCTGTATGGTTGCATTTAAGTCTGTGGCCTAGAGCCGCTGAACCCAGGCACTCTGCTGTGTGTGAACACGGGGAGATTGCTTTTCCTTGATCTTGACCCTGTTTCCATGGAAAGATCCGCCCGCTGACGGGGCCCAAAGAGGGGGGCACGCGAGTGACGATTGAGGGCGAGAATCTTGGGCTGCAGGTGCGTGAGATCGCCCACGTTCAGGTTGCTGGGGTTCGCTGTAACCCTGTGCCCTCCGAGTACATCAGCGCTGAGAGGTCAGTGTGGTGACTTTGTCAATAGGATTTCACTTGAATGGTTTTCAGCTAGATGAAAGATGCTGTACTTTATCATATGTTTCTTAACTCTACACTATTAGAAAACAGGGTTCCAAAAGGGTTCTTCGGCTGTCCCCATAGGACAACCCTTTTTGGTTCCAGGTAGAACGCTTTATAGAAAGGGTTCTACATGAACCCAAAATGGTTCTACCTGGAACCAAAAACGGTTCTTGAAAGGGTTCTCATATGGGGACAGCCGAAGAACCATTTAAGGTTCTAGATAGCACCTTTTCTTCTAAGAGTGTATTTAATTTGAACGTTAGACATTATAAGCAGTGAGCCGTTGATTGACAGCTGAGTGTGTGTGTGTGTTCCTCAGGATTGTGTGTGACATGGCCGAAGCGCTGCTGCCCCACTCTCCAGGCGGTCCGGTGGAGCTGTGTATCGGGGTGTGCAGTGCAGAGTACCGCACCCAATCCTCCCAGACTTATTCCTTCGTGGTGCGTATGACCTCGCATGACCCCATCTTTCCCTAGACCGATGACTGTGCAGAAAGTCTGTCCGCTCTCTCCCGGGGGCGGAGGGATACAAACCAAATGTCGTGGTTCTATGTAGCCCTGGGAACTACCTAGCCTTATGCTGCAATACAGAGATGAGGAAAGTGTTGTGAGAGAAAGTGTGGCCGATGTGATACACAGTAATTACCCAGCTATTCCGACAGAGCATTAAGCAGCAGTGAAACAGGAATGTGGTGTCGGTCTATTATCTCCTCAGCCTGGGCACAGAGCAGCTCACTGAAATGAATGGGCTTGACTGCTGCCCTTAAACCACCAATCAATAGGAGTCTTGCAGTTTAATTCCAGCAGAAGCCAAGATGCTCCCAGCCAAATGAATACATGTGCACCGAGAAACTATGTAGCTAATTACAGGAAAAAGGAGAGTCTTACTCATGTCACTGTGCTGCTGAATACAAATACATACTAAAACATGCTCAGCTGGGGTGCAGTGTGTGAGCAGCGATTACTAGAAATATAATGGGAATCGCTTTGTTGTACAGTAGCTTTTCAGAAAAAATGGTATAATTGTTTTGTGTGCTGCTGGGTGTAAACAGTGAGTTTCCTCCCTCTCACAGACCCCCAGCTTCAACCATGTGCGCCCGGAGAAGGGCCCCGTGTCCGGGGGGACCCGGCTGACAATATCAGGCCATCATCTGGACGCTGGTAGCACCGTCACTGTGTTCATCGCCCAGGAGGAGTGCCTGTTTGTTAAGTGAGTAGTCAGTCAGCTTGACCCCACCTCGGAGGAATGGACTGTGGTAGTATAGTAGTGTAATCTGTTCTATCACACCCTGTCTGCCCATTACCTGTCTATTTTTAAGTTCAATTAAAACAGCATCATAACAGGGTGACAGGATGACATTTTCTTGAGTGTTGTTTCAGACAGTGAATGAACTCTGTGACACAATATGACACATCCTCTGTCTAACCGGCCACAGGAGGACCAACAGGGACATTGTGTGTGTGACACCGTCGTCCCTGTCTGGCTCAGGGCCTGCGTCAATCAAATTGTTAATCGACAAAGCTGAGGTCACCAGCAGTGACACACACTACATCTACACAGAGGACCCTACCATCTCCAGCATCGAGCCCAACTGGAGTATAGTGAAGTGAGTAGTGGTGATACATACCAGCTGCAGCCAAGCGTATTCCCCTCCACTCCCCTCTCCTCTCCTCCTCTCCTTCCCTCTCCTCTCCTCCTCTCCCAGCCAACAGGCTGCAGGCTGGAACCTCTCAGCACATGACCAGTGCCCTGGGAGATTCCTCAGGAGAAACTCAGCCCAGCCATCCATTACTGGCAGTAATGCCTCAGGAACACTCTGAGATTACAACATGAGCCCCAAATCCGCACCGAGACGCCCACACTGTCCCATTGTAGCCATTTCACCATGACACTAAAGCACAATAGACAGTATGGGGGATGATGTATCTAATGTATGTCCCATCCTAATCCATGGGACCCTTAAGGGGAGGCTCCCTCTTCTTCTGAATCTCAACAGTACTGTAAGATAAATCATACAAACAACATGCTGTAGACAAAAACACTAAAAGTCAGCAACATAGCAGCTCTGTTACACAGAAGTTCTTATTTCATTCCTTCCTTGTTGTCTCTCTGCCCATGTCACCAGTGTGCAATAACTCTCATCTTAACCTCTCCACCATCATGTTTCTGCTTGTGTTTCAGTGGTAGCACCTTGATCACCGTCACAGGTACCAACCTGCTCACCATCCAGGAGCCCAAAGTCCGTGCCAAGTATGCAGGAATACAGACTACTAATGTAAGTGTTCCCAATATAAACATTCCATGTTTACACTGTACCGCTCTGACTATTACAAATGGTTAACCTGTATAATAGCAACTAGCATCAAGGACTTACGCAGTAAGCTTTTGTTACTGTACACATTGTCAGTATTGTGGTTTTACACAGACGTTTGTCTCATACTTGTTCCTGGTTTGACCCCCCTCTTTTATCTTCCTGTCCAGGTGTGCACTGTGGTGAATGACTCTGTGATGACCTGTCTGGCCCCGGGTATCATTTACACCAAGCACCAGGCCCCAGAGTCAGGCCTGCACCCCGACGAGTATGGCTTCATCCTGGATCATGTGGCTGCGCTGCTTGTCCTCAACGGGACACCTTTCACCTATTACCTAAACCCCACCTTCGAAACACTAGGGAACTCTGGGATAATGGAGGTCAAGCCCGGCTCTCCAATTATCCTCAAAGTAAGTAGATTCCTTGTTTGGTTTCATTTTCTGTTACTTTTGTCTGTTGAGAGGAAGGAGGATAAAGCTCTAGAGAAGCAAGAGAGGTCATGTGAGACAGAACCAGTACAGAGACAACTTCCTTTCCCTACACTATGTACAAAGTCCCTGAGCTGAGGATAGAATTACAAGTCAGGATTGATAATACTCTGAAGACCCATACACTTTATTGTGTGTGTGCTTTCGTCTGATAAAGGTGATTATTGTCCAACAGAATGTTTCTTTTGAAAACGAACAACATGTTTCTTCTGAAAACAGGGCAAGAATTTGATTCCCCCTGCTCCGGGCAACACCCGGCTGAACTACAGCGTGATGATTGGTGAAACGCCCTGTCTGTTAACTGTCTCGGAGTCTCAGCTGCTCTGTGATTCGCCAGACCTGACCGGGGAGCAGAGAGTCGTGGTAAGACCAGATGTCCCGCCCACCGTTTACAGGAGTTTGTGTATTTTATGTCAACAATAGCTTCGTGTGAGATATCTTTCATAGCCAAACTGCTCTGGCCATAATCCAGTCTTGTTATTTCTCTAAATATATTTGACATGTAGTTAAAACGCTTTTATCTGTGCTATCTGGAAACATGCCTGACTTAGAAATTACATCTATAATCAATTCTATAATAGCTGTGTGGCAGGTTTTTTTTTTACTTGAATGCTAATCCACCAAATGTAAAGGTCAAAGGGTCATCATGCATTATGATTACGGCGGCCCGCTGATACAAGCAACTTCCCATGTAATCGAAATATCTGTTGACTCCACAGCTTTGGCGCATTATCATCAATGCCAAACAGGACTAACTCTTTATTACATACACGCCTCAGAGCACAATGATTTCAGCTGTGGGCTTGAGCAGTAGAGGTGAAAAATAATCATCTTGGATTGATGAAATGCAATCACTTTTTTAATATTTTTATGGCCAGACAACCGTTGGCGAGAGCAGGTGATTTAATTGGCAGAGGGCAGTCTGGTCAATCTGATTATTGCAAGTGTCATAAGTATTTATCCATGTATTCCTATACAGTGCCGGCTGTCAAGACAACCACAGCTCAGAATGATTAGAAGCAGGTAGATTTAGTCCTGGAGTGTGGCAGCTTGTTTACCTTTTGTATCAAAGGCATGGTCCTGATCTTATGGTATTGACTTGACACTAACACGCCTGGACGAGGTAACTGACTGTTGATTCAGTGAAACGATCAGACTTTAATTTAATCCGATCAATAGAGTCAACTGTGGAGAGGAGGGAGCATTTACAAATCAAAGCTGAGATGAAAGAGAGGGGGAGAGAGAGAGAGAGAGAGAGAGAGAGAGAGGTGATGGGTGAGGTGGAGTGATCGCCCTCCCAGGGGCAGGGAGAGATGGAGACTCACGGCACAGTGAGAAGGCTGAGCCAGCTGTGCTAATGACCTGACACATAGCACAGTGACGGACAGACACACAGACAGCAGAGTGGCATTCTCCCTGTTCTCTTCCATCCAAACCACTCAATAATTAAAGCACACAGCCAGGAGGAGAATGGGGCGGTAAAGGTGAAACTCGTTAGCCAAACCTGTTGGAAGTCATCTGTAATTGGCCTGAAGTTTAAAAAGGAGATGTTAGAACCAAAACTAAAAAGTTTGGACATGTACTGTAACTCTGAGTCTGAGCTACATACAGTGTGCCTTCAGAAAGCATTCACACCACTTGACTTTTTCCACATTGCGTTGTTTTACATTTTGAATTCAGGCTGTAACACAACAGAATGTGGAATAAGTCAAGGGGTATGAATACTTTCTGAAGGCACTGTAGTAATGAAACCCTTCATATTGCAGAGCCCAATATTTCCATCTCAGTAGCTAGGTTTCCATTCAATTGGTGACAGATTGTCATGTGAATATAAAAACATCTGCATAAAAACAATATGATGTCTCCATCAAATTGACTGTAGTGCACATACAAATTCCTATGTACTGAAAAGAAAAGAAATACAAGTAAAATGGATTTCAATCGCATTTTCGACTACTGATGGTTTTCTCACCCCAAAAAATGTGTTATATAGCGAGTGTACCCGCTCTGGTATTGGCAGGTGTGCTCAAGCCAACAGTATGCAGGGTGCAGATTGAGCGCTGTTGGCTATAGCACACGCATAGCCTACATGATGAGATTATGGATAAAAGAGCGAGATCATTTGTATTTGTCAAACGGCAGACGAGCATGGAGGATCATGTCACCAGAATAAGACCCTCAATATTTATTGGGAAGGAGCGTGAAGCTCATCACTGTGCGCTTTCACCACCCTGTGAAGTTCATCATAACTTATTTCATCTGTAGCCTGATAAACGGCATGCGTAGTGGGAGGAACACACAACAAGTTTACTTTGATATGATGGATATTATATCAATATTTGCACATAAAAGCATTTCCACTGACATTTCTCACATAATTATTTTACAGACACAAAAAGACCCCACCTTATCTAGCGTATTTTGTTTTGTCGACATTTGGAAAGTTTACTGAAAAATGTTCTGTTTCCATCAGGTCTGTCATGACATTTTTTATCCGACATGCACTTTACTCGCATAAAAGGTTGGCTGTGTTTCTCCTCCAGATCGTGGTGGGTGGTTTGGAGTACTCCCCAGGAACACTGCACATCTACTCCGACAGCACACTCACCCTACCGGCCATCATCGGGATCGGAGCAGGAGGAGGGGTGCTTCTCATCGCCATCATCGCCGTGCTCATCGCCTACAAGAGGAAGACCCGGGATGCTGACCGCACCCTGAAACGCCTGCAGCTGCAGATGGACAACCTGGAGTCCAGAGTGGCCCTGGAGTGTAAAGAAGGTAGGAGCACCGGTCACTATGACCTCCTCCTATTGCTGTCCTATCCTGTCATATCCTATTTCTCTCCTATCAATCATATTTCTCTATCATATCCTATTTCCCTCCTATCCTGTCATATCCTATTTCCCTCCTATCATATCCTATCCTATTTCTCTCCTATCATATCCTATTTCCCTCCTATCCTGTCATATCCTATTTCCCTCCTATTATATCCTATTTCCCTCCTATTATATCCTATTTCCCTCCTATTATATCCTATTTCTCTCCTAACATATCCTATCCTATTTCTCTCCTATCATATCCTATTTCCCTCCTGTCATATCCTATCTGTCATATCCTATTTCCCTCCTATCATATCCTATTTCCCTCCTATCCTATCCTATTTTCCTCCTATCATATCCTATTTCCCTCCTATCATATCCTATTTCTCTCCTAACATATCCTATCCTATTTCTCTCCTATCATATCCTATTTCTCTCCTATCAATCATATTTCTCTCCTATCATATCCTATTTCCCTCCTATCCTGTCATATCTTATTTCTCTCCTATTATATCCTATTTCTCTCCTATCATATCCTATTTCCCTCCTATTATATCATATTTCTCTCCTAACATATCCTATTTCTCTCCTGTCCTATCATATCCTATCATATCCTATTTATCTCATATCCTATCCTATCATAACCTATTTGCCAGGCCATCATTGTAAATAAGAATTTTGACTTAATTAAAAATAAAGGTAAAATATCCTTTTCACAATGGCCATTTAAAAACAGTTCTAAGTTTATCTGAATGCTCTTTGCACGTACATTTCTGTCACTGAAATGACACCAGTACTGCTCATGGCTTTTTCCTCAAGCAAAGATTGCTTCATGGAAGTGAGCTGAAACAGTGACTGGCAGGGTATTTTGATATGCTCTTATCAGAGAGCTACGTGTCCTTTTGAAGATTAGTGTGTTATCAGCATTGGCCTGCTCTGAACAGGCTATCGTGTTGCTCTTATAGTATGTACAGTACAAGTCAATCACACTACATTCTTTACGATGTATTTTCTGAGATGCTCCGCTGACTCAGTAGAAGGTAACCAGGCAACCACAGAACTGACTGTGTACAGCAGGAGTGGCCAACTCCAGTCCTCCAGGGCCTGATTGGTGTCACACTTCTTCTCCATCCCTAGCAAACACAGCTGATTAATCACATTGCATTCTAAACTGAAGATCATGATTAGGTGATTATTGGAGTCAGGTGTGTTAGCTGTGGCTGGGGCAAAACTGTGACACCAATCAGGCCCTCAGGGACTGGAATTACCCACCCCTGGTGTACAGTATGAGGATGACCAAAATATGCTGTCCATTAATCGATAGAGGGCAGTCAAGTCTTATGAGCATTTATCCATGTATTCCTATACTGTGCCAGCTGTCAAGACAATCACGGCTCAAAATGATTCGAAGCGGGCAGATTTAGTCCAGAGTGTGGCAGTTTATGGTATTGACTTGACACTAACACGCCTGGACGAGGTAACTGACTGTTGATTCAGTGAAATGATCAGACTTAATTTAATCCGATCAATAGAGTGGGTCAGTTGTGGTCATTTTGCCGAACCACATCCTGTCAGGTGCTCCCCACCACACAAAATGACCTTTTTGTGTTCTTCCTGACCATGTGCTTCTCTGGGATTGGATTAAAATGGCAATTTTTGTATCTTATGCTTCTGTCAACATAGCATTCGCTGAGCTGCAGACAGACATCCAGGAGCTGACTAATGATATGGACGGAGTGAAGATCCCCTTCCTGGAGTACCGCACCTACACCATGAGAGTCATGTTCCCCGGCATCGAGGAGCACCCCGTCCTCAAGGAGCTGGATGTAAGTGTAAGAGAACTAAACTAGAGCACTTGTTCACTTCACTGCCTTGTGCTTCTGTCTTCATTTGTGTTGTACTGTAACTCAGTAAAGTATGCTTTCCTGAGGTTCGCTTGTGTTGTCTTGGTAACTCAGTAAAGTATGCTTTCCTGATGTTCAAGTGTGTTGTCTTGGTAACTCAGTAGAGTATGCTTTCCTGAGGTTTACTTGTGTTGTACTGTAACTCAGTAAAATATGCTTTCCTGAGGTTCGCTTGTGTTGTACTGTAACTCAGTAAAGTATGCTTTCCTGAGGTTCGCTTGTGTTGTCTTGGTAACTCAGTAGAGTATGCTTTCCTGAGGTTTACTTGTGTTGTACTGTAACTCAGTAAAGTATGCTTTCCTGAGGTTCACTTGTGTTGTCTTGGTAACTCAGTAAAGTATGCTTTCCTGAGGTTCAATTGTGTTGTCTTGGTAACTCAGTAAAGTATGCTTTCCTGAGGTTCAATTGTGTTGTCTTGGTAACTCAGTAAAGTATGCTTTCCTGAGGTTCACTTGTGTTGTCTTGGTAACTCAGTAAAGTATGCTTTCCTGAGGTTCACTTGTGTTGTCTTGGTAACTCAGTAAAGTATGCTTTCCTGAGGTTCACTTGTGTTGTCTTGGTAACTCAGTAAAGTATGCTTTCCTGAGGTTTACTTGTGTTGTACTGTAACTCAGTAAAGTATGCTTTCCTGAGGTTCACTTGTGTTGTACTGTAACTCAGTAAAGTATGCTTTCCTGAGGTTCACTTGTGTTGTCTTGGTAACTCAGTAAAGTATGCTTTCCTGAGGTTCACTTGTGTTGTCTTGGTAACTCAGTAAAGTATGCTTTCCTGAGGTTTACTTGTGTTGTACTGTAACTCAGTAAAGTATGCTTTCCTGAGGTTCACTTGTGTTGTACTGTAACTCAGTAAAGTATGCTTTCCTGAGGTTCACTTGTGCTGCCAAAAAAAGAAGGGAATAAAACTAAAGCGATAGATCCTGTTTAAAAAAAAACTAAAGTCAGTAGCCAGCAGCTCTCTTAGTGCCGAGCTTCAGAGAAACCTCTTTTCTTTTTTTCTCAACCTTATTTCTTTTTCATTTCAACCTGAGGCTGAGTCAACCCAGGAGCTCCACCAGCCCTCCATAGACTACTTGTCTAGAGATTGCTGCAGAAATATTTTGAAAATAGTCAGCATAGAGGAATATTTGAAGTCACTACAGCCACGTTTTAAGGTGCTCCATGTAATCCTCATACTAATAATAAACCATTTTCTTTCCCCCTTTTTCTCTTTACACTTTCCTCCCCTCTCTCCCTCTCCTCTCTCTCTCTCCCCTCCCCTATTCTCTCCTCTCTCCCTCTCCTCTCAACCTCTCCTCTCTCCCCTCTCCCCCTTTTTCTCTTTTCACTTTCCTCCCCTCTCTCCTCTCTCCCTCTCCTCTCTCGTCTACCCCCTCTCCTGTCTCTTCTCTCCTCTCTCATCTCCCCTCTCCCTCTCCACTATCCTCTCTCGCCTCCCCTATTCTCTCTCCCCTCACCTCTCTTCTCTCGTCTCCCCTCTCGTCTCCCATCTCTCCCTCTCCTCTCTCCATTCTCCTCTCTCCCCTCCCTTATTCTCTCTCGTCTCCCCTCTCCCCTCTCTAACTCCCTCTCCCCACTTAATAACCCTTTGGACCTCCTTTGTGTATTCCCACCTCTGTGTCCCTCCTCCCCCTCCTCCTCCTATGTCCTGTCCCTCAGTCCCCGGCCAATGTGGAGAAAGCCCTGCGTCTGTTCAGCCAGCTGCTGCACAGTAAGATGTTTCTGCTGACCTTCATCCATACCCTGGAGGCCCAGAGGTCCTTCTCCATGCGGGACCGAGGAAATGTGGCCTCTCTGCTCATGGCCGCGCTGCAGGGCCGCATGGAGTACGCCACCATGGTACTTAAACAGTTGCTGGCTGACCTCATAGAGAAGAACCTGGAGAACCGCAACCATCCTAAACTGCTGCTCCGACGGTGAGGATACTTTAAAGATATATACACTACAGGTCAAAAGTTTTAGAACACCTACTCATTCAAGGGTTTTTCTTTAGTTTTACTATTTTCTACATTGTAGAATAATAGTGAAGACATCAAAACTATGAAATAACACATATGGAATCATGTAGTAACCAAAAAAGTGTTAAACAAATCAAAATATATTTGAGATTCTTCAAAAAGCCACCCTTTGCCTTGATGACAGTTTTGCGCACTCTTGGCTTTCTCTCAACCAGCATCATGAGGTAGTCACCTGGAATGCATTTCAATTAACAGGTGTGCCTTCTTAAAAGTTTATTTGTGGAATTTCTTTCCTTCTTAATGCATTTGAGCAAATCAGTTGTGTTGTGACAAGGTTGGGGGTATACAGAAGATAGCCCTATTTGGTAAAAGACCAAGTCTGTATTATGGCAAGAACATCTCAAATAAGCAAAGAGAAATGACAGTCCATCATTACTTTGAGACATGAAGGTCAGTCAATATGGAACATTTCAAGAACTTTGAAAGTTTCTTCAAGTGTAGTCGCAAAAACCATCAAGTGCTATGATGAAACTGGCTCTCATGAGGACCGCCACAGGAAAGGAAGACCCAGAGTTACCTCTGCTGCAGACGATAAGTTCATTAGAGTTACCAGCCTCAGAAATTGCAGCCCAAATAAATGCTTCACAGAGTTC
Source organism: Salmo trutta (assembly GCF_901001165.1). Classification (NCBI taxonomy): domain Eukaryota; kingdom Metazoa; phylum Chordata; class Actinopteri; order Salmoniformes; family Salmonidae; genus Salmo; species Salmo trutta. Next base: position 35,782,517 of record NC_042986.1, on the reverse strand, counting down.
AAGTAACACACATCTCAACATCAGCTGTTCAGAGGAGACTGCGTGAATCAGGCCTTAATGGTCGAATTGCTGCAAAAAAAACACTACAGCGGTATATTAAACCCATGCTGCAGCGGTATATTAAACCCATGCTGCAGCGGTATATTAAACCCATGCTGCAGCTGTATATTAAACCCATGCCGCATATTAAACCCATGCTGCAGCGGTATATTAAACCCATGCTGCAGCGGTATATTAAACCCATGCTGCAGCTGTATATTAAACCCATGCTGCAGCGGTATATTAAACCCATGCTGCAGCGGTATATTAAACCCATGCTGCAGCTGTATATTAAACCCATGCTGCAGCGGTATATTAAACCCATGCTGCAGCTGTATATTAAACCCATGCTGCAGCGGTATATTAAACCCATGCTGCAGCTGTATATTAAACCCATGCTGCAGCTGTATATTAAACCCATGCTGCAGCGGTATATTAAACCCATGCTGCAGCGGTATATTAACCACATGCTGCAGCGGTATATTAAACCCATGCTGCAGCGGTATATTAAACCCATGCTGCAGCGGTATATTAAACCCATGCTGCAGTGGTATATTAAACCCATGCTGCAGCTGTATATTAAACCCATGCCGCATATTAAACCCATGCTGCAGCGGTATATTAAACCCATGCTGCAGCGGTATATTAAACCCATGCTGCAGCGGTATATTAAACCCATGCTGCAGCGGTATATTAAACCCATGCCGCATATTAAACCCATGCCGCATATTAAACCCATGCTGCAGCGGTATATTAAACCTGGTTTAGATTACTACACCACCCTAGGCAGCGGTTTAGATCACTACACCACCCTAGGCAGCGGTATAGATCACTACACCACCCTAGGCAGCGGTATAGATCACTACACCACCCTAGGCAGCGGTATAGATCACTACACCACCCTAGGCAGCGGTATAGATCACTACACCACCCTAGGCAGCGGTATAGATCACCACACCACCCTAGGCAGCGGTATAGATCACCACACCACCCTAGGCAGCGGTATGAGATCACCACACCACCCTAGGCAGCGGTATAGATCACCACACCACCCTAGGCAGCGGTATAGATCACCACACCACCCTAGGCAGCGGTATAGATCACCACACCACCCTAGGCAGCGGTATAGATCACCACACCACCCTAGGCAGCGGTATAGATCACCACACCACCCTAGGCAGCGGTATAGATCACCACACCACCCTAGGCAGCGGTATAGATCACCACACCACCCTAGGCAGCGGTATAGATCACCACACCACCCTAGGCAGCGGTATAGATCACCACACCACCCTAGGCAGCGGTATAGATCACTACACCACCCTAGGCAGCGGTATAGATCACTACACCACCCTAGGCAGCGGTATAGATCACTACACCACCCTAGGCAGCGGTATAGATCACTACACCACCCTAGGCAGCGGTATAGATCACTACACCACCCTAGGCAGCGGTATAGATCACCACACCACCCTAGGCAGCGGTATAGATCACCACACCACCTTAGGCAGCGGTATAGATCACTACACCACCCTAGGCCACACAGTGAGGCTACTTACTTGTAGAGACATAGGCTGAGAGCTCTCCTCTCACTCCTTCACTAGCACCTTGCTCTACCCACCTTGCTCTACCCACCTTGCTCTACCCACCTTGCTCTACCCACCTTGCTCTACTCATACACATGTTGTTGAATCTGACTGGTGTCTCATCTCTCCTGAAGGACGGAGTCGGTGGCTGAGAAGATGCTCACCAACTGGTTTACGTTTCTGCTGCATCGCTTTCTCAAGGTAAGGCAGTTTTAATGGAGCTCAGATAGTTTTTTTTAACATAGGGTTCATTTAGTTTCAGAGCAGAGAGATTCAGATACTTAGCAGGAGATTGATGCTTGTGATTTATTCACCAAAGGCCTGTTGTTGTGCTGAAACACCAGTAGGCCCATAGCAACAGTGTGCTGTGTATTCTGTACCCGTTCTAATTTTGTTACCAGAAATTCTGTGAAATGATCGTTAATTGCTATTATTAGTGTAATGTGCGAGTTGTAATGATATTTCTGAGGTGGGGTTATTTGGCTAATCATGGTCCTGGTACTGTTTATTCTCACGCTGTGTGACCGCAGCACACAACACGGCCACAGTGTGAACCGTATCAGAGAATCACTCTGGGGGCAGTTGTGGTAATTTTGTCTAACCACATCCTGTCAGGTGCTCCCCACAACCCAAAATGGCCTTTCTGTGTTCTTCCTGACCATAAGCTTCTCCTGTGTTACTCTGGGATTGGATTAAAATGGCCATTCACGTTAAGGACAAGAACATCAGGCCCATTGTGAGTTCAGGCCTGAAATGCCTCTTGGAATGTAGCTCTGGATGGCCACCCATTATATTTAAGTTACATCAGTGCAGATGTTAAAGTGTTCTGGCCGTCTTCCCAGATTCCCCAAGTAATTACCCTGAAATGTTTCCACAAGCCCTACTTAAACCTCTATTCTGGATTGGCTTCCACATTTTTATATTCAGCTTGCATAGCAATATTCATCTTTCATAGCCAGGTTTGTCACTAAATTAACAAAAATATATATTTTAATGTGGGTTTTTATTACCTGAGTGTAGATATTATTGGTGAAGATAATGGTTGTAGAGTTTCTTAAATAACAAATGTAATGCCGTGTTAAGATTTATGAAGTTCTCAAAACCGAAGAAAATATCTAGTTAGCATGTTCAACATAAATCCCGTAAGTTAACAACAACTTATTGAGGATTTCATCTCATTGGACATGGTCTGGTAAAATATATAGAATCTACTTGTTCGTTACTCTCCTTTGGCTGGTTTTGAACTGAGACAACATTCTGGAGAGTGACTTGGAACCTGTAGTTATGATGTTATTAAGTGTGATGTCACCTCGACTGTACACATTATTAAAACCACAGAAGAGCATGGACACCCTAGCATGAACAACCAATATTACTGAATCCTGCTTAAACTCTCTCTGTCTTACTTACATTGGATAATTGGGGGCCATTTGTGTGTTTTGAGGTTTCTGTTTTTTGAGTATGGATTTGGTTACTGGGTATTGGTTCCATTTGGTTATTAGCCGCATGATTTAGAAGCCTGGTAGATGGGTGAATGGTCCTCTGTGTCTGGGCTTGAAGGCCCCTCTGTGTCTGGGCTTGAAGGCCCCTCTGTGTCTGGGCTTGAAGGCCCCTCTGTGTCCAAGCAGCTTGAGACTCAGGATGTCACGTTGTAATTAATGATGTCAAATGAATCGTCCCTAAGAACTAAATAATAGTGTTCCCTCAGTATCACTGGTTAGTCGTCAAACCCTGTAAGTGGGTAATTGGTAACTTCCCCACTCCTCACTGAAAGGGATGTGATTGCCTATTCCTCTCCCCTTTTCACACTCAGTTACTCCCTCCCTCTTCCACTTTTACTGTCTCTCCCTCTGCCCCCTGCGCCTCCCTCTCTCTCTCTCTCTCTCTCTCTCAGGAGTGTGCTGGGGAGCCTCTGTTCATGCTGTTCTGTGCCATCAAGCAGCAGATGGAGAAGGGGCCTATAGACGCCATCACAGGAGAGGCACGCTACTCCCTCAGTGAGGACAAGCTCATCCGCCAGCAGATTGACTACAAACAGCTGGTGAGGAAGGACCCTCCTCCACATACACACAGAAACGCACACCTCCTCTCTCACACCAGTCTCCTGTTTGATATGAGTGTTGTGCAGTGGAGCCAACACTCCCAGTCCCAGGGCAGCAAGATCAATCCATGTACTGATTCTCACTTAATGTGGTTCAAGAGGCAATACAAGCAGGTGGGAGAATGTTTAGCAGGCTTTGCCATGCAAATCACCTGACATGTTACTGAGGAAGTGAGGTGGGCCTTGGCTCCCTCATTGGCTGTGGGATGTCAGTGTAGGCAGTGGTAGGAGACGAGCCTATATGGGTGAGGTATCGCTGATGGAACGAACCTACTCAGCACTCAATCACACACTGACCTGCTGCGGGCCAGTAATGATTCAAACAAATCAAGCAATTTATTGTCTGCCAATAAAACAAACCCTTCCCACCACATCGCTCTCTCTCCCCAACGAGGCAGCCAAGCAGTACTGCCAGGAAATACTACACTTGAACAATTCATGATTTACTCACCGTCAGCAACCCATTGACTTCCACATAAAAGCGTCACACCCCAGATTGGCGAATGAAACATCAAAACAGTACAGGAATTCTCCAAATATATCCTCATATAAATTATTTATATGGAAAAATAGCAATACGCTGACTTGGTAGGATGCAATGCTAGCGCGCCCACACCCACCACTCAACTTCTCGATGAATCAGCTGTATACTGCCTGCTTCCGAGGCCATTCGTCAGTCCCCATGCGACCACATGGCTGGTACAACACTGCAGCATCAACTCAGGACAGGGTCATGTCTGCCTCCTTCAGAGGGACCGGTAGACAGAATAGCAGATGCAGATGTCACAGAAATTAGCTCTATATAGGCAAATGCTCCCGGAGGAGCTCTCTATCTCTGGCCCTAGGGGATCTTCAGTACAGGACAACGCTATTCACCTTATTCTGGAATGTCACGGTGATCGAGGCGAGTTAGTTGCAATTGTGCTTCTATTTCCGGCAACATTCGCACGACGCAGCGCATGCAAAAATGGTACTTTTAGTTGAGAGCTTGATAGTTTCACACTGACAGAACTGCACAAAATCCTAAAATCAATCAACATGACAAGCATTATATGTTCAGTACGAGGCTGTCACAATAATTGGATGAAGAGGGGACAGTTTTTACAACAGCAATGTTTTGAAAACCAACCTCTACGTCAATCTGAATGTACCTGTGGAGCCCCATACGACCTGCATCCACCTCATAAAGCAGCAGAGTCTTTGCGGCTCTACATAAGACAAATAGGTGGGGCGGGGCTACATAAGACAAATAGGTGGGGCGAGGCTACATAAGACAAATAGGTGGGGCGAGGCTACATAAGACAAATAGGTGGGGCGAGGCTACATAAGACAAATAGGTGGGGCGGGGCTACATAAGACAAATAGGTGGGGCGGGGCTACATAAGGCAAATAGGTGGGGCGAGGCTACATAAGGCAAATAGGTGGGGCGAGGCTACATAAGGCAAATAGGTAGGGTGAGCTACATAAGGCAAATAGGTGGGGCGAGGCTACATAAGGCAAATAGGTGGGGCGGGGCTACATAAGACAAATAGGTGGGGCGGGGCTACATAAGGCAAATAGGTGGGGCGAGGCTACATAAGGCAAATAGGTGGGGCGAGGCTACATAAGGCAAATAGGTAGGGTGAGCTACATAAGGCAAATAGGTGGGGCGAGGCTACATAAGGCAAATAGGTGGGGCGGGGCTACATAAGGCAAATAGGTGGGGTGGGGCTACATAAGGCAAATAGGTGGGGTGGGGCTACATAAGGCAAATAGGTGGGGTGGGGCTACATAAGGCGAATAGGTGGGGCGGGGCTACATAAGGCCAATGGGTGGGGCGGGCTACATAAGGCGAATAGGTAGGGCGAGCTACATAAGGCCAATAGGTGGGGCGGGGCTACATAAGGCAAATAGGTGGGGCATTAATAATGCCCACTTATTAACTATTTCCAGTGCATGGAAGGAAATGTACTTTGCTAATGATCAGTGAGTGACAGTGGTACAGATATCTGTGGTACCATGTGCCAGCTGCATACTGTACTAATCACCTGATTAACGCACCCAGCCCACACCAAAGGTCTCCTTATGACTGTATATGGACTGGCAGCACAGCGTGTACATGCCCAGTATATAAATACATTAGAAGGATCTCTCTCCTCTCTGGTCACAACCTTTGACCTTTTTGGATGGATACTGCACCTTGGTTATTTCAAGAGGCAACATAGGTCATTTAATGGCGTCTAGTTGTAGATTGTGTAAAATTGAGAATCAATGCTTTTCCATTAGTCGGGATTCCTCGAGAGCAGAGATGTAAAATTAATTTCGCCCTGGGAGCCGCATTCGGTCCTCAACGAGGTCTGGAGGGCCGCACTGAAAATGTGTTATATTTCCTCGCTGTCAAAATGTGCAGAAAATAGTCCTCTAACCATGTGTTTTGGATGTTTTGATGCTGCCTGATTGTCTAGCATTTCAGTGATTATTAGTGAGCTGGACACAGTCAAGAAACTGGATGAATCTAGGTCCATTATCATTCATCCTTTTATTTGGTTTTAGTCATTTTCAAAACACCCGTGGGCTGGATTGGACTCCCTGCCTCGCGAGATGGGTTTGGCCTGCAGGCAGTATGTCTGACACCTCTGCTCTAGTGTAAATAGTACTGAACACAGAAACCCCGTCAGGCCTGCAGCAAATCATTGTTTACCGTCTGGCAATACTGACATAGCAACATGGCACACTAGTTTACAGAAAGACGTTAACCAGTAGACAATACAGAATCTATTAGCTAGGATAGTCACTGTGTAGAGTTTGTATAGGAATTCAGAGGATGGCCGCATTCCGACACCAGTCTTCTATGTTTGTTAATGTGTCAATGCAAGTTGCAAATGAGGCTGAATGAATCTCAATTTGTTATAATGACACTTTACCAAATAGAGCCTGACTTCTCTATATTGTGACTGGCTGAACTGTTAAGGGCTGCCAGAACGGGTAAAATATATTATGCGTTTGCTCTCAATCCTCAATCTCCTCCTTTTAACTATGGCACATTGTGTCATATAAATCTTTGTTTGTAGTTAAATCAATGTCCTCTGTCAGTTTTCTATTGACCCAGGGATGGCTAAGAAATGTGTCCTCCAGATCGCTTGTAGTCGTCACTGATTTTCTTCAAACAGATAAAATCTTCATTATCGACAATGCAGTTAATATCTCTGGGGGAGACTATTGATAAAATAGCATTTAAAGTGATTCATGAAAAACAAACACCTGAGGAAATTGCAGTCTAAATCTCTCTCTCTCTTTAAACTGGAAGAATTCCCCTTTAAAGAGACTCAGTGCAGTGCTCCAGTAGTCCTGTCCCCCTCTAGTACTGACGGCTCTGTGGTTTCTCCCTCCACAGATAGTCCCTCTCTGGTACTGACGGCTCTGTGGTTTCTCCCTCCACAGATAGTCCCTCTCTGGTACTGACGGCTCTGTGGTTTCTCCCTCCACAGATAGTCCCTCTCTGGTACTGACGGCTCTGTGGTTTCTCCCTCCACAGATAGTCCCTCTCTGGTACTGACGGCTCTGTGGTTTCTCCCTCCCCAGATAGTCCCTCTCTAGTACTGACGGCTCTGTGGTTTCTATAGTCCCTCTCTAGTACTGACGGCCCTGTGGTTTCTATAGTCCCTCTCTAGTACTGACGGCTCTGTGGTTTCTCCCTCCCCAGATATTCCCTCTCTGGTACTGACGGCCCTGTGGTTTCTCCCTCCACAGATAGTCCCTCTCTGGTACTGACGGCCCTGTGGTTTCTCCCTCCACAGATAGTCCCTCTCTGGTACTGACGGCCCTGTGGTTTCTCCCTCCACAGATAGTCCCTCTCTGGTACTGACGGCCCTGTGGTTTCTCCCTCCACAGATAGTCCCTCTCTGGTACTGACGGCCCTGTGGTTTCTCCCTCCACAGATAGTCCCTCTCTGGTACTGACGGCTCTGTGGTTTCTCCCTCCCCAGATAGTCCCTCTCTGGTACTGACGGCTCTGTGGTTTCTATAGTCCCTCTCTGGTACTGACGGCTCTGTGGTTTCTATAGTCCCTCTCTGGTACTGACGGCTCTGTGGTTTCTATAGTCCCTCTCTGGTACTGACGGCTCTGTGGTTTCTATAGTCCCTCTCTGGTACTGACGGCTCTGTGGTTTCTATAGTCCCTCTCTAGTACTGACGGCTCTGTGGTTTCTCCCTCCACAGATAGTCCCTCTCTAGTACTGACGGCTCTGTGGTTTCTATAGTCCCTCTCTAGTACTGACGGCTCTGTGGTTTCTCCCTCCACAGATAGTCCCTCTCTGGTACTGACGGCTCTGTGGTTTCTCCCTCCACAGATAGTCCCTCTCTGGTACTGACGGCTCTGTGGTTTCTCCCTCCACAGATAGTCCCTCTCTAGTACTGACGGCTCTGTGGTTTCTATAGTCCCTCTCTAGTACTGACGGCTCTGTGGTTTCTATAGTCCCTCTCTAGTACTGACGGCTCTGTGGTTTCTATAGTCCCTCTCTAGTACTGACGGCTCTGTGGTTTCTATAGTCCCTCTCTAGTACTGACGGCTCTGTGGTTTCTATAGTCCCTCTCTAGTACTGACGGCTCTGTGGTTTCTATAGTCCCTCTCTAGTACTGACGGCTCTGTGGTTTCTATAGTCCCTCTCTAGTACTGACGGCTCTGTGGTTTCTATAGTCCCTCTCTAGTACTGACGGCCCTGTGGTTTCTATAGTCCCTCTCTAGTACTGACGGCCCTGTGGTTTCTATAGTCCCTCTCTGGTACTGACGGCCCTGTGGTTTCTCCCTCCCCAGATAGTCCCTCTCTGGTACTGACGGCCCTGTGGTTTCTCCCTCCCCAGATAGTCCCTCTCTGGTACTGACGGCCCTGTGGTTTCTCCCTCCCCAGATAGTCCCTCTCTGGTACTGACGGCCCTGTGGTTTCTCCCTCCCCAGATAGTCCCTCTCTGGTACTGACGGCCCTGTGGTTTCTCCCTCCACAGATAGTCCCTCTCTGGTACTGACGGCTCTGTGGTTTCTCCCTCCACAGATAGTCCCTCTCTGGTACTGACGGCTCTGTGGTTTCTCCCTCCACAGATAGTCCCTCTCTGGTACTGACGGCTCTGTGGTTTCTCCCTCCACAGATAGTCCCTCTCTGGTACTGACGGCTCTGTGGTTTCTCCCTCCACAGATAGTCCCTCTCTGGTACTGACGGCTCTGTGGTTTCTCTCTCTCCAGACTCTGATGTGTATCCCTCCGGAGGGTGAGGCAGGCACCGAGGTCCCGGTGAAGGTGCTGAACTGTGACACGGTCACTCAGGTGAAGGACAAGCTGCTGGACGCTGTGTACAAGGGCATCCCCTACTCCCAGAGACCCCAGGCGGATGATATGGACCTGGGTAAGAACCTACTGTATATATGGATGTCTATAGCAGTGCTTCTTAATCCTCATCCTGGGGGTCAAAGGGGTCTAGCACCACACAGCTGATTCAAATGATCAACTCATCATCAAGCTTGGATTATTTGAGGGAAAAAGGTGTAACGCCCCCAAAAAAAGAAATCCAGGACCAGGATTAAGAAACACGGGTCTATGGTAATAACAGCCTCTTAAGAAACACGGGTCTATGGTAATAACAGCCTCTTAAGAAACACGGGTCTTCTCCCTGTATGTGTGTATGTGAAGGTTTTCTTTATTACTGTGAAGAATTTACTGTAACTAATTGCAACATTGCTAATAGTTATTCCCCGCTGAAACTAAAGATACGGATCATAGCCCAAACCAATCTTCTGTTGTTGTTGTTTTCCGTCCTCACAGAGTGGCGACAAGGAAGACTGACTAGAATTATCCTTCAAGATGAGGACGTCACCACAAAGATTGAGAGTGACTGGAAGAGGCTCAACACCCTGGCCCACTACCAGGTCAGACAGCATCACCAGCTGGACACATCCACATAATACTCATCCACATTTCTCAGACACAACACCCTGGCCCACTACCAGGTCAGACAGCATCACCAGCTGGACACATCCACATAATACTCATCCACATTTCTCAGACACAACACCCTGGCCCACTACCAGGTCAGACAGCATCACCAGCTGGACACATCCACATAATACTCATCCACATTTCTCAGACACAACACCCTGGCCCACTACCAGGTCAGACAGCATCACCAGCTGGACACATCCACATAATACTCATCCACATTTCTCAGACACAACACCCTGGCCCACTACCAGGTCAGACAGCATCACCAGCTGGAAACATCCACATAATACTCATCCACATTTCTCAGACACAACACCCTGGCCCACTACCAGGTCAGACAGCATCACCAGCTGGACACATCCACATAATACTCATCCACATTTCTCAGACACAACACCCTGGCCCACTACCAGGTCAGACAGCATCACCAGCTGGACACATCCACATAATACTCATCCACATTTCTCAGACACAACACCCTGGCCCACTACCAGGTCAGACAGCATCACCAGCTGGACACATCCACATAATACTCATCCACATTTCTCAGACACAACACCCTGGCCCACTACCAGGTCAGACAGCATCACCAGCTGGACACATCCACATAATACTCATCCACATTTCTCAGACACAACACCCTGGCCCACTACCAGGTCAGACAGCATCACCAGCTGGACACATCCACATAATACTCATCCACATTTCTCAGACACAACACCCTGGCCCACTACCAGGTCAGACAGCATCACCAGCTGGACACATCCACATAATACTCATCCACATTTCTCAGACACAACGATGAATACAGTCAAATTGATGGTCCTTCATGATTAAAGATCTCTCTCCTCCTCCACCTCCAGGTGGCAGATGGGTCTTTGGTAGCCCTGGTCCAGAAGCAGGTCTCTGCCTACAACATCGCCAACTCTTTTACATTCACCCGCTCTCTGAGCCGTTATGGTAGGTATTAATGAACCTCTCTGAGTCGTTATGGTAGGTATTAATGAACCTCTCTGAGCCGTTATGGTAGGTATTAATGAACCTCTCTGAGTCGTTATGGTAGGTATTAATGAACCTCTGAGCCGTTATGGTAGGTATTAATGGACCTCTCAAAGCTTATGGTAGGTATTAATGAACCTCTGAGCCGTTATGGTAGGTATTAATGAACCTCTGAGCCGTTATGGTAGGTATTAATGGACCTCTCAAAGCTTATGGTAGGTATTAATGAACCTCTGAGCCGTTATGGTATGTATTAATGAACCTCTCTGAGCCGTTATGGTAAGTATTAATGAACCTCTCTGAGTCGTTATGGTAGGTATTAATGGACCTCTGAGCCGTTATGGTAGGTATTAATGAACCCCTCTGAGCCGTTATGGTATGTATTAATGAACCTCTCTGAGCCGTTATATGTATTAATGAACCTCTCTGAGCTGTTATGGAAAGGTATTAGTGAACCTTCTGAGCCGCTATGGTATGTATTAATGAACCTCTCTGAGCCGTTATGGTAGGTATTAATGAACCTCTGAGCCGTTATGGTAATACCTAATGACCCTTTCAGTTTTTCCATACCTACTGTATGAAAGCCCAGCCTCCTACAGCATCTGTGTTGTTGTGTTTCCAGAGAGCCTCCTGAGGACGTCCAGCAGCCCAGACAGCCTGCGCTCTCGGGCCCCCATGATCACCCCTGACCAGGAGACTGGCACCAAGCTTTGGCACCTGGTCAAGAATCACGAGCACGCTGACCAACGGGAGGGCGACCGCGGCAGCAAGATGGTGTCTGAGATCTATCTCACCCGCCTACTGGCCACCAAGGTCTCTTCTCGTTGTAGTCTGTTGATTGAACTCTTTTAGTGGATTGTCTCATAATGTGTCATGATAATGTATTGTTGCGAGGCACACATTCCTATCTTGGACTCTGTGTTAACACCGCTTGTCTGATCACCATACAGGGAACTCTGCAGAAGTTTGTGGATGACCTTTTTGAGACTGTGTTCAGCACGGCCCACCGCGGCAGTGCCCTCCCTCTGGCCATCAAGTACATGTTTGACTTCCTGGATGAGCAGGCCGACAAGAGGCAGATCACTGACCCTGATGTCCGCCACACCTGGAAGAGCAACTGGTAAGCACAGAGTGTTCCTTATAGCTGCCCTCTAGTGGACTCATGGGTGGAATGTTATTCATATTGTTCATCATTTCATAATTAATAGACATTATTAAAAAATATGCAGAACATCTGGTGTTTCTATGTCAAACGGTTTTTGTTATATTTCAGTCTTCTGTGGTGTATATATATAGTGTAATATTGGGATGCAAACTCAGAATGTAATACATTTCAACTCTATATCTGACATGGTACAGGTGTCTTCTTTTGTTTAAGCCCATAACCATGTCTGTGAGGTGTACCTTTGTTTCAAAGTAGATTTGTTTAAGACTACCAAGACCCTGCATTGAAAAGATTAATAGGTCAATGGAGCCCAAGCTGTAACTGTGCGCTTGGTAAAAAACCTTTTGGACCTCTGATCTATGACAAGTGACTAAAACGTAACATGGAAATTCATAAGATTTTACCATACTGTACCATGTGTGACTATGACTGCTTTTAGTGCCTCAAAATTCTATTTGAGTAGTTTTTCAAATCTGTGTTTTGAATTGTCAACTATTGCATCATTGTGAAGTGACACTTCAATACCAACTGTAACTCTAAGATTCACCTATAATGGTCCCAATCGTTTTCTTCCTCTCTCTCGTTCTCTCCTTTCTCTCTGTCTGTCAGTCTGCCTCTGCGGTTCTGGGTGAACGTGATCAAGAACCCCCAGTTTGTGTTTGACATCCACAAGAGCAGCATCACGGATGCCTGTCTGTCTGTGGTGGCCCAGACCTTCATGGACTCCTGCTCCACCTCAGAACACCGCCTGGGCAAGGACTCCCCCTCCAACAAGCTGCTGTACGCTAAAGACATCCCCAACTACAAGAGCTGGGTGGAGAGGTACACTTTCAGTTACCTTATTTGCTGTAATCATTACATTTTCTCTCAAAGAGTCTAACACTGAGAGCTCTTGTGTCTCTTTGCTTGTGTCAGGTACTACAGAGATATCAGTAAGATGCCTACCATCAGTGACCAGGACATGGATGCCTATCTGGTGGAGCAGTCTCGTCTCCATGGCACCGAGTTCAACACTCTCAGTGCTCTCAGTGAGCTCTACTTCTACATCAACAAGTACAAAGAGGAGGTAGGAGACATGGATCAACTCTGTGCTTTATTTGACCTCATATTGGAAAAGTGTACATAATGTACACTGAAATAAAATCTTGTTGTATTTTACAGTAACTGACTGGTAGTCAGTTACCTGTAAGTTAAATTTTTTATATAATACAGTATGTTACCTTTAAGTTACCGTAAAATCAACATGATTTTTTTTACACTGTGATACCTAAATGTAATGCAATAAACAGTCTTGTTAATGTTGAGGAAAAAAATGATCTCACTTTTCTGTTCAGATTTTGACCGCACTAGACAGGGATGGGTACTGCCGCAAACACAAGCTGCGACACAAACTGGAACAAGCCATTAACCTGATGTCGAGCAGCAGCTGAGGACAGAGGATGGAACAGGGGGGCAGGGGTCTGGGAGAGAAAGGGGAAATGGGGGTTTGGTAGAACTGGTGAACGGACCTGTGTTGGATCATCCACAGCTTTTGCAATTAAAAAGGAGGACATAAGACACTGGACAATCAACACAAAGAACCACAGCACATTGAGCCCAATGTCTACAGACCAGATTCTGTGCCCAATATCCTCACTCCCTCAAACCTCTACCTGCCATTGCCAGTGAAACATTCTGAGTTGTTTTGTTCTCCACACTGGCCTTTTCAATGGCAGACTCTAGTAACTGCCTAATCTAATGGAAGAGGACTGCTGTGGATAACTACCAGATACATTCCAATAGAGGCGTACAGTAAGTTGCCTTGGAAACTGTGCTGAACTGCCAAGCTAGTGCCATGGGAAGAGTAGCTTTTTGGTCTGCGATAATAATTGTACAAAATGCTGAAAAGTAACATTTAGGTGTGGACTGTAGATTTGATCTTGAAATGTATGGGTCTTACCACAAGTATGGTAAGGTACAAGTAGTAGACTATAACCTCTTGTGTTAGGGTTGGAGGTTCAATGCCAGTACGTGATGAAGGAGGCAGTGTATGGCCAAAAGACACCAAATTCTAGAAGCATCAGAGGCCTGATTAAGTGACATAAATTGAGGGGTGTGTTGGGGCTGAGGGGTGACCATCCCCCTCGTCTCTCAAATGCCATAGCTACAAAGCGCCTTTTTCTTTTTTATTCGGGCCAAATGGACGTTTGCTGATGGCTCAGAGTCCAGAGTTTTAAAGCTTGCCTTTTGTGTTGCAGTCAAGCAGGAAGTGAAACCCTTTCCTCATGGACGTTCCACCCTAGTAACTGTCCAGCTAATTGTACTCAGATCATTGTTTTAGTCTGCTCCACTGTGAATCTGATCTGTCAGGGTCCCAGGGGTTCCCGTCCAGAACTCAGGGCTACTGCTGTCGTGGAAACAACCCTTATAACCCATATCAAACATCCTAAAAGTAGTTGATCCGTTAACAGCAATAGGTCTAGTAATAAAACAGCAAGCCATGTTTCATTAGATTACACACCAAAAAAACACAGTTCCGTTAGAGACTCTCTATCTTGTGATAATCATTCTGTGAAAATCGTCTTTCTCTTCCCGATGTTTGCCATTATTACAAATGACAGCTTGAACATAATGTGTAACGCAACACCAAACACAACAGACGGGATAACAGTATAGATTTTTATGTTTTAAATGCTGTCTAAATAAAATACTTGCTTATGTGAGTTCACTTCTGGTAGGTCATCCATGGTAGTTTATGGGGGAAAAAGCCTCTATTTGCTGCCTATGTTACCATTACCATACTAAGCACTGTTCACAAGAAGAGAGAGGTTACTGTGTTGAATACTGATTTCCAACCCAGGAGACCTTCATCCTTCATTCTGTTTACCCTACGGTCCCATAGAGCCAGTAGCAGTAGGCCGACCTGTACGTTCTGATCAGATGGTAAATGCCCATTTTCTCTGTTGACTCCTTCCACGACAGACAGTAGAAGCTCTGTATTTTTCAGTTGTGGTACAGCAGCTTACTGTACACACGCCCATGTCCCCTCTCTATACTCCTCTCTCTGCTGGGAGGAAATACAGTCTGGTAGGCTGATACCTGAATATTATTTGAGTACATTTACATGGTGGTTCTGAGTTCAGTCCTCTCCAACGTATTTATTGTTTTGCCTTTATTTATTTCATATTTATTTTCATTTTACACAATGTAAACTCTTGTTTACTCTCTGTACTACAGGTATACTGTATATGTCAAGTCTCTAACACAGTTGATGTCCTCTGTACTACAGGTATACTGTATATGTCAAGTCTCTAACACAGTTGCAAGAGTCTTTTCAATGCCAATTCACACACAGGACCGGGTTAATTTAGGATACATTCGTACGTTCAGTAAATAACAGAATCCCTTCACATCCATAACTGAAAAATAAGACTGTGATCGCTACATCACGTGTTCAGTGACAACCGTGAGGAATGCAGACTGACCAAAGGAGGCACAGAGAAGAATCAAATGATCACTCTCTTGTCTTTGGGTTGAATAATGCCATACGGCTTGACCCACACATTACAATACATTGTTAACCATAGATTATATCATGTTTTCAATTTCAGGTACAAACATATCTTTAAAAGATTGTTCATTGAATAGGATAAAGCCTCAAATTACAATGTTCTCCCATAACTAATGGTAGACAAATATGTATTTCTACTACTAAACCCAGAGGTTTGTGGTAGTCCAAATCCTGAATATAAATTCAGTATATTCAGTATAACTGTTCTTTTTATCCATCAAGTCCCCAAAGATTAAATACAATTTAGAAAATGAAACCAATATTTTGGTTTATCAATGTACAGGTGTTAACCCTCTAGAGTCTAGATGCTGGGTGTTGTTTTGCGTTGGGACCTTAAACACAGTGACGCTCTGTTTTCTATGTAGATTAAATGGCTCTGAAACGAACTAATTACTGTAGAATAATTAGGCTTGCTTATCAGTCCAGGAGCGAAAGAGCCATTAGTATACCTTTTCGAAACCCATTAAATCCACACCAGAAGAAATACTTATTTTTCTACATGGAAGATACATATTGTAGATAAGCACCAAATCAATTTAGAATTTGGCCTTGGAACTCTGAGCGAAATACATTCTCAAATAAAACTGGAGCTCATTAGCATTTTAAGAGCTGCAGGAGGATAATTAAGGATAATAGGTTTCACCATCCTGGTGTTTATTTTTGGGCAGAGAAATGGGGTCAGTGTATCTGGATCTAGGTCTGGTGCGGATCTCACCGTCCACCGTGTGTGAAAAGGACTCAGTCACAAATGACTGGCAGCTTGCCAGAGCTGCCCTGTCAGCATTGCAGGTGTATTACAGGTATCAACACTCTGTTTGAGCCTCTAAAATTATAGCTTATCATAAATCTGAAAGGGAACATCTTGAATTTTGACTTAGTACCTTGGTTAACGCCATCTCATCGGGTTTGAAACTGGTTAAAATAGTAAGTGCAACACGGTATCAGGTTTCTTGGGTGAAATCTGTAATCATATCCAAAGTAGGCCTACAGTTTGGCTGCCTGCCATACATCACTTGTAAACTAGTGAAGGCCAAGTGATTGGGCTGTAGAACTCAGAGCCACTGCAGACACGTCGGGACGTCTGGTTTTGTAATGTTGTATAAACAGGAAGATAAAAAAGCACCTGTAACATGTAAGGAAGAAAAGAGTGAGTGCAAACCTGTGCTGTTTCTAAGTAGATACTGTAGAACTATTACATTATAGTCGGTGTTCTAGTAAAAAAACAAAAACATTTGTCTCAGATAAATTGATTCTAATTTATTTGTTGGTTTTGTCTGTTTATCCCAAATGTTTTAATCGATTTAACGTAACAAACTTGTTTACAGCTTCAAAGATATATGGAATTTATTAACTTAGTCTGAAGAGGAAGTAGCTTTGTGACTGACTGGCTGATTGACTGACGGATGATTGCTCTGCCTAGTCCTTAATTCTATATAAATATATAAATATATTTTGTATAATTATTTGTTTAAAATTTTTCTTTTTAAATTATTGTTTTTGGTTTTATATTTTATTTTGTTACTTTGAAGGAGTTGTAGGAATGAGTCCTTTAAAACGCTGGCTGCAATGAAGTGTTTTGTATATATTTGCACTTTTTTTTACTCAGTCGGAGAGGTTTATGAAAGATTGGATTCTAACTTAATGTTGAAATGACAAGCATGGTGTTTTGTTTTGCTAATTAAAATATGTGGATGATGCTGTATGTTCTTGAACGTTTTATTTGTGTACTATCCTCCAGGATTATTTTCTCTGAACAATTCAATGTTTGAATTCAAATAAAGGCAAGTGTTTTAGTAAAATATCCACAAAAGTATCCAAAGTGGACCCCGTATGTTAACTTCAGTATCCTTACTTTGCTCCTTAAGTACTTAAACCACTGTTGCAACACTAACAGATAGATCACAGTCAGAGAATGTTACATTTGAAATCATCAGGGGTGATGTGAGAATGTTACGTTTGAAATCATCAGTGGTGATGTGAGAATGTTACATTTGAAATCATCAGTGGTGATGTGAGAATGTTACATTTGAAATCATCAGTGGTGATGTGAGAATGTTACGTTTGAAATCATCAGTGGTGATGTGAGAATGTTACATTTGAAATCATCAGTGGTGATGTGAGAATGTTACATTTGAAATCATCAGTGATGTGAGCATGTTCATTTGAGCATGTAATCTGAAACCTATTTTTAGAGGATTGCAGTTATCTATCCCATCAGATTACCATCTCTCTATCATGAAAGGAGGATATGGGGCTTTCTTCTCTGCCTCACTGGATTAAAAACAGAAGATTTGGTAAACACCTCCAGCAATTCATCTTAGATCAGAGGGAGAGATGAGATTGCAGACAGTTTTACGTACAGGGATTTCCATATTCACACATAATAAAAAACAGATTAATTCATCTGGGGCAAAGACATAAGGATGGGCACTTGGGGTACAGGTATGCATGGAAACAGAATTTAGGTGTGGAATATAAAATAAATAGTTCCAGAATCCTCAACTTCATTAATTAGGACAGCAGATCAAAGTTGTAGAACATCAAGCAGGCTTGTAAACAAAGATGAGAAACATCATTACAAAGATATTCCCCCTCTGAATTGAACATGAACCAATTTTGGCAGGGTGGGATATTATTCATATTAGGGATTGTGAATTGATATACGGTACCAGTCAAAAGTTTGGACACACCTACTCATTCAAGGGTTTTTCTTTATTTTGACTATTTTCTACATTGTTGAATAATAGTGAAAACAATACAACTATGAAATAACACATATGGAATCATGTAGCCACCCTTTTCTTTGATGACAGCTTTGCACACTGTTGGCATTCTCTCAACCAGCTTCACCTGAAATGCTTTTCCAACAGTCTTGAAGGCGTTCCCACATATGCTGAGCACTTGTTGGCTGCTTTTCCTTCACTCTGCAGTCTTGAGTTCTAAATAAATGTGCCTTGAATTCTAAATAAATCACAGATAGTGTCACAAGCAAAGCACCCCCACACCATCACACCTCCTCGTCCGTGCTTCACAGTGGGAACCACACATGCGGAGATCATCCGTTCACCCACTCTGTCTCACAAAGACAGTAGTGGTTTCTTTGCAGCAATTCAACCATGAAGTCCTGATTCACGCAGTCTCCTCTGAACAGTTGATGTTGAGATGTGTCTGTTACTTGAACTCCGTGAAGCATTTATTTGGGCTGCAATTTCTGAGGCTGATAACTCTAATGAACTTATCCTCTGCAGCAGAGATGACACTCTCTGGGTCTTCCATTCCTGTGGTGGTCCTCATGAGAGCCAGTTTCATCATAGCGCTTGATGGTTTTTGCGACTGAAAACTCTTGAAATTTTCCGGATTGACTGACCTCCATGTCTTAAAGTAATGATGGACTGTCGTTTCTCTTTGCTTATTTGAGATGTTCTTGCCATAATATGGAATTGGTCTTTTACCAAATAGGACTATCTTCTGTAAGGCACACCTGTCAATTGAAATGCATTCCAGGTGACTACCTCATGAAGCTGGTTGAGAGAATGCCAAGAGTGTGCAAAGCAGTCATCAAGGAGTTTTGATGTCTTCACTATTAATCTACAATGAAGAAAAACCCTTGAATGAGTAAGAAGGAGCCAAACTTTTGACTGGTACTGTATATTTTATATTTTTGTTATATAAACCTTTAACAGTTTGTTGGGGATTTGTATAAGGATTATGATTTTATGACATTGAATGAGGGACTAATCATAGCATCATTTCTTAGAGCCATCTGCAGTACAGAAGCCTATAGGGCAATTTCATATGTTTTTCTCTCCAAATCATGGCATGTCAGTTATACATGAATATTAGTCTTGCTATCGGATGAAAACCTATTTTCTGAAACTTTGCAGAAATTTTTAAAAAGCCATATTTTACCATTAACAAACATACCATTTCAAAACTTCAGACACTAATTAGAATATATTTTATTGGTCCAATAGTCATGAAATGTTCATAGTACATTGAGAGGAGTTACTGCTTTCAAAACATAAAAAAAAGAATTGGCAAAAATAGAGTTACGAGGTTTTAATCAGACAGCGACGATATACACATACCTCTACAAATCAATGATGACTCACCTTTTCACTGGCGGATATTTCTGAGAAAAGAAGTAACGCATTCATGAATATTTATGTGTGAGAAGGTGCAACTTCTGAGGAGGGATAAATGGAGTGAGAGCTGAAGAGCTGCTCCTCCAGAATAAAGGGAAGGATTACTGAGAAAGAGGGGAAAACAGGCAGGGTTTATAAATAAGTAATGCATGCTATGGGTGCTCATTAGTAGAGCGCTGTCAATCCTAAGGGGAACAGAAATATGTGACTGCAAAAACACAAAATAACTGCACACACAAGCACAGCTTCTATACCCCCGTCTCCAAAACACACACCTAAAGCACCTGCCACCGCTGCTACCCCATTAAATCAAATGTTATTTGTCACATGGTTCGTAAACAACAGGTGTAGACTAACAGTGAAATGCTTCCTTACTTACAGACCATCCCAACAATACAGAGAGAAAGAAAATAGAGAAAGAATAAATAGAGAAAAGTAAAACACGTAATAATAAAAGCAATAATAAATACACAATGAGTAATGATAACTTGGCTATATAGACGGGGTACCAGTACTGAGTAATGATAACTTGGCTATATAGACGGGGTACCAGTACTGAGTAATGATAACTTGGCTATATAGACGGGGTACCAGTACTGAGTAATGATAACTTGGCTATATAGACGGGGTACCAGTACTGAGTAATGATAACTTGGCTATATAGATGGGGTACCAGTACTGAGTAATGATAACTTGGCTATATAGACGGGGTACCAGTACTGAGTAATGATAACTTGGCTATATAGACGGGGTACCAGTACTGAGTAATGATAACTTGGCTATATAGACGGGGTACCAGTACTGAGTAATGATAACTTGGCTATATAGACGGGGTACCAGTACTGAGTAATGATAACTTGGCTATATAGACGGGGTACCAGTACTGAGTAATGATAACTTGGCTATATAGATGGGGTACCAGTACTGAGTAATGATAACTTGGCTATATAGACAGGGTACCAGTACTGAGTAATGATAACTTGGCTATATAGACGGGGTACCAGTACTGAGTAATGATAACTTGGCTATATAGACGGGGTACCAGTACTGAGTAATGATAACTTGGCTGTATAGACGGGGTACCAGTACTGAGTAATGATAACTTGGCTATATAGACGGGGTACCAGTACTGAGTAACTGATTTTAAACCAAACCCTTGGCTATATAGACGGGGTACCAGTACTGAGTAATGATAACTTGGCTATATAGACAGGGTACCAGTACTGAGTAATGATAACTTGGCTATATAGACGGGGTACCAGTACTGAGTAATGATAACTTGGCTATATAGACGGGGTACCAGTACTGAGTAATGATAACTTGGCTATATAGACGGGGTACCAGTACTGAGTAATGATAACTTGGCTATATAGATGGGTACCAGTACTGAGTAATGATAACTTGGCTATATAGACGGGGTACCAGTACTGAGTAATGATAACTTGGCTATATAGACGGGGTACCAGTACTGAGTAATGATAACTTGGCTATATAGACGGGGTACCAGTACTGAGTAATGATAACTTGGCTATATAGACGGGGTACCAGTACTGAGTAATGATAACTTGGCTATATAGACGGGGTACCAGTACTGAGTAATGATAACTTGGCTATATAGACGGGGTACCAGTACTGAGTAATGATAACTTGGCTATATAGACAGGGTACCAGTACTGAGTAATGATAACTTGGCTATATAGACGGGGTACCAGTACTGAGTAATGATAACTTGGCTATATAGACGGGGTACCAGTACTGAGTAATGATAACTTGGCTATATAGACGGGGTACCAGTACTGAGTAATGATAACTTGGCTATATAGATGGGGTACCAGTACTGAGTAATGATAACTTGGCTATATAGACGGGGTACCAGTACTGAGTCGATATGCAAGGGTACGAGGTAACTGAGGTAGATTCAGTGCATTTGGAAAGTATTCTAATACCTTGTACCTAATACCTTTATTGCACTATTGGTTAGAGCCTGTAAGTAAGCATTTCACTGTAAGGTGTTGTATTCAGCGAATATGACAAATAAACTTTGATTTGATTTGATTCAGACCCATTGACTTTTTCCACATCTTATTACGTTACAGCCTTATTAAAAAATGAATTAAATAGTTTTACACACAACACCCATAATGACAAAGCAAAAACTTTTTTTTTGAAATGTTTGCTAATTTACCAAATAATATAAACTGAATATTACATTTACATAAGTACTCAGACCCTTTACTCAGTACTTTGTTGAAGCACCTTTGACAGCGATTACAGCCTAGAGTCTTCTTGGGTATGACGCTACAAGCTTGACACACCTGTATTTGGGGAGTTTTTCCCATTCTTCTCTGCAGATCCTCTTAAGCTCTGTCAGGTTGAATGGGGAGCGTTGCTGCAAAGCTGTTTTCAGGTCTCTCCAGAGATGTTCGATCGGGTTCAGGTCCGGGCTCTGTCTGAGCCACTCAAGGACATTCAGAGACTTGTCCCGAAGCCACTCCTGCGTTGTCTTGGCTGTGTGCTTAGGGTCGTGGTACTGTTGGAAGGTGAACCTTAGCCCCAGTCTGAGGTCCTGAGTGCTCTGGAGCAGGTTTTCATCAAGGATCTCTCTCTACTTTGCTCCGTTCATTTTTCCCTCAACCCTGACTAGTCTCCCAGTCCCTGTCGCTGAAAAACATCCCCACAGCATGATGCTGCCACCACCATGCTTCACCGTAGGGATGGTGCCAGGTGTCTTCCAGACGTGACGATTGGCATTCAGCCCAAAGATTTCAATCTTGGTTTCATCAGACCAGAGAATCTTGTTTCTCATGGTCTGAGAGTCTTTTAGCTGCCTTTTGGCAAACTCCAAGCGGGCTGTCATGTGTCTTTTACTGAGGAGGGGCTTCCGTCTGGCCACTCTACCAAAAAGGCCTGATTGATGGAGGGCTGCAGAGATGGCTGTCCTTCTGGAAGATTCTCCCATTCTCACAGAGGAACTTTAGAGCTCTGTCAGACTGACCATCTGGTTCAAAGTCACCTCCCTGACTAAGGCCCTTCTCCCCCGATTGCTCAGTTTGGCTGAGCGGTCAGCTCTAGGAAGAGTCTTGGTGGTTCCAAACTTCTTCCATTTAAGAGTGATGGAGGCCACTGTGTTCTTGGGGAGCTTCAATGTTGCAGAAATGTTTTGGTACCTTCCTCAGATCTGTGCCTCGACACAATCCTGTCTCGGAGCTCTGCGGACAATTCCTTTAACCTCATGGCTTGGTATTTGCTCTGACATGCACTGTCAACTGTGGGACCTTACAGGTGTGTGCCTTTCCAAATCATGTCCAATCAATTGAATTTTCCAAAGGTGGACTCCAATCAAATTGTATAAACATCTCAAGGATGATCAAGGGAAACAGGATACACCTGAGCTCAATTTCGAGTCTCATAGCAAAGAGTCTGAATACTTATGTAAATACATTTTTTTTTTATAAATTAGCAAACATTTCTAAAAACCTGTTATTGCTTTGTCATTATGGGGTATTGTGTGTAAATTGAGGGAACATTTTTTTTATTCAATTTTATAAGAAAGCTGAAACTTAACAAAATGTGGAAAAAGGGGTCTGAATAATTTCCGAATGCTCTGAATATATATATATAACTAGAAATAAAGTGACAGATAATAAACAGTAGCAGCAGTGCATGTGATACGTTTTTTTGGGGCAAAAAGGGTCAATGCAAATAGTCCAGGTAGCTATTTGAACTATTTAACTAACTATTTAGCAGTCATATGGCTTGGGGGTAGAAGCTACTCAGGGTTCTGTTGGTTCCAGACTTGGTGCATTGGTACTGCTTACCGTGCGGTAGCAAAGAGAACAGACTGTGACTTGGGTGGCTTAGACCTTTTTTAGGGCCTTCCTCTGATACCGGCTGGTATAGAGGTCCTGGATGGCAGGGCGATGCAGCCAGTCGAAATGCTCTCAATGCTGCAGCTGTAGAACTTTTTGAGTTTCTGAGGGCCCATTCCAATTCTTTTCAGCCTCCTGAGGGGAAACGGGTGTTGTCATGCACTCTTCAATACTGTGTTGGTGTGTGTGGACCATGATAGATCCTTAGTGATGTGAACACTGAGGAACTTGAAGCTCTTCACCCGCTCCACTACAGCCCTGTCGGTGTGAATGGGGGAGTACTCGGCCCCCTGTTTCCTGTAGTCCACTATCAGCTCCTTTGTCTTGCTGATGTTGAGGGAGAAGTTGTTGTCCTGGCACCACACTGCCAGGTCTCTGACCTCCTCTCTATAGGCTGTCTCATCGTTGTGAAGAAACATAATGATGGTGTTAGAGTGATGCGCGGCCACACAGTCGTGGGTGAACAGGGAGTGCAGGAGGGGACTAAACACGCACCTCTGGAGGAGTCCCCATGTTGAGGGTCAGCATGGCGTATGTGTTGTTCACTACCCTCACCACCCGGTGAGGCCCGTCAGGAAGGCCAGGATCCAGTTGCAGAGGGAGGTGTTCAGTCCCAGGGTCCTTAGCTTAGTGATGAGCTTGGAAGGCACTATGGTGTTGAAAGCTGAGCTGTAGTCAATGAACAGCTTTCTCACATAGGCGTTCCTCTTGTCCAGGTGGGAAAGGGCAGTGTGGAGTGCAATAGAGATTGCATCATCTGTGGATCTGTTGGGGCAATATGCGAATTGAAGTGGGTCTAGGGTGTCTGGGATGATAGTGTTGATGTGAGCCATGACCAGCCTTTCAAAGCATTTCATGGCTGCAGATGTTAGTGCTATGGGGCAATAATAATTTAGACAGGTTAACTTGGCGTTCTTGGGCACAGGGACTGCGGTGGTCTGCTTGAAACATGTAGGTATTACAGACTGGGTCAGGGAGAGGTTGAAAATGTCAGTGAAGACACTTGCCAGCTGGTCAGCGCATGCTCTGAGTACACGTCCTGGTAATCCGTCTGGCCCTACAGCTATGTTAACCTGTTTAAAAGTGTTAACCTGTTTAAAAAGTCTTTCCCACCAAAAAGTCTTTCCCACATCGGATATGGAGAGTGTAACCCCACAGTCATCCAGAACAGCTGGCGTTCTCATGCATGGTTCAGTGTTGCTTGCCTTGAAGAGAGCATAGAAGACATTTAGCTCGTCTGGTAAGCTCGCATCACTGGGCAGCTCACCACTGGGTGTCCCTTTTTAATGCATGATAGTTTGCAAGCCCTGCCATATCCAACAAGTGTCAGAGCCGGTGTAGTAGAATTCAATCTTAGTCCTGTACTGATGCTTTGCCTGTTTGATGGTTCGTTGGAGGGCATTGCGGGATATCTTATAAGTGTCAGGATTAGTGTCCCGCTCCTTGAAAAAGGCAGCTCTAGCCTTTAGCTCAGTGTGGATGTTGTCTGTAATCCATGGCTTCTGGTTGGGATATGTACAGTACATATCCCAACCAACGACGTCGTCAATGCACTTATTAAGGGGGAGATCTTTGTATGTGTTTTTGTGTGGAGTAAAGGTGATCTATAGCTTTTTTGCCTCTAGTTGCACAGGTGACATGCTGGTAGAAATTAGGTAAGATGGATTTCAGTTTTCCTGCATTAAAATCACTGGCCACTAGGAGCGCTGCCTCTGGGTGAGCATTTTCTTGTTCGCTTATTGCCATATACACCTCATTGAGTGTGGTCTTAGTGCCAGCATCGGTTTCTAGTGGAAAGTAGACAGCTACAAAAAATATATATGCAAACTCTCTTGGTAAATAGTATGGTCTACAGCTTATCATGAGATTTTCCAACTCAGGCAAGCAGAACTTCGAGACTTCCTTAATATTAGAGAACGTGCACCAGCTGGTTAAAAAAGAGACACACACCTCCCCCTTGAGCTTAGCTGACGCTGTCGTTGTGTTCTGCCAATGCATAGAAAAACCAGCTAAATGTATACTGCTCAAAAAAATTAAGGGAACACCTAAACAACACATCCTAGATCTGAATGAAAGAAATAATCTTATAAAATATTTTTTTCTTTACATAGTTGAATGTGCTGACAACAAAATCACACAAAAAGAAGAAATGGAAATCCAATTTATCAACCCATGGAGGTCTGGATTTGGAGTCACACTCAAAATTAAAGTGGAAAACCACACTAGAGGCTGATCCAACTTTGATGTAATGTCCTTAAAACAAGTCAAAATGAGGCTCAGTAGTGTGTGTGGCCTCCACGTGCCTGTATGACCTCCCTACAATGCCTAGGCATGCTCCTGATGAGGTGGCGGATGGTCTCCTGAGGGATCTCCTCCCAGACCTGGACTAAAGCATCCGCCAACTCCTGGACAGTCTGTGGTGCAACGTGGCATTGGTGGATGGAGCGAGACATGATGTCCCAGATGTGCTCAATTGGATTCAGGTCTGGGGAACGGGCGGGCCCGTCCATAGCATTAATGCCTTCCTCTTGCAGGAACTGCTGACACACTCCAGCCACATGAGGTCTAGCATTGTCTTGCATTAGGAGGAACCCAGGGCCAACTGCACCAGCATATGGTCTCACAAGGGGTCTGAGGATCTCATCTCGGTACCTAATGGCAGTCAGGCTACCTCTGGCGAGCACATGGAGGGCTGTGCGGCCCCCCAAAGAAATGCCACCCCACACCATGACTGACCCACCGCCAAACCGGTCATGCTGGAGGATGTTGCAGGCAGCAGGACGTTCTCCATGGCGTCTCCAGACTCTGTCACGTCTGTCACGTGCTCAGTGTGAACCTGCTTTCATCTGTGAAGAGCACAGGGAGCCAGTGGCGAATTTGCCAATCTTGGTGTTCTCTGGCAAATGCCAAACGTCCTGCACGGTGTTGGGCTGTAAGCACAACCCCCACCTGTGGACGTCGGGCCCTCATACCACCCGCATGGAGTCTGTTTCTGACCGTTTGAGCAGACACATTAACATTTGTAGCCTGCTGGAGGTCATTTTGCAGGGCTCTGGCAGTGCTTCTCCTGCTCCTCCTTGCACAAAGGCAGAGGTAGCGGTCCTGCTGCTGGGTTGTTGCCCTCCTACGGCCTCCTCCACGTCTCCTGATGTACTGGCCTGTCTCCTGGTAGCGCCTCCATGCTCTGGACACTACGCTGACAGACACAGCAAACCTTCTTGCCACAGCTCGCATTGATGTGCCATCCTGGATGAGCTGCACTACCTGAGCCACTTGTGTGGGTTGTAGACTCCGTCTCATGCTACCACTAGAGTGAAAGCACCGCCAGCATTCAAAAGTGACCAAAACATCAGCCAGGAAGCATAGGAACTGAGAAGTGGTCTGTGGTCCCCACCTGCAGAACCACTCCTTTATTGGGGGTGTCTTGCTAATTGCCTATAATTTCCACCTGTTGTCTATTCCATTTGCACAACAGCATGTGAAATTTATTGTCAATCAGTGTTGCTTCCTAAGTGGACAGTTTGATTTCACAGAAGTGTGATTGACTTGGAGTTACATTGTGTTGTTTAAGTGTTCCCTTTATTTTTTTGAGCTGTGTATATTATCCATGTCTTTGTTCATCCACGACTGAACAAATATTTTACAGTTCTTCAGGTCCCGTTGAACAGAGCTCGTCCAGTTTGTTCTCTAGTGACTGTTCATGATTGCCTCTGACTTGTTGAAGTACAAATCTTCATCCAAATCGAGGTTAGTGATCGCTGTTCTAAAGTTCAAAAGCTATTTTTGGCCGTAGGAAACGATGGCGGAAACATGTACAACAAAAAGTTAAGATCAGAGCAAAAAAACACAAAATGGCAGAATTGATCAGAAGCCTGTAAAACGTTGCAGCGCCATTGCAAATCACAATCACATTCCTGGCTGGGAGACTCCAGTACACTTTTCACCTCTCCTGTAGTCTATGAAGCCACTGTGTAACTTATTCAGTTTAAATGAGACTCCAGCAGAGTGAGGAGGATATTGCTGTCTGATGCCGCGGGCCACAAGCGCCGCCTCACAGAAGCTCGATGTTTTAATAATGGTGATGTGTTTTAGCAGGTCTGTGTACAAACGTTATAAAGGTCAATTGTGTTTTCATCTTGAAATCAACTGAGGGGGAAAATCTCTGCATCCATGACCTTTAGATATAATTATATGATCCAGATGTTGTATCTATTAAAATTACTTTTATTACGTATACTGAAGTTGTTGTGAGACACTATTATTAAATGGAGAGCCATCTCCAGATGTCTAGGATGGGGACAGATAGAGAACCACTCTACCAGTAGCTATGGCTTGGACAGAAATAAGCCAATTGAATATCCAGGGATTACACAGTCCAAAACACACAGGCCCTCAGAGGTAATATTAAAGGTAGTTACTGTTTCTATAGCAATAGATTCCACCAGGGCACGCCCCAACCCTGGTGATGCTGTCCTGACAAGGAAGAGCAGGCAGGACAATTTAGTGAAGCTGAGCCAATAGCGGTTTACGAAAACACTGACTTGTAAATTCTAAGTGTATGTGGACATGTTGGGGGCTGAGGGAGAAAATAATTGAGGTGCAGTTTATAAAAATATTTAAAACCATGAATAAAATAAATGTGGAAGAATCAAGAAGATTGGATAATTATTGTGGTGAAAATGAAATAGAATGATACAACTACTAAAAAAGGTGATGTTTTCAGAATTCAGACCTCACATTCAGACTCTTACTGTCGGACAGCGGTCACATTTAAAAATCATATACCAGGGTGTTCCATGAGTTATTCAGAGGAATGCCTCTGCACAATTACAGCGCCAAATCATTTATCTCCTGTATAATCTCTGGATAGGTAAGAAATATTTTTATCCATCCAACTCAATTCCTTCTCTGTGACACAGAACTACTTTGTCCGTGCTACATAAGGGTTTCTCAGGGGTTAGTTTTCTGGGGGCACATCTCTGTGTCCGTTCCACTTACCCAGGATCAGGTCTGAAGAAGCCCCAGTTAGCTGTCAGGATGGATGGAGCCAGGGATTCTGGATGCATCTTTCTGTCATTGCGGGCCTAATTTAATCCCAATCCACAGGCTTGAGACTGCTTCAGAACCACTCTGGGAAATTAAAAAATTGCCTTCGGCCTCCAATCACATTGTTTGACAGTCAGCCTCCAACATACCCACATACGCTCCATTGTATTGATCTGGGATCTGTGTTTCACTTTTTCTCTCTGTATTCAGCTCCATAGATTTTCTGATTAATGAGCATGGAGTCGTATGAGTGACATGCAAAAGAAGGGAGGAGACTTAAAACAGCAACGAGACTGTGTGTCTCATTCACTTAAAGCAATAGAGAGATGTGTTAACAGCTTTGCCCAATCATGTTGCTGTTATGAATGAGGTTGCATCCAATTAGGTAATGGCCATTTAAAATACACAATGCCATTAGTAATCATAATCAATTTGGATAAAGAATGAGAATTTAATCGAATACTATTTCCATTTCTTATTGACTGTTTGATAGAATTACCAGAGCAGAATGATAATGACGCAGCCCTAAGCAGGTCCTCCACCAACCTGTATGATACACTAACCTGCCGTATCTCTTTGTGCCAGTTGACCACCTCTTGCATCATTTACTGATATAGGGACATAAACACAGAAATAAGCAAGGCACTGCCAAACAGTAAATAAACTCAATGGTTCTATGATAGACTGTTTACCATTTAGTCTATCATAGAACCATTGAGTTTATTTACCATTCAGTCTATCATAGAACCACTGAGTTTATTTACCATTCAGTCTGTCATAGAACCACTGAGTTTATTTACCATTCAGTCTGTCATAGAACCATTGAGTTTATTTACCATTCAGTCTGTCATAGAACCACTGAGTTTATTTACCATTCAGTCTGTCATAGAACCATTGAGTTTATTTACCATTCAGTCTATCATAGAACCATTGAGTTTATTTACCATTCAGTCTATCATAGAACCATTGAGTTTATTTACCATTCAGTCTGTCATAGAACCATTGAGTTTATTTACCATTCAGTCTATCATAGAACCATTGAGTTTATTTACCATTCAGTCTGTCATAGAACCATTGAGTTTATTTACCATTCAGTCTATCATAGAACCATTGAGTTTATTTACCATTCAGTCTATCATAGAACCACTGAGTTTATTTACCATTCAGTCTGTCATAGAACCATTGAGTTTATTTACCATTCAGTCTATCATAGAACCATTGAGTTTATTTACCATTCAGTCTGTCATAGAACCACTGAGTTTATTTACCATTCAGTCTGTCATAGAACCATTGAGTTTATTTACCATTCAGTCTATCATAGAACCATTGAGTTTATTTGCCATTCAGTCTATCATAGAACCATTGAGTTTATTTGCCATTCAGTCTATCATAGAACCATTGAGTTTATTTGCCATTCAAACTCAATGGTTCTATGATTTGTATGTATTTATTTTTTATTTCACCTTTATTTAACCAGGTAGGCTAGTTGAGAACAAGTTCTCATTTACAATTGCGACCTGGCCAAGATAAAGCAAAGCAGTGCGACGCAAACAACAACACAGAGTTACACATGGAATAAACAAACATACAGTCAATAACACAATTGAAAAAAAAGAAAGTCTATATACTGTGTGTGCAAATGGCTTGAGGCAATGGTAAATAAACTCAATGGTTCTATGACAGACTGAATGGCTCCGACCTCCAAATATTGACAGAGAGAATTTCCATAGGGAGGGCTCTTTTTGGTTGGACCGAGATGAAAGAACACTTCTCAGGCATTGTGCTTTAAGGAATTCTGCTGCTTTTGGGAATTCTTATCGTTCTCAAAGTTCTGGAAAGGTGGAGTCAATGAACCACACCTTGAAGGAATACATTGCCAAATTCCTAACTGAAAGACTTTGAACTGAGTATCAATGATATACTGAAGGGCTTTGAACTGGATATCAATGCAAGTACAGGTGCTGCTCAGCTCAAGGTCCAGGATGATCCCCACTGACCAGCTGGCTCTCAGCCACTAAGTTAATGATTGTTCCCACCAGACAGTTTAGGGAAACTGAACCAATCTAGACCTGAGCCCACAAACCTACAATTGAATTGCTTTCACTCTCCAGGGACTGTGAAAAGTTAGGAGATGCATTGGGAGTTTAATGTGTGTGTTTGTTCACTAAGTGACAATATCTGGAGTTACATGCAGGGCTGAACAGGGAATAATGGGTTACGGAGGGATTACAGTATATGCCTATATTTTGTTATCACACAAAGCATTGGCTCGACCTAAATAGACAGCCTATATGTTACTGTACGTCTAGACTCAGATAAACGGTATACAAGGAGAATGGTACACAGGTCCCAATATTGTGTCTGTATGAGACGTCATATGGAGGAGGTCCTGACCAATCATCAACTACAGATCCTGATGACACTACATTGTCAACCAATAGGAGGTGAGAGGAGACAGCAAGAGAATTAATCTCTTTTAGATACACGAAGATGCTGGTAACATGGCCTTCAAGGCTTCGCTGAAGGATTTTACAGCTGTAAGGTGTGTTTGTATTTACACAATGCCACTGTGGACCTGTGTGTGCACTGCCAAGGTTATTTCACCGCTTCGATAGCTTCAACAATGAGCTGAAATGAGATGGTAAATTCATTTCAATCTTGTTATCGAGTTAAAATGTTAATGACTCATATCTCATCACTCATGTAAATTTCGAAAAAAGGCACTCAAAGCTTTATTTCTGCCCAAAGATGTAACCGACACGCTGTACCATGGAAACCACATGGCGACAGTGAAGTCTTTGCATCATTTATTGAAATGACTGGAAGTCACCAATTCGGTCTATATTTAATTCATGAATATATGACAGATTTGTGATGATGTGAAATTAGATAAGAATTCTTCATAATAATGCATTGATGGCAGACATATTTAGCTTCCTATTCAATATGCCAGACGAGCTGCCTCCTTGTCCGACTGGACTGACCATTACTCAAGGAAATGGCCACCTTTACTTTCACCCTTCGCCAGATCCCAGCCTGATAGATTTTCTGCCAGAATAAACAACAAACTGAGCACATCCTCGGTCAAAGTAGACTTCTGCCCTTGATCCTCCAATACACTTACCAAACAGTGAACTCCAAGAAGCATTGTTCAAATACAAGGGAATATGACGCACACAAAGATGGCATTTTATTTGCAAACTGATAAATAACATGGAGCTTGTTATGCTCTAGTAACCTCGGTGTCAAAGCCACAGGATTGGGATTGAGATAACACTCATTCATCAATTAGGCTCTTTTCATAGAGCTGAGCAGAAGAAATCATTAATCTCATCCCCTGACTTCATATACGTACCCACAAGGCCAATTACATCATGTTTTCCATTATATTGACATGATTAGCAGCTTCATGGAGGTGCTCTTACGGTTAGTTGTCAAGCATTTTATCAACAGGAGCAATAGAACAATACTATAGATATTCCTCAACAACTAAACCAAATCCTCCAGAATAATAAACTAATCAGAGAACATGGGGATTGTGACACATCAACAGCCTCTCTCTCTCTTCCAGACTCCCACAGCGTGGCTTGTGTGACTGCATAGCATTATTGCATAACACCCGAGTCCCCGACCAACCGTTCCCCAGATGGAACCTGCAGCCGAGCCTGGCCTCCTGTTTAGGAGAGAGGTGAGTCAGGGGTTGGTGTCCTAGAGGACAGGGCTGAAGGTATCCAGGCTAGTTAACCTCGCAGGCTCAGCCCTCACATGATTGGGATTCAAGTGCCAACAAGATGTTTGGTGTCACCTTTAAGATTAGCCTGCGTCCGCCCCAGAGTTAGCAGTGAGTTAATCGCCTGCACTCTTTGATGTCTCCCCCTGTTCCTTCACAAACTCCCAGTAATAATTGAAAGCATCAAAGGCTTCCCCTCATCTAATCCCTGGCTGTGGCAAATCCCCTGTTCACTCCTCTGCCTCTTTTTTAAACCACACAGAAAAAATTAGGAGGTCTTAAATTAATGTGCTTAGCATTTCCATCAAGACATGACAGATCTTTTCAAATTATCCCTTTGAATAGGTCACAGTTTTAAATTTCTTCCAAGCAGTGTAGCGCAGTTATTAGCCCTCCTCTCTCTCTCTCTCTCTCTCTCTCTCTGTCTCTCTCTGTCTCTCTCTGTCTCTCTCTCTGTCTCTCTCTCTCTTTTCTGCTTTCATATTTTCTGTGGTTCATTTGTCATCTACACACTGCTTTGAAAGAGCAAGCAATTCATTCTGGTTTTCTTGAAACCCCTAATATTCACTCTGTTTGCCTGAATAGTGAAAATGTCTGTACGGTGTGCATATCTCTAGATTTCTGCTTGATTGTGTGTTTCTAAAAGGGGAGTGGGGGAGGAATATCTAAATGTATGTGAACACCAATAGCTACTGATCTCTTGTAATGGTGACTTTGGGGGAGACAAAAAGGAGAGGACACAGTCAATAGAGAGAAACAGTAATGCCGTCTTTTTGTAGGCACTAACTCCTCCATGGTTCATTGGACTAAGCCTATGGGGAAAATGAATGACGTTTTTGTAGGGTTTTTGGATAAACGCCGGAAATAAGGTCTGTGATAAACACAAGTTTAGGAGATTTTATGCGTTTTGTTCTATCAGATAATCTTCATCAGCTAATGTCACTTTTTTGTGAATTTTTAAGAATTTATGTAATGATAAGAACACATAAAGGCTTCATGATTCATGAAGGTCAGGTTAATTGACTGCTATTATCTCATAGAACAAAATGTATAAGATCTCCTAAGCCTGTGTTAACCTCAGACCTTATTTTCGGCATTTATTCCAAAACCCTATTCTTTCCCCATTAATTTTTCCCATAGGAATTGCTGAACGAATCAGAGGTAACTTATTTCCGGCCTTTAGGACAACAAGTTGGAAAGTTCTATAATGTGGGGCTAAAACATAATTCAAAGTGCCAAGTTTAGATCTAAGATGTTTAACATGGTGTCACGCCCTGACCTGAGAGAGCCTTTTTATGTCTCTATTTAGGTTTGTTCAGGGTGTGATTTGGGTGGGCATTCTATGTCCGTGTTTCTATGTTTGGGATTTCTTTGTTTCGGCCGGGTATGACTCTCAATCAGGAACAGCTGTATATCGTTGTTGCTGATTGGGAGTCATACTTAGGCAGCCTGTTTTTCCTTTGGGTTTTGTGGGTAGATGTTTTCTGTATAGCTACTTTGCCTTATGGAACTGTGTAGTCGTTGTTTTGTTTATTTTGTAAGTGTTCACTTTTCTCAATATTAAAAAAGATGAGCATTCATATTCCCGCCGCGTTTTGGTCCTGTGTTCACGACGACCGTTACAGATCTACCCACCATAAGAGGACCAAGCAGCGTAGGAACAAGGAGCAGAGGGTTCAGGATTCGTGGACTTGGGAGGAAATTCTAGACGGAAAGGGACCATGGAGACAAGCTGGGGAATATCGCCGCCCGAAAGAGGAACTGGAGGCAGCGAAAGCTGAGAGGCGGTGTTATGAGGCAAGGGAGCGCAGCAGGCACGAGAGGCAGCCCCAAAAATTTTTTAGGGGGGGGCACACGAGAAGTTGGCCTGAGTCAGGAAGGAATTCTGAGCCAACTTCCTGTGCTTACAGGAGGCAGTGTAGTAATGGTCAGGCACCGTGTTATGCGGTAGAGCGCACGGTGTCCCCAGTACGCGTTGAGAGCCTGGTACGCTACATCCCAGCTCCTAACATCTGCCGGGCGAGAGTGGGCATTGAGCCAGAATGGGTTGTGCAGGCCGTGCGCACCAGAACTCCAGTGCGTCTCCAGGACCCGGTCTATCCTGTGCATGCGCCCAGAACCAGGCCTCCTGCATGTCTCCCCAGCCTGGTGAGTCCTGTGCCTGCGCCCAATGCCAGGCTTCCTGCATGTCTCCCCAGCCTGGTGAGTCCTGTGCCTGCGCCCAGAGCCAGTCCGGAGCAGCCAGAGCCGCCCGCCAGTCCGGAGCCGCCAGAGCCGCCCGCCAGTCCGGAGCAGCCAGAGCCGCCCTCCAGTCCGGCGCCGCCAGAGCCGCCCGCCTGTCCGGAGCCGCCAGAGTCGCCCGCCTGTCCGGAGCCGCCAGAGTCGCCCGCCAGCCGGGCGCAGCCAGAGTCGCCCGCCAGCCGGGCGCAGCCAGAGTCGCCCTCCAGTCCGGAGCCCGCTGCGAGGGTCCCTAGTCCGTGGTCGGCGGCAGGCGATCACGCTCTAGGGGAGCCATTTAAGTGGGGTGAGCCAGTGGTGGAGCGGGGCCTGCGTCCCGGAGAAATGCCCATCCAGACCCTCCCCTATAGGTTCAGGTTTTGCGGCCGGAGTCCACACCTTTGGGGGGGGTACTGTCACGCCCTGACCTGAGAGAGCCTTTTTATGTCTCTATTTAGGTTTGGTCAGGGTGTGATTTGGGTGGGCATTCTATGTCCGTGTTTCTATGTTTGGGATTTCTTTGTTTCGGCCGGGTATGACTCTCAATCAGGAACAGCTGTATATCGTTGTTGCTGATTGGGAGTCATACTTAGGCAGCCTGTTTTTTCTTTGGGTTTTGTGGGTAGATGTTTTCCGTATAGCTACTTTGCCTTATGGAACTGTGTAGTTGTTGTTTTGTTTATTTTGTAAGTGTTCACTTTTCTCAATATAAAGATGAGCATTCATATTCCCGCTGCGTTTTGGTCCTGTGTTCACGACGACTGTTACACATGGTCATAGAAGTACATTTTAAATCCAAATGAAAACCACCAGATTGCACATCATATACTGTATTATGTCCTAATGCATAAGATGAAAATGACCTACGTAATGCAGTTATGATTTTAAAGGCCCAGTGCAGTCCAAAATGTGATTTTTCTGTGTTATATATATATATATTTCCACACTCTGAGGTTGGGTAACTGTGACGGCGCCAGAGAAGATGGCTGATGTTTTACGTGTTCCTAACCGATTCTGTTTTTATGTTATTTTTTTGGCGTAGTTTGTAACTTTAAAAAAATATATATTTTGTACATAATGTTGCTGCTACCGTCTCTTATGACCGATAATAACTTCTGGACATCAGAACAGCGATTACTCACCACGAACTGGCAGAAGCTTTTTTTTCCCCTTTAACGAGTCCAACGAGCCTGACGTGAACGACATACTGCTTTCCCGGGAACAGTCCCAAATCACCGTCATTTGTGTGAAGAGACGATGGAGAAAAGAAGAGGTGGCGGAGAAAAAGACCTATGAATCTTCTGAGGATTCGTAGGTGATCGAATAAATCCCCCCTGCCGTTCGTTCTTCTAGCTAACATGCAATCATTGGAAAATAAAATTGACGACCTACGAGGAAGGTTAAACTACCAACGGGACATTAAAAACAGTAATATCTTATGCTTCGTGGCTGAACGACGACATTATCAACATACAGTTGGCTGGTTGTACGCTGTATCGGCAGGATAGAACAGCGGCGTCTGGTAAGACAAGGGGTGGCGGACTATGCTGGTGCACGATATCTAAGGAAGTCTCAAGGTTTTGCTCGCCTGAGTTAGAGTATCTCATGATAAGCTGTAGACCACACTATCTACCTAGAGAGTTTTCATCTGTATTTTTTGCAGCTGTCTACATACCACCACAGACCGATGTTGGCACTAAGACCACACTCAATGAGCTGTATTCCGACATAAGCAAACAGGAAAAAGCTCATCCAGAGGCGACGCTCCACGTGGCCGGGGACTTTAATGCAGGGAAACTTAAATCTGTTTGACCAAATTTCTATGTGCCACCAGAGGGAAAAAAAATCTAGATCACCTTTACTCCACACAGAGATGCATACAAGGCTCTCCCTCGCCCTCCATTTGGCAAATCTGACCATAATTCTAACCTCCTGATTCCTGCTTACAAGCAAAACTTAAAACCAGGAAGCATCAATGACTCTGTCAATAAAAAAAGTGGTCAGATGATGCAGATGCTAAGCTACAGGACTGTTTTGCTAGCATTGAGGAGTACACCACATCAGTCATTGGGTTAATCAATAAGTGCATCGATGACATCATCCCCACAGTGACCGTACTTAAATACCCCAACCAGAAGCAATGGATTACAGGGAACATCCACACTGAGCTAAAGGCTAGAGCTGCTGCTTTCAAGGAGCGGGACTCTAACCTCGAAGCTTATAAGAAATCC
This sequence comes from Salmo trutta, assembly GCF_901001165.1. Classification (NCBI taxonomy): domain Eukaryota; kingdom Metazoa; phylum Chordata; class Actinopteri; order Salmoniformes; family Salmonidae; genus Salmo; species Salmo trutta. The sequence continues at coordinate 35,745,872 of NC_042986.1, read as the reverse complement.
CGCTATGCCCTCTGACGAACCATCAAACAGGCAAGTGTCAATACAGGACTAAGATCGAATCGTACTACACCGGCTCCGACGCTCGTCAGATGTGGCAGTGCTTGCAAACCATTACAGGCTACAAAGGGAAGCACAGCCAAGAGCTGCCCAGTGACACGAGACTACCAGACGAGCTAAACTACTTCTATGCTCGCTTCGAGGCAAACAACACTGAAACATGTATGAGGGCACCAACTGTTCCGGATGACTGTGTAATCACGCTCTCCACAGCCGATGTGAGTAAGACATTTAAACAGGTCAACATTCACAAGGCCACAGGGCCAGACAGATTACCAAGACGTATACTCAGAGCATGCGCAGACCAACTGGCAAGTGTCTTCACTGACATTTTCAACCTCTCCCTGTCCGAGTCTGTAATACCAACATGTTTCAAGCAGACCACCATAGTCCCTGTGCCCACGAACACTAAGGTAACCTGCCTAAATGACTATCGACCCGTAGCACTCACGCCTGTAGCCATGAAGTGCTTTGAAAGGCTGGTCATGGCTCACATCAACACCATTATCCCAGAAACCCTAGACCCACTCCAATTTGCATAGCGCCCTAACAGATCCACAAATGATGCAATCTCTATTGCACTCCACACTACCCTTTCCCGCCTGGACAAAAGGAACACCTATGTGAGAATGCTATTCATTGACTACAGCTCAGCGTTCAACACCATAGTGCCCTCAAAGCTCATCAATAAGCTAAATACCTAAGGGTAGGTAACAAAACCTATTCCCCCTCAGGAGAATGAAAAGATTTGGCATGGGTCCTCAGATCCTCAAAATGTTCTACAGCTGCGCCATTGAGAGCATCCTTACTGGTTACATCACTGCCTGGTATGGCAACTGCTCGGCCTCCGACCGCAAGACACTACAGGGGGTAGTGCGTCCGGCCCAGTACATCACTGGGGCCAAGCTTCCTGCCATCCAGGACCTCTATACCAGACGGTGTCAAGCGGTGTCAGGAAGACCTTAACAATTGTCAAAGACTCCAGCCACCTTATTCATAGACTGTTCTCTCTGCTACCGCACTGCAAGCGGTACCGGAGCACCAAGTCTAGGTTCAAGAGGCTTCTAAACAGCTTTTACCCCCAAGCCATAAGACTCCTAAACATCTAATCAAATGGCTACCCAGATTGTTTACATTGCCCCCCCCCCCTTTTACGCTGCTGCTACTCTCTGTTATTATCTATGCGTAGTCACTTTAATAACTCTATCTACATGTACATATTACCTCAATTACCTCGACTAACCGGTTCCCCCGCACATTGACTCTGTACTGGTACCCCCTGTATATAGTCTCGCTATTGTTGTTTTACTGCTGGCCTTTAACTACTTGTAACTTTTATTTCTTATTCATTTTTTTTAAACTGCATTATTGGTTAGGGGCTTGTAAGTAAACATTTCACTGTAAGGTCTACACCTGTTGTATTCGGCACATGTGACTAATAACATTTGACTAGATTTGATAATACTGTGACATTTTGAAAATGATGATAATGTCCTTTTAGTTGAAAAGCTGTTTGAAATGACCGCCTGAAATTGCAGCCTGTTTTGGTGGGATGAAGTTTTGGCCTTCCATGATGACATCACCTGCCTGGTGACATCGCCAGGCGTTAAATGAATCAATAGAGCAATAACAGCTAGTTTTCAGTATTCTCCTCCCCACTCAGATCACTCCTAGACAGGCCGAGCAACATTCCTGCTTGAGAAATGTATCTTTGCTAAGATTCTATTTTTGTTTCTTTTTGACAATTTTAATTTAAAACAATCACAGAAAGGTATTTCATTGTTACCCAGAAATGATTTGATATTGAGATAAAAATGGCTGCATTGGACCTTTAAATATATCCACCCAATTTAGATCTACAGACTTATAAAGAGATCTGAAAAACCCATGTAAATCTGTAAAACTTTTTCTGAGATTTATAGCATTTTGCAAAGCCCAAGATGCAAGCTTTAAACACATGACATACTGTACCTAAAATGGTGAAATCTAAGTGGCTTTACTGGCATAACTAGTGTTAGTCCTCTGCATTGGCCTGCTATAGCTAGCCAGTCACCTGCAACCGGACCATATCTTCAACATAATAAGGGCATGAGTTACTTATAAGTGCTTATAACCTCACTCTCAAATCCTTGTGACATTGTGCATGTCCTTATGAAGGTGAATCAATGGCCACAAACAGCACCGTTGAGTAATGTCCCTATAATAAGTCTAAAGGGCATACATACATACATACATACATACATACATACATACATACATACATACATACATACATACATACATACATACATACATACATACATACATACATACATACATACATACATACATACATACATACATACATACATACATACATACATACATACATACATACATAAGTTTGGACACACCTACTCATTCAAAGGTTTTTCTTTATTTTTATTATTTTCTACAATGTAGAATAATAGCGAAGACATCAAAACTATGAAATAACACATATGGAATCATGTAGATTTTTTAAAAAGCCACCCTTTGCCTTGATGACAGCTTTGCACACTCTTGGCATTCTCTCAACCAACTTCATGAAGTAGTCACCTGGAATGCATTTCAATTAATAGGTGTACCTTGTTAAAAGTTAATCTGTGGAATTTCTTTCCTTCTTAATGCGTATGAGCCAATCAGTTGTGTTGTGACAAGGTAAGGTTGGTATACAGAAGATATCTGGTAAAAGACCAAGTCCATATTATGGCAAGAACAGCTCAAATAAGCAAAGAGAAATGACATTTCAAAAACGTTGAACATTTCTTCAAGTGCAGTCGTAAAATCCATCAAGCGCTGTGATGAAACTGACTCTCATGAGGACCACCACAGAAAAGGAAGACCCAGAGTTTCCTGCCAAGAAACAATGGACATCAGACCGGTGGAAATCTCTCCTTTGGTCTGATGAGTTCAAATTTGAGATTTTTGGTTCCAAGCGCCGTGTCTTTGTGAGACGCAGAGTAGGTGAATGGATGATCTCTGCATGTGTAGTTCCCACCATGAAGCATGGAGGAAGAGGTGTGATGGTGTGGGGGTGATTTGCTCGTGACACTGTCTCTGATTTATTTAGAATTCAATTAACACTTAACCAGCATGGCTACCATGGCATTCTGCAGTGATACCCCATCCTATCTGGTTTGAGTGGGACTATCATTTGTTTTTCAACAGGACAATGACCAAAAACACACCTCCAGGCTGTGTAAGGGCTATTTGACCATGAAGGAAAGTGATGGAGTGCTGCATCAGATGACCTGGCCTCCACAATCACTCGACCTCAACACAATTGAGATGGTTTGGGATGAGTTGGACCGCAGAGTGAAGGAAAAGCAGCCAACAAGTGCTCAGCAAATGTAGGAACTCCTTCAAGACTGTTGGAAAAGCAATCCAGGTGACTACCTCATGAAGCTGGTTGAGAGAATGCAAATCTGTCATCAAGGCAAAGGGTGGCTACTTTGAAGAATCTAAAATGTGAACTGTATTTTGGTTTGTTTAACCCTTTTTTGGTTACAACATGATTCCATATGTGTTATTTCAGAGTGTTGATGTCTTCAATATTATTCTACAATGTAGAAAATAGCTTAAAAAAATTAAGAAAAACCCTTGAATGAGTAGGTGTGTCCAAACTTTTGACTGGTACTTGGTCACCTCCCTGACCAAGGCCCTTCTCGCCCAATTGCTCAGTTTGGCCAGGCAGCCAGCTCTAGGAAGAGTCTTGGTGGTTCCAAACTTCTTCCATTTAAGAATGATGGAGGCCACTGTGTTCTTGGGAACCTTCAATGCTGCAGAATAGTGGATCGGAAAGTATTCAGACCCCTTCACTTCTTCCACATTTTGTTACGTTACAGCCTTATACTAAAATTGATTAAATCGTTTTTTCCCCTCATCAATCTACACACAATACCCATAATGACAAAGCAAAAACAGCTTTTTTGACACATTTGCTAATTTATTAAAACCAAAAAACGGAAATATCACATTTACATAAGTATTCAGACCCTTTGCTATGAGACTCGAAATTGAGCTCAGGTGCATCCTGTTTCAATTGATCCTCCTTGAGATGTTTCTACAACTTGATTGGAGTCCACCTGTGGTAAATGCAATTGATTGGACATGATTTGGAAAGACACACACCTGTCTCCCTGTACGGTCCCACAGTTGACAGTGCATGTCAGAGTAAAAACCAAGCCATGAGGTCAAAGGAATTGTCCTTAGTGCTCCGAGACAGGATTGTATCGAAGCACAGATCTTGGGAAGGGTACCAAAAACATTTCTGCACCATTGAAGGTTCCCAAGAACACAATGACCTCCATCATTCTTAAATAGAAGAAGTCTGGAACCACCAAGACTCTTCCTAGAGCTGGGCACCCGGTCAAACTGCGAAATCAGGGGAGAAGGGCCTTGGTTAGGGTGGTGACCAAGAACCTGACAGAGCTCCAGAGTTCCTCTGAGGAGATGGGAGAACCTTCCAGAAGGACAACCATCTCTGCAGCACTCCACCGATCAGGCCTGTATGGTAGAGTGGCCAGACAGAAGCCACTACTCAGTAAAAGGCACATGACAGCCCATTTGGAGTTTGCCGAAAGGCACCTAAAGGACTGTTTGGAAAAGGAAATTAGATTCTCTGGTCTGAATGAACTCTTTGGCCTGAATGCCAAGCGTCACGTCTTGAGCAAACCTGGCACCATCCCTACGTTGAAGCATGGTGGTGGCAGTATCATGCTGTGGGGTTGTTTTTCAGCGGCAGGGACTGGGAGACTGGTCAGGATTGAGGGAAAGATGAACGGAGCAAAGTACAGAGAGATCCTTGATGAAAAAAACTGCTCCAGAGCGCTCAGGTCCTCAGACTGGGGCAACGGTTCACGTTCCAACAGGACAACAACAACAACCCTAAACACACAGCCAAGACAACGCAGGAGTGGCTTCGGGACAAATCTCTGAAGGTCCTTGAGTGGTCCAGCCAGAGCCCGGACTTGAACCCGATCGAACATCTCTGGAGAGACCTGAAAATAGCTGTGCATCAACTCTACCCATCCAATTTGACAGAGCTTGAGAGGATCTGCAGAGAAGAATGGGAGAAACTCCCGAAATACAGGTGTGTCAAGCTTGTAGTGTCATACCCAAGAAGACTTGAGGCTGTAATCGCTGTTAAATCGCTGTTCAACAAAGTACTGAGTAAAGGGTCTGAATACTTTTGTAAATGCGATATTTCAGTATTTAAATTTTTTTGCAAACATTTTAAAATTATGGGATATTGTGTTTAGACTGTTGAGGGAAAAAACTATTTAGCCAATTTTAGAGTAAGGCTGTAATGTAACAAAATCTGGAACAAGTGAAGGGGTCTACATACAGACATACATACATAAATACATACATACAGTACATACATACATACATACATACATACATACATACATACATACATACATACATACATACATACATACATACATACATACATACATATTCACATACATACATACATACATACATACATACATACATACATACATACATACAACATACATACATACATACATACATACATACATACATACATACATACATACATACATACATACATACATACATACATACATACATACATACATACACTACCTTTCAAAGGTTTGGGGTCACTTAGAAATTTCCTTGTTTTTGAAAGAAAAGCACATTTTTCTGTCCATTAAAATAACATCAAATTGATCAAAAATACAGTGTAGATATTGTTAATGTTGTAAATTACTATTTGAGCTGGAAACAGCAGATTTGTAATGGAATATCTATATAGGTGTACAGAGGCCCATTATCAGCAACCATCACTCCTGTGTTCCAATGGCACGTTGTGTTAGCTAATCCAAGTTTATCATTTTAAAAGGCTAGTTGATCATTAGAAAACCCTTTTGCAATTATGTTAGCACAGCTGAAAACCGTTGTTCTGATCAAAGAAGAAATAAAACTGGCCTTATTTAGACTAGTTGAGTATCTGGAGCATTTGCATTTATGGGTTCGATTTACAGGCTCAAATGGCCAGAAACAAAGTTTTTTTTTTCGGAAACTCTTGCTCTTGTTCTGAGAAATGAAGGCTATTCCATGTGAGAAATTGCCAAGACACTGAAGATCTCGTACGCTGTGTACTACTCCCTTCACAGAACAGCACAAACTGGCTCGAACCAGAATAGAAAGAGGAGTGGGAGGCCCCGGTGCACAACTGAGCAAGAGGACAAGTACATGAGAGTGTCTAGTTTGAGAAATAGATGCCTCACGAGTCCTCAACTGGCAAATTCATGAAATAGTACCCACAAAACACCAGTCTCAATGTCAACAGTTAAGAGGCGACTCTGGGATGCTGGCCTTCAAGGCAGATTTCCTCTGTCCAGTGTCTGTGTTCTTTTGCCCATCTTAATCTTTTATTTTTATTGGCCAGTCTGAGATATGGCTTTTTCTTTGCAACTCTGCCTAGAAGGCCAGCATCCCAGAGTCGCCTCTTCACTGTTGACATTGCTTGAAGCCATCTGTCAAGCATGGTGGAGGCAATGTGATGGTCTGAGGGTGCTTGGTGGTGGTAAAGTGGGAGATTTGTACAGGGTAAAAGGGATCTTGAAGAAGGAAGGCTATCACTCCATTTTGCAATGCCATGCCATACCCTGTGGACGGCGCTTAATTGGAGCCAATTTCCTCCTACAACAGGACAATGACCCAAAGCACAGCTCCAAACTATGCAAGAACTATTTAGGGAAGAAGCAGTCAGCTGGTATTCTGTCGATAATGGAGTGGCCAGGACAGTCACCGGATCTCAACCCTATTGAGCTGTTGTGGGAGCAGCTTGACCGTATGGTACGTAAGAAGTGCCCATCAAGCCAATCCAATTTGTGGGAGGTGCATCAGGAAGCATGGGGTGAAATCTCTTCAGATTACCTCAACAAATTGACAACTAGAATGCCAAACGTCTGCAAGGCTGTATTTGCAGCAAATGGAGGATTCTTTGACAAAAGCTAAGTTTGAAGTACACAATTATTATTTCAATTAAAAATCATTATTTACAACCTTGTCAACGTCTTGACTATATTTCTCACTCATTTTGCAACTCATTTCATGTATGTTTTCATGGAAAACAAGGACATTTCTAAGTGACCCGAAACTTTTGAACGGTAGTGTACATACAATACATACATACAGTGCATACAGTGCATACATACATACATACATACATACATACATACATACATACATACATACATACATACATACATACAGTACATACAATACGTACATACATACATCATACATACATACATACAGTGCATACATACAGTGCATACAGTACATACATACATACATACATACATACATACATACATACATACATACATACATACATACATACATACATACATACATACATACATACAGTGCATACATACATACAATACATACATACATACATACATACATACATACATACATACATACATACATACAATACATACATACATACATACATACATACATACATACATACATACATACATACATACATACATACATACATACAATCCATCCATCCATCCATCCATCCATACATCCATCCATCCATCCATCCATCCATCCATACATACATACATACATACATACATACATACATACATACATACATACATACATACATACATACATACTGGATATCATAAGGTGAATGCACCAATTTGTAAGTCGCTCTGCTAAATGCGTCTGCTAAATGACGTAAATGTAAATGTACATACATACATACATACATACATACATACATACATACATACATACATACATACATACATACATACATACATACATACATACATACATACATACATACATACTGGATATCATAAGGTGAATGCACCAATTTGTAAGTCGCTCTGCTAAATGCGTCTGCTAAATGACGTAAATGTAAATGTACATACATACATACATACATACAGTACATACAGTACATACATACATACATACATACATACATACATACATACATACATACAGTACATACAGTACATACATACATACATACATACATACATACATACAGTACATACAGTACATACATACATACATACATACATACATACATACATACATACATACATACATACATACAGTACATACAGTACATACATACATACATACATACATACAGTACATACAGTACATACATACATACATACATACATACATACATACATACATACATACATACATTACATACATACATACATACATACATACATACATACATACATACATACATACATACATACATACATACATACATACATACATACATCACCCTATTCACCAAAGCACTATTTATCTCCACACCACACCAGTGTCATGCCCAGACACACTGGCTTGCTCTCTGAAATTACATTCCTAATCTCTCCCACTGCTGAGCCATGGCCCAAAACCTTGGCTAATTGGGATGAAATAGAATTCACCATCAGCCTCGCCTGTCTGAAATCTGAGTCTGAAATATTAGATAATGATGTAGATTGCTGATGAATACCGGCTTAGCACAATCAACCTTCATTTGAATACACTTTGTCAATAATGGTCATCATTCCTGAGAAAATGATGAACCACCTGTCTTCGTCAGAGGTTTATTCTGTCTAATGTTCGGGGACTGATCAAAATGTTGTGTACCCTGGTTCATCATCAACTGTGCAACAACAATCATTTTTTCCTGATGAACATGAAATACAGATAATGTGACAGATTAAAGTCAATACTGGCAGTAAAGGGATTGTTTTTGAATGACAAAGACTGTCTACAAAAATGCCTTTATCGTTATAGAACAGACCAGCGTCTCCAATTCAGTACTCCACACTCCCCAGACCTTTCCTTTATGGAACAGCCCAGTGTCTCTAATACAATAATCCACACTCTCTTTCCTTCTCTCTTGACTGAATGTCAACTGCCTTCCCTGGTCCCTGAAAGCTGATTTTTACACCACCGTAGGATTTCCATAATCGCTTTATCCATGCGATGTGATCAGCCTCTCACACAAAGAGGAAGACATTAGCCCCAATTTGAACTGCCACAGATTTGCCAAACAGAGGGTGCTGTTTGCCGCTGATAAGGGAGGAAAGGTTTGGAAGGACTCTGACTGAAGGGTTGGGAAGAGTGGTGAAATGCCACGCAAGACAACCAACCCGGGTTTAATATTGAAAATCAACAATTCTTCTCAAAGATCAGCCTGTTTTGGAGACATCTTTTCCTTGCAGGAAAATCTGTCTATGAAATGTAGTAATTGGATCAAACAATCCAATAGGATGTAATAGTTATTCACACACAGACAACTTAATGAGATGGATGTGTGAGTGACAAACAAACATACTGCATGTGAATTCAAACACATTTACAGTGAACTAAAACACTGAGCTACTGTAAATAAACTATTTGTCTTTCTATTGTTTTGTTCCAAGATATAAACACAACATGTAAAGTGTTGGTCCCATGTTTCATGAGCTGAAATAAAAGATCCCAGAACTGTTCCATATGCACAAAAAGCTTATTTCTCTCAAATTTGTGCACAAATTTGTTCACATCTCTTTCAGTGAGCATTTATTTCTCCTTTGCCAAGATAATCCATCCACCTGACAGGTGTGGCAAATCAATAATCTGATTAAACAGCATGATCATTACACAATGCCACAACTGTCTCAAGTTTTGAGGGAGCGTGGATTGGCATGCTGACTGCAAGAATGTTCACTAAAGCTGTACCATAAGCCGCCTCCAACATCGTTTTAGATAATTTGGCAATACGTCCAACTGGCCTCACAACAGCAGACCACGTGTAACCACGCCAGCCCAGGACCTCCACATCCGGCTTCTTCATCTGAGACCAGTCACCAGGAGTATTTCTGTCTGTATAAAAGCCCTTTTGAGGGGAAAAACTCGTTCTGATTGGCTGGGCCTGACTCCCAAGTGGGTGGGCCTATGCCCTCCCATGTCCACCCATGGCTGCGCCTTTGCCCATTCATGTAAAATCCATAGATTAGGGCCTAATTAATTTATTTCAATTGACTGATTTCCTTATATGAACTGTAACTCAGTAAAATCGTTGAAATTGTTGCATGTTGCGTTTATATTTTTGTTCAGTATATTTTAAAAGCTGCCTCCAGCAGCATGTTGTGATAAGGGTGAATGTTAGTACAATATGTATCAGACCCATATATTTAGAGAGGTAGGACATTGAGGTTTCTGCATTATGATGCATTTACATTACACTGAACTCCATAGCAGTCATGTTAGTTCCTCATGGGCAATATTGACCAATAGCAGTTCACAGAATTGTCAGAATTTTAAACAATGCTATGTACAAGATTCCAATTTTCGTCATGAATGGACAAATGGAATGCTTAAAGGTGCTAACATGGCGTCCATTCTAAAAGTTGGCCCAACTGTCTAAATCTATTTCTCTGGTATGTTAGTATCTGTCCATGTGGCAGGGAAAGGTACCTGTATTCCCAGTAGGCTGATAAACAGACAGATCCTGTCGACTCACTGTTACTTTACCAGAACTCCCCAGGAGACCATCTGGACAAGAGCTCTGTAGAAAAACATCATGGTACCACTCTGGCTCATGTTTGAGACAACTACACACAGACAGACAGAGTTCTGTTTTCACATGGTAAAAAGCATTAATGGAAGCTTGTGCTGTTCCTGTCATGTCCCAAACATCTGGCCACAGAGGTGGGCAGTGAAGTGTTGGAGCGAAAGGGGAGCGCCTGCATGTTTGAGAAGGCTGCCTAGCTGTCGGCTGCAGCAGTGTGGAGAGGAGAAGAGGCTGGGTGGGTGGTGGAACCAGCTGGGAAGATGGATGTCTGACAGGTGTTTGAGCTCTTACCTGAGGCAAGCTGCACTGGGCATTGTCATCATACGTCAAGAACAAACGTAAATTAGGAAATGTAAATGATAAGGCCTCTGAATTTTTGGCGGATAATTACCCATCTTAATTAAAATGAGTTACACCAGATGGGAGACAGCTTGCACTATGGAAATGAGCCAAGTTTGCTGTAAACACAGTTCTAAAGTGTGAAACTTACAATAGCTAACATGTATCCATGCATGTGTGCCAGAGAGGATGTCGCCATCCTGAGGTATCTGTGACCCAATTAGGGTCATTTGCATTAAACAGTTGACTTTTGTACACCATGCTTTCTATACACTAGGACCTGCCATCCATGATCTCCATCATTCCCATGTCAGTTGATTAAAAACCTCCTCCATTAGTCATGTATATACTGCTGTATTAGTCATGGCTCTCATACAGAGGCGTGTGCACTTTTAAAAGAATCTTTACAACGGTTACTCTGTTATTGGTCAGCGAGACATCAGCGGTACCCAATCAGAGTTCTAACTCAATTTCTGCACCTTGGAACATCTTGACAAAACACAGTAAAGTGCCCTTTGCAGCCCTTTTCAAATTGTTTAATATATAATTGCTTTGGCGCACACTAAAAGGTTTCCACATGATTGGTCCTAACCAGGATTTCATAGGGTGATGGAAAGGCAGGAGCTGCTTTACTGCTTTATGCCCACTGATATGAGCAACACCAGACAGACTGGAGAGGAGTGAGCTTTATACGGGTTTGTATGTATGACGCTTTAAAACCATTGTTCTAATGAAAAAAAGAACTACTCCATGTTCAAGGGCACTCTGCTATATTCTGACCCACATTGATGATGTTATGGGTTCTTAGGTCACTTGGACATTTATAGCTGCCTGTCTCTCTAACACACATACAGCGGAGAGCTTTCAAGGAGCTGTCTCATTAGTTTAGGTTAAGCATGGGTTATTTCTGCTGTCAAAGGCAATATGCATTCTGCCCCTAACCTACCTTATTGCTTTGGGGTTGGGGTTGGGGTTGGCATTTTTAATTCTGAAGATGTACTCAATGTAATGTGTTCTTATTCATCCCAGACATTCGAGAATTCTAATGACTGTGTCAAACTCAACTAGAAAATGATCAAATATCAAACTTTGAGTGGGAAAAAACAGTGTTAACACGCTTTTATTAGTGAAGAATACAAGGGTCTATGGATACTTAGCATCAAATAATTAGAAAACCTGTTTACGTCGATGCATGGTCAATAGACACTAGGCCTATTAGTATGTTGTTATTATTTATCAACAAAATTACACTTGATGTGTCAAATGAGTCCTGCTGCTAAATTGTGTGGAGCCAGACCAGATTCTGAGCATTGTTTGGATGAGACCATTAAATAATAATAATAATTTACAACAGAAAAAAAAGCTTGATTAAGACCGCTCTCTGCTGGCCGAAGGAGAGTATCACTCTGCATCACTCTGGATTTGCAATTAATCCCATACAGCAAAGGCAATTGAGAGCAGAAATGCCATAAATGGCTCAGGATTCTCCTGAGGTAATTTCTCTGCCAGACATAGATTAAAGGGCATCGCTTGTTAGCTCAGAGTAGCTCAGTTGGTAGAGCATGGCACTTGCAACACCAGGGTTGTAGGTTTGATTTCCACGGGGGGCCCAGTATGAAAAAAGTATGAAAATGTATGCACTCATTACTGTAAGTCGCTCTGGATAAGATCATCTGCTAAATGACATAAATGTAAAGCAAGAGAAAAAAACACAGGTTACTGTAGCGACTGCTGTCTGTTTGCTGCGGATGTTGATGTTGGGATATTTATGCCATTCGTCCCTCACCTTGCAGTGTGGCCTTGGTCTGTATGTTAGCCTCCTCCTCTACTGCTACATTCTTCTCACTGAGCATTGAATGCCCTCTGAAAAACACAATGCAGACTTGTAGTTAAGTGGATTCCTGCACGTAGAAGAGCTGATGCACATAACCAAAATAATAGGAAACATATCCAGGTTCCAGGTTTATAGGAGATACTGTGCCATGGTGTGATGTTCTGGACATTTTAAACAGTACCCAGGCAGGACTAAGCTTACCTTCCACTTGCTCTTAGCAAAGTTCTTCTGAATCTGTTCACTGACGGACTCATGTATGTTATTCTCCAGAGATCCTGATTCAACAACAAGTCCAGCACCAATTAACAAGCCATCAATACCACCATTATTATAGAACGTTGGAGTCATATGCTGTATGTTTACTGTACTGTATGTGTTATACTGATAGACCTACAGGATGCTTTTCATTGAAATCCTAAAAGAAACAAGGTGATATTCAATCAAAATAAATTCCTGGATTTACAGGATAAATTAAGAAAATGTAATATTTTGAAATTCAAGAATTTGTTTGCATTAAAGGAATGAATGTTTCAAACTCAACTGCCTTGGATATGTTTTAGTTATGATAGGCTATAGAAAATATCCCCATTTATCAGGGCACCCATTAATTGTGTTGTATAGAACATTTAATTCTGTACTTAAGTAGACTAAACACATGATGTTATAGTATTGGCCATTCTCACTAAAGGAGATATAGAAGCTAATACAGCACTGGAGGCTGCTGAGGGGAGGACGGCTCACAATGACGTCTGGAACGGAGCCAATGGAATGGCATCACATCAAACACATGGAAACCATGTTTGATGTATTTCAAATCAAATCAAAGTTTATTTGTCACGTGCGCCGCATACAACAGTGAAATGCTTACTTACAGGCTCTAACCAATAGTGCAAAAAAGTAATTAGGGGAACAATAGGTAAGTAATGAAATAAAAACAACAGCAAAAAGACAGTGAAAAACAGTAGCGAGGCTATATACAGTAGCGAGGCTATAAAAGTAGCGAGGCTACATACAGACACCAGTTAGTCAGGCTGATTGAGGTAGTATGTACATGTAGATATGGTTAAAGTGACTATGCATATATGATGAACAGAGAGTAGCAGTAGCGTAAAAGGGGTTGGCGGGGGGGACAGTGCAGATAGCCCGGTTAGCCAATGTGTGGGAGCACTGGTTGGTCGGGCCAATTGAGGTAGTATGTACATAAATGTATAGTTAAAGTGACTATGCATATATGATAAACAGAGAGTAGCAGCAGCGTAAAAAGAGGGGTTGGGAGGGAACACAATGCAAATAGTCCGGGTAGCCATTTGATTACCTGTTCAGGAGTCTTATGGCTTGGGGGTAAAAACTGTTGAGAAGACTTTTTGTCCTAGACTTAGCACTCCGGTACCGCTCGCCATGCGGTAGCAGAGAGAACAGTCTATGACTGGGGTGGCTGAGGTCTTTGACAATTTTTAGGGCCTTCCTCTGACACCGCCTGGTGTAGAGGTCCTGGATGGCAGGCAGCTTAGCCCTCTGTAGCTACCCTCTGTAGTGCCTTGCGGTCGGAGGCCGAGCAATTGCCGTACCAGGCAGTGATGTAATCAGTCAGGATGCTCTCGATGTTGCAGCTGTAGAACCTTTTGAGGATCTGATGACCCATGCCAAATCTTTTTAGTTTCCTCAGGGGGAATAGGCTTTGCCGTGCCCTCTTCACGACTGTCTTGGTGTCTTTGGACCATTCTAGTTTGTTGGTGATGTGGACACCAAGGAACTTGAAGCTCTCAACCTGCTCCACTACAGCCCCATCGATGAGAATGGGGGTGTGCTCGGTCCTCCTTTTCCTGTAGTCCACAATCATCTCCTTAGTCTTGGTTACGTTGAGGGATAGGTTGTTATTCTGGCACCACCCAGCCAGGTCTCTGACCTCCTCCCTGTAGGCTGTCTCGTCGTTGTCGGTGATCATGCCTACCACTGTTGTGTCGTCTGAAAACTTATTGATGGTGTTGGAGTCATACCTGGCCATGCAGTATTTAATACCATTCCACTGATTCCGCTCCGGCCATTACCACAAGCCCTTCCTCCCCAACTAAGGTGACACCAACCTCCTGTGGAATACACACATAGCTACTAGTCTATTTTTAAACTCACCAAGGATGCTTCAAGGCCTGCTCACAATTGTACCTAATCTCTGGTTCTTTCTGCAACATGCGTGGAATGAAATCTATTGCTGAACGGAACATTTTGGAGAGGGAAGCAGCATTCAAGAGGTCATACATTTTTAAAGACTAAAGAAAAGCACACAGAAAGATTTTTTTTTTAAATAAATCAAATTAAAAATTAAAAGCACACTGAAAGTTAAATAAGTAATTATTGCCATGACAGGGATGACATTGTGTGTCAAATACGTGTGAGATGTAAAGAACTAATACAGGCTAGCTAAAAGGATCTCTCAGTATCTTCAACTACATACTCTACCTGATTTAGAGTCAAACTCATATTCAGCCTTTATGATCAACATGTACATATGTGAGTCATTGTGGTCATTAAACAGAGGGCAGCCACAGAGTCTGGAACACTCAAATAAAACCTTGTAACACAACACAACTTTTCACTTGTCTGTATTAAAGGGATAGATCGGATTTTGGCAATGAAGCCATTTATCTACTAACCCTGGAAGTCTACATAGAAGTCCCATAGGCTTCCAGTCATTGCTCTTTGCTAATTGGTAACTTCCTTCCTACTGGATGCAGAGACATACAAATTGTATCCATGAGTTCATCTGACTCTGGGGAAGTAGATAAAAGGCCTCGTTGCCAAAATCCTGAAGTATCCCCTAAAATGTGAAGAATTTACCATTACTAAACACTCAAAGTATATACAGTTGAAGTCAGAAGTTTACATACTCCTTAAGCAAATACATTTAAACTCAGTTCTTCACAATTCCTGACAATTTAATCCTAGTAAAACTTCCCTGTCTTAGGTCAGTAAGGATCCCCACTTCATTTTAATAATGTGAAATGTCAGAATAATAGTAGAGAGAATTATTTATTTCAGCTTTTATTTCTTTCATCACATTCCCAGTTGGTCAGAAGTTAACATATACTCAATTAGTATTTGATTGGTTATTGCCATTCAATTGTTGAACTTGGGTCAAACATTTCAGGTAGCCTTCCACAAGCTTCACACAATAAGTTGGGTGAATTTTGGCCCATTCCTCCGGACAGAGCTGGTGTAACTGAGTCAGGTTTGTAGGCCTCCTTGCTCGCACACACTTTTTCAGTTCTGCCCACAAATTTTCTATAGGATTGAGGTCAGGGCTTTGTGATGGCTACTCCAATACCTTGACTTTGTTGTCCTTAAGCCATTTTGCCACAACTTTGGAAGTATGCTTGGTGTCATTGTCCATTTGGAAGACCCATTTGCAACCGAGCTTTAACTTCCTGACTGATGTCTTGAGATGTTGCTTCAATATACCCACATAATTTTCCTTTCTCATGATGCCATCTATTTTGTGAAGCGCACCAGTCCCTCCTGCAGCAAAGCACCCCCACAACATGATGCTGCCACCCCCGTGCTTCATGGTCGGGATGGTGTTCTTCGGCTTGCAAACATCCCCCATTTTCCACCAAACATAACGATGGTCAGTATGGCCAAAGAGTTCTATTTTTGTTTCATCAGACCAGAGGACATTTCTTCAAAAAGTGTGATCTTTGTCCCCATGTGCAGTTGCAAACCGTAGTCTGACTTTTTTATGGCGGTTTTGGGGAAGTGGCTTCTTCCTTGCTGAGTGGCCTTTCAGGTTATGTCGATATAGGACTCGTTTTACTGTGGATATACAGTAGATACTTTTGTACCTGTTTCCTCCAGCATCTTCACAAGGTTCTTTGCTGTTGTTCTGGGATTGATTTGCACTTTTCGCACCAAAGTACGTTAATCTCCCGGAGACAGAACGCGTCTCCTTCCTGAGCGGTGTGACGGCTGCATGGTCCCATGGTGTTTATACTTGCGTACTATTGTTTGTACAGACAAGTGTGGTACCTTCAGGCGTTTGGAAATTGCACCCACGAATGAACCAGACTTGTGGAGGTCTAGGCTGATTTCTTTTGATTTTCCCATGATGTCAAGCAAAGAGGCACTGAGTTTGAAGGTAGGCCTTGAAATACATCCACAGGTACACCACCAATTGACTCAAATGATGTCAATAAGCCTATCAGAAGCTTCTAAAGCCATAACATCATTTTCTGGAATTACCAAGGTGTCTAAAGACACAGTCAACTTAGTGTTTGTAAACTTCTGACCCATTGGAATTGTGATACAGTGAATTAAAAGTGAAATAATCTGTATGTAAACAATTGTTGGAAAAATAACTTGTGTCATGTACAAAGTAGATGTCCTAACCGACTTGCCAAAACTATAGTTTTTTAACAAGACATTTGTGGAGTGGTTGAAAAATTAGTTTTAATGACTCCAACCTAAGTGTATGTAAACTTCCGACTTCAACTGTAGGTGATCACCCCCAGAGCCCATAGGTCCACCTCTTTGTCATAAGATTTCTGCTGCAGAAGCTATGGGGCTGCACACAAAATTATAGAGAGGGTTTATGTGTGAGGTTCAAACTGCTTTAATTCTACATGATGAGGGTTCATATGGGATGTATGTATTTGGGGATCCTCACCCACATAAGCAGGGGGTCCACATGCTGTGGTGAGCACACTGCTCTTCCAAGTTGGACAGGCCAAAGTCACTGACAATCTTGGAATCTATAGACAAAGTCTGATATAGTAAGTTCTCAGGCTGGGAGGAAAAATAATAATAACAATAATAACAACAACAACAACAATAATAATAATAACAATAATAATAACAATAATAATAATAATAATAATAATGATCACAATAATAACAATAACAATAATAACAATAATTCCATAATGCTTTATTGACAATGAAGCTCTATCTATCTATCTATCTATCTATCTATCTATCTATCTATCTATCTATCTGTCTATCTGTCTATCTGTCTATCTGTCTGTCTGTCTGTCTGTCTGTCTGTCTGTCTGTCTGTCTGTCTGTCTGTCTGTCTGTCTGTCTGTCTGTCTGTCTGTCTGTCTATCTATCCATTTAACACTGCTACCAAACTATAAAACAGGTCACCTTCGGGTCCATGCGTTAAATTATATTATAACAGCTAGAGGACAGTTGTACATTCAGGTCCCTGTGTAAAGTTGTTACGTTCCCCAGTTTCTGTGTTGTTGTGGGTTTGTATGTGTGTATTCAGGAAATGGCATCCTGGATTCCTCACGCAGCTGATTGGTCGACCCCATCGCTGATTGTAGCTCTGACCCCTCCCTCTCGTCAGGGGAAACAGCTGGCTCTTCAATTACCAACTCCTTCTACAGCTTGATAAAACCCAGTGTGCCTTTGTCAGAGAGAGAGCTTCTTTTTATGTCCTGTGTTGATTGTTGTGGCGTTCAGTAAAAGTTTTGGCGGTATTATTTTGTAGCTGCTCCTTCAGAGGTATGTGTATGCCAATAGGACTTAGTGTTTTTGGTAAATTACATTTTTGTTCCCGGGGGGAGGGGAACGCGCCTTGGGAGTGTTTAATCAAGAAGCCTACGGGCATACGTCATCCGTAGTATTTATCTATGCACACTAGGTAAGACCTGGGCGGACCACCCCCCCCCCCCCCCTGTATTTGGTTAGTGTGCGCCAGGTGCTGCTAAAAGTTAGGTAAGTAGTGGAAAGGCAGGGAAGGTACTGTAGGAGAGAGGACTCTTTAATTTGTACTTTCTTTGGTTCCGTCCAGCCCCTTTTCCCCACCTTACCGTATTAAGGAAGAATAAATTCCCTGTAAATGGTATTTTTCTCTTCCCCGCACCTAAGATCACATACTTTTTCCCTCCACGGGGAGTTGAGATGTAGCAGGGTGTTGCGTTCCCTCCAAGAGGTGTACGTAGTAACATGATATTATAACAGCTAGAGGACAGTTGTCCATTCTGGTACCGGTGCACGATACCCAGCTGGTGGAGTTATTGGACTGCTTCCAGAACCTGCAGTAGGACACGGCTGGCATCTCTCTGTGTAGCTCCCCCTCTCCAGAATACGGTCCAGAAACCTGCCTCCTGTAACACTATTGTGACAAGCTTTTCATTTAGAGGTAAACGCCGTAGCTCACTTATTATTTGACAAAACTTTTTTCTTGGTGCGGGGACAAGCCTTCTATTGCAATGTGAAATATAAGCGATGCACAATCAAGCTTAGATTACATAATTACTGGGCATCTAAAATCAGATTCCACCACTCAGAGTCATAACAAAATAAAGTTTTGATGATGTCTCAAAGTTTTCCTCCATTACCATGTTGGGATGGATGATTCTGGTAAAAAAAAAAAAAGTTTTGTATTCGTTAAACATGACACTAACCTGCGGAGCGCTGCAATCTCGTTCTCCAACATGCCCTCTTTTCCCTTTAGCACCCTCTTGCCGATACACTTGACAGCTACAAGTCTCAGGGTACGACAGTGCTGAGCCACCCGCACCTCAGAAATGGATCCCCTGAAACACCCCCACATATTATTAGTAACCGTTCATACAGGCCCTGAAACACCCCCACATATTATTAGTAACCGTTCATACAGGCCCTGAAACACCCCCACATATTATTAGTAACCGTTCATACAGGCTCTGAAACACCCCCACATATTATTAGTAACCGTTCATACAGGCCCTGAAACACCCCCACATATTATTAATAACCGTTCATACAGGCCCTGAAACACCCCCACATATTATTAATAACCGTTCATACAGGCCCTGGCTCTCATTGCTTTATTTTGGAAAATAATTATTCAATCATCTGATCCCGTCTGACGTTTCAGGGTTCCTCTGCTAAAGCATTTCAATACTTAATATCGGAAGAATGTGCCATGATAGCTGTAAACATCAAGGCATCAAGGTAATGGCTCTCACAGAATTGTATGGCAACATATATTTGTAGTAAAGTGCAGTGTAAAGAAGCTTAGATCTGCTAAACTATAACACAGTCACTCTCCCAGCTTCTCTCAGATCAGACACTGTTGTGATGACCTATCCTTTCTTCCTGAATTCCTTCACCAGAGGCATTTTCAATAGGCTTTGTACAATGCCTCCTTTATCTGACCAGCAATCATTAATTCACCATTCAAATGAAAAGCAATAAGGTTATTCAACCAATCCAATTACATGGGTAAGTTGTTTGGCTACACATAACCTGGCTATGTCACTGAACAATGCACAGAAATGTCCATCACAATCACCACAACCTCTAGAATAAACACAAATGTAAATCTTTACTATTATGTTGAGAGTAGCACATATTTCACATTCTAAAGTGTTTTGAACTAATGTCTAACCAGCCAAATCCTTTTTAAAAAGGTGTTCAACTGAAATGTCCAGTATCTGTCATTATAGTATTGATGAGATAATTCTGGAAGTAATCAGAGTCACTCTTTATACTGCTTTGCAGGTTTCTGACAGCTATACAGTCAACTCAGTCACCTCCCATCCAGTGGTTATGCCCATGCCAAATATGTCTGTACAAGGGATTCACTATTACATTTTTCCAACAGTGGAGCCAAAATGTTAAAATGCAGAATTCAACTTCCTTTCAGGTGCATTTTGAATATGTATTTTGATAGTGTTCAAAGGCTATTATATTAGCCCTAAATAGCATGGTAGGATGACTTGGTAAAATCTAACCTAATCCTAGCCCTCACAAATAAGAAATTACAATTCAAAGAAACTGTAATATATCTGGAAAGGCTATGTCTATCTGTAAAGTGTTTGGTTCTAAATAATAATATGGTGCTGTTTACCTGTTGATTGTGGTGGTGGATAATTATTGTCTGTCAACGGTCTTCACAGTTCTTCTCTCCATACCGATGTCTCCACTCTCCCTAGCCTCTATGAGCTTTTATTGAAAATCAAAATCTTATTTTTCTGAAGCATCCTTGTCCACCCCTCCCACACTATCCACACAAAAGATGCCTTTTTAAAAAGGATAGATCAGAAGAGAAAAAACAGATAAAGAGAGCAGGGACGGAAACTGCCTCTCACAGTTATTCATTGTATCCGCTTCACAAGAACAAGCCGTGCTAGCAGCTTTACTGCCAAGAGGAACTACTCAGTTTAACATACCGTATGCAGTACATTTACATTTACATTTAAGTTTGGTAACACTGTCTGAACTTTGTCCAATTTGTTTTATTATAATAAACGATCAGGTAGAAAGCAATGTGCACCAGTTTACTTACAGGTTGTCTGAGCCTGTGAAGGGAGCACCGCAGACCATTAGCTATACTTACATGATGAAACCTGGCTTTTGTCTCTGCAACACCAACCTGCACTATCCTTCTATGGACACAGTGTTATCCAGTGAATCGATCTAATCCACCTGGCACAAAGAACTCAAACAAACCTCTCGGGCAGAAGAACAGTCTATACAACAGTCTGCATGCCTTTCACCACAGAGTAGCTGCTCAATAGAGGAAGATGCATTTACACAAAGGACATAGTCATGCTTTGGGAATGAAAATACAAACAAATAATTTAATTCATTATTGTGCCTAGTCTATCTGAAATCGAATGATATACGTATACTATTATTAATATTATTTTAAATAAAAGTACACTCCCTATTTATAATTTAAAATATGCTGTTAGACAAAGTAATTTCAAACTTCTAACTGCTGTGTAGTATTCAAATTGTCCTGAGTGATAACTGATAACATCCAATGCTGTCCATTTAAATGTGAAGAATATTACAAAATGATCCCTCTGTGATGTTTGGACATTTAGCCACTAGGGAGAGACATTGTATCAATATGCTATCTTCATGTTTCAAGTACAACCTTTGAGAATGCAGAGGCTATCTGTAAACTCTTCATTATAACACAATCAGTTAAACTAGTAGTAAAATCTGGTAAATTGGTACTAAAAGGCATCCTGACTTGCAGACAGGTTTCCTCAAGATTTCCCCAATAGATTTGGATTGTAAATGAGGCTAGGTGTTAGGGTTACGGCTAGGGTTGAGCCAGGGCGTGGACATGAAACCAGGGTTGTGACAACCCAAGGACCCTTGATAGCACCTACTGCTTTTATATGGTCCCTGATGTTATTGTCCGTAATGTTGTGTCCCTGTTTTAACTAGAAAGACAGATCTTCTACCTGTAACACATTAACAAAGCTGCTTCAGGCCCTTTCTCCAGAGGACATTCCTCATCAGGAAATGTAAACTGGCAATTATCTTTATCCCTTCACAATCAACCAGTTTACAGCAAATAGTTTACCTTACCTGTGCAGTGTTCAGATTTCAAATATCATAAAATATATTTAGACGGCAACTATACCTTTCGTGTCAACGGAGGAACTCTAAAAGTCCATGTGTCATCTCTGAAGACTGTCTGCTTAGGAGGTTAACAACAAACCATTCTCTCTGGCCACATACAGTAGAGAACATACTGTACATGATGGGGATGATGTGCCAGTTATGATTTGAACACTACACACATTTACAGTAATACCTCTGTCATTTTATGAACATGTTATATTTAAAAAAGAGGAGAACATCGTGAGTCAGTGGCATGGCTATTTCCAAAGTGCCATAAAAGAAGAGACTGTAACCTTTTCATGGCAGCTGCTCCTAAGTCACGGGTTCTATTCAGGACTAAACTTAGAGCAAAACATGGAAGAGTTACCATAGCAGTACCCCCACCTTGCCTTGGCATGGCTACCACGTTACCTCACACATCGTGGCTCTGACAAAGACATCCGGGCAACTCCCAACATATCTGTGTTTCAGCACGTTGGCTGTCCAATACACTTTCAACAACGGAGTGTGAGAATTACAAGCAGGAAATCACATTCCGTAGTTGTAATCTCTCCTGTTACAATCTTAATCAAGGACAGGAGGTGGTGAAATGCATTATAAGGGTTGCTATATGCAGGGAAGACTTCAAAGAATCGTTCAAACGTTCATGTGATGGCAGAGGCTTGACTACCAACAAACTGAAACGTCAGGTTCATGAATTAAACCCACTGGACTATATAATGATCCTGTGCTCATGGAGAAGACGTGCTTCTGAAGCAC
Organism: Salmo trutta; assembly: GCF_901001165.1. Lineage (NCBI taxonomy): Eukaryota > Metazoa > Chordata > Actinopteri > Salmoniformes > Salmonidae > Salmo > Salmo trutta. The sequence continues at coordinate 35,722,926 of NC_042986.1, read as the reverse complement.
TTCATTATGACCTGATGATCGAGTAAAGCCAGAGCCAGTGAAGTGAGATGAAGGAGACAGTTTCATGGCTTGCTCTCTGTTATTAAACGGTTATGTTTCAACATTGCCTACCTGTTTGTGGCACGCTCAATTTCAATAATACGCAAATAAACTATACACATGTATCTGTATGGCAGTAATACAGTGGGGTCTGAAATTATTGACACCCTTGATAAAGATGATCATAAATGACTGTATAAAATAAATAATTCAAATACTGAGCTATATTGTATGGTAAAAAAAAGGGAAATTATATTATTTTTATACCAATACAATTACTCAGAGAAATAGATTTTGTTTAACTAGTAACAGGTTTTTTTCACCCAAAAATGATTGACACCCTTAAAGATTCTTTGAAATAAAGTAATTAAAAGATGGATGCTATTATGATTATGGATAATCCTAAATGAATCGTGAATAATAATGAGTGAGAAAGTTACAGTGGGTCAAAGATCATACATGCTAAACTCTCACCATTAACAATAAAAGGGGATCTTAACATGTCTCGGAGGTATGATTTTTCACCCTCTGTAACTTTCTTACACATCATTATTCATGATTCATTGAGGATTATCCGTAATAATGGTAGCATCAACATTTATGTAGAAGTGTTTAGAAACCTATAATATTCTTATTTACAAAATGACCTAATACATTATTTACCATGGATTTCTATTCGAAACAAAATAATCAAACACAACCAAAATGAACTGCAAATGCATCCAACGAGTCTGTAGAGTTACAAGATTGATGTACTCATTGAGTGCTAGGAATATGAGACCAAATACTAAACTTTTGACTACTTTATTTCTAAGAATCTTTAGGGGTGTCAATAATTTTCACCTCTACCTTTTTGAGAGAAAAAAATGACTTATCAAACAAAATCTTTTTCTCTGAGCAATTATATTAGTATAAAATACCGTAATATAATTTCCCCATTTTCTTTGCATACAATTATAGATCAATATTTGAATTATTTATTTTATACAGCCATTATTGCTCATCTTTATCAAGGGTGCAGTGGTGTAAAGTACTTAAGAAAAAATACTTTAAAGTACTACTTAAGTAGTTTTTGGGGGATCTGTACTTTACTTCACTACATTCCTAAAGCAAATTATGTACTTTTTAATCCATACATTTTCCCTGACACCCAAAAGTACTCATTATATTTTGAATGCTTAGCAGGACAGGAAAATGGTCCAATTCACCCACTTGTCAAGAGAACATCCCTGGTCATCCCTACTGCCTCTGATCTGGCGGACTCAATAAACACACATGCTTTGCTTGTAAATTATGTCTGAGTGTTGGAGCATGGCTCTGGCTATCAGTACATTTAAAAAACATCAAAATGGTGCCGTCTGGTTTGCTTAATATAAGGAATTTTAAATGATTTATACTTTTACTTTTGATAGTTAAGCATATTTTAGCAAATACATTTACTTTTGATACTTAAGTATATTTAAAACCAAATACTTTTAGACTTTTACTCAAGGAGTATTTTACCGGGTGACTTTTACTTGAGTCATTTTCAATTAAGGTATATTTACTTTTACTCATATATGACCATTGGGTACTTTTTCCACCACTGCAAGGCTGTTAGTAATATATATATAGTAATATATATGCAGCAACAGTGTAGCCTAATTACTATCCCAAAAAATGTGTAATCTGTATTTTGAAACTCCTTGGGGTTGGGTTTTTTTACCTAGAAATATTGTCCCAGACCACTCAGAAGCCTTCATTGTGATGTCATGTCAAAAACAGATATATCACTGTTCCCAGGAATAGCTCACCTATGTGGGGCATTCACAATTTCAAGAATTTACTACAATAATAAAATATACTGACAATGAAGACTTCTGAGTGGCCTGGGACAATAATTCAAAACATATTATAAATGCATGTATAATGCTTTATAAAAATGTTGACCTTCAATGTGACCGGTCACAGCAGGCAGGAGATCATCAGAATTGAAAGTGCAATGTTGTGAGAACAGCAGCTGGGTGACTGCCATGGTCCCAGATGGCACCATACACAGCGGAGTGTCTGACTTGGTTCCATTAATAGAGGCAGTGGCGATTTTAGCATGTAAATCTTGGTGGGGCAAACTCCCCCCAAAAAATGCATGCATGCCAGCAAAGCCACTACACAACACAACACAGCACAGCACAACACGAAACAATGCATTAATTGCACTATACCGGTGACAAATGGTTGGCACAAACTGTTAGGGCCTGCATAAAGCTGTCCAAACAGCAGAGTCCCAACACCTTACCCCTGCTACACCTGGCTATTAGCGGAGCCTTGTCTGGCAGCGAAACAGTTCATTCAGCCTCATTTACAGCCTTTTAAAAAAAACATAGTTCCCAGACATTTCTGGGGGGGATGGCCCTAGCCCTCACCCTCCGATCCAACAGGTCCCAGACATGCTCAATGGGATTGCGATCCGGGCTCTTCGCTGGCCATAGCAGAACATTGATATTCCTGTCTTGCAGGAAATCACACACAGAACGAGCAGTATGGCTGGTGTCATTGTCATGCTGGAGGGTCATGTCAGTATGAACCTGCAGGAAGGGAGGAGGATGTTTTCCCTGTAACGCACAGCGTTGAGATTGCCTGCAATGACAATAAGCTCAGTCCGATGATGCTGTGACATACCGCTACAGACCATGATGGACCCTCCACCTCCAAATCGATCCCGCTCCAGAGTACAGGCCTCAGTGTAACGCTCATTCCTTCGACGATAAACGCAAATCCGACCATCACCCCTGGTGAGACAAAACCACGACTTGTCAGTGAAGAGCACTTTTTGCCAGTCCTGTCTGGTCCAGCGACAGTGAGTTTGTGCCTATAGGTGACATTGTTGCCGGTGATGTCTGGTGAGGACCTGCCTTACAACAGGCCTACAAGCCCTCAGTCCAGCCTCTCTCAGCCTATTGCGGACAGTCTGAGCACTGATGGAGGGATTGTGCGTTCCTGGTGTAACTCGGGCAGTTGTTGTTGCCATCCTGTACCTGTCCCGCAGGTGTGATGTTCGGATGTACCGATCCTGTACAGGTGTTGTTACACGTGGTCTGCCACTGCGAAGACGATCCGCTGTCCGTCCTGTCTCCCTGTAGCGCTGTCTAGGCATCTCACAGTACGGACATTGCAATTTATTGCCCTCGCCACATCTGCAGTCCTCATGCCTCCTTGCAGCATGCCTAAGGCACGTTCATGCAGATGAGCAGGGACCCTGTGCATCTTTCTTTTGGTGTTTTTTACCCCAAAAGAAAAACAGTCAGTAGAAAGGCCTCTTTAGCGTCCTAAGTTTTCATAACTGTGACCTTAATTGCCTACCGTCTGTAAGCTGTTAGTGTCTTAATGACCGTTCCACAGGTGCATGTTCATTAATTGTTTATGATTCATTGAACAAGCATGGGAAACAATGTTTAAACCCTTTACAATGAAGATCAGTGAAGTTATTTGGATTTTTACGAATTATCTTTGAAAGACAGGGTCCTGAAAAAGGGGTGTTTCTTTTTTTGCTGAGTTTATGTGTTCAGCACTTTTGAAATGTACAGCGATAGAATTCAGAACATGGGTCATTTTCCTATAGTGTTCTCCCTGTACACCAAGTCAGAACCGTAGGATATATAAAGGGGGCATATAAGCAGACAATGAAAGCTCTTACAATATTTGATTATGACATTTCTTTAAAACAGGCTATAGGCTACATGTGCACCACCAAGTCAGAGCAGTAGGCTAAGTTATGAGGGGAAAAGGGACCAAGTTATTAGAGTGAGGCACATGGGCTATTAACAGCTTACTACACAACGTACACTTAGTATTACTTTTTTAGCTACAGTATACATATCTCCCTGGAATATTACATCATTTATGCAGCAGCATACAAGACATGTTTGGACTCACCTTGTGGGGCTGTGCTCACTTGAACAGGAAGGTGGCGCGGCGGTCCTTCGTGGGCAAATTTTGTCACCAAACTTTGTCATCAAAGTCTGGCATTCTCTGGATTTATGGTGCTTTCCATACAAATGGGAAATCGAAAAACACAAGGTAAAATCATGACATCAGTGATCTTCAGGTTGGAGCTCTAGAAAGATGCCCGAGTTCCCGACTTGCAATTCCGAGTTGGATGACCGTTCAAAGTGTATTTTCCCAGTCGGAGCTTGTTTTTTTCAGAGTTCCCAGTTGTCTGGAACTCACTGAAGTCTGAGATTTCCCAGTTCCGAGTTTCCAGTTGTATTGAATGCTGCAGAAGTCATGCTGTCTTGACAGCATGGCCAATGTTGAATGTTTATCCTTTTAAACTTGGAAAAGAGACCCTTAAACCCAGACTTGGACCACACACCCAATCCACTGAACAGCAGGCTAGTGATTTCTTTGCAATGCTTGCAGTTAGCCACTGATTCCTTCCAAATCAACTTGTTGTGTAATGTTTATGTCTAACGGCCGATGAGCATTGATATGTTTTCTCTATAATTTCTCTTCATTATTTCTCTTCATATGACAAGGATTGAAAAGGATTTGCCAGTCGGTTGTCGCCTTGATTCATGATGACTATTAGCTTGCAAGCTAAGATTTTGAAAGTATGATGTTGGCATGACCAGTCCAATCAAAACTACTGTAGATATAACGTGATTTGACATAATTTTATCTGTGGCCAATAACCTTGAGACTTTTTGGATGGGCACTTCTAATGTAACTATATGGTAGCACCCAAGGGGCTTGATTTTTTGAGCTCTCCTCGTAGATTTTGTGGTGACGTAGTGTCCCCATGAGTTACAGAACACTGAGCCAATCACGGCGCGCCTAGGAAACATTACCAACCCCTACGTGCCATATTTTCCACTGGCTGCCCCACCACCATAGAAAGCACTGAGCTAGGCTGAAACAGATGCATTTTGGAGCTGCCTTACTCAAGAAAGCAAAAAAGAGAGCATGTTTGTATGCGGCTTTATTAACTCAAGTATTATTATTTTATTTTGTTTGTTTTTTTACATTGTTTGCATATGAATATGTGACACGTATTAATGCCAAAATAATATGCAAAACAGGCAAAAGGTTTCTTTAGCTGAACAGGTGGGGCTCAAAACAGTTGGGACTCTGCCAAAGTTCTGTAGTAAAGCAGTAGCTCAGACCAACAGTTGAAATACTAAACTGATTCAGTCTGTCAACATCCAACTAGTCCACCACCAGGAGGACAGTAGGACTTATTTCCAGCATATATATGCCTTTACTTCCACCTCTGGAGGTTGTAATATACATACTGATGAACAATTTGACAAGATCAATCATATATAAATGGAATAATACAACTCACTTTGCATGTGTGTAAATAAAGCATGTATGTTCTCACGTGCCTTTGTCTTAGCTATCCTAGTATGGTAAACAACATTCTGACAATTAGTTATGTAACTTGGTAGGGGAGAATAATTTTTTATAGGTTACTTGATATACAATTCCTTCACCAATAACACTTTCTATGTACAACATATAGTATGGATGTTTCTAGTTTAAATAAAACCACCAGACATTCCAATGTTAACGTTTACACATAATTACATTTTTTGTCATTGCAGGTGTCTCCTTACTAATGGTATTGAGTTTAAAAAACAAATAGTAAAGTTTGATTGTCTAAATATTTTACATTTACGATAAGATAAAGGCCCACTAATCATATGAGGAATGTTTTAGTGTCAGTCTGGTAATCTAACACTCATCTGACTCCCTTCAGCAAGTTGTAGCCTATAGCAGGGGCGCAACTTTGGTTATAGAAGTGGGGGGGACATAATATATACATATATCTATATATATTTTTTTTATACAGTCGGATAAACACTCCAAACAGCCTACCCAACCGCTCGGAGGCGTCCGCATGGTCCTAAAGCACACCGTTACCTCGTTTTGTATCACATTCCAATGATAACACTGGGGGGACAAAAATACAATTTCAGAATGTGGGGTCCCCCGTCCCCAGTGAAAGTTGCGCCTCTGGCCTACAGTATGAGTGAGGAGGATGGAGGATCTGGGTGGATACAGCCTCCATTTTATCTGACTCCCATGCACTGGGATTCTGGGTCAAATATCTTTCTTACAGTAATGTTGAATGATGAACAATCTCTACCTTCAGTTCTGTCAAACATTCTATTTTTAGGCTATAAGCTAATACTAACTGAAGCTTTGACAGAACTAAAGTTAGAGCTTGTTCATCATTCATCATAGTGCGAAATATCCTAATTCTTTCCCAATGCATGTGTAATGACACTCGGGTTGCCTAAAGGATTTCATGCCCTTGAACAGCATGTATGTCCCAGTTCTCTATTCTGTGCTTTTGGCAGGCACACAATTTCAGTGCACCTGCAAATATGACATAAATTATCGCCCTCGTAGGCTAGACAATGTTGAATGCACATCTTAATAATTTCCTGATATTCGTTGCAACAGAGCTAGTACAAGTGATAAGGCAACTGTGTCCTTAAGGATGGGGGAGGGATGAAATCCAAGTGACGTGCGCCTCAGCACCATCGCCTCCGCACCAACCCTTTTAAAGCTGCGCGCGGCTGCAGGCTCAGTTAATTGTCATACATTGCACCAGGAGAGAGCAGCTAAGGATAACCGCGATAGACCTATCATATTGTCAGTATTTTTCCGAAGCGAAGGAAGCCAAGGAGCAGGATGATCTAGCCGCGGAATCTAAAGACAAAACCACGAATGTAATTCCGTTACATTCGTCATCGAGCGCGCGCAAAGGCCCGCTGAGTTTTTCGCCTCGACACCCGTCTCCTCTTTGAGAGATACGTTCCCATGCGATTCTTCAGACTCACATTCAAGTGTTTCGTAGATTGTTTTTGAAGGTGCTCTCAAATTCGGTGTTTTTCTTTGGGGGCAAGTGTCCTTTATTTTTATACACCTCAAATGTAATAAACATTTAATTCTGATCACCGTCTCATCGTTGCGCGTTTGACATTGCTATACGATAATAGAGATACAAATTATAACTATTCAAGTGACTTATCATACCCTTAAATTAAAAAGGGGGAAAAAATCAGATCCTATTCCCATAGGATTGCCAGAAGAAGAACAAAGGACCATCTTGGGGTCCAGGGAAATCGACCCGAACGAATAAAAGCTTAAGAACGCTGTATTTATTGTCCTGAATCGTCACGATCTTTCCACTGGTTTCCTCCTCGGTGTTAGTGGGAAATTGAGGGTGCATTGTTTACAAGAGCGTAATTGGCATGGAGAAACCTGCATTCGAAACTGACTGCTGTGCTGTGAACGTGGTCCTCGGGGAGGAGAAAAAGGGTCACCTCATTCCGAACGGAAACGGGCACCAAGCTGGCGTGAACGGAAGCCTCATTGGTGGAACTGACGGGGCAGGATGCGGAGCCACACCTGGCACGATGTCGTCAGTGGAGAAGCCGGTGCCAGGGTATCCCGAACGAGAGCAATGGACCAGACAGATGGATTTTATCATGTCCTGCGTCGGCTTCGCTGTTGGGCTGGGAAACGTCTGGCGCTTCCCTTACCTATGCTACAAAAATGGTGGAGGTAAGTTAACCAGTAGCCCAAGTAAATCAGTAAAAAGCTAAACACAAAATACTATTCTGATGAAATCCCTATAGTGGCTGATGGCTCTCCTGTCCCATAATAAAAATTCCCTAAAACAATTGAAAATGTGGCTGAGCAAAAAGCATGTTGCCTTGAGATGTCTATGAGAGGGATTGTATAGACGTCACAGCATCCAAAGCAATAATCATATGATCAGCTCCTGTGAGGACACTGCAGACATCTCATATAGCAGCAGCTCACATTCTTATTTTAGTCCACATATCAGAAACGGTATTATAGAGAGACAATATCGCTTACAGTGCCCACCTTTCTATATTTTAACGCCAGTTCAGGCTATCTATCTATTCTACTGGCTGTTCATCGTGAAGATTAGCGCACAGTGCACACCGTTCTCTACCCTTGATCAGAGCGTCAGGTCATACCTCACATATGGGCCTGCGTATGACGCTGTGTGAGGGGGGTGGATGTGGGTGAGTCAGTCCTGTGTAGCATTTGTAAACACATCATGTTGCTGGAGAATGTCAGAACAGAACTCACTTTGCCACTGTATTATCATTTGTGTAAAATTGATTGCCATATGTAAATATATATATATTATAATAATAATAATAATTTAACAAGTGTAATTAAACTGATTTATCCATTTACAGATGAGAATAGTCTAAATGTAAAGAGATTATACATTCAACATGCACAGTGCTTGGATAGATTGGCTGTGAAACAACATGGAAATTACATTTTTGTTCCCACATCAAAACAGAATTTAGTTTGTGTAATAAACACTACATTAAAACATGACTTACTGCTGTCAATAGAAACCTGTGTGTAGACTAGATCGTGAACACAGCTTGCACACCTGTCCATTGAAATGGACAAAAAGCAATACTATTACCAGCTTAACATCTGAGACCAGGTTGGATCTATAAACTCAGTGGAACAAACAATTGGATCCTCTTGTAGTTTCATTAGATTGAAATTGCATTTATTGACAAAATGTTGTGATACACTCTACTGGCAAGTCCTTCATAAACTTTTCCTAGATAGGCCTGTTTTGACACCCTTAGCGGGTCTGCCTACAGGCTGGGAGACCCAGGTTTGAGACCGGGAAGGGCCTTTACACTGTTCCTGTTTGCAAATTTCGCAACATTGGTGTCTGTGGTGGGATTGTGCCTTGGGGGCCATTGGAGAGGTGTGGACAGGTGAGGGACTTGGTATAGTGAAGCGTGGGGACACGCTCTCCTGAACAGTGAGGATAGTGTAACAAACTTTGCCTGGGAAGGCTTGTTACGATCCACCCCCCAAAATAGATCATCCTTATTGGGCAGTGGTTAACAGGTCTGCTTATGGTCTGGGAGACCTGGGTTCGAGATGAGGGCGTTCGCTAAACATCGCTACAATAGTATAATGATGAGGTCTGTCTAAAATATGAGTGTGTGTGATCAAAGAGAGATGCAGTGTGTCTGCCTCAGTGAAATAGCTGTCTCCATGTGCCCTCAATCATCTGGATAGCAGATAAAATGTACTTAATGAATGAAGGATTTGTCTCACTGAATAAGTGATGCTGTCTCACTGAAAATGGGTATTTTGGGTTTTTTAAATAAGTGGCTATTTGAACGAAACTACATAACCATGCACTGTCTTTTTTTAGTAGAGTATCTAGACAGTGATCGATATGGAGGGATTTTATGAAAAACAAGGTGGAATTCATCACTGTCTGTCAATGAAAGTATGGAGCTTCGGCTTCCAGATAACTCAGGATCTCCAGAGTGACAATATATATTTAGTATAAAAAATGGAACCAGAGAGGTGAACCTGAATAAATACTGACTATATGCTACACAAATATTTGGTTGGTGTTTAGGGTAAAAAAATTGAGTGAAGAATGAAATTCCTCTGAATCCCCCAGGCTAAAAATTGTATTAGGGCTCTGCTTGGGGTTATTATTACACTTGGGATCCATGAGCAACGTCATCTGGATAATGTTTCTATGTATCCATCCAACTATTTGGTTAAAGGATATCTCTGAGGCGGTTCCGGTTGACCTTACCGGTGGTGGGCAAGGAAAGGGCATGGCGACCAGCTGGTGGGAAGTGTAAGAGAAAACATCAATTCTGTAAAGAAACAAGAGCTTCAGTTGTGACCTGACAGTGAGTGAAAAGAGAGATGTCAAAGAGGCAGGAGCGAGCGTTGGGTGATCCCTTAAATTCTCCTCTTAAAAAATACTTGTTTTACCCCCAACTAGGAGCTCCAAGGCAACATGGAGATGTTCTCCTAGTTCAGGTTGCCAGACTCAGTGTGTGTCTCTGGATTTGTGTATATTTCCTTGGAGACCCCTGCAGGGTTTGGCCAAATCAAATCAAGCTGGCCAAGTTGAAAAGGTCTTGTTCACACAGACAGAACCAAGTTGCAGCGGACTAGATCTAATGAGGTGACATCTCTGCCATCCCTCAACTACAACAATGCACTGTGTCAGTAGGCTACCTTTAATGCCCAGGTACATTGGATGAATTTCATTTTCTAATTTGATGGTATCCCTCATTCAAGTGATACTTGGGTTTAAGTCTCTTTAAATCTCTTTCCTATTCCCATCAGTTGTAACATGACAGGTGGATTACTTGCCATGGCAAATCATCTGCTGTCTTCGCGAGGACATTCTTGTCACAATCTTTATATTTGCATATTTTGACTTGTTATAATACACACATAAATGTATTTGCCAAGTGCAAGTATCTTCTTTCCCTGTCAGGAAGTATTGTTAAACATTCTATGATTGGTGTCTCTGTACATTGTAGTCTGTATTGATGGCAATTTTTATGAAGTCTTAGAATCTGACTTGTCTATACTATCAAAGCAATATAACGACATAGACAGTCTACTCAAAGTACAGTTGCCTATCAACATCATACATTTTACAATGTTCACCATTCTTTGTACTCCTTTCAAATAGAGAGAAGGCATATCTATCAACTACCATATCGGCAACTATCCTATTGTCACATCCATGAACATATGTTCAGTATATGGGTTCATAGCACGCAGCACAGGTGCTCTCTTCTCTGAGAGTTTGTCTGGGAGCTGTGTGGTTTTAGGGTTCTCCTGTGATGGGGTTGCCTTCTCTCTAGCCAGGGCAGTACTGTACTGCGTAGCCTGGCCTCCTCAGCAGCAGCAGCAGCAGCAGCAGCAGCAGGTAGCACCCAGTCAGACAGCAGCCTTACAGCCTGTAGATTTACAAGCTCTGCAGTGAGCTCTCTGATTGTCCTTGGCAGTGTGTCTGCAGCCGTGCAGCGGACTCCGTGTTCTCATCAGAGCAAAGGACCCGAGCATTTAAGCCATGTTACCCACCAATAAGGCCCTTTGGCATTACACTGCAGTGAATATTGTCAGAAGCATATTTTTCATATTTGGGTCATCAGATAAAGTCATGCACGGTGTCAGGCAGACTGAGTATGTCTTTGTGTTGTTTTTAGGCCTTCTTTTGAATCAAAACCGTAAAGGGATTGTCAGACATATTGGGCTTCCAGTTGGGTCTAAGTAAAACACTTAGTCATTTGCCCTCTTTTGTCAAAGAATACATAACGTTGAATTTATGTTTATGAATTTATCTTTTTACACAGCAATCTGTAAAGTTTATTTTCTCACAGCTTCAGTTATCCAGCAATTAGTTTTTAGCAGAATAATGCTCTTTGGCACAGTGTCTAATCAGTGTACGTCACACTATCAACCATCATCTTGGCTTGCCTTTTGCAAGTGAGTCCAGCATCTGAACGGGTGTGATGCGCAGACCGCAGGGTTACAGTACGCTGGCCCTTTGCCCTGAGTGACATCATCTCCTCACCCCACGTGGACGGGCGATTATGAAGAGTGTCTGTTAATCTTTTAATCTCCTTTCTCTGACTGGGAGCTGGTGTGGTGGGGTGTGGTTTGGTGTTGTTCGGTGTGGCATGGTGCGGTCCGGGGCAGTGTTGTGTGGGATATGGCTGAGCCTCAGGCAGGGAATGCTAGGCTATAACCCACAGTTAGGTCAGCTCAATGCTCTGGGGATATATGTAACACTATACCACATGATGTCACCTCAGGTTAGGAATGTGTTCGGGCAAATGTCTGTGTGCTCTCTGACCTGGCGTTTAGATAAGGCCATTACATCCTGCACAGCTTTTCTGAATGATGTTTATTCTGGTGTAGTGCAGCAGAGAGAATTCATGTTCAATATGGTTGCCTTCCAATAATCTCTCCTTTCTATGGTGTGCACTGTGTACTTGTTCCCTACAAATGTAAAAGCATTGGATTGGTGTAGGCATGGGCCAGAGAGGGAGTTTCTATATACCAGTCATTACCTTTCAAATCCATGAGGGGAAGGGAACAAGTGCACACTTTGGGAGAAAAGGAGAGAATATTGGGACACAATTTAGGTTTTGTGGTGATCTTTGCAGTGTGGCGTGTGTAGTCATTATAATTTTTACATTTTAGTCATTTAGCAGACGCTCTTATCCAGAGCGACTTACAGTAGTGAATGCATACATTTCATACATTTTTTATTTTTTTTGAAGTAACATACATGGTATCTCTGCTTGAACGAAGCACATGAATGAAGGGGATGGGTCAACATAAATGCACCGTCATGTTTGAAATGTAAGCTAATCTTTTCTATTCCCGAATTTAGGACACTGCAGTTATTTCTTTTTTTGGATGAACAAGCACGTCTGGCAACAACCTACTGTGCTTTAAAGAGGTGTGCCAATCTCTTGTGCCGTAATCTCATTGTAAACAACATATCCACTTACATGGAGATGACCAAAGGGTGATCTGTCCAAGCTTCCTGGCTCTCTTGAGAGTTGAAAATCAGGCTTCACGAGCAACATGTAAAGTAGGGCACTCAGTTGTAGGGAAAGATACGTTTTACAAAATAAAAGATGAATGACAATTGTTGTGTGATTTTGACAGCATAGCACATTGTCATTTACAAATCAATACAATTTGCAATTTTTTGTTGTTGTTGCTTCAGGAGTAATTTCGCAGGACCATACAAGAGATTGCATCTGTGCATGGAAGATACCATTTCCATGTGTATGTTAGGGGGGAGGGTGTATGTAGGGTTGCAAAATTCTGGGTACTTTCAATACATTTCCTGGTTTCCTGAAATCCCAGTTGTAGGACTCCCGGACTCAGGAAGGAATAAGCAGGAAATCCAGCATCCTCCAACCAGTTCCTGGAATTTTGCAACCATAGGTGTAGGGGAGTATTTATATATTGTCATGTACACTAGAACAGTAAGTCAAATCCAAGTCCACACATGTCCCATTGGAGCTTTGTCAGTGTTTTGAAGCTTGTTATAGACAGGGCCCAGGGATCACCTGACAAAATGATGCATCTGCTGCTCTAATCTTGGTTAACCCAGAACAGAAATCGAGCGTAATTTGGTCAGATGTATGTAGTCTGTCCACAAGAGAATACACCTGGTCTAACCAACCTCAGTTGTACTGCTAAATGTTGCATTAGCTGCTCCTGTTAGTTCACTCAACTAACCAGAAAAAGGGATTCAAAGGCCTGTCAATACTTAGCGTTCAGAGCTGCTCCCGACACTTACTTAATCAAGATTAGAAAGCTTAGCACATGCCATATGTACCTGAATTGGTTCTCTATTTGTGTGACTCAATGTTTCAGTTTAAATGTGGGCCTTCCTCAGGTTACTATGAATAACCTCCCCAAAAGTTAAGTATACCAAATATAGCGTTTTGTTTGAAAACACGTAGAAGTTTTGTAATTCATTAGCATTTTTTGTTACTTTAAAGATGGCCATTTATTGAAAGGAGAATTACAATGTCAGTAATTATCCTACATAATCACTATATGGTGAGGTTATTGCATCTCCCAGCCAGGCAGGACCATGTTCACCATAATCACAGAACTAGCATGTTCACCAGTGGTAACAGCATTACCTCAGTGGGAGATGCCATTAACTGGGGGAGTAGCATCTTGTGGACGGATAGCTCCTCTCTTTCTCTCCCTCTCTCACCCTCCTCCTCCCCTATCCTCTCCTCCCCCACTTCACTACACTCTCTCTATCTGCTAGCTAACTGTTTAATTAAGAGGCTGAGCAGAGTCCCAGTCAGGTTCCTCTCTCCTGACAGGCTGGAATGCCTCAGTGGCTCTGCTAGCTCTGACTGGAGTCACGACACACTACGTAGCTCCTTCCCCTTCTGCGCCATAGGCAGCGTCTGTCTGACTCACCGGCATGCCGTCACTGAGTCGGTCCTGTGTCTGTCTCTGCGACTGTTGTGTGTTTTGTGTGTGTGGGGGTGGGTGTGTGTACACTCTCATACATAATCACTGCCGCTGCTTCTATAGCAAATGCTTTGTTTGCAAATGAACAGCCATTTACATCAGCCCTCACAAAGCCCACATGACTACACATTTTATAGATGCTTGAGAGAGAGAGAGAGAGAGAGAGAGAGAGAGAGAGAGAGAGAGAGAGAGAGAGAGAGAGAGAGAGAGGCAGCTATTCTTCCCTCTGATGCTGGAATCTTTCTTTCAGGTCAGTGGTGTTTAGTGCGTGCAGTTTCCCAATCTTACTGAGTTTGTCAGGCGGCTTCAATACAGTAGTAATGTCACCAGTCTCCTCTTAAAGAAACCGCTTTAGCCCTGAATCACACCCTGTAGAAATTGCTGTTCACACGTTTTTCCTTTAATAGAGGTGCTATTATGTGTTATTTTCAGTCACACCCTAGATATGTGTTGAACTGTATGAAGGGATTGTGATTGTGTTCTCAGGCTGGTTTACATGCTGAGAGTCCCCATTGCTAATTCAGATTGGTTTGTCAACCCCATCCTCTTCACAAAGGAGAGCCTTCGCTTCTGCGCATCCATGTCTCTTTTCTGTTAGGGAGGAATTGGTTTCCACTAGCCTGCAGAGCCTACGTTACACAACGGGTGGTGCTTTTTATAACGCAGCCCATGGCCCTCCCCGGCGCTCGATGTCAGCCTATCAGGAGACCTCTGGGCTGAAGGTGACGTCATCTCAGCTTCATTCAGTGCAGCACATTGTTCAATGGATAATCTGCGTTATAGGCTGAAGCAGGAGCTGACTACCACTGCAAAGCCCCCTGTCCCTCCCACCACTCCTCCCTCCCTCCCCTCCCTCCCTCTCCTCCCACCACTCCTCCCTCCCTCCCCTCCCTCCCTCTCCTCCCACCACTCCTCCCTCCCTCTCCTCCCACCACTCCTCCCTCCCTCTCCTCCCACCACTCCTCCCTCCCTCCCCTCCCTCCCTCTCCTCCCACCACTCCTCCCTCCCTCTCCTCCCACCACTCCTCCCTCCCTCTCCTCCCACTACTCCTCCCTCCCTCTCCTCCCACCACTCCTCCCTCCCTCTCCTCCCACCACCCCTCCCTCCCTCTCCTCCCACCACTCCTCACTCCCTCTCCTCCCACCACTCCTCCCTCCCTCTCCTCCCACCACTCCTCCCTCCCTCCCTCTCCTCCCACCACTCCTCCCACCTCTCCTCCCACCACTCCTCCCTCCCTCTCCTCCCTCCCTCTCCTCCCACCACTCCTCCCTCCCTCTCCTCCCACCACCCCTCCCACCTCCTTCCTTGCTCCAGTCCCCCAGTCAGTCTTAAGCCCTGCTACCCCTGCTGATGTTCATTTGGAATCAGTCAGCCATGGTGTTATTACTGTTGATGGTTTGCCGTGCTCCTAGACCCTGTTTGATGCAAGCCAATGCAGCAAACAGCATCACAGTCACATTTTAACATACTGAAGTGTAGGCAGACGTAGGAGGGGTGAGGTGAGCGTGTTTTCACCGATAAAATGGACTCCCCTTCTGTGCCAATTAGTGGATGAGACTGAAATATGCACTCCCTGCTCACACCCAGTTATATAAGGCCATTAAAATGTAACTAGATGGTAACTTTACATGATGTAAAGTTGTGGGGCTTGCTTTACCTCTTTAAGAATAAGTTTAAAGCTATTAAAATGTAATGAGAACACCAACTATAGCTGCATAGACTAGAAGGTAGAAGGTTTTATGTTGCATCCTTGTTACCATTTGATGTCGCAGAGTGATGTTTTCTTTAGGGAACATAAGAGGGGGGGTTAATAATGGGTATCCTAATGCATTGTGCAGCTCATACGTCCCCCATAGTGACCTAAGGAGTGCATTACTCTACTGTTCCATTGAACACCTGTCTGTTTGTCCCCCACAGGAGTGTTTCTGATTCCCTACCTCATTATTGGGGTTGTTGGAGGAATTCCTATATTCTTCCTGGAGATTGCATTGGGACAGTTTATGAAGGCTGGCAGCATCAACGTGTGGAACATCGCACCTCTATTTAAAGGTACTGAACATGTTGCTCTCTCAGCAGTTTGTGTGGCTGCTCTGAAACATTTGTACAGCCATTTGTCAAGTCTTTTAACTGATCCTTTCAAATAGAAAAGCAGTTTGCAGACATTCACAACTGTGGCCTATTTACTATGTATTCCTCTATCGTTTTATTCTAAGAATTGATACACCTTTGTTACATAAAAATCAAGGCTGTTACAATGTTTCTCACAAAAATTGACATTATCTTATAAGTAAGTTCTGTTTGTCTCTTCAGTGCTGAACACTAAACTGTTGAATCGCTCCGTATTCCTCCAGGACTGGGGTATGCCTCCATGGTGATAGTTTTCTTCTGTAACACCTACTACATCATGGTCCTGGCCTGGGCCTTCTACTATTTCATCAAGTCCTTCAACGCTACCCTGCCCTGGTCCACCTGTGACAACCCCTGGAACACGCCCAGCTGCATCGAGATCTTTCACCATGAAGACTGCCTGAATGGCACCATTGGCAACACTACCTATGGCAACATGACATGTGAGGAGCTGGCAGATGGGCGTTCTCCCATTATTGAATTCTGGGAGTAAGTTCTTTACTTCCTCTATCCCAATGGAAAAGCACACTATTATATCAAAACTAGACGTTGAACTGACATCTGTGCCGAAAGTTCTAATAATAATACATTGTTATTTGTCAGTCACAGTTAATTATTTGAAATATTTTGCAAGTCGTCACTTAGAAAAGGGATTTTAGTAATTGGTCCACAGCATGAAAAATTATCCACCAAAATTGTTGCAACCCCTATTACTAGCCTCTTCAAACTCTCTTTCGTATCGTCTGAGATCCCCAAAGATTGGAAAGCTGTCGCGGTCATCCCCCTCTTCAAAGGGGGAGACACTCTCGACCCAAACTGCTACAGACCTATATCTATCCTACCCTGCCTTTCTAAGGTCTTCGAAAGCCAAGTTAACAAACAGATCACTGACAATTTCGAATCCCACCGTACCTTCTCCGCTATGCAATCTGGTTTCAGAGCTGGTCATGGGTGCACCTCAGCCACACTCAAGGTCCTAAACGATATTATAACCGCCATCGATAAGAGACAATACTGTGCAGCCATATTCATCGACCTGGCCAAGGCTTTTGACTCTGTCTATCACTACATTCTTATCGGCAGGCTCAACAGCCTTGGTTTCTCAAATGACTGCCTCACCTGGTTCACCAACTACTTCTCAGACAGAGTTCAGAGTTCGGAGGGCCTGTTGTCCGGACCTCTGGCAGTCTTTATGGGGGTGCCACGGTTCAATTCTCGGGCCGACTCTTTACTCTGTATACATCAATGATGTCGCTCTTGCTGCTGGTGATTCTCTGATCCACCTCTTCGCAGACGACACCATTCTGTATACTTCTGGCCCTTCTTTGGACACTATGTTAACTAACCTCCAGACGAGTTTCAATGCCATACAACTCTCCTTCCGTGGCCTCCAACTGCTCTTAAAACGCAAGTAAAACTAAATGCATGCTCTTCAACCGATTGCTGCCCCCACCTGCCCGCACTACTCTGGACAACTATAAATACCTAGGTGTCTGGTTAGACTGTAAACTCTCCTTCCAGACTCACATTAAGCATCTCCAATCCAAAATTAAATCTAGAATCGGCTTCCTATTTCGCAACAAAGCATCCTTCATTCATGCTGCCAAACATACCCTCGTAAAACTGACTATCCTACCGATCCTTGACTTCGGTGATGTCATTTACAAAATAGCCTCCAACACTCTACTCAGCAAATTGGATGCAGTCTATCACAGTGCCATCCATTTTGTCACCAAAGCCCCATATACTATCCACCACTGCGACCTGTATGCTCTCGTTGGCTGGCCCTCGCTTCATATTCATCGCCAAACCCACTGGCGCCAGGTCATCTATAAGTCTCTGCTAGGTAAAGCCCCACCTTATCTCAGCTCACTGGTCACCATAGCAGCACCCACCCATAGCACGTGCTCCAGCAGGTATATTTCACTGGTCACCCCCAAAGCCAATTCCTCCTTTGGCCACCTTTCCTTCCAGTTCTCTGCTGCCAATGACTGGAACGAACTGCAAAAATCACTGAAGCTGGAGACTCATATCTCCCTCACTAACTTTAAGCACCAGCTCATTTACAACTGCGACCTGGCCAAGATAAAGCAAAGCAGTGCGACCCAAACAACAACACAGAGTTACACATGGAATAAACAAACATACAGTCAATAATACAGTAGAAAAAGTCTATATACAGTGTGTGCAAATGAGGTAGGATAAGGGAGGTAAGGCAATAAATAGGCCATAGTGGCGAAATAATTACAATATAGCAATTAAACACTGGAGTGATAGATGTGCAGAAGATGAATGTGCAAGTAGAGATACTTGGGTGCAAAGGAGCAAAATAAATAAAATAAATAACAGTATGGGGATGAGGTAGTTGGATTGGCTATTTACAGATGGGCTGTGTACAGGTGCAGTGATCTGTGAGCTGCTCTGAGAACTTGTTCTCAACTAACCTACCTGGTTAAATAAAGGTCAAATAAGAAATTAGTGGCCTTTGAATGCTCTGCTTTTAAAGAGCAGTGTGACACAACTGGTCAGTGTTCTGATTTGGAATGTCATTTGTCCTCTGCCCAGTTCTTCATCCCTCTCTGTTCATCTAGTCCTCATCATAGTTCTCTTTGATGGTCATCGAGGTCGTCACGTTTTATGTTCTCATGTGATCCCTGTTGTCCATGACTGCCAGAGTGTTTGTTCCCACTCTCCCTTATGGCATGTGCAGGGACATAAGTGCCTTTGTCATGGCTGTAGGCAGCAAAAGCCAAATGGTGTTACTGAACGACATAGCTTTTATTGGGGACAAAGGTCAGACTTTTGTTACAGGAGTAGAGCATCGTGCCGTTCATTTTCTATCCTGTAACTTAGACAAAGCATGTCGTTTTCATATAGTTTTATTCCATGCCCCCCTACTCTCCCTACAGGAACAAGGTGCTGAACATCTCACAAGGGCTGGACTACCCAGGATCCATCAACTGGGAGCTGTTGCTGTGCCTGGCAGCGGTCTGGGTGATGGTGTACTTTTGTGTGTGGAAGGGGGTGAAGTCCACAGGCAAGGTAACTAATACACATTTCAGGCTCTGAAAAGCTCATCGTTATCTTATTAGTTATATGAGCACCACGATGGTGACTGCAGTGAACACGTGACTCACTCTGGTCCTTAGGTATCTCCTATAGCTAACTGTTATGTAACAGACTATCCTCCGGCCGTGGCAGACTGATTGCTTTGCATCAGCTCAGGTCACTGCACTGGTCTCTGATTGGATACCTGCGTTAGAACAACTCAGTGGCTAATGCAGCTGCAGTGGAAGGATCTTGCTGTGTGGTATCAAACATAGTCTGGAATGATATTAAAACAGCAAGAAAGGTTACTGAGAAAAGTAACAAATAGATGTGAAAGGGGGTTAAAATGTATAGATATACAGTTCTCCCAGAGAGAAAGAGGAGATAGATTTGTAGCTATAGCCAGATAGGTTTCTAATTTAGTTCTGGCTATCGTAATGGACTCTCAGTCATGAGTGAATGAGAAGGCATTGTGACTTTTTCCTAACCTTGTGTGATTCACATAGTGCCACCCTCTACTGCTGTGTGACAGCAAGGCAATGATGAGGCAGTGTTGCTATAGCAACATCAAGAGGACAGGGGGTGTGGCTATGACATATCACAAAGTGTCCCTGTCACATGGTGCGTTCTGATTGGTGGGCAGTTGGTAGGTTGACTGCAGTGCGACGTGACTGGGGCCCTGTGCGAATATTCCAACAGCCATGTTTTCTGCTTGTTGAGGTGGGATCACATCCAAGCCTCTTTAAATGATATCAGTGTTTATCTCCAGCGCTGGTCCATTTTATATGGATCTCTATCAGGATTTCTAGATCACTGCATATGTAGCAGCACTTTCTGTCCAGATAATGAGTTCAACCTCTAGTGTTCATTAATTAACATTTGATTGTTTTTATATTTTTATGATATTAAAATGGATTCCTCATTGCTCCACCTGTACTTACAGTTTATCTTTAAGAGATCATTAGGTCAGAGCTGCTCACATTTTAGCAAGAGGGAATTTTGATAGATTTGTATTTTTATTTTTTAAGGGATAGGCTTAGTGATGTAATTAATTAATGACAATTAGCCATACATCCACAACAATGTATAGACGTTTTCTCTAGTTAATGTTACAAGTTTTCAGGTAAGGGCCTATTAAGGTTGCTAATCAAAGATAAGTGCTTGAGTAATGATTATACAAAATGGGTTTGTTATATGAATAAGGGTTTGGTCGAGAATGGGTGTCCTACATTAGCTGTGTATTTAGGTCAAGTAGACTGGGCTGCGGAGAGTAGGTAGTCATGCCTGAAGGTGTGCCTGGGCCGCCAAGTCACAAAAACAATTGGCTTTGAAATCTAACAGCTTTGTTGAAAATCTCTTTATAATACAGTGGTTCGTATGTCACTAGGTCAAAGTTCAGTGTTTGAAACGTTCACCTGATTAGATAAAGACTTCCACTTAGCTCTATCTTGTACGGGTGCTAGGTTGGCAGGAATGCAATAAATTATATTCCCATTGCTCATATGAAAAGTACCCAGCATGTCACTGTGACTGCAATCCCCTTGTGTAAGACACCTTTGACAAAGGTAGTTCTGCAGTCTGAAATGTGAATGATCAGCCAAACTGTAGTTATCTACAGCACAGCTCCTCACACTATGCATGTCAATGAAACTACAGTAAGCTGAAATGACATCCAATCATTTTAGGTCTCCGACTGCACCACTCTGCAAGTCTTCTCATAATGTGACATCTACAGGTGTAGGATCTTAATTAGATCACCCTGTTGTTGCAGGACATTTCCTGTACAGCAGGAAATGCAAACGTGTAATGGATTCTAGTTTTAAAAAGGCATCTAAATTTAGTAATTTCCTCTTCAGAATTTTGGACTTGTATCGAACCCTACAACCCCTACAAAAATGATTCACATTTCCACACAATAATACAAAAATGTCCAGTTGCTGCAGGATTATTTCATTGCTGTGAGAAACTGGTCAAATTAAGGTCCTACATCTGTAACCGAAATATCATATGGATTTAGAATAATGACACTGGTCTCTCTGTTTCGCTGCAGATTGTGTATTTTACTGCCACGTTCCCCTACGTCGTCCTGATCATCCTCCTGGTGAGAGGGGTGACTCTTCCTGGTGCCTACGATGGAATCATGTACTACATCAAGCCTGACTGGTCCAAGCTTGGCGAGGCGCAGGTGCGACCTATCATCCACCCATCTGTCCACAGTCCTAACTGATTGATTATTCAAATCAGTTAACTCTGGTGCTGTGATGCAGATTAAACTGATCAGTTTTCATTATTGTTCCTGTCTGGCAGGTGTGGATTGATGCTGGCACACAAATCTTCTTCTCTTATGCTATTGGGCTTGGAGCTCTCACTGCCCTAGGCAGCTACAACAGATTCAACAATGACTGCTACAAGTAAGTGATATGACAGCTGAATGGTCTCACCTTGGCCTCTTGTTGCACTTCCTGTCTCCTGTATGATTCTGACTTGTTTTTTGTGATTATTTCTCCCTTTGTTTTTGTTTTTATTTCTGTCCAGGGATGCCTTCATGCTAGCTCTAATCAACAGTGGCACCAGTTTCTTTGCTGGCTTTGTGGTGTTCGCCATTCTAGGCTTCATGGCAAACGAGCAGGGAGTGGACATCTCCCAAGTGGCTGAAACAGGTATGCAGAACACACTCACACTACAGAGGCTGTCTTATATTCTGGCATCTCAAAACCTACCATGGTACTAACAGGAGAATATTACTGAAGGCTTTGGTCCTCCTTGTTAGGAATGCATGAAACTGTTCATTGAAAGTCTTGATGTCATTGTTTTACCTTCAAATTGGCAGCCCCTCTAGTACTGAGGAAGACAGCCGTACCTCTTCAATAATTTAGACCGATTCCGGTCCTCAAAGCTGAATCCTTATTTTATGCTTGTGCTGCACTTTTGGCAGTGCATTATTAATATGATGAACTTTCAATATAGAAATGAAATGGAAACTTGCTGTACAGTGTGTAAGGATAGTGGGTGTAGCAAGTCACTTGTTTACAGAAATGTGAAGATGAAATATTGTTGTTTAATGTGTCAGTAATGATATAGAAATATACCAACTATCAAGAAATGATTGAAATGCATGTTTGAATTGAGTCTGTCAGCATTTGAGAAATTCAAAATGTAAAAATGTATTTACATGAACTGTATGTAACTTGTACCTCAACCAAATGTTTTCTTACTGGAGTCAACTGTATTGATTCACAAGGAAATCAGTATTATAGAATTAAGTTTCTCTGATGGAGAGAGTGTGTGTGTGTGTGTGTGTGTGTGTGTGTGTGTGTGTGTGTGTGTGTGTGTGTGTGTGTGTGTGTGTGTGTGTGTCAGTATGTGTGTGTACGAGTGTGTGTGTGTGTGTGTGTGTGTGTGTGTGTGCGTGTGTGTGTGTGTGTGTGTGTGTGTGTGTGTGTGTGTGTGTGGGAATGAACAGTATGTTTTCGTGTGTGTGTGTGTTTGTGTATGAGTGAGTGTGTGTGTTTGTGTATTTGTGTATGTGAATTCTGTGTGATTCAAGAGAGAATATTCTGAGATCTCTTGGTATAGAGTATGAAAGACAGTGATGTGGATGATTTGTCTGTGTTTGTACGTGTTGGAATACATGATCTGTATGAGTGTTTGACAGTGAGGGGGATGCAGTGAGGAGAGATTGAGACATTGGCAGTGGCCATGTATTTGTCCATAACATCTAAATTGTTGTAAGAATTACATTTTTTTTGGTGTGTGAATTAACAAGAGATGTGTAATTACCAAACAACTGTCACACATAACTGATCATTATTTGTATTCATAGACTTTCAAAGCATATGACATTCACAACTAATTCTATCCATTCAGTTATTTATAGGTTTACTGGAGAAGATAGCGTCTGTGTGTGGCACGACTCTGACATATCGCTTGCTTTCACATCAGTGCTCTTGCATGTAACTTCCAAAAATAATCACATTAGTTTGCCAAATCAGTTAATAGTTTGTCCATTTTCATTCAGTGTCTTAGCTCTCTCTCTCTTAATCATTATTTTAATTTAGTATTGACTTACTGAGAATAGTAGGGAAGTAGACGTGTGCAGTTCATTACTATCTGCACATGTTATTCGCTTCATGACAGTAGTTATAGATACATAGTTGGAAACGCACTGGATTGAATCATCCTGGACTTATCATCTATGAAATCCATCTCTACATATCACAAAATGTTCTTTACTAATAGCATACTGAATTATATTTCTAATATTTTACCCTGTAAGTTTAAATATTCACTATATTTATTCAGAAATACATTTGCACTATTATGATGTGGAACCCCATGTAGAAGTGTAGTCAGCTATGCCCATAGCCATGCTGTTAAGGAATGAACACAACAAATAAACCAGTCAATTTGAGTCACTCTTCACGTTCCCCAATTAGTGCAGTGCATACCTGTCTCCTCACCAACCAAACCATGCATGAGATTTTCAATTACTGGACCATCTCATCAAAGAGACGATCAAACTCAAGTACAGCAGGAAGTTTAGCCCTATACATCTTAGGGCTGGATTTAATCCTTCGAGGAAGTATCACGGAAGATCTGCGTTGAAATGTAAAGGTCATTTCTGATTGAGTCGTTTACAGTAAATGGAATCTCCATGAACGCGGGGAACATTGCCTTTAAATTTCAATCAAGCTGTTACCGCGGATCTTAATGTGATACTTCCACGATACGGATAGAAACCAGGCCCTTAGTTTCATCTCATCATACTAGGCTAAAGTTGACCAATTCAAATACATTGTTTTGGCAGTAGTCATCTGTAAAGACACCACTGGACCGGGATTTAACTGGAAGTACAACAAGGGTGGTCTTAGAAGTATTATGTCTATAATTTATATGACATATATTTTATTTTATTAGATATCTTAAGCTGTATCTGTAAAATATCTATTAAAAACATTCAATGGGACAGTGACGATGATAGCTACATTTTGAAATCTGCAATACTTTTAAAAATGTTTTGTCCTAAGGACACCCTTGGTGAACTTAAATAGTATTATTCCTCTACCATCCCCCAGCATGATTCTGTTAACATAGTAGACCGACAGGGGACTTTGGACAGACAGTGTTACTGTGTTGCAGTAGCACAGTTGAGCAGGATTTTGTAGGAGGCAATTTACTAAGCACTGCTATTTACAGTGAAACCAATATTGAGTTAAAGTCCATCTGTTACTGCCTGCCCACACGCAGAAGGAGAGAGGTGGTGATGAAACTGATAGGCCTTGTTTAGCCCTAGTTACCCCTCTCATTTCAACTGTACAAATAGCTTTCTGTCACTCAATATTTACTATACTGGTACTACACATGAGTGCAGTTACTGTGTGTACGTGTGTGTGTGTGTGTGTGTGTGTGTGTGTGTGTGTGTGTGTGTGTGTGTGTGTGTGTGTGTGTGTGTGTGTGTGTGTGTGTGTGTGTGTGTGTGTGTGCGTGCGTGCGTGCGTGTGTGTGTGTGTATGTACGTGTGTACGTGTGTGTGTATGTACGAGTGTGTGTATGTACGAGTGTGTGTATGTACGAGTGTGTGTGTACGAGTGTGTGTTTACGAGTGTGTGTTTACGAGTGTGTGTTTGAGCGTTTGTTTATGTGTGTGCAGGACTGTCTGTGAGAGGGTCAATAGGAGTGTGATTTTGTGAGAAGGTACATTAATGGAGCTAGGCCCTGATTTTGGTTCAGCGTTAGACTCCTGTTTTTTTTGCAAGTTGGTACGAACGAAAGAGAAAAACTCCCCTTCCTCATGAATCTTCTTATCCTTTTAACAGGGTTTCGGTTTATTTTCCTCAGTCCCATTCTATATGACTTGTGATTGACATCAGTTCATTGATCTATATCTCTATATATATATATTTTCGATTTTTTAAGTATTAATTTAAGGATTATTTAACCAGGAACTTTGCCTCTTGAGATGTGCACATCTCGCTTTCAAGAGGGGTCCTGGAGCTGACTACTGTTGAAGGTAAACATCTGTTATCTAATGACAGCATTTACACCTTAATCCAGCCTAGTCAAAATCAGAACCAATGACTGCATTTACCGATCGCAGCAGAGGACAGGGCTAGAGAAATCAAACTAGTGACATGACAACATTTTCCAAGCGTAGACCCAAATTCCCAAATCTATCTTTACTAAACCCAAACACAATAAAAACATTAACGGTAGAACTAACTTATTCGATAACTGTGTGTACACACAAGACACCTGACAAATTCTCTACCCCAGGCAGCAGCCCCATAGCCATAGCCCCATAATCTGCAAACATATCGAGAGCAATTTGCAAAACATATGTGTTTTCAAGTTATTTTCTTATTTTTTTGTGTATGAACCTTGCAGTGGTTACTATACCAGGACTAGTTCTGGTGGTGAAAGTACAGTGTCATACATCTTCACCTGTTCCATCCCTCTCATCTTCAATGAAAACATGGACCTATTTATAATGACACAACTAAAATTCAAATTTATCTAATGAAATTTGTATAGTTGAAGCAGTTGTAACTATAAGCAAATATTGACCACCTCTCTCTTTGCTACTTCAGTGCAGTGTGTCTATAAACTACAATCTAAATGATGGTTACAACCAAGTACAGCGGAAATCTCTTTATAATGCAAATATGTACCATGACCTTAAGTTTGTGAGGTCGCTATTATAAATGCGTTTTTATAGGTAGTGCAACTGTTTTACTTTTACTACCATAGTTAAGGCTACACAAGTTTAAATCTGCTATTTAAACTTGGTTGACTCTACACTACCAAGTATTTACCGTTGTCAGCACATTTAGCCGTGTGACGCTCACCTGGCTTAAATTAATGTTACTATAACACCTACTTATTCATATGCATTAATAAAACGTTTGTTTGAGCATCATAAGGCATGAGCATCATTGATTCTTTTGAAAATACCTCACTAACAATATACAAAAAAAAGCTAGAAAGCATGACGTTATACAATGCACATTGTTGTTAGACACTGAAATGATCATTATATCTAGCTACTGCAATGACGCATTTAACAACTAAAGCCACACTAGTGTTGCGTTGACGGAATGCACCACAACACAACAATAGAATCAAACAGGAGACAAAAAGGCAGCCAACATTGTCACATCCAGCTTTTGCACAATAGCACCTCACTCAGGTGCCTCTCTTTCTCTCTTTCTATCTCTCTATCTCCTTCTCCCTCTTTGCAGTACTGTACGTATGTGTGTAGAGTGTGTCTGTGTTAAGGGCTTAGTCTGAGCTGTAGGGTTGAGTCTCTCATCCCTACTTCTCTTCTACAGGTCCTGGCTTGGCCTTTATTGCGTATCCTAAAGCTGTGACTCTGATGCCAATGCCCCCGGTCTGGGCTGCTCTCTTCTTCTTTATGCTGCTCGTACTGGGTCTTGACAGTCAGGTAGGAGCAACTTTACACTACTGGACACAACACTTAAATGGTTGCCATTTGTCATAAACTTAAAGTATCGGGACCAGATTACTCTCATTCCACTGGGCAAAAACTGGTTGTATCAACAGTGTTTCTACCTCTTTTCAACCCCCCAACAAATCAATGAGACGGCATTGAATCAATGTGGAAAACTCATTGGATTTGTAAAAAGTCATCAACGTGACATCAAAGAGCATTTCCTATTATTTTTCACCTAACTTTGTACCTAAATCTAATGACATGGTGACATGTTTTTATTTATTTCACATTGAATTCACATCAGTTGACAACTCAAACAAATGTAAATCAAAACTAGACGTTGAACTGTCTGTGCCCAGTGGGAAGCTTACTGAGTACAATTATATTTGTGTTTTCTTCTCTTCTATCCACAGTTTGTTGGAGTGGAAGGTTTTGTAACTGGGATTCTAGATCTCTTTCCTGGAAAGTATTACATGCGCTATAAGCGTGAAATCTCTGTGGCAATCTGCTGTTTAATGTGCTTTATTATAGATCTCTCCATGGTTACACAGGTAAGCCACCGCCGTTTGATGGGTGCTGATTCCATACTGTGTAACATCCATATCAGATGGTAATCACAAATGATGAATGATTATTCATTATTTCTCATGTGTGCCAACAGGGAGGGATGTATGTCTTCCAGCTTTTTGATTATTACTCTGCCAGCGGTATGACCCTGTTATGGCAAGCATTCTGGGAATGCATAGTTGTCAGCTGGGTCTACGGTAAGAAACATTAACTTTTGTGACAATTTATGTATTACCGTCCTACAAAGAGTAGCTTCAAGTTGTATTAGTCGTATGTACAGGATACACATGGTACATACCGTATACCAGTATTTGTAGTTGTGCTTGTCATCCATTCTTAGACAGCTCGAGTCTCTAACTGTGCCATTCTCTGTGTACAGGTGCTGACAGGTTCATGGATGACATTGCTCGTATGATTGGTTACCGGCCTTTTCCTTGGATGAAGTGGTGCTGGTCGTTTATTACTCCATGCGTTTGCATGGTAAGTGATGTACAATACTATACACACACAGTGGTGTAGTGGAGGGCGTATGCAAGTATACGCCGTATACCTACTTATTTTTCAGTGGGTATTGTGTACACTCAATATCAAAATGGTGTAGTGGAGGTATACGCCGTATCAATTAATAAGGCTGGTGGAACAGATCAGAATGTCTAGCTTAAAATGTTGATCAAGTATTATTTCTTCACATTTTAGACACAGCAATGTGCACACGGCGGTAGGCCTTCGGGCAAATGTTCCAAAAATGCAATTTGCGGGAATATACAGTTCTAAAATACACATAGCACATGCGGGCAATTTCATGGACAGAGATGGAAGTATGGGTTAGAAATTTAGAAAGAGGGGAGATCTAAAGATGCAACAACTATCATAGGTTGCTATTTGATTAGAAGAATGCCTTTGGCTGCTAGACAATGAAATACAGTTGAAAGAAAACCAATAGAACAGGAGAAAGCATATGAGGAAGTCTTTGTTAAATAATACCTCCACATTTATATGGTGGTATTTTAGCTATAGGCTACTTTGAAGCAAAGTAAGACATGACTCATAATATGAAGTAAAACATGCAGGTTCCAAATAATTAAGGAACATCTGCTAGATGGAAAGGCTTTCCCAAAAACCTTCTCTATTAAATGTTAACTACAAAGTAGTCTATGCCTACCTGTCAGAATAATATCATGATTATTTGCATCAATCCAGTTGCCATTTGTTTTGCAAAATCCATCTCATGTGTGTTACAAAAACACCACTAACCAAACAACAGTGCTAGGTGCATGCATACTAGAATTAAAGGGTAACTACACCAAAAAATCTAAACTACTTAGATTTTTCCCAGACCTCCAAAGTGTTCTCCAGCATTGTTATGGACTTAGAACATCCAATTTAGATTTTCTACCAAAAAAATGTGATGGAGAGCGAAAACCTGACTTAGTTGACAGGCTCATTCATCAGTTTCAATAGTAGGCCTACTATTAGCCTACTTACATAGTACAGCTTGGGTTGGCTTGACTGTGAAAGACCAATATGGGATTGATCATTTTAGGTCATTCAGAGTGTTCACCGTTTCTCATAGAATTTTTCACACAGGGCAGCTTTCCTTCAGGCCATTTGGGAGAATACCCACTTCTCCAGACACCAACACACTACTGTACACACACCTGTAGTCATGACGACATAGCCTGTCATTGTACATTTGTGCCTAATTGACCTGCCTGGTAAAATAATCATGTTTTCTTTGTCCTTCCACAGGGTATCTTCCTATTTCACCTGTTCAACTACAAGCCTCTTACCTACAACAATACGTATGTGTACCCATGGTGGGGCGAGGTGATTGGTTGGTGTATGGCTCTGATGTCCATGCTCTGTATCCCTGTCAGCGTGCTGTACAAGCTTTGCAGGGCCACGGGAACCTTCAAGGAGGTCAGTATCAATATCATACTGTGCTACTTACCAACATGGGTAGCAGCTAGCCTAGCAGTTAGAGCGTTGGGCCAGTAACCGAAAGGTCGCTGGTTTGAATAACCGAGGTGAAGGTGAGGTGAAAAATCTATCGTGCCCTTGAGCAAGGCACTTAACACACATGCCCTCACAAAACCTGTGGAACACTCAACACAGTTGAATGGTCTTTTTGAAACGTTGGTCACATTAATATTTCTATTAGATGATGCAAATAATGGTAAAGACTTAGCATCGAGTAAGGGAGAGTGGAAAGGAGTTTACTGTATAAGCCATGAGAAAAATAAAATGCATAACATACGAAAGTGTAAATAATGAAGGGAAAATGGGAACGTGGAAACCTCAGTTGACATTGACAGCATGCACTCTTTTAATATAGCTTGTTTATTTCATTCTCACCCATCAGAATGAGTAATACAGCAGTTTGATTACTATGGGGTCTCCATGTCTTAAAGGAGCATGTTTTCTCCTCCTTCAGCGTTGGGAGAAGCTGACCAAACCACAATGGGGTCCCCATCACCTTGAATACATGGCGCCTGATACTGACATCAAGAGCCTGGCCTCCCTCTCTGCCAGCACAGAAGACAACAAGGTTATCATCTTTGAAAGTGGTATGTAGGCTATAGCCTACAGGAAAGCCTTTGACAACACTCTAAAGACCAGATGATTCTGGATCTTGGCCTAACCATGATAATTTATGTAATAATTGATGTATTCATTTGAGTTAATGACACAATCAAAAAGGATTCACCTGGTAATTATGTGCAATTAATTAGAGGATGCAGATAATGTACACAGACGGTTCTCTGAACCAATACAAAATCAATTCACAACCGTCTATTGGACGGTCGATAATCTTCACCTGGGATGTTGATAATCAATGTCCTGATTGGTCCATTCTATAAACTGGTGCCGTGTAGTCTTTTTTTGGGGGGGGTTGATCTGATACCCAAACTGACCCTCCCTGTCTGTGACTCCATCAGGCCAGAGCCATAGTCTACCAATGTGTAGCCCACCACCTCACCCAGTATGGCAGAATTTTTACAGGCTATCTTTAAGACTGATATGGAATTCCTTGAAATTACACATTACTGCAAGACCAATCATGTGGTACGGAGGGTTTGTATATCAACCGGTGTAGTTCTCCTTTATAAGAAATCTTGCATAAAAATCTATTTGGCTAATTTGATACATGAAAATATATGTATTACACATTGACAGTCAGAATTTCGGGGTAAGGTCTACTACACCTGTTGTATTCGGCGCATGTGACAAATAAAGTTTGATTTGAGATATGAATATATAATCAAAAGCATTAGTTCAATTGATATTACATTATATACTGTATAATACACTACAGTTTGTCGATTTGGCTGAGTTGATATATAAAATACAGCATTTTTCCCAATTGACTTCAATATTCTGGCTTCTTTAGGCCCCTGAAGTTACATAGTTGCCAAACTGTCAAAATGACCATCTTTGATCATTGAGCTTGTGTAATGTGTCTTTCATGGCGACAATAGTCCTCAGAACTTTAGACATAAACTAAAGATTGATTCAGTGCCAAAATGGAGCATACTTGTCATTCTCTTGTTATTGATAGAGAATGGTTTTGGTTGCCATATACACCATCTATTTTTATTTGCCTAGATCAGTCTGATATATATTGTGTCTTCCGATTTAACTGTCTGATGTTTGGGAACATCTTGAAAGCAAACAATGCAGCTCTTACTCATGAAGCAGTTTAGATGCCTTGAAACATTGTCATTGATAAGTGTGTCTACAGATCAACAATAATCACTAAATTGAACTGTTCTGTATGATCTAAGATCACTCTTCTCTAATTCAAAAAAGGTGACTGGCTGATATATTGCACGTAAAGGCCATTAAAAACAAATAATCCAATACTTAACTCTGTGGCATTAACTTGCAAAATTATCACTTGGCCAAGTGGTAAGGATATAAGGATTTACCTCATATTTCAACCAACCTATTGTTACAAAGACAAGTACATCTCTGCAGCATGTAGGAGGACAGTATTTGGATCTAACTACAACATTGCCACAACAAGTAGCTGCTGTGCCATTTGCCATTGACTGGAACAGGGTGATGAGTGACTAACTGTAAGGTGTTATATCATGAGTTTAACTCTGAGTATTACACACACAGTATTAATGTTGCAGCCGTACAGGAGCTGGACACGTAGATCATTGCCTTATGTTGTTTGTCTTAAATCTAGAGCCCATATGTGAACTCTGACTAGCCATATTTTTACCTGGTCCTCTGAGGAACAGTCTTGAAGATAACCAAATGGGAATTCTGCCATTTACCATGATATGGATAACATATGATTTATTTCGATATTGAAAAGATCATTAGAATGTAAAATATATTAAATAATGCAATGCTAAAAACTACATTTGCACATTGTAAAATATCTCGCTAGCACTTTTTTTTAAATCGTGTTAGAATAACAATTTTTGTTTTGTTTTACATATTGTAAAATAAATCAGAGATTTTATTTTGTGAAGGCTTTTATTTTGCTTATACATACAGTATAAAAAAAATATATTGAATATCTTGTGTGTTATATTTTAAAAAAGTTTGATGCAGTATGTAATTTTGATGAAGATTTCTAAGGGGAAGAGCATGCGCCATTGAGATGCTGCGATGCAGTACTACTTGAAAGGCTTGTGTGATTCATAACACACAGAAGGGATTTTTGGTTTCAAATATCAAGTGCTCCAGTGTTAAGTAGCCTAATAGATTATTTGTGTGTTTTTAATTACAGTATTTCCCTCAGACCACCCAGAGCTCAGTTAAACTTTAATATTTCTCAGAAAGACCTTCTAATTTGGTCCACACAACACAGGAGTATTCATTTGATTAAGAATTATGTGTGTGTGCTCTCATGTGTATGTGTGTGTGCTCTCATTTGTAAAAAAAAAAAAAAATCATTAAGATTAAAAGTTCCTCTTTTGTGGCAGAAACTATTTGACAAGAAACTAAACTCTCTTTCTGTAAATGCCTATTGACTGTCTGCCATGGTCCTCCTACACTCAACCTGGCATATAGAAAATATTCTAATGCACTCCCACCTTTCAAAATTGAAAACCACATGGTAAAAATGGTGGTTTTGGTTCTTGGTTATGAAACTTTGAGACAGAACAAACATTCCCTCCTAAATGTAGTGCTAGAACTAAATGCGCCTTTCATACTGTTGGTCTATGGACAAATGTAAGGATGAGGACACAAGGCAAGTTTTATAGCAAGGCTATGGTAACATAAATGTTAAGTTAGGAATCTTTTTTAACAACTTTTTTGACATTGGCTTTCCTTATAATACTCCTAGATTACAGCCTGGGTCGGTCAAAAGGTGAAACATTTAAATGTAGTCATTAAATGTAGAAAATCTAAATGAAATATACATAAGCAAAATCATATGTATGGTGTCATCTTTTGCGCTCTGCCAAATTGTTCTTGACAGTATCTTTAATCCAAAGTATGACTCACAAAGGGGAAATGTTGAATTGATAATGAAAGCTTTGTGGATCTATTCCATATCATACAAAATGGTAAAAAAACATTGGATATGAAAAAAATACTCATTTCCCATTGTTGAATATGATTTGTTTATTTTAAAATCTACATTGTCTTTTAAAATGTTCTGTTTATTTTCATAAACTATACAGACCAATTACCATGGTTACCATGAAATATGTTGTACTGTAATTATTGTATACAGTACATTAAACTGGAATATCCATCATTAACTGATAAAGACTAACGCTCACCAACTATGCAAAGCTGTAAAGAAACACTTGTTGCGACAGTTGACAGTTGAATAGTTTTTATGGCATCTGCTGTATGATTGACAGTGAACAGATAGTCGTCCAAATGGGGCTACAACTCTCCCCTACACAGCTATCGCTCTTCCTCATCCCCTCTCTTTTTCCAGGATGTCATTTTGAGTTTTGTTTTCACAAGTCCTACACAAAGGCATGGAAAGAAGGGTACAATCAAGCCTGAGAAAACGGCATTTCATCATCCACTGAGTACTTTGGCAAAGGATACTGTCTTGAAAAAGATATAGTAACACTGTTGACTTCATCTAACTGTTATTGTACTCTGTATCATGTAAGATTTAACATCAGTCTTCCATTCATAACATAGAATAGTGATAAAGAGATGACTGTAAACCTATGTTGACATCAAGTGTTCCATCAACCTTGTCCCTCACAATTTATGAAGGGATTCATGCTTAATACCACTGTGATTCTGTGCTAAAAATCCACTCGCCCTATTCAAAATAACAAAATGGCAATAAAACTTACTTCAATAAAAATATTGTCTTTGTGTATACATTTGAAATTGTCGAACCAACTTTCAACAATTACCATTTTAAACATCTCAGGTTTAATTGTTCATTTGAATCCAAAGGATTTACGTTTTATTCCATATTTTCAACTGGCAGACACTTTGAATCCCACCTTGTTAACTGGTGACCTTGTAATGGGTTCATGGTTCTGCGCTTGCACTGTGAGCAGGTGGGAAAAGTCATTTTATGATCAAGAGGTTAATTCAAGCTCACATCACTTTATTAATCCAGAAAATGATTTTCACAGAAATGGATAGGTATGAACCTCGGAGCCTGTAGGTATTAGCTAACAGCAGCAGTATGTTACCCGCTAATTCAAGTCAATCCTTGGTCACCACTGTGATGGGATAGTTAATGCAGTTCAAACCGGTTTTAATGACAAATGCCCAGTTTGCCAGTGAAGTGCAGCTGCCATATTAAGCCAGGGCTCCAGCATGCTAAAGTTGGTTGGCTATGTTTAGCCAGTGCCCTCTGAGCTCTGGGCTATTTCTGTCTGGAGTCTAGAGCAGGTCGGCCTTCAGTCCCAAACTGTATCTGAGAGGGACAGCTGCCCTCCTCCCAGCACCTCAGATACCCCACGATGTCCCCAGAGCAGGAAGCCATAGACACCCAATAGTGCTGGGGTCTGATCACATTGGGTTGATTGGCATGGAGGCCTGGAGGTTAGCTGTTACAGATCACATTGGTTTGACTGGCATGGAGGCCTGGAGGCTAGCTGTTACAGATCACATTGGGTTGACTGGCATGGAGGCCTGGAGGTTAGCTGTTACAGATCACATTAGGGTTGACTGGCATGGAGGCCTGGAGGCTAGCTGTTACAGATCACATTGGGTTGACTGGCATGGAGGCCTGGAGGTTAGCTGTTACAGATCACATTAGGGTTGACTGGCATGGAGGCCTGGAGGTTAGCTGTTACAGATCACATTGGGTTGACTGGCATGGAGGCCTGGAGGTTAGCTGTTACAGATCACATTGGTTTGACTGGCATGGAGGCCTGGAGGTTAGCTGTTACAGATCACATTAGGGTTGACTGGCATGGAGGCCTGGAGGTTAGCTGTTACAGATCACATTAGGGTTGACTGGCATGGAGGCCTGGAGGTTAGCTGTTACAGATCACATTGGGTTGACTGGCATGGAGGCCTGGAGGTTAGCTGTTACAGATCACATTGGGTTGACTGGCATGGAGGCCTGGAGGTTAGCTGTTACAGATCACATTGGGTTGACTGGCATGGAGGCCTGGAGGTTAGCTGTTACAGATCACATTGGGTTGACTGGCATGGAGGCCTGGAGGTTAGCTGTTACAGATCACATTGGGTTGACTGGCATGGAGGCCTGGAGGTTAGCTGTTACAGATCACATTGGGTTGACTGGCATGGAGGCCTGGAGGTTAGCTGTTACAGATCACATTGTCAGCTGAGTGGGAGAGGGTGATTCTTTCCTGTAGTAGAGATTCTGAGGTTATGTTTCAATGGCAGGTGAAACATCTCCCTGCTCACTTCCAAGCAAGTCTGTTCTAACTCACATTTAATTCAATAAACAGTCACTCTTATCCAGAGCGACTTACAGTTACTGCATTCATCTTAATGATACCTGTCCGGGGGTATCATCGGATGGGGCCACAGTGTCTTCTGATCCCTCCTGTCTCAGCCTCCAGTATTTATGCTGCAGTAGTTTATGTGTCGGGGGGCTAGGGTCAGTCTGTTACATCTGGAGTATTCTCTTGTCTTATCCAGTGTCCTGTGTGAATGTAAATATGCTCTCTCTAATTCTCTTTCTTTCTTTCTTTCTCTCCTTCTCTCGGAGGACCTGAGCCCTAGGACTACCTGGCATGATGACTCCTTGCTGTCCCCAGTCCACCTGGCCATGCTGCTGCTCCAGTTTCAACTGTTCTGCCTGCGGCTACGGAACCCTGACCTGTTCACCGGACGTGCTTGTTGCACCCTCGACAATTACTATGATTATTATTATTTGACCATGCTGGTCATTTACGAACATTTTAACATCTTGACCATGTTCTGTTATAATATCCACCCGGCACAGCCAGAAGAGGACTGGCCACCCCTCATAGCCTGGTTCCTCTCTAGGTTTCTTCCTAGGTTTTTGGCCTTTCTCAGGAGTTTTTCCTAGGGAGTTTTTCCCAGACACCGTGCTTCTTTCACATGCATTGCTTGCTGTTTGGGGTTTTAGGCTGGGTTTCTGTACAGCACTTTGAGATTTCAGCTGATGTACGAAGGGCTATATAAATAAATTTGATTTGATTTGATTTTGATTTGATCTTAAGGCAGCTAGGTTGGACAACCACATATCACAGGCATAGTAAGTACATTTTTCGTCAAAGTAGCCATCAGCTAGTAAGAAAATAATTAATTGCAAGTCAGGTCTTCCATAACTGACAGAACATTTGAATGCAAAAAAGGACCAACCAATGTCAGATGATTTACCCAGAAAACCCGAAGCAGATAGTTTATCAGTGAGTGATTTGGCACCAATCTCAGCTCAGGGTCAGATTACTGATTGGCAGGAAAAAAGTTGATGTTTTACTTTTGGTCAAAGTTCAATTACTCTGGTTATTTTAATTGGTTGTCAAACAGTTGTAGAGAACACTTCACTCAGTCCCTAAAGTGTACTAGTAGTTATTGACTATGATTTATATAATCAAACATCTGCATCAGCAACACAAGTCATTGAGCGTCTATATCCATCGCTTATTGGGGTGCCCATCCCAGCCAGAACACATTCTTGATGGACATAGACAGGTTGGTTGTTTATCAACAAAACCGACACGTGCACAACAATTGGACAAAACAGACGTGGTTGGCTTAGACTGTTGACAACATGTCAACTATACTTAGTCTCTATGTTTATTGAAAACAAATACATTTGCACAATGAGCACTTGTCTCAAATACATTGTTACAGTTGCTGGTTAGCTAGCGAGTTTCTGCCATATTAGCATAGACATGACATCAGTCAAAACAAAACATGGTATCAATAACAAGATGAGCTGAAACTAGCCACCTATGATTCCTCAAAAGGCAGGTTCTTGTCATTGTTGCTAGCTATCTGACCGTTCAGTTCAGAATCATAAACGCGCACCTTTCGGCCTCGTCAATGCGCCGTGCATCATTTGTGATGTTGTCAGCCAACCCGTCTATAGTGTTTGAAAGGGAAGGAAACCCTACTGCATGAGCACAACCATTGATAGTGGCTAAATGACTACTTATTACTCATTAAAAAAAAACATTTAAAAAGCCAATGAAACATGCTTAGTGTCATATGACTGGAAAGACAGGGTGCCTGGTCTTCAATCACACTCATGAAGAGAATTATTCAGAAAGCATTTTTATCAAATCATGGTTGGATCATCATCAAGGATGATGCAAATCTGTCTCTGTGAGAGGCTGTTCTAGAACACAAATCTATGTCTCTTTGAGAGGCTGTTCTAGAACACAAATCTGTCTCTGTGAGAGGCTGTTCTAGAACACAAATCCGTCTCTGTGAGAGGCTGTTCTAGAACACAAATCTATGTCTCTGTGAGAGGCTGTTCTAGAACACAAATCTATGTCTCTGTGAGAGGCTGTTCTAGAACACAAATCTATGTCTCTGTGAGAAGCTGTTCTAGAACACAAATCTATGTCTCTGTGAGAGGCTGTTCTAGAACACAAATCTGTCTGTGAGAGGCTGTTTTAGAACACAAATCTGTCTCTGTGAGAGGCTGTTCTAGAACACAAATCTGTCTCTGTGAAAGGCTGTTCTAGAACACAAATCTGTCTCTGTGAGAGGCTGTTCTAGAACACAAATCTGTCTCTGTGAGAGGCTGTTCTAGAACACAAATCTATGTCTCTGTGAGAGGCTGTTCTAGAACACAAATCTCTCTGTCAGAGGCTGTTCTAGAACACAAATCTGTCTCTGTGAGAGGCTGTTCTAGAACACAAATCTGTCTCTGTGAGAGGCTGTTTTAGAACATAAATCTATGTCTCTGTGAGAGGCTGTTTTAGAACACAAACCTGTCTGTGAGAGGCTGTTCTAGAACAATAATATATGTCTCTGTGAGAGGCTGTTCTAGAACAAAAATCTATGTCTCTGTGAGAGGCTGTTCTAGAACAAAAATCTGTCATGAAGAAACCTGATTTGCAAAAGCCTAACCATTTGTGCATCCATATTTAGTCATTTATAACTTAGTAAGAGAGCAATAGATGAACAACTCAATTCAATGATTTACACATACAGCATGTGGGGCACATTGTGGACAAACTTATTGTAAATGACCAAACCTAGTTCTTGCCAGACATTGTTGAGAAATATATTTATTTTGCATTACACATCAACAGCATTGACCATGTTCATACATGTAGTTGACTGCAAACATGGACCCTGTAATCAAAGAAAATACATTTAGTTATAATGAAACAGCAAACTCCTTCCCTCCAAGGTAAGGGGAAAACGTTGATGTGACATAATTAGCTAACATTTCTTGAAAGGACAGATCAT
Organism: Salmo trutta; assembly: GCF_901001165.1. Lineage (NCBI taxonomy): Eukaryota > Metazoa > Chordata > Actinopteri > Salmoniformes > Salmonidae > Salmo > Salmo trutta. The sequence continues at coordinate 35,685,013 of NC_042986.1, read as the reverse complement.
ACGATGTGTAAATGCAGTTTTTGTGAGAAAGTCAGCATGCAAAAATAGGTCAGTTAAATGACATCTCGTTTAAGGCCACCAAATGAGATTATATAATAGAATTAATAACGTCAAGAGTCAATGACAATATCTGCAAAACCTGTGAGACTCATCTTTTGAGAATGAATTTCAATAGCCCTTGGACTAAGGTATGAATATCACCAGTGTCTGAATATCACAAGTGGCGTGTAAAATCAGATGGCTTACAGGCATCTATCACCTACTGTAAATAGTTCAACAAAACAAACCCCTCGCCCACAAGAAAACAGATGAAAGCAAAAGAATCGTCAAATACATAGAACCTTTACCTCGAGTACTAGGCCTGCTTGGCAACCTTGTAAATGACACAAAAGTGAAGGTAACTAAACTCTGATATTACATATAAACATGGATGAAAAGTGTACTCATGCCTATTCTTAGGCATGTTAATATCACCACAAACTAAGAATTTCTAGACAGACCCCGACAGGTTACCATCTGCCCTAAAGGTCAGCGTTGCCATGACAGTGAATTTCTACAAGTCCCTATTTTTACCTGGTGCAACAATTCATGGTGTAATTCCTCAGATAACCCAAAGCACTCATTTCAGCAGGTTACCAGGCTATATATTCCACTGTCACCTGGTGAAAGGCCAGTTGACTATTTAATAAACTGACAAGTTCCACAATTCTTTAGGTTGCTGCTTAATGAGGGATTTATTTACAGCCCTCACTGTTCAAATTGGATCTACAGGCAGGGAAAGCTTGTTATGCAGTTTAGAAAATTTTCCCTCCAATTAAATTGTCAATGACCATTTCTCAGTGGGTGAAGCACTCCAAATAGACCATTCTGTGATCAGGAAGTGGGTAAACAGGAAAGAAAAGACAGGGTGTGAGATCGCAAAGAAGTTTAATAAACACATTTCCAACATGCTTTCAAATATCAGAATTTAAAGACTACATCGTGTCTAATAACATTTGAAAGACTGAACCGTGTTTTAAATGCCAACTCAACCAATGGGATTAGAGGCAAACTGACTACAAATGGAAGGACACCATGAAGCCCTACATTCCAATATAGCTCGTCTCATATCAGGTTATGCAGGCTTAGTGATTTGAGTGGTACAAGTTCGTCACATGTGCCTGAGACACTTCTCCGATACAGAAGTGTGCAGTCAGACGAGGTAAAAGGAACTTATTAATTTTCAAACAAAGCAAGAGGATAAGGGCTTCAGAGAACACAAGATATGCTAAATCACAGATTTGTTCAGCCAAAAGTATGAAATGGGCCTAATTACTGGAGTGAAAATGAACTGCTTTCCATCAAAGAAGCATATGCAGATTCCCACCCATACAATACAAAGCACAGTGCAATAGGATGCCCTTAATGACAGTAGGGTCTGCCTCATAGGCCTACTGAGTAACAGGCAACACACAGATTATATTTAAAACAAGAATGAAGAATTGACAAATAGGAATTGTGACATTCATGGAATAAGATGTTAAACCACACCTTACAGTAAGTTCAAAGGTGACTCGCAACTACATATTTTCTTTCAGATATCTGAACAAATGTGACATGGACAACTGTTACCTGGTCCCCTCAGAATAGATACATTGGTTGAACAACTAAAGTAGTAAAATCAGACTTCCAACAGGGGACATAGCCTTCTCAAATACAAAGAGGCAGAGGATCATCTGTTCAGATGTGCAATTTGTTCATTTAATTTCAAATGGAATGAAAACGGCTAAGTACAGATATAAAGTACATGGTGGTTTCACAAATGGAGGCAAACCATACAAAAACATTGCTATCCATTGTGCGCCACAACAGAGTAGCGAGGCTTTGAAGGCAGATAAACCAAATCCTCCTCCAGCAGGTCTGCACATTCAGCACCTAGTGACATCCTGTGTAAAGCAGTGGTGGGTGGCTGTTATTGACGGTGGATGGTACGAGCACGTCAACACTCCTCTCCCGATCAGTTGGACTTTTTGTCCTGCGATTGAGCATCACTGCTTGCCTGTAGAAAAGGGATTCAGAAAAATGATTCATAAACTGAACAAAAATAAAAGCAACAATTTCAAAGACTTCGCTGAGTTACAGTTCATAAGGAAATAAATTAGGCCCTAATCTATGGATTTCACAACTGGGAATACAGATATGCATCTGTTGGTCACAGATGCTTTAAAAATAAAATGTAAAAAAAAAAAAAAAAAAAAAGGTATGGACGTGGATCAGAAACCAGTAAGTATCTGGTGTGACCATTTGCCCCAGGCAGCGTGACATCTCCTTCACATAGAGTTTATCAGGCTGTTGATTGTGGCCTGTGGAATGTTGCCCCACTCCTCTTCAATGGCTGTGCGAAGTTGCAAGAACTGGTACACTGTCGTACATGTCGATCCAGAGCATCCCAAACATGCTCAATGGGTGACGTCTGGTGAGTATGCAGGCCATATAAGAAATTACATTCAGCTTCCAGGAATTGTGTACAGATCCTTGCGACATGGGAACGGCCATGCATTATGGTGAAACATGAGGTGATGGCAGTGGATGAAGGGCAAGACAACGGGCCTCAGGATCTCGTCACAGTATTGCTGTGCATTGAAATTGCCACCGATAAAATGCAGTTGTGTGCGTTGTCCATAACTTATGCCTGCCCATACCATAACCCCAACACCACCATGGGGCACTCGGTTCACAACGCTGACATCAGCAAACCGCTTGCCCACACAACACCATGCACACTGCCATCTGACCGGTACAGTTGAAACCAGGGTTTATTAGTGAAGAGCACACTTCTCCAGCGTGCCAGTGGCCAAGAAAGGAGAACATTTGCCCACTGAAGTCGGTTACGACGACAACTGCAGTCAGGTCAAGACGACATGCATGCAGATGAGCTTCCCTGAGACAGTTTCAGCCAATTTGTGCAGAAATTCTTCGGCTGTGCAAACCCACAGTTGCATCAGCTGTCCAGGTGCCTGGTCTTAGACGATCCCACAGGTGAAGAAGGTCCTGGGTTGACGGGGTTACACATGCTCTGCGGTTGTACATACTAGAGGTATATTGTTGAGAAATTAACATTAAATTCTCTGGCAACAGCTGTGGTGGACATTCCTGCAGTCAGCATGCCAATTGCACACTCCCTCAACACTTGACATCTGTGGCATTGCATTGTGTTGTGTGACAAAACTGCACATTTTAGAGTGCCCTTTTATTGTCCCCAGCACAAGGTGCACCTGTGTAATGATCATGCTGTTTAATCAGCATGTGATATGCCACACCTGTATGGTGGATGGATTATCTTGGCAAATGAGAAATTATGACTAACAAGTAAGTAAACAAATTTGTGCACAGAATTGAGAGAAAAGCTTTTTGTGCGTATTAAACATTTTACCAACTGGTACCAACACTTTACATGTCGGGTTTATATTTGTGTTCAGTATAAAAACACAATGACTAACTAAAGCTGTTCATTTATACATAAACTGAAAGCATTAAATAGAATGTAAAAACATAGTACAGTCTAGGGTTGAATTTTCCGAGGAAATTTTCCATGGGAAGTTTAGCCCAGGAATTTTGCTTAAATTCATAATAAAAAAAAAGTAAGTTTACAACAGTGAACCTTTTTTGTGTGGGATACACTTAAGGCAATTGTAGGTGTGCAGTGCACTCTTCCATCACGTGCAGCTGATTCTCAAGATCTTGCACACTAATGCGATGCTATTGAGCCCACACTACTACACCTTCTGAGCTACAGACTACACTACATATGTGAAGAATGCAACAAAGATGCATAATCTGGCCAAGTGCATGAAGTTCCTTCAGCGCTCACATCAAGCAACCTCTGACAAAAGTCCCTCTACTTCTATTCCAGGTGAATGCATTGAATCTGCTCATCAATGACATCATGGCACTGAAAACCATGGATACACTCTACAAGAGAGCCAAGGAAATAGTTAGGTAGGTGAAGGGTCATAGCAGCGATCTACCTCACCAAGCAAAGTGAGAAGAATAAGAGCACCACATTGAAGCTGCCCAGCAACACCCGTTGGGGTGGTGTTGTCGTCATGTTTGACAGTCTCCTGGAGGGGAAGGAGTCTCTCCAAGAAATGGCCATATCACAGTCTGCTGATATGGACAGCCCCATCAAGAGGATCCTCCTGGATGATGTATTTTGGGAGAGAGTGGTAAGAAGCCTGAAACTCCTGAAACCTATAGCAGTAGCCATTGCACGGATTGAGGGAGACAATGCCATCCTGTCTGATGTTCAGACTCTGCTTGCAGATGTAAGAGAAGAAATCCGTACTGCCCTGCCCACTTCACTGTTGCTCCAAGCAGAGGAAACAGCAGTTCTGAAACACATCAAAAAGCATGAAGACTTCTGCCTGAAGCCCATACACGCCGCAGCGTACGTTGGACCCCAAGTATGCTGGCAAGAGCATCCTGTCTGGTGCAGAGATCAGCAAGGCCTATGGTGTCATCACTACCATGTCTCGCCACCTTGGCCTGGATGAGAGCAAGGTTCTTGGCAGTCTGGCGAAGTACACTTCCAAGCAAGGGCTTTGGGATGGAGATGCAATATGGCAGTCGTGCCAACATATCTCATCAGCCACCTGGTGGAAGGGACTGTGGATCTGAGGCTCTTTCCCCTGTTGCCTCCATCATCCTCCAAATCCCACCAACATCAGCCGCCTCAGAGCGCAACTGGTTCTTGTTTGGGAGCACACACACCAAAGCACGCAACAGGCTGACCAATATAAGGGTTGAAAAATTGGTGGCCATCTGTGCAAATGTGAGGCTTTTTGAGCCTGACAACGAGCCATCCTCAACAAGGCTGGAAAGTGACAGTGAAGATGAGGCCTCAGAGTCTGATGTTCAAGAGGTGGACATTGAGGAGGTCCAGGGAGAAGACATGGAAGCCTGAGAGGAAGACAACCAAAGCTTTAGTTTCTAGACTATCACTTTACAGATGTTGAAAACCTTTTTGGGAGATGCAATGGATCATTCAATATTCCCTTTCTTTTGTTGTTCAGTGAAATCGTCCCATGTGAAGAATCAACTCAATTAAAGTTGAATTCGTAACTACATTTTTTTTTGGTAAAAAGGTTTATGTTAACATATATGGTAAATATACCCAATGCAAAAAACATCTACATTTAAATGGTATTAATTTTCAGATATTTCTGTTAATTCCAATATATTCTCGTTAATTCCCACGGAAAGTTTCGAGCTCTAAATATTCCCCAAAATGTGCAACCCTAGTACAGTCCATTTTGTAATTTAAACAAGTCAACCACTTCATTGGCACAGTTTATTATATAATTGAAAATAGGCATTTTCTGATAATCAAATGGCCTTTCAGTAATACAAGGACCTGAAGGTTAACCTACCTAAAAACGTCCACACAAGGATTTACAACGTTACAGATAAGGCAGTAAAAGCTCCAGTTTTTATATAGGTTAACCTTTAGTTCCTTGTCTTACTGAAAGGCCAATCTCAAATTACAGCACGTCTCTCCTCACTGCTTACCCTGAGAGCTGATAGCCGACGTGACCTCTGGTCTAAATAAGTAACATGATTTAGCCTTTGTGTATAGGTTACACGAACATCTGGCCACTGGCCAGTGAATGAAAACGGTCTAAACATAAAAGGGTTTTCTCCTGTTTACATTTGAAAGAAGTGGGCAGGCTAAAGCAGCAGGGTAAAGGCCTTGTGCCAGGAGCCTTGTGCCAGGGAAATAAAGTCCCTGATACCAGAGTAGCCCCATGTGATCAGGTGCAACGAGCTCAGAGGGGATCCAAAACCCACGGATCCAAACATTAAGTAGCCATGTACGCCACACGTGTACCAGACCACCTGCCTGCTGACATCATGTCTGGAGCCTCAAGTGACAGCAAATAAATAAAAAAACTAAAACAAGAGACACGACAATGCAGCGCATGTGGGAGGTCATTCAAGAAGCTGTGGCATATGTCCCCGAGTGGTAGAAATGTAACATGTCTTTTAAGTCTTGAACGCCTGGTAGAATTTTAGGCTTCTTCAACTTGTCAAACGTCTTCATGAGACATGTTCGTTGCAGAAGAGTAAGTGTCTTCCTTTTAATTTTTTTGCAAGATATCCGACTGACTCCCCTGCCAGTAAAAGTGGGAAGTGTTCATTTTATCATAAGACTATTGCTCAAGCATCAGCCATGAGAAAACCCCACACACTGTTTAGAGGTGGGACTGGGATATGTTCAGCATTTATAAGCTATTAGTCACCGCTCAGGTCAATATACCCGTGGGACTTGAATGGCCACAACATGATGTAGGGTTAGTGAAGTGTCTTGGTGCAGCACTCTAGGTTCAAGAGTTCACAACACAAACATCTGTCTCCGTGACCATTGACAGGTCTTTAGTGGTCATGCCTTCCTGTATGGTTGTGATATCATTACTCCTCTAATCAGCAGCTCGTATTACAGACATACTGTATGTGTGTGCAGTAGAGTGCACTAAGAAACACCATTAATCATTACAACATGTACAATGACTGATACTGTGATAGGGTGTGTCCTAAACTAGCTCAGATCAATGCTTCCCAGCACGTATACATGATGACATCCATTGTTACTCAATGAGATCGTTACCTGATTGTAGCAGTTTTGCACAGATCAGTGTCTGTGTCAGAAAATGTGATAAAAAATGTGGCGCAGAACATTTTAAGTTTACCGGACGTTTTAGAAATGTACCGGACCCATATACATTGGATGTGTAACCTGATTAGGACATCCATCCACCCGCTCCGAATAATCCACCCGCTCACCCGCTCCATCCACCCGCTCAGAATAACAGAAATCCCATTTATATTATGGTAAGTCATTAACAGAACATGTAAGTACAGGATGGAACGATGCGCGCTCCTTCTACCTAATTCTGATGCGCACTTTGAAGACGTTAGAATAACTGTCCACATTTACTTTTCCTCAGCAAACAAGACGAGTAACAAACTGCAAAATCACTAGCCTATGTCGATCTACAATACCTCATAGTAGAAAAGATGACCTATTCTATTGGTGAGCTTGTGGAGAAAGAAATAGCCTATTCCAAACAGACTCTGGGACAGTCTTGAAGGCACCACAAAAGGCTGCAGCAGCTCTCGTGCTGCCTGACAGATTTTCCACGCAAAGGCTCTGTATCCATCTTAAATCGTGTGATAATAAAGACACATAACGAATATACCTGTACACGTGGCAATTTAATTCCACTAAATTATGCAAATTTACCTATATACCAATAAGCATGACCAGTCAATGTATTTCCATCAATAAATTGGGTGAAAAGCATTGTTTGATTTTTTTCTTCTCCCAGACAATTGGCCGGCACCAATTTTATTTATCGGCTTTTCAAAAAAATGAATTATTATTATTATTATTATTATTATTATTATTATTATTGCAAAAGCTGGCTATTACCAGCTAACAGAAACCCTGGTGTGGTTGTGTGTGTACACATGTTCCCAGTACGGACCTGCAGCTTGGAATGTTCGTTGAGTAGGCGGTCATACTCCACAGTCAGGTTCTCAGCCTGCTTCTTCATTGCCTTCACGTCACCGTCAGACTTGAGGAGGACTGGGGGCACACAAACAATACAGTCAGGACAAGAGGGCAGACCACTGTACATTTCACTGATGATCAAATTACATTTTTGGGGTTCTCACCCCATTTTCATCCAGCCATCACCATTTGGTAAAGAGAACCTCTACTAGAGGTAAAAAAAAAAAAAAACATACGTTTAAAAAAATAAAATAATTTAAGTCACCTTTCTTTGTTGCTTCCAGCTCATCCTTCAGAGAGCGCACCTCTGCCTTCAGCGTCTTGTTCTCCTCCTGCACGCCAACTCCAGATGGCTTCTTGCCCACTTCTGGGACAGCGATGCCAGCATCCTTTAGTTTCTGACAAGAAAAATTAAGAATTTTCTTTAACCCCTGATTACGGGTTGTGGATAGCTGACTATACAAAACTAAAAAAACGCAACATGCAACAATTTAAAAATATTTTTGCTGAGTTACAGTTCATAAGGAAATTAGTCAATTGAAAAGTATTCATTAGGCCATAAAAGAAGAACAGGGACATTTTCAGCTTCCAGGAATTGTGTACAGATCTTTGCGACATGGGGCCGGTTGTGCATATGCTGAAACATGAGGTGATGAAAGTAGATGAAGGGCACAACAATAAGCCTCAGGATCTCGTCACGGCATCGCTGTGCATTCAAATTGCCATTGATAAAATGCAATTGTTTTCCTTGTCCGTAGCTTATGCCTGCCCATACCATAACCCCACCATGGGGCACTCTGTTCACAATGGTTAACATCAGCAAACCACTCAACCACACGACACCATACACATGGTCTGCAGTTGTGAGGCCGGTTGGATGTACTGCCAAATTCTGTAAAACGACATTGGCTTATGGTAGAGAAATTAACATTCAATTCTCTGGCAAAAGCTCTGATTGCATGCTGACTGCATGAATGTCAAATTGCACGCTCCCTCAAAACATCTGTCATTGTGTGACAAAACTGCACATTTTAGAGGGGTCTTTTATGTTCCCCAGCACAAAACATGCTGTTTAATCAGATTTTTGATATGCCACACCTGTCAGGTGGATGGATTATATTGGCAAAGGAGAAATGCTCATGAATAGAGATGTAAACAAATGAGTAAAGAATGAGAGAAATAAGCTTTTTGTGCGTATGGAACATTTCTGGGATCTTTTATTTCAGCTCATGGGACCAATACTTTACATGTTGTGTTGATATTTTTGTTCAGTGTAAAAAAAAAAAATGTTCTAGGAAAGTATGACATTTAGACTCATTGTGGGTTACATTGAGTCTTATTGATGAATTACAAGAAGCTCTGTGAAACCATTTCATACTGAAAGGAAGGTAAAAAGCATGGGTAATTGAGCCATACAAGAGTCCAACAGCTTAAGTACTCCACCTGTAAGCAGGTCGCCATCTGCTTTTCACTGTGGGTTTTAGGTAAGTCAGTATTCTACATAGTCTATGGCCCTTACCTAAACCTCTACTAGCTCAGACCCATGCTTCCCAGCACGTACAGGTATGACGACTAGGGCCCTGTGACACGATTAACCGAAACACATAACCTGGATTTGAACCTTAACCAGAAACTAAAATTAGACCAAAAATGAAAGGGATTGTCTGAGGATGGTGCTGGACCATCTGAGGGGACAGTTTGATGAAATAGCTTTCAATTAAAATGTTAAAATCCAAGTCATGTGACAAAACAAATGTGTTTGGTCTGCTTTGTTTTTCATTTTTGCCATGGAAAAAATATTGCGATAATTGTTGCCGTCACAGCCCTAATGACCATTAGCCTACATAAAGCTAGTGTGACCTGCTAGTGTGACTGGTTCCATCCAGCCAACAGCCTCAGAACAGGTGTTCATACCAAGCCCACCACCCAGCTGCTGGTCTTGGCCCAGATCCTCTTGGATTGCAGCAATGACTCAAAACCTTCTTCCACAGAATCATCCACCACACCACTCATATCTGAGGTGTATCACAGTCTTAAGCAACAACATACATTTGATTAGGTCAATTTCCTGATATGCTGGCCAAAAACCAGGGAACGGATTGTGATGTTATTTGCTGAAGACATTGGCTCTTCACCAGCTAAAACTGGAGATAGATAACGATACAAACCAGGTTCCCACCCAGCCCTTTAATGCAAGTAAAGTACAAGTCAGATAAAAATAGTCATGTCAGGCATGATGGGAACAAAATACGCTTGACAAGGTGGGATCTTTGTGTCGGTAAAATTATTATGGGAAAAATGGCGGTGGAAATGCTGTTAATGGGCAAAGTCAACTTGAAGTCACACGATGACATGTGTGGTCCTCCCACTAAGACTTGAGAAAGCATGCAATTTAAGGCTACAGATTAAATCAATTATGATTAACTTCAGAGTGGTGAATGTGCAAGTTGAGCTTGACGCACCAATAAATATCGAGGGTCTTATTCTGGTGACATATTATTATTTTATTTTTTTTCATTTTTTTTTTCCTACTGCATCATTGATTGTATGTTGTTTTACTCCATGTGTAACTCTGTGTTTTTGTATGTTGTCGAACTGCTTTGCTTTATCTTGGCCAGGTCGCAATTGTAAATGAGAACTTGTTCTCAACTTGCCTACCTGGTTAAATAAAGGTGAAATAAAAATAAATAAATAAACATGCTTGGCTGCAATTTGACAAATACAAATTGAGCTCATTTGGCCATAATAATCTCATAATGTAGGCTAGCCTACCCGCACTGTAGGCTAGAGCACCAGTGCTTATATCCGAGTGGGTAGTATTTAAAAAAAAATACTTAAATAATTGTGTGAGTTTGCAGTATCTTTTATACCATTTTTTTTTTAAATATTTTTTTTATATATATTTAATATACAAAAATACAAACACGCAAAAAAAGTTGCCATTTAGAAGGATTGCCGCTGCGGCTAACAGGTGTCAAACCTGCAATGGCCAAACCAAAACGTTCAAAGTAATTTACATGACGCATTGGTACAAATCATTAAAAATATATTTCAAGGCCATCTGATACCTCAAACCAAAACACACTGATAAAACGCTATACACACACACACACACACACACACACACACACACACACACACACACACACACCACCAGGAACACAGAATCCATGTCCTAGAGGGACATTAGGACCTGTCACTAATGTCACTAGGACCTGATTAAGGACTGCCATTTGAAGTGTCCCAACTCTAGGTCTAACAGGAGAAAAGCTTTATGTCTAAATAATATCAGACAGATCTGGGCTAGGATTTTCCCCTACGGGGGAGCAGACCTTGTAACTAGGGCAGAGGATTTGTGATGTTCCTTACAGACAGATTCTAAGACCAGACAGAATGTACTAATCTAGGCTGAGAAATGCTGCGTGCTGTAAAATAAATCAAGCCGTTACAGTGTTTCTGTTTGATGACGCAAGTGAAAACAAAACATGTAGCTAGTCTAGTTGTAGCTCAGATTGTACATTCATAGCAAGGAGCCTCATACACAAGCTTGGTTAGATCAACGAGTAGAAACATCTCCATATCCCCCAGTTGGAGTCCACTTTAGTAAGCTACACTACAGAAGATATTCTAGTTTAGAAACTGGGTGGTACGAGCCCTGAATGCTGATTGGCTGAAAGCTGTGGTATATCAGACCGTATACCACAGGTATGGCAAAAAAAAAAAAAAAAAAATTCTAATTACATTGGTAGCCAGTTTATTTACGCAACAAGGCACCTCAGGTGTTTCTGGTACGTCGCCAATATACCACGGCTAAGGGCTGTATCCAGGCACTCTGCGTTGCACATAAGAACAGCCCTTAGCCGTGGTATATTGTCCATATACCACACCACCTCGGGCCTTATTGCTTAAATAGATCAATAGCTGGGTTAGTCAGTCTGGCTCAGATAGGTAGTGCAGGGAATCAATAGCAATATGGACAGCCATTACTCAGTGATTGGGTAGAGGGAGCCCAGAGGTTTAAAGGACATACAGTGCATTTCAGGGTTAGCAATGGCTGGGCCTTCTGAGGACGAGCTAGTCACAATACATTTAAAGCCTCTGGCCTCAGTGAGGGATAAAATAGATTAATAAATAACTTGAAAATTGTGTTCAACTTTATCTTATGTAAGCTACACTGCAATTTAGTTTTCTTTACTGTAAACAGGGATCATCAGCTACATTCAGCCGCGGGCCAATTATTATTGAGAGGATGGTCAGGGGGACAGAAAATAATTATTAGTAATTTGTAGACTACAAATAGACCACAAGAAACCTGTCTAACCATGAATGATCGGTTATGAAAAGCCAACTGACATTTACTCCCGAGGTGCTGACCTGTTGCACCCTCTATAACCACCGATTATTATTTGACCCTGCTGGTCATCTATGAACGTTTGAACATCTTGGCCATGTATGCTTATAATAACCACCCGGCACAGCCAGAAGAGGACTGGCCACCCCTCAGAGCCTGGTTCCTCTCTAGGTTTCTAATCTCCACCCGGCACAGCCAGAAGAGGACTGGCCACCCCTCAGAGCCTGGTTCCTCTAGGTTTCTTCCTAGGGAGTTTTTCCACCGTGCGTCTACATCTGCATTGCTTGCCGTTTTAGGCTGGGTTTCCGTATAGCACCTTGACATCAGCTGATGTAAAAAAGGGCTTTATAAATACATTTGATTGATAATATTTGACTAAAACAATCATTTCAAACCTTGCTTACATTTGTATACAATCATGTCTGTATTATGCGTAGGAATATTTGGGAAGAGACTTCCAGAATTAATTTCACTTGGAGCCAATTTGCTGGCAGGCCAAATTTGTGTAAATAAAACCTCTCCATCTATCTAAACATAAGTATTTCCATCCCCACATTGCTGCAGTGCTGTATTTTATCTGGCTTATGATTCCACTCTTCAGAGCATTACACCCATTTGCTGGTCATAAATAATGATGGCATATTCAGGCCCTTGGCTTGTGGAGCATCCACATGCATGGTGACCTTCTGCAGACCCGAGATCCATATTTTGAATGATTACATTGTCCCCTCCGTAGTTGAGGTGCATTACAAGCTTCAGCCACAGTGCTTATTTACCAAATGAACCCAGTTTGTTGCTTAAATCTAAACTCAAACACTCAGCCCATAGAAGGACGAGAATATATGTTTGCTCACTCTAATTCAATACTCTTTGGTAGGAAAATATTCCAAGTGTTTATAAATGCATTGGAGTAAATTAAGCCTTTTCCAAACACTAGTAGTTTGTTAATATTATACGGGCTGGGCCTAATCCCTATAATAAAGTGAGCTGCGAAGAGAAACCTCAGAAAAGTAGCAGTTCTGATCTAGCAGAACATCCGAGCACAAAAACTTCAGCAGAGGAGTACACACTAGTCCTATATTGTGACATTCAAGTAACCTAATTCCACTAGCATACTGTTTCTCATCTCAAACACTTAATATGGCAATAACAAGGGACTTATCATAGCAATTGGGATAATGGTTGGTAAAAAACTAAATAATTATGATGTAAAATACAAACCTGTCAAGCTAGTTAGTTTTTTGCTAATCTCTTAGACTGATTCAAATAAACACTGATTGTGTATCAGGTGACGATGAAGCTGTTTAAATTGTTAACTGCTTGAAGTACAGTGTTGCCCCCCTGTGGCTGTCAAAGGAACAGCAGCAGAACGCTGGTTAAATGAAACTTGCACATATTGTTCTGCTTGCAACACCTAGCTCTGAGGAATGTTGGAAACTCAAACAGTAAACCACTGCCACAAGACTTTAGTAAGCGTAGGATGACATCCTGTTCCACATAAATCACGTGCAGGCATTTACCTCATATCTAAGGATGTCCTTACAGAGAAAGCCAAAACTCCTGTAAAGGTCACGATTGACATCAGAAGCACAACAGTGTCCTGTACAGCACCCAACCCCAGCTCACCGCCTGCAGCTCCTCATTCTCCTCCATGTACTTCCTGGCAGCATCACTAGCCCCCTCGGCTTGCTTCTTGAAGGCCTCGTTGGAAGCCATCAAAGTGGCCTGCTGAGAGAGCAGGGTTGCCAGTCGCCTCAGCAACCTGGACATGCATGGGAAGGGGTTAAAGGGTCACTGACTAATTTCAAACTTTTAAGAGTGTTTCAAAACAGTTTAGATGTACAATACAGTATACTTGGTCCATTTACATGGAAATAGATTGTGACATCAGCATACAAATACACAACACATTACATGCAGTATAGAAATCTGGGGAGTTAGCAAACAAGTCACGTTTAAAATGTGAACATATTCAAAAATGCATTAGAAATTGCAATCACCTTTACAAGACAACCATGGCTTAGGCCCAAGATTTGCACATTTCATGTAGTTTCAGTAGTATCCAAGGAATCATGATGAGGTAAATGGCAGCATTTAATGGTATCGGATGATAAGACATTTATGTGAGTGATGGGCCCCAGTCTTATTGAAAAGGTCATACAGTACCCAAGATAAAATTACAGCACATTACTTTGTGAAAGCGCATCACACTTCTAGGAACAGTTGACCAGAAAAATGTCTGTCTAGTCAATTAACCAATGGCAATGTGGTAAACATATTTACCTCAATTTCATACTTGAAACAAATCCGAAATATAAACCCTGTCAATCTGAACTAGTCATGAATTTCAAATAAATCAAATTGTGACATATTTAAGACCTTACGTAATGCATCATTGTGCATACCATGTTATTCCTATAACCAGCCTGATCTCAACGACTAGACGTAACACAGTAATCCTGGACAGTGAAATGAGTATGCTAGGTTATGGTTGGTATGGTTACATAAGAATGATGGTTACTTAAGGCAAAAACAAAAGTAGGGTGGTTGGTCGGGGTGGATGGGTGGTCGTGTAACAAGCAAAGGTTGCAAATTTGAATCTCATCACGGACAACTTTAACTAATTACCACTTTTTAGCTACTTTGCAACTACATAGTCCATTTCATTAACCCTAACCCTCAGCCAGCGTTTGCCTGCCAGCCGGCCGGCCGGCGTTTGCCGGCCGGCCTTTGCCGGCCAGCCAGCCAGCGTTTGCCAGCCAGCGTTTGCCAGCCAGCCAGCCAGCGTTTGCCAGCCAGCGTTTGCCAGCCAGCCAGCGTTTGCCAGCCAGCGTTTGCCAGCCAGCCAGCCAGCGTTTGCCAGCCAGCCAGCGTTTGCCAGCCAGCCAGCGTTTGCCAGCCAGCCAGCGTTTGCCAGCCAGCGTTTGCCAGCCAGCCAGCCAGCGTTTGCCAGCCAGCGTTTGCCAGCCAGCCAGCGTTTGCCAGCCAGCGTTTGCCAGCCAGCCAGCCAGCGTTTGCCAGCCAGCGTTTGCCAGCCAGCCAGCCAGCGTTTGCCAGCCAGCGTTTGCCAGCCAGCCAGCGTTTGCCAGCCAGCGTTTGCCAGCCAGCCAGCCAGCGTTTGCCAGCCAGCCAGCGTTTGCCAGCCAGCCAGCGTTTGCCAGCCAGCCAGCGTTTGCCAGCCTTTGCCAGGATGGAACGATGCGCACTCATTCTACCTAATTCTGATGCGCACTTTGAAGACGTTAGAATAACTGTCCACATTTACTTTTCCTCAGCAAACAAGACGAGTAACAAACTGCAAAATCACTAGCCTATGTCGATCTACAATACCTCATAGTAGAAAAGATGACCTATTCTATTGGTCAGCTTGTGGAGAAAGAAATAGCCTATTCCAAACAGACTCTGGGACAGTTGTAGGAAGATAGATCCCAGATTCATACAACCAGTAGGACTAGGATAAAAACAGATTTTTGTTGAAAAGCAAAATGAGCATGATGCAACAGATCAGAACATTTCGCTTCAAAATGTTGATCAACTATTATTATTTCTCAACATTATAAGCGCACCAATGTGCACAACACAGTAGGCTACACGCGATTGTTCTTTCCATAAAGCAATTAGCGGAAAAACAGTTTTCAAAAGCGCACCGCACATTCGAGCGGTTTCATGTGACAGAAGAAAATATCCCGTTAGGAATTTAGAAAGAGGGGAGAGCTAATATGCAACAACTAGTATGGGTCGCTAATATGACTAGGATTGTGCCTCTGGCTACTGGACAATGAAAGAAAGTTGATATAAAATAATTGCCTCCACAGATACGGTGTGATTTTGGCTACTTTGAAACAGGGTAAAACACGCCTCATAACATGTACATTTTCCCCCGGCTAAAAGTCAGCTTTATCGTCTAACGGAAACCCTGGCCAGAAGTCAACTCATTCACAGATCTTTCTGTGTACAGTTGCCATTTTCACTCCCCCCCCCCCCCCCCCCCATGCTGCTCTTCCTTCAGAAAAGCATGCTTCATAATTTCTCATTCACTTTCGCTTGTAAAACTGTATGAGCTGGATTTGCCCATCTTTGCAAATAGTCATGTTCGTTTTCGTTCGTTAGCATTCAGCTAACAGTGTTTATGTGATTTTGCTATTAGTTTATCCAAATTTTGTTAGCATTCTGGTAAGAGGCCCAATTGGATTTTTTTGCATTTTTAACGCCCCATTGTGTGCTATGCCGGTAATACCGTAAATCCCAGGATGAGAGAAGGATGGTATTAAAATCTGGATACCGCCCAAGTCTAGCGTGGATTATGCATGGGAATACGTGAGCAAATTTCCTAAATTAAAATCACTTGACG
The DNA here is from genome assembly GCF_901001165.1 of Salmo trutta. Taxonomy (NCBI): domain Eukaryota; kingdom Metazoa; phylum Chordata; class Actinopteri; order Salmoniformes; family Salmonidae; genus Salmo; species Salmo trutta. The sequence goes on along the minus strand of NC_042986.1, from coordinate 35,668,762 downwards.
TCAATTTCCTAGTGTTAACAGTCTTATGTCCAACAATGCCAACCATGCTGCAAATAATCTAACATGATGCAAATAACATGCTGTAAACAACATGCTGTAAACAATCTAACATGTGTTGTCTATACGAAAGGAGAAGACGTTTCAGACATGTTTAAATAGTGTATATTTGATGTCCCTATGAACTGTTATGTAACACCATAAATGAGTTACTTTGATGCCATTTAAGTGGCCAGACCCTGTGTGAGTTAACACTAGGCAGCTAGTAATGTGAATCCTGAGCTATAGGTCTACAGTCAAGCATGGCATTCAGAGGCTAAATTTAAATCTCATCACCAGTTGCTTGATCACATGTCATTTGGTTTCTCAGACACAGCTGCCCAAAAGATTACAAGTCCAAACACCCAAACCTGGAAGCAGTGGTAGAGCAAAGTAGTAGCACAAATAGCTGTAGTAGCCACTCAAAGGTCTATTAATAGCATGCCATTCAGAGGAATATGACAGGGTCCGTGTATGGAGAAGATATGCAGACTGGACACAACCAGGCATTAAAAGAGTGCTGTATATACACTACGTCAGACAATGCTCATCCAATCATGTTAACCAGACTTTACACTTCGGATGAGACTTGTGAATGGAAACCGTCAGGCTAGCTAGCTCCACCTCCCACCAGACATTCCTTCAATAGCTACTGTACAATCTCAGTAGATTAGTCAAGTATACACACACCACCTACTCATCACTAGCATAAGGGCAAACATATCATTTGGGCTGATGACAGAACGTATGCTTTCATCTTCATGTCTTTTGTCCTTCTATCAAGTGATTCCAGCTATTCTATAAAGAACATGAATGGCAGTTATTTAAACTGTAAAGGTCATTATTTCATAATTCAATCAGAAGGTACAGATGCCTACAGTGATTGTGTACTAAGAAACCAGGAGTGCTAGTGAAAAGTCAGAGTAGCTAAACATCAACCTCCCTACGTCAGAAACCATTCTAGAACAAGAACAAACTGGAGCCAGTTGGTGTGCTCCAGGCGGGGGAGGAGGTGGTCAGGCCTGGATACTCACACACACAGGAGCAGGGCGAAGCCAGCAATGTACTCATTCCTCTGGGCCCTGAACAGCTTCATGTGAATGTGATCTACAGCCACTGGGTTGTTGGTCAGGTCCACCTTCTCAGTCACACTGTACTTTCGCACCTCCCTGAACGCATCTACATAGAAACAGAGACAAGAACATGGGGAAACTATGGAAGACTAAAGTGGTGTGGGTTTTTCTCAGCCACTACACAATTTGCGATCGTGAGCACAATTAACAATAAATGATCAAAACCTGTGAACTAAGGTTGATGTGATATGTTTGGGTGTAGACCGTAGATAACACACACTTACCAATTAGTAAGAAAACTAGAATGGCAATGGCTACAATGAAGGAGGTGTTTCCATAATATGCGATAGTTTGAACCAGACGAGATTTGAAGATCTTACTCCATCTGCAAAAATACATTCATTAAGGTCAAATTAGGCAGTTTTTTAAAATCCTAATATCAAACCATTTGTGGGTAACAATTAAGTATCTTCCTGTGATCGTATTAAATTAAAATGTTTAATTAAAAATCTCTTCTTAGTAAAGAGAAATTTCTCAAGCAACAATTTTGCTATGACTGTGTCTGGGAATGGTCTTAGTGGCGAGGGGAAAACATAAAACTACATTTACATTTAAGTCATTTAGCAGACGCTCTTATCCAGAGCGACTTACAAATTGGTGCATTCACCTTAAGATATCGAGTGGAACAACCACTTTACAATAGTGCTTCTAAATCTTTTAGGGGGGGGGGGGGGGGGGGGGGGGGGTTAGAAGGATTACTTTATCCTATCCTAGGTATTCCTTAAAGAGGTGGGGTTTCAGGTGTCTCCGGAAGGTGGTGATTGACTCCGCTGTCCTGGCGTCGTGAGGGAGCTTGTTCCACCATCAGAGCTAGTCATTACTGGTAGGGGTTTGGAACTTCTTATTGATATGCTAACTAATTTACCAGCTGGTCCTGTCACCAGGCAGGCCGAAACTACATCACACCAAAACAATTAAGTATTTCAGGCGGTTTTTTTTCTTCAAACAGCTCTTACACTAAAAGGGCATTAACATAGTTTTCCCAATTTCACAGTATTATTCCAACCTCAGTGTGGAAATATACACAGGCAAGTCACATTTTTGACAGCACTGGGCCTTTAACATTTGAAAGTGAACACAAGACTTGAAACAACTCATCTTATACCGAGCCTGGGCAACCTCCGTATTTCTTAAAAATATTATTTAACAGGTTATTGAACGACAAGAAATAATCACTCCATTCAAAATTATTGTTGTGTAACCCAACCAAGTATCAAGGGAGGTAAGTCACATTTTGACTAAAGGCTATTGGGTAATATGTGTTTAATGTTTGCAATTCCCACTTCGCAAGAAGACCTGCCAAGATCGCAACTAATTAAGTGGTTATGTGATCAAATCTTTTTAAGCAATCGAGGAAATACATGGAGTTTTTTAATGGCAAATTAGATACCGCACTAGTGGAATTAGACTGTGTGCATTGAGACAGTTTGTTTTGACCAGTTGACTGCAGTTCAACTGGGTGGCTCACCTCTTGGGGGAGATGAAGGGCACACACAGAAGCAACACAAAGAAGACCTCCGCATAAAGGAATGTGGCCACGGCCGTCCACTGTAGACTCATGTTGATCAGATAAGATTCTGTGAGAGAAAAAATGTGTTCATTAAGCAAATAAAACATAAGAAAGTAACGCCCTTGTTGAAATCAACAACACTACCGTTATCCAACAATTCAAGGTTATTAGTGTGCTGGCTGAAAACGTAACAAAATTTTAAGATCTCCCATTACCATAAACATACTTTTGGACAGTTGAACACGACAGTCTAAATCAGGTCATTCTATCCTTGAATTAATGCTGGCACAAAAAGTTCACATAATTTCAAGGTGAATGGAACAGAGACAGCAAGAGAGATCGGCCTACTGCTAGGAAAGCTGAGTGGCCTGCTGTCCATCCCTGCCCTATGCCTTGCCAAAACAGACTTATATTCAGTCTGAAAGAAGCCGCCCTAAAGACGCAAGAGTCTCAACAAGACAATGTTGAATAAAATTATATTTTCACTTTTCTAGTTCAACATGCTGTTGGTCCTTTTGGCGGTAGGAAGTGAAGATGACTTTCCAGTGGATATTTTTTGTTCACCCGAGGGTAGATTCTGTCACTTGTATTTTTAATATCCTGATACTCTGCACAATATGTACTCAGCCGAATGTACCTGAACTTTGTCGACCAAAGCACATTCCCACACAAATCAGCTGGAAGTGATTGTGAAATTTGCCAGCTGATCGCGTGGGACAACTTTCGATCTGTGGTTTGGTTAAGCTAGGCCAGCCATGGTTTACATATTGTGCAAGGTGTTTGTCGCGTGCGAATTACATCAGTATTGTAAATACAAACCAAAATACAGACCAGCGTGCTGAAATTCGGGTTAATAACAGTTCCCTGTGGATAGTTTGTCTCAGATTACCTCTGACAGACAAAATCAGCAGACAACAGGTAAAGTTAGTTAAAATTACATTTATTTCAACATTCTGACATGTAATAGGGCTGTTCGGGAATGCTGAGCCTACATGTTAAAGAGGAGAAAGTAAGTCTCCTCTCAGATTCTAAAAAAAGGCTACCCCATCTATGTCTTGCTGTTCATGGACAACTTCATTTTTATTTAACTTTATTTAATTAATCAGTTAACCTCTTTGGGCTGGGGGGGCAGTATTTTCACGTTCGGATGAAAAGCGTTCCCAGAGTAAACTGCCTGCTACTCAGGCCCAGAGGCTAAGATATGCATATTATTAGTAGATTTGGATAGAAAACACTGAAGTTCCTAAAACTGTTTGAATGATGTCTGTGAGTATAACAGAATTCATATGGCAGGCGAAAACCTCAGAAAAATCCAACCAGGAAGTGGGAAATCTGAGGTTTGTAGTTTTTCAAGTGATTGCCTATCCAATATACATTGTAAATTTGGTCAGATTGCACTTCCTAAGGCTTCCAATAGATGTCAAGTCTTTAGAAGTTGTTTCAGGCTTCTATTGTGAAAGAGGAGCGAATAAGAGCACTCTAAGCAGATGGCCCAGGTAAAAGCCTTTAGTTTAGTCACGCGCGCAGCCGTGAACACGAGCTCCGTTCCCTTTCATTTCTAAAGACAAAGGAATTGTCCGGTTGGAATATTATTGAAGATTTATGATAAAAACATCCTAAAGATTGATTCTATACATCGTTTGACATGTTTCTAAAAACTGTAATGGAACTTTTTGGACTTTTCGCCTGGACTTAGTGCCCGCGCATTTGGAATAGTGAACTAAACGCGCAAACAAAAAGGAGGTATTTGGGACATAAAGATTAACTTTATTGAACAAAACGAACATTTATTGTGGGACTGGGATTACTGGGAGTGCATTCCGATGAAGGTCAAAGGTAAGTGAATATTTATAACACTATTTCTGACTTTTGTTGACTCCACAACATGGCGGGTATCCGTATGGCTTGTTTTGGTGGCTGAGCGCTGTACTCAGATTATCGCATGGTGTGCTTTCACCGTAAAGCTTTTTTGAAATCTGACACAGCGGTTGCATTAAGGAGAAGTTTATCTTTAATTCTATGCATAACACTTGTATCTTTTATCAAAGTTTATGTTGAGTATTTCTGTAAATTAATGCGGCTCTCTGCAATATCACAGATTGTTTTGTAGGCAAAACATTACTGAACATAACGCGCCAATGTAAATAGATTTTTGGATATAAATATGAACTTTATCGAACAAAACATACATGTATTGTGTAACATGAAGTCCTATGAATGCCATCTGATGATCAAAGGTTAGTGATTAATTTTATCTCAATTTCTGGTTTTTGTGACTCTCTTTGGCTGGAAAATGGCTGTATGGTTTTTTGTGACTAGGCGCTGACCTAACATAATTGTATGGTATGCTTTTGCCGTAAAGCCTTTTTGAAATCAGAAATCAAAATGGTGTATAATACTTGTATGTTTGAGGAATTTTTACTATGAGATTTGTTGTTTTGAATTTGGCGCCCTGCAATTTCACTGGCTGTTGTCTCGGTGGGATACCAGAGAAGTTTTAAGAACACATTCTTATTTACAATGACGGCTTACCCCGGTCAAATCCTAACCCGGACGACGCTGGGCCAATATGTTATGAACAGTGTGGGATAAGTTCTGTAGACTTTACTCTTTGCCAAAGTCCCAAAAAAAGTGTTTAAGGAGTGGAAGGGCGAATTTAGTTCATGCACAGAGTAGACCCCTAACGGAAATATGCAAATACACGCGAGAACGCGCCAATATGATCTCGTTAGATTCCCCTTCTTTGCTTGTTCCCACTGGAAACGACAGGCTGTGGTCTATCTTCGGTTAGTTATAAACATAATTGACTACACTTGTATTACTTGCAATATGCAGATGTAACAGTGTAGGTTCCGTCCCTCTCTTCGCCCCAACCCGGGCTCGAACCAGGGACCCTTGCACACATCAACAACTGACACCCACCGAAGCAACGTTACCCATCGCGCCACAAGAGCCACGGCCCTTGCAACGCAAGGGGAAACCCTACTTCAAGTCTCAGAGCGAGTGACGTCACCGATTGAAACGCTATTAGCGCGCACCACCGCTAACTAACTAGCCATTTCACATCGGTTACACAGAAATCGATCCGCTATTTTCTGGTTGCTAAACATGTGTCGTTCGTCTAATTTCAGTTTGTGACAAAACAAGCAACCGTGTAGAGAATCGTCGCCCAGAAAGTTAAATATCGTAACTTTAGGCACCCTGTCAAGCTGGCTTAGAAACGTGTTCTGTGTCGTTCTGCCCTCGAGCAAGGCAGTTAACTCACTGTTCCCCGGGCGCCGAAGACGTGGGTGTTGATTAAGGCAGCCCTCGCACCTCTAATTCAGGAGGGGTTTGGTTAAATGCGGAAGACACATTTCAGTTGAAGGCATTGAGTTGTACAACTGACTAGCTACCCCCCTTTCATCAATGATGGCTAACTAATTATACAAATTTGTAATAGCTGCTACCTAACATGAAGATAGCTACAGGGCTCTACAGTGCAACCATTTTACTCACATATGGGCCTAAATATGTGCTTCTAAATGTGACGCACACGTGCTTCTTGCAAAAAAAGGTCGCTAACAAGCCAACTGTTAAAAATATCCGGCTGGATATTACGTATAAATTACTAGTAGCTGGATGGCTAGCTGGAAGTTTGGACAAAGACCAGACATTGCAAACACGAAATAATGACGTAGATAGCTAAATATGCTAGTTAACTAGCATGCTAGCTGGATAACGCGCAATTGTTGTGACAAAGTTACCTGGTAATTTTCAGCACAGGCCTAATAAAACTCACTTTATGCAACGGTTAGCAGTACTCACCTACAACACTTCAATTATTGGGTGCACGGAGACTGGTCTTCCTATAGGGATCTCGACCGCCGAGGTATATCAAAACACAAACGACGCGTAGCTCGCTTGAGCGCTAATTAGCAAAAATGCATTCTTGAAGACTTCCTAGCTAGTTACTTCCTACTTCCGGTGCCAGCTCATCTCATCATGAGACGGGGGTAAAGGTTAAATTTCCCCATACTGCAGTGTAGTTGAGTCAGAGATACATTCCAGATACTGATATAGATCATCTTTGTCTAAGGTCAGTTAAAGCACAAGACTTCACATATGCTTGGTGAAAGAGGGCACAGATCAAAAGTCCATAAAATGAGGTTGGGTAATCTAATGTATTTTAGAAGGTTTCCACTTATTACCACAGCCACAAATGCTATATCGTAAAAATTAATGAAAACAAAAATGTGCTTTTTGGTCATAATTTAAGGTTAGGGTTAGGCATAAGGTTGGTTTAAAATCACATTTTAAGAAGATAAATTGTCGAAATGGGCGGGAATTATGACTTTGTGGCTGTGGTAACTAGTGACGACCATTTTAGAGGTTTGTATCCTTCCATAACATGCTAGTGGGCCCTCTTGTCAACTAAAATGGTCTGGTAAGTGAAGAAATATATGGGTGTTTTTTTTTTTTACTAATACATTACATATCATTAAAGAAAAAAAGAAAGTATTGACATCTAAGCATGTTTATCTGAGAAAGCTTGAACCAACATTGACAATTTTGCAAAATATTTCAGTTTGCATGACATAAAACTAGGACATTTATTTCATTTCATACATAGTTATTAGGCAATAATTACACACACCTCTCCCAAATCGTGTTTTTGTCATGCGTATTAACATTAAAAACGCACGTCCCCACCGGTGTGATTATTTCCTCTCAGGGTTTAGAGCTTGAGGTAGTCACCTCATACAAGTGCTTGGGAGTGTACCTAGAGTCTAGGCACACTCCCAAGTGTCTAGGCCCTAGACGGTACACTGTCCTTTCAGCACATATCAAAGCTGCAGGCTAAGCTAAGGTTAAATCTAGACCTGGTTTCCTCCATCATAATCGCTCCTCTTTCACCCCAGATGCCAAACTAACCCTTATTCAGATGACCATCCTACCCATACAGAGACGTAATTTATAGATCGGCAGGTAAGGGTGCTCTCGAGCGGCTAGATGTTCTTGACCATTCGGCCATCAGATTTGCCACCAATGCGCCTTATAGGACACGTCACTGCACTCTATACTTCTCTGTAAACTGGTCATCTCTGTATACCTGTTGCAAGACACACTGGTTGATGCTTATTTATAAAACCCTCTTAGGCCTCACTCCCCCCATCTGAGATATCTACTGCAGCCCCTCATCCTCCACATACAACACCCATTCTGCCAGTCACATTCTGTTAAAGGTCCCCAAAGCGCACACATCCCTGGGTCGCTCCTCTTTTCAGTTCGCTGCAGCTAGTCACTGGAACGAGCAGCAAAAAACACTCAAACCGGACAGTTTTATTTCCATCTCTTCATTCAAAGACTCAATGACGGACACTATTACTGACAGTTGTGCCTGCTTCGCGTTAAGTATTGTTGTCTCTACCTTGCCTTTTAGCTGTTGTCTGTGCCCAATAATGCTTGTACCATGTTTTGTGATGCTGCCATGTTGTCATGCTATGTTGTCTTAGGTCTTCCTTTATGTAGTGTTGTGGTGTCTCTCTTATCGTGATGTGTGTTTTGTCCTATATTTTTAATCCCAGCCCTCGTCCCCGCAGGAGGCCTTTTGCCTTTTGGTAGACCGTCGTTGTAAATAACAATTTGTTCTTCACCGACTTACCTATTTAAATAAAAATTAAAAACATTCAAAGCTGAGATATAAAAAATATTCAGTAGAGGGCGCCAAATGATCATGGACTGTCTTCAACCCAAATAAAAGTCAACACATTTACATTTATTTAGCAGATGCTCTTATCCAGAGCAACTAACAGGAGTAATTAGAGCTAAGTGCCTTGCTCAAGGGCACATCGACAGATTCCCCCCTAATCGGCTACAGATTCAAACCTGCAACCTTTCGGTTACTGGCCCAGCCCTCTAAACCACTAGGCTACCTGCTGCCCTTACTTTCAACACATTTTCAGTTTTGCTTAGCTGGGGGTTGAACAAACACATAAAAAAAAAAATAGGCCGTGATAAATTTAGTGTTTCATAGTGTTTGATATTGATAGTGTTTCAATGCATCACACTCACAACTAATAATTAAACACTATTCAACAATCCTATGGGGATTAAATAATACTTGTTATAAATGGGTAGATAGGGAGCAGAAAATGGAATATACATTTTTTTTTTTTAAACTCATGTTAATGTTATATAGATAAAAAGTAAGGCAACAGTGTAAGGAAATATTTTCTACAAAGGAAGTTTCAACTTCTGATCTGTTACATGTAAACTAAGCATGATTAAAATCTGTAATTCTCTTCATACAATACCCATTCGCAACTGAGGCAAACATCTCCAACACATCTGCTAGTATAGGAATTTCAATTCAATTAATAGAAGGCATTTGTAATAATTTTCCTTTGAACATCACTTTGGCATGAGATGCAGGCATGGTATACCTTCAGACGTGAAGCATTTTCTTAGCATCCTTTTTCCTTTTCAGAGGCCCTAGGAACAGAGAGAAAATGGAACACAAAGCACCAGTCAGATATTGTTTTCAAGAAGAGATCTTTGTTCTGTCCTATGCAAATACTATAACAACCGTATAAAAAAAAAAAGACATGTTATAGTCTCACATGAACTAATGTGAAAATAAACATTCTCCCTCGGGAGAACTTTAGAACCATACATCTTACAGCTCAGAAAATAGGGTAGTGAAATGCTCAATAAACACACACATATATATATATATATACATATACACACACACACACACATACATACATACAGTGTGGGGAAAAAAGTATTTGATCCCCTGCTGATTTTGTACATTTGCCCACTGACAAAGAAATGATCAGTCTATAATTTTAATGGTAGGTGTATTTGAACAGTGAGAGACATAATAACAAACAAAAAAATCCAGAAAAACACATCAAAAATGTTATAAATTGATTTGCATTTCAATGAGGGAAATAAGTATTTGACCCCCTCTCAATCAGAAAGATCTGTCTCCCAGGTGTCTTTTATAAAGGTAACAAACTGAGATTAGGAGCACACTCTTAAAGGGAGTGCTCCTAACCACAGCTTGTTACCTGTAAAAAAGACACATGTCCACAGAAGCAATCAATCAATCAGATTCCAAACTCTCCACCATGGCCAAGACCAAAGAGCTCTCCAAGGATGTCAGGGATAAGATTGTAGACCTACACAAGGCTGGAATGGGCTACAAGACCATCGCCAAGCAGCTTGGTGAGAAGGTGACAACAGTTGGTGCGATTATTCGCAAATGGAAGAACACAAAAGAACTGTCAATCTCCCTCGGCCTGGGGCTCCATGCAAGATCTCACCTCGTGGAGTTGCAATGATCATGAGAACGGGGAGGAATCAGCCCAGAACTACACAGGAGGATCTTGTCAATGATCTCAAGGCAGCTGGGACCATAGTCACCAAGAAAACAATTGGTAACACACTACGCCGTGAAGGACTGAAATCCTGTAGCGCCCGCAAGGTCCCCCTGCTCAAGAAAGCACATATACATGCCCGTCTGAAGTTTGCCAATGAACATCTGAATGATTCAGAGGACAACTGGGTGAAAGTGTTGTGGTCAGATGAGACCAAAATGGAGCTCTTTGGCATCAACTCAACTTGCCGTGTTTGGAGGAGGAGGAATGCTGCCTATGACCCCAAGAACATCCCCACCGTCAAACATGGAGGTGGAAACATTATGCTTTGGGGGTGTTTTTCTGCTAAGAGGACAGGACAACTTCACCACATCAAAGGGACGATGGACGAGGCCATGTACCGTCAAATCTTGGGTGAGAACCTCCTTCCCTCAGCCAGGGCATTGAAATTGGGTCGTGGATGGGTATTCCAGCATGACAATGACCCAAAACACACAGCCAAGGCAACAAAGGAGTGGCTCAAGAAGAAGCACATTAAGGTCCTGGAGTGGCCTAGCCAGTCTCCAGACCTTAATCCCATAGAAAATCTGTGAAGGGAGCTGAAGGTTCGAGTTGCCAAACGTCAGCCTCGAAACCTTAATGACTTGGAGAAGATCTGCAAAGAGGAGTGGGACAAAATCCCTCCTGAGATGTGTGCAAACCTGGTGGCCAACTACAAGGAACATCTGACCTCTGATTGCAAACAAGGGTTTTGCCACCGAGTACTAAGTCATGTTTTGCAGAGGGGTCAAATACTTATTTCCCTAATTAAAATGCAAATAATTTTATAACATTTTTGACATGCGTTTTTCAGGATTTTTTTGTTGTTATTCTGTCTCTCACTGTTCAAATAAACCTACCATTAAAATTATAGTCTGATCATTTCTTTGTCAGTGGGCAAACGTACAAAATCAGCAGGGGATCAAATACTTTTTCACCTCACATATATATATATATATATATATATATATATATATATATATATATATATATATATATATATATACACACACACACACACATACATATGTGACATAACCATGGTAGAACTGAGACACTGGTGTGGGGAATGTTAAGATAGGGCAAGCCAAGGCACAGCTGGTTGATCAAATTATAAACATTGAAATATACAGTAACAGTCAAAAGTTTGGACACACCTACTCATTCCAGGGTTTTTCTTTATTCTTTATACATATGGAATCATGTAGTAACCAAAAAAGTGTTAAACAAATCAAAATATATTTTATATTTGAGATTCTTCAAAGTAGCCACCCTTTGCCTTGATGACAAGTTTGCACACTCTTATCCAGCTTCATGAGGTCGTCACCTGGAATGCATTTCAATGAACAGGTGTGCCTTGTTAAAAGTTAATTTGTCGAATTTCTTTCCTTAATGCGTTTGAGCCATTCAGTTGTGTTGTGACAAGGTAGGGGGGTATACAGAAGATAGCGTTATTTGGTAAAAGACCAAGTCCATATTATGGCAATAACAGCTCTAATAAGCAAAGAGAAACGACAGTCAATCATTACTTTAAGACATGGTCAGGAAATCAGGAACATTTCAAGAACTTTGAAAGTTTCTTCATGTGCAGTCGCAAAAACCATCAAGCTCTATGATGAAACTGGCTCTCATGAGGATCGCCACAGGAAAGGAAGACCCAGAGTTACCTCTGCTGCAGAGGATAAGTTCATCAGTTACCGGCCTCAGAAATTGCAGCCCAAATAAATGCTTCAGGGAGTTCAAGTAACAGACACATCTCAACATCAACTGTTCAGAGGAGACTGCGTGAATCAGGCCTTCATGGTTGAATTGCTGCAAAGAAACCACTACTAAAAGGACACCAATAAGAAGAGACTTGCTTGGGCCAAGAAACACGAGCAATGGACATCAGACCGGTGGAAATCTGTCCTTTGGGCTGATGAGTCCAAATTGGAGATTTTTGGTTCCAACCGGCATGTCTTTTTGAGATGCAGTTGGTGAACCGATGATCTCTGCATGTATAGGTTCCTAACGTGGAACATGGAGGTGGTGTGATAGTGCTTTGCTGGTGACTGTCTGTGATTTATTTAGAATTCAAGGCACACTTAACCAGCATGGCTACCACAGCATTCTGTAGTGATATGCCATCCCATCTGGTTTGCACTTAGTGGGACTATCATTTGTTTTTCAACAGGACAATGAGCCAAAACACACCTCCAGGCTGTGTAAGGGCTATTTTACCAAGAAGGAGAGTGATGGAGGGCTGCATCAGATCACCTGGCCTCCACAATCACCCGACCGCAACCCATTTGAGATGGTTTTGGATGAGTTGGACAGCAGAATGAAGGAAAAGCAGCCAACAAGTGCTCAGCATATGTGGGAACTCCTTCAAGACTGTTGGAAAATCATTCTACATGAAGCTGGTTGAGTGTGTGCAAAACTGTCAAGGCAAAGGGTGGCTACTTAGAATCTAAAATCTAAAATATTTTCATTTGTTTAACACTTTCTTGGTTACATTCGTAAAAAGTGCAAACTAACCATGATAACTATCTTTTTCTTCTTAAGTTCATTTCATATCACACAGATATAAATGCATCCAACGCTGAACAGTGATGTGGGACAATAAGACACCAAGTGGAGGCCAGTGGCTCTGTATCAACATTGAAGGCAATGAACGCAGAAAAATACATCCCATACTCAACAGCTGCTAATAGTCTTTCTGAGGAGGAACCCAACGATAACCTCATACTGAGACCAGATACTATTTCTTAGGTAACTTAAATAGGTAACACGTAAGTGTCCAATAATTACTCCAGCATATGGTGGTCAGGTAAATTCTCATAGAGGCCAAAAGGCATGGGGATAGTGTAGTAAAATGTTGATGACTAAATAAAGTTTTGCTTTTGTCTGAGAGTGTACAGAAATAGCTAAGTCATGAACATAGTCAAAAATTTCAGAAATACTTTTCTTGTTCTAAACTGTATCAATTAGTTTTTTTCCTGATATTTCACACTGAAAAATGACCACAGACAAATTGTGAGGAATATCACCTCCCTTATGAATTCCATTTGTAAAGCATTTTCAAACTGCCTTTAAGTCTATCAATTCATTTGTTTGATTCCAATGATACTAACCTAGACTTAAGATAGAATTCCATATACAGGCCTACTTATTTATGCATTTAAAATTATATGAATGGGCTCTAGGTCAAAAGACTATGAGCAGCTGTATCTGAATTTCTAACCCACTCCAACACCAACAGCCCGAAAGTAAACAAAAACTAAATAAACCAATTCATGACAAAGGATTTTAGCTGCCTAAAAATACAGTATATTGTTCTTGTCAGCTTGATGATTTTAAAGAAACCATTCTTGCAAAATCTAAGCAAGTATGTTCAATATTCTCTGGTAACAATGGGATTTAACTTCGATTTAAAGAGAAAAGCTCCTTCATTTCATATGATAATAAAGCAGACTTGAGCGTTAAAAAAAAAAAAAAAAACACCCACAACTAATGCTTTACCATTTGATACTTGTCCAGTTTACTCTGTGTTTCGTGCTCAGGGACAAACACTTTCCACTTTGACAAAAAACATTAAAACATTCCATCTTTAAAAAAAGACATCTTAGAGAACAGTTTGTGTATAAATATGCGCATATTTCCACAAACCTGTCACAATTATTCAAAGCAAACAATGAAATTATAAATGTGATATTATTTATACATTTTCAACTTTTGTCAACAAATGATATCATTACTGTACAAATGAAAGAGAAAAGGCACAGCATGACCATTAGCTCAGGTGATGCCCAAACTAGCGCTGCCCACCCTAAACTAGCCTCCCTTTTAGGCGCCGTTAGGATGGGATTAGATTAGTTGGGTCTACTTCAGAAATTAATGTACACCTGAGGAGCTCAAACGAGAGCAAACAGAAATAAATTAATTCCGGAACAACTCAAACTCCTTTTCAGTTTCTAGGTTTACAGACATTTATAAAGTGGCCATGCCAATTGGAAATCTTTCAACTATATTCCATTATAGTTCAGATGGACAACCATCTCTGCAGCACTCCACTAATCAGGCCGTTATGGTAGAATGGCCAGACACTCTGTCTAAAGAGTTGTATCCAAGTAACTAGGTTTCTTGAAGACCATAACTTCAATTAAAAAAACAACACAAAAGTTGCAGCTGTATTTTAAATCCTCTGGCATGTCATCTGGATATGTGTTAAGGCTTTCTTTTGATTAAAAATACATTGTTTAAGGCAAAGAGGGGTCTGTAGAGAACTAAGTATTGAAAGCAAAGATATTCCCAGAGGCATGATTAACATGAACAGAATATCACAAGTTTTCATACTTCACCCCTCTTGTGCTTTCAAAAGTATTGAAACTTAGCAGACTACTGCACGAAAAGGGACTTAAAATCTCTGGCTACCCATTCCATTATAGGCAGAATAAACTGATGGATAGTCTGAGGAAAAACAACCTTGGGTTATCTACAGAACTAAAATACAGAGATGCCGTACCCCTTCCGTTTGTATAAAAAAAAAAATCTATTGATATGAAATTCCCAAATTAAATATAAGTAGCAGAAAGATGGAAGGTAAAGTTTGTTTTAGTCCAGATGGAAAAATAATGAGATTTGAAAGGAAGAAGAGAAGGACAGATAGGATTGCAGATCACTCATTTCACCAGGACTGACTTTGGGAGGAAAGCTTCCGTCTCCGAGTCTCCAGCGCCGTCGGCCAGACTGTGGCTGGAAGAGGAGAGGGTAGCAGTAGACGGGGAGGGAGCAGCTGCTTTGGGCAGACTATACATATAGACGGCTCCAATGACCAGACCAGCACCCAGAGTGAAGAGGAGGTCCACGTGGAACCCAAAGAGGTAGACAGAGACTACAGTGGAGACGATGATGGAAAAGGAAGTGGCGAACCCCTTCAGGATGTTGTCTGCGTACTTCACTACCACCGCCACCAGTAAACCCCCAAAAGCCTGGTTAAAGATGACGCCCCACACCATGGGTGTGTACCCAAACAGGAAGCCCTTCTCTGCAATGGCAAGGCCATCGTTCCACCACATCCCCAACAGGCCTAATAGAGTGCCAAATATGCCCAGCTGGATGTTCCTCATCCACACAGAAGCTGAGCTGCCCTTAAGGATTTTCTCAAAGTACACTCCAGCAAAGCCAGAGGAGAGGCAGGACACTATCACTGCCACCAGTCCTTTGGCATAGTTCTGGCTCGGTCCAGTGACTGTAGTCTCCTTCCGTTTTCCTTCCTGCTCCAGTTGTACGATAGCAACTCCAGCAAACAGCAGGAGCAGGGACAGCCACTGAATCCGTGATAGGCTCTTCCGCAGCATCAGCACAGAGAAAAGGGCTGTGGTCAGAATTTTCAGCTGGTAGGTCACCTGGAGAAATAACCACAACATTCATTAAACCAAACAGCATTTACCAACATACATTTTGCATATTGCAGACTAAAATATATATATATTTTTAAATGGCTTACAGAAGGGTATGGGAAACAAACAAAAAAATTGCATTATAGGCTATTGTGGGGTACTCAAGGGGTTTATGCTTGTGGTAAAGTGATTTGCTATGAGATATCATAAACAAGGATGTGACGCTAGAAGAAACACATCATCCCATTACCGGGCAGCCAGAGCAACTAACCTGGAAAGTAGCTGCGGGTAAATTGGAGATAGCCACATACTGGAGGTTGTTCTGCAAGGTATAGATGAGGGCTGGGACAGCCAGTTTAAGCGTGTCCTTGTATTGGATGACAATGGAGTTGTACTGCAATACAATAAACTCCTTCAGGTTTCCTGGGAGAGGGAGAGAGTGGGTTGATTGTAAGAGACAGGTGAAAATGCAGACCACCACATTTACATTTTGCAGGTAGGTCATGTGTATTGACAACACAAATTATCCAAGTATTGAACTTTAAAAACAATGTCAAAATGTTTCTGCAGTAAACACAATGGAAATGGAAATATTTAAGATGAATAAAGTTCATATTCAGTTAAGAGTAATTAACACAATGCTTCCAGTGCTATATTCATGCGTGTACTGGTTGATGGTCAGTAGCAGAATTGTTACTGAATGTTATGGGTTGTTATGACGTTTGATAGTGATTGACGTCAGGGCTACTGAAGGTACAAGGACCCAGGACACACTGGTTATTATTGTATTGATGACATGAACACTGATTCTGTAGCAGCTGGCAAAGTCACTGTCTTTTGTTTTGACTTCGTACAAGATTCTCAGGCTGATGTTTGGAGAACATTTTTTAAAATGTATTTTACCTTTATTTAACTAGGCAAGTCAGTTAAGAACAAATTCTTATTTTCAATGACGGCCTAGGAACAGTGGGTTAACTGCCTTGTTCAGGGGCAGAACGACATATTTGTACATTGTCAGCTCGGGGATTTGAAATTGCAACCTTTCGGTTACTAGTCCAACGCTCTAACTACTAGGCTACCCTGCCGCCCCGTACATTGGGTACGGTCTGATTAGAATATTAAGGGCCTGTCTCCAATACATGTTTTTTGCTTCTGCTCTGGAGGTGTTCTCCCTGAATTCTTGTTTGATATTATCAACAACTGCGCTCCTTGGTTCAAACGAAAATCCCCATTACACACATTAACCCAGTCTACCATTCTACTAAGCTATATGGAATGTTTAATACAGGTCAAACAAAGGATCATTTTGCTATTTCATTTAGAATTTTAAGACCCCTTGAAGTAAAAAAAAAAAAAAAAGTTACTAAGTACTTTGTTGAAGCACCTTTGGCAGCGATTACAGCCTCAAGTCTTCTTGGGTATGACGCTACAAGCTTGGCACACCTGTATTTGGGGAGTTTCTTCCATTCTCTGCAGATCCTCTCAAGCCCTGTCAGGTTGGATGGGGAGCATCGCTGCACAACTATTTTCCGGTCTCTCCAAAGATGTTGGACCGGGTTCAATTCCGGGCTTTAGCTGGGCCAGTCAAGGACATTCAGAGACTTGTCCCGAAGGCACTCCTGCATTGTCTTAGCTGTGTGCTTAGGGTCATTGTCCTGTTGGAAGGTGAACCTTTGCCACAGTCTGAGGTCCTGAGTGCTCTGGAGCAGGTATTCAACAAGGATCTCTCCTTTTCTCTGTTTATATTTCTCTCGATCCTGACTAGTCTCATAGTCCCTGCCGCAAAACAAATTAAAATACAGCATGATGCTGCCACCACCATGCTTCACCGTAGGGATGGTGCCAGGTTTCCTCAAGATGTGACACTTGTTATTCAGGCCAAAGATTTCAATCTTGGTTTCATCAGACCAGAGAATCTTGTTTCTCATGATCTGAGCTCTTTAGGTGCCTTTTGGCAAACTCAAAGCGGGCTGTCACGTGCCTTTTAATGAGGAGTGGCTTTCGTCTCGCCACTCCACCATAAACACCTGATTGGTGGAGTGCTGCAGAGATGGTTACGCATCTGGAATGTTCTCCCATCTCCACAGAGAAGTCTTTAGCTCTGTCAGACTGACCATCGGGTCCTTGGTCACCTCACTGACCAAGGCCCTTCTCTCCCGATTGCTCAGTTTGGCCAGGCAGCCAGCTCTAGGAAGAATCTTGGTGGTTCCAAACTTCTTCCATTTAAGAATGAGGGAGGACACTGTGTTCTTGGGGACCTTCAATGCTACAGAAATGTTTTGGTACCCTTCCCCAAATCTGTGACTCGACACAATCCTGTCTAAGCTCTACGGACAATTCCTTTAACCTCATGGCTTAGTGCACGTCAGAGCAAAAACTATCAACTGTGGGACCTTTCCAAATCATGCCCATTCAATTAAATGTACCATAGGTGGACTCTAATCAAGTTGTAGAAATATGATAAATGGAAACAAGATTCACCTTAGCTCAATTTCGAGTCTCATAGCAAAGGGACTTGTAATAAGGTATCTTTTTTTATTTTTAATACATTTGCAAAAATGTTTAAAAAACAGTTTTTGCTTTGTCATTATAGGGTATTGTGTGTAGATTATTTTTTAATCCATGTTAGAATAAGGCTGTAAAATAACAAAATGTGGAAAAAGGGAAGGGGTCCGAATACTTTCTGAATGCACTGCACATGCTCGTGAGTCTCACCTTTACCCAGAGGCATCATATTAGTTTTGTAGCCCAAACTGTTCAGACGCTTCAGACAGAAGTTGGCAGATCGGCTGTACCAACTGCAGATAAGTCTCAAGACGCTTGTGGGGGTCATAGAGCAAAACAGAGAACACCCTTGTGTTCCTGAGAGTCTCATCTTTTCACCATAGTTTGTAGGCCAAACTGTTCAGACACTACAGACAATTTTGTGAGAATACCGATTTTTGGGATGTCTCATGGTCTGACAAACACCGCTCCAGCTCTGCCAGCAGATGCGGAAGTGCGACAGACGGATGCAGGGGATTGAGATGCATCCAATGCAAAAAAACATCTAGAGCTTAAACTGACAGATTTTTATTGGGGATTTTGTATTATGCTAATTATATTTCCGTACAGGCGCAGACATTGACCTTAGGGGGTTTCAATATTCAATAATTGAGGCTTACCTTTTCTCTGGAATAAAATGATGAGAAGGCAGGTAAGTACTTTGAGCACCTCTGCCATAACCACTGCAGAGGTGGTGAAGAAACGATCACCGGGCAGCGTACGGACATAGCGAATGCTGAGGATGAGAGAGGCATTCTGGACAACAAGGATGGCCAAACTGATGTATTTCAGCTTTCTGTTCACTGTAGTAAGAAGACAACATCAGATGACATCATTAGACCCACTTTGCATGCATAGCTGAAAATCCAAGCCAGTTGAACCAGATGAAAATCTATTCTCACAAGACATAGGCAGAGCATAGCTTTGGGACAAAAAGTTTCCTGTCAACAAAACCATATGTATAATCTCTAAGAATTTTACTTATCAGACAAAGTGAATTTGTTCCTAGCTATCAAATAAACATCTGAATCCAACTTCTGTCCAAACTGCACCATATTCCTGCTGTGTAAACAGTGGTAGATTGTATGGTAGGAAGTCTCGAGTGGTCTAATGGCAGCCCGCTGTCTAACTTGGCAGGAATATGGTGCGGTTAGGACAAAAATTGGATTGTGACGTTTATTTGATAGCAAGGGATAAGAACGTTGCCAGCCAATATGGCTACGACTGGGTCACGTCCATAGATGCAGAACAAAAAGACTGAACGACTGGGTCACGTCCATAGATACAGAACAAAAAAACTGAATGACTGGGTCGCGTCCATAGATGCAGAACAAAAAGACTGAACGACTGGGTCACGTCCATAGATACAGAACAAAAAAACTGAATGACTGGGTCGCGTCCATAGATGCAGAACAAAAAGACTGAATGACTGGGTCGCGTCCATAGATGCAGAACAAAAAGACTGAACGACTGGGTCGCGTCCATAGATACAGAACAAAAAGACTGAACGACTGGGTCGCGTCTTTGGAAACCGAACTGATAGAACAAACGACCAGGCGGCTTGGGTTGCAACCCTAGATGTGTAGGGACTATAACTTGTGGAAGGAAGATATTAATCTAAATAACATTTATGAAAATATGTCAATCATTATTTGAATATGCTGTATAAAAGTGATAATGCCCTCGAAGCCGGTGTTTGGAGGATATATTGGTACGGTTTGCCATCTCAGGCCTAACAACACCCGTGCTCCAAACAACGGCTTCTCAGGCATTATCACTTAAAAAACAACTAAAATCATCTAACATCATGGCTATAATTTAACACATTTGCTCTAGAAATGTGTTCAACGTGCACTGAAGTAGCTAGCTGGCATGTTTACGAGATAGCTACAGTTGTTGCCTTGGTAACCAAACAAAATGACTTGCTAGTTTAGCTAACCAAAACATCAGTCCTAGCATGCTATTATGAACACTGAATTCAACAATGCCATTAATGCTTTCAATTTGACTTTTATACTTTCAAAAGCAAACAGAACATATAATAATAAACTACTGTGCTGATATATACCCTGCATTATTTAAGCAATAAGGCCCGAGGGGGTGTGGTATACGGCCAATATACCACGGCTAATTATAAACTAGTTACCAACGTAATTAGAGCAATAAAAATAAATGCTTTGTCATACCCGTTGGTATAAGGTCTGATAAATCACGGCTGTCAGCCAATCAGCATTCAGGGCTCGAACCACCTAGTTAATAATTATTATCTGCCTACTGTATGATAAAGGACTACTCTTTTCACATTTTCCTTCTAGTTGTCTGACTTGTTTGGTTGGTTCATATTAGTTACATTAAGGCGCAGTTAATTCAAACAGGTGTGGGGAGTTTCTGACCCCACCCTCACCTGGCTGTAAAGAAAGACAAAGAAAAGTTCCACATCACCAAAGTTACAACACACAGGACTTAATGGATGAAAGAGGCTATAGCTAACGTTTTGAATGCAACTTTCAGAGTCACACACATATATATACATATACATATATATATATATATATATATATATATATATATATATATGTTGAATAACAGGCCATGTCCTCTGCCTGGATACTTTATTAATGAACTAGGTAGCTATTTTAAAATAGCTAGATACGAGCCACCGGATACACTGACTGACACTGCTGTAGCTGTATAGTTAGCTAATGAGCTAACACGGCTAGCAAATCAACACAGTGCAGTCAGCTAAACATCATGCTAACTAGCAGCTGAACAAAATATAGTTGTACCTTCACTCTGTCTAGGAGAAGCCGTCTTCTCCTCTCCGACTCCTGTCCCTTGGCCGTTGTTGTTGCCCCCTGCCATGTTGGCATTGACGTTATGTGAACTGGAATGTGTTGTCACCTAGCCAGCGAGCTAATTCTTTGACTTTCACCGAACGTTAGCTAATTTAGCACTGGTAGCTAGCTTGTATCCAATTGCTATTGCAGCCCCTTTCACACGTCAACTGACAACGAGTGCTAGGATTCCCAACCCCACTAGCTGAGCCATTCCACGTTACGATTAAAACACTGATGTTTTGTTTTTCGTTTTTACTTCACAATCATTTCCTTGTTCACTGGCACATTCACAAAACCCCCAGAGCTTCCAGTACCGATGATCCTATTGGTTGTTGGGTGAGGGGCAGCCTCTCCGTCGTTCGGTGGTATTGATAGGACCAATGGAATGGTCTAAAATGTGCATATCCCGTCCAACCCCGGCGATGCAAACAAAACGAACTCGCCAATTAACCGCCATTACTGTCCTCATCTTCTGCAGACCAGAAACACGACTACTGTATTTCAACGTTAGCCTAAAGTGATTACGCCAGACTCAAATTATAGGCTACGGCAGCATTGCACTGGAGCTGTGAAATAAAGTAAAAACGAACGGCCCGCCTGTCTTTGATGAGAGAAACCAATGCTGAATAGGGTTGATCATTGTACAACCAGGACAGACTGGGATCTTAAAATGTATCCGCTAATGGACCCATACCAATTTATACGATCCTCAAGCTTCTTAAATATCCCAAAAGTGTCAACCAACAGTCACATAACCCTGGTTCGAGCCCAGGTTGGGGCGAAGTGAGGGACGGAACCTACACGGTTACACTTGCCCACAGGGTGAGGTACTAAACCATTCTGCCCTGTGGTTGCCTTGCCTTTTACAAAAAAAGATTGCAGTCACAGTGCAGTTCAACTGTAGTATGATCCTATAGTTTTTTTTACTGCTGTAATTTTGCATTGTAACTGCAGTTACAGAGCAGTATAACTGCAGTATGATCCCACAGTTTTATATAATGCAGTAGTTTTGTAGTGTAACTGCAGTTACAGTGCATTATTCTGCAATTACTGTGTCCAAAATACCATTGTCGACTGCCATTACTGCAATTTTCGAAACTGTAATCTTTTTTTTGTCAGGGACAACCCCTTGCCTATTTATGAGTGCTGTTGACATTCGTTTTGATATAACAACTCAGTGATGGTTAAAACTTCCTACTGCTATCAAGCCCTTTAAATGGAGGCCTATCGTTCTTATATGTGTTTGACTGATCACAAAGGCACTCTAGATTATTGAAGTCTAATCTTGTGAAATCATGATTAATGAAAACCAAACAGTACAGAGAAACATTGACAGCCTTTATGTACACTTAACAATCAAGAATTTGACAGAATGTGTCTCCTGAAATTCTCATTTAATGTAAAGAGATTTGTGACAACTGGCAGTGTATAAAACAATACATAAGTATTTACAACAAATATAACTATCCTACCTCAGCTCATTGACTATGATTATGTCGATGATAGTTTTAAACAATCAAGCGGAATTATGTTTTTTTTATCCCATTTTCATGACAAGATTTGAATGTATTAACTCTTCCATTGGGTAAATTGAGTCATGAATGTTTTTGGAATGAGAAAATGTTGGTCGTTACAGTCCCATCATTAAGGTAGGATTTAGATTAAGGCATACGATGAAGTCTCATCAACATTTAAACAACATATATACATACATACATACAATTGGTCATGTGGGTTCCACTTGCAACAATAGAACAAAAGTAAATAAATAACACAAAAGTAAATCACCCAGTTTTGAACGTTGTCTATTGTCTTGAACAACAGTCACTGGTTAAAACACTGAGGCATTTACTTCAGGTAAACCTTCAAACTCCACAGAAAACAAGAACATATGTCCTAGGAAGGAAAATGGAAGCACAGATTTGAACTTCCCTCCAAGATAAAGTACGTGAAAGATCATCCAGTTTAGTTTCTGGTTTGGACACATTCTTGGATGATTCATTGCTGTGGTGTTGACAAAACCCTTGGAGGCCTGCCCATCACAAAAAAATACACAGACATTCTAAAGGTGAATCCTGAAGGATAGTATTACATCCTGGATAGTATTTAACATTCTAAATGTGTTAAATTTCCTAAAAAAAATATAAAATATTATTTTGCAGAGAAAACAGTGTCAATGTCCCATTCACAAGACTACTCAGCTCCAGCAAACAAGTCCATTGTATGAGGCGTATGAGCCTGACTTGCGTGTCCATAGAGATGTTGCCTTGCCTGTGTCACTACCAAACCATCAGGACAAAGTCCATGGAAAATTTAAGATATCCATAGTGCTCCGGATTACTGTTGTTTTATAGTCCTCTATTCCTCTTGAAACAAGGTAACTTAAATAACCTGTAAAACCAGGTCTTCACATGGAAAAGTATGTGATCTCAACCAAATCACATTAAATAATAGAATCAAATGGTATCAGAAACTTCGACATGCCTCCAGTATAACTGATGTAAACAGAAAGTCCAACCCTAAAGATAAATAAATAGTAATTGAAATAAATACCGATAAATGATTTAAAAATAATAATAAAGCATACATATCTCTTCCCAATATAGTCTATATTACTATGGAATGTGCCATTTTGTAACACTTATGAAGATAATTTAGATATAGTTTGCCTTGGCTCAAGATAAGTGTGTGATACATTTCTTTGTACTAAGGTAGTACATTAGTGCAGTATTTTTTGTATAATACTTATCAAATTAAAATAAAATAGTATAGCAACACCACAACATTATAAATAAATAGCTTTCCATAGGGGGACTTGATAAGTTATGCACAGTGAATATAAGATAAGTGTGATCTTAAAAGGCATCTGAAGTTTCTTTAGCCACCCAATAATATCCAGGAATCATAGGCTTGACTGGCTTGGCAAAGAGTTGTGATCCCCATGCAAGTCTCCACTGTCATTAGATGACTCCATCCAGGGATGGAGTAAAATCTCTTCTAAGCTTGGCCGATCCTCTGGTCTGTAGGCAAGGCACCAACGAACCAAAGACTGGCACTCTGGGGGGAAAAGGAAGGGGATTTTCAGTAATTATGATGAATTGTATTTAGAAATGAAATCCAGAATTTGTTCTGTCATTGCCCTAGAAATGTTGTCAGATAGTAAGAATAGGCCTATGTAGTAATGTACCTTTTGAAATGCGTTTGGTGAAACTTGGTGTGGCCTGCACAATGTCTCTGTCCCTCTCGAAGGGGATGTCCCCGCAAACCATGTCGAAGAGAAGCACTCCAAGTGACCAGACAGTCAGGGACCGGGCATGGTAGTGTTGATGTTGGATCCACTCAGGAGGACTGTACACTCTGGTGCCTAGTGAGAGAAAGGGATGGTTACATTACTAACAAACAAAAAAATAAGCGGCATCAATACTTCTAAAATAAGTTTAGAAGGGTACATATGGATATCATAAGTAGTGTTTTTTACTCACCCTCAAATTCTGTGTAAGCAGTGTCTTTGAGCAGAGCACCGGAGCCAAAGTCAATGATCTTAACATCTCCTGTCCGAGTGTCGACTAAAATGTTCTCATCTTTCACATCCCTATGCACGATCCCCTGTGCTTGACAGAACCGCAGCGCTTCCACTATCTGGAGCATGAACCTGGAAAAAGAAGCCTTAATTAGAATATCATATAAAATCACATTAATGAGCACAGAAAACCCAGCAGTCTCCCAAACATGGAAACAGAGTGGAGATGTTCAACCTGTGAGTGAAATAGGTCTACTGACTTGAAACAGTCATATACCTTTGTGCAAGTGGCTCATCCAGGGCTCCCCGCTCTGTGATGAAGTCAAAGAGGTCCTGACTGGGTTGTGGTCTTTCGAACACGATGAGGAATCCCTGTCCTGGCACCTCAAACCAGTCCAGCATCCTGATCACCCCATGGTGCCAGGGTCCTGCCCCTGCACCGCCCCCCAGCTGTAAGAGCAGGGCTATCTCCATGGGTACCAGGTTGGGTCCCTCTGGCTGTTGGCAGAGAGAGAGAGAGAGAGAGAGAGGGTTAGTATTATTATGAGTAGGTCAGCGTCAATATACTTGTTCCTAAAACACATGAGAATAAAAAGAGTATTTTTTACATATGACTTTTTTTGTTGTTGGTCCAGACAGGGGAAATACTGATACTAAGTTCCTAAAAATATATATTTATATACTTGAGGAAAAACCCGACCACGTAATTTCCACAAAATTACAACTACGTCACGGTTATGAAAAAACAACATGTGGGTTCTCTTCGATTTCCAGCAGAGGGCACGAAATATCCGTTTTTTATTTCCACACATGACGAGACTGTCAGGTGTACAAGAATGGTAACCACAAAAAAATACAATTGGCAGAAGCCCCAACAAGACAAACGCACATCTTAAATCATATAAAAATAAAAAAAATCTTACCAATCGCGCCCATTGCTGCACTCTGTCACTTGAAACTTGCTTAATTGCCACCTAAGGATAAATAAACAAGTGTTCATATATCCATTTTTTAAAGATGGTCTAAAAACACGTTTTGAATTTTTGTTATTGTCATTAATTGACTATTTTCTCGTCACTTGAAAGAAAAAAATGTAGTACAATATTTTGCTGTAAGTACCTGCAGACCATCTGAGATGCGTTGACCAGCAAAGACGGACCCAAATCCACCACTTCCAAGAAGCGCACCGAATTGGTAATGCTTCTCAAAGGACTCTTTACCTGTGGTGTCAAATAACATACATCAAAACATAGTCAAAGCTGTAATGAATTGTAATGTAGGGTAGGCTATGTAAGAAACTGTCTCTGTCCACTACATTGTGTCATTACTGGGTATGTGTCTTGCTTGTTGTGAAAGCAAATATCTGTACTGGCTATACCTCCTGTCTTGATCAACCTTGATATTCCAGTCAAACGTGAACCATACATTAATGACACATAATAAGCCATTAAATGAAAAACATGGCACTGGCACCTCCAAATTCTTACCGCTTTTTCCTTTGACATCCTCCTGATCCAATTGCAGCTCAACACTACGTTTGTCCAACATTTTTATAAATTGAATGTATCCGAAGTAAAAACAGTTGTGTAAATTTAGTTCAAGGTTATGTCCATTTCGAATTTAATCCGTGAAGAATCTTCAGTTTTCAAAATATCCAACACAGAGCAAGTTGCTGTAGACAGATGCGCTTCCCAGAAAGACCAATTTGCACAACAAACTGACACGTCTGGCCAAAGAAAGTTTGTTGCTGTTTTTAAGGTTAAAGTGGTGAACACGCCTACACGAAGCACCTGTCCAATCACCGCTGCATTAGCGGTAGTATTTTGAATTGTGGTCCAATCACAATGTAGCATGATTTAACTATATTAATATTCATATACCACTACTGCTTTACTCCGAATTAGATACATTCCAGTAAATGAGCGGTCTTTTGATGAGAAGCACCTTCCTTGTGGTACTTTTTCATTTTAGCGCGCACATCTCTCTTCTTGTTACAGTGCATGATGTGCTTGATTCTGTATCTGCATTCACTGTGCATAGGTGTGTGTGCTCATAGCATGAACATAATATTTTACATTTTACTGAAGTAAATTGCAAATAGCACTGTCAGCATCATCGACAGCATAGTAATAGATGAATAATAACAAAGTATTATCCGCCTGTCACTATTGCAGCCAAATGTCCTGCAGCTCATATTATGGCTGTTATTGTTTGGAGGTAATCCTTGCAGATTAATTTGTGAAAGAAATGCTTCCGGAAGGTTAATGTTAATTTTAGGTGGGAGTAAAAAACAGCGCCCAAAGGGAAAAAGTGGGCGGAGATAACAGAGAGAAAAAAAACCTCACATAAATGGGAATTCCATTGAACTCGTTATCTACAAATCCAATCAATTATTCAGGTAAAATGCAATTCAATATTTAGAAGTGTATATCAATTCGAGTGGGTATGAAATTAATAAGTACAGTTATAGCAAAAAGAAATACACAAAAATGCTGTTTTTCAGAAAGATTTCCTCTTTTATTCCAAGAAAAAAAAAATGTATTTTCATCCCAAACAAGAAAAGAAAATAAAACAAACTTATATTAACCAATCATTAAGAGGATAAGTATGACCATTTTTATATATTTTTTCTTCTTGTTTTCTATGATGATATTGGTTGTGTTCAATTAAACATGCAACTAAATAAGTCCAATGATGGTGTCTATGGTATTAGAAAGGAAGGGGGTGGAGTCTGATTATGCTGGATCTTTATTGGTAGGTGTGGAGAGGCAGAGATGGATGATAGGGAGAAGGAGGAGAGAAGACTGGATGGTTACATGATGACGTTTGGATTTTTCCCCGTTCTGCCACCTTCCTTCCAGGGGATGTTGTGTGTGCTTGATCCCCTTTATCAACTGCTGTCTGGAGAGGGTTCTCTATGCATTGAGTTCTTCTTCATGCTGTCGAGGTACTCTTGTTGTGAAACGGCCAAGACTGAGGCCAGAATCTCATCATCCTCCCAGTCTGTTAAGCCTACACCATAGAGAAAGGGAAAAATACACATTCTAGCATTCTAATGTAAGAGGACTTTGAGAAGAAAATCTGGTAGTTATTTTAAATCAAGAGGGGTATTGGAATTACTAGTTTATAAAATATTGTTAGTTGCTGTTTATATTCTGCACATTAGCGACAGTGGTTAACATAGATTTTGTTTGGGTTGAAAAAGCTTGTACACAAATACAAATGTGGCAGTATATGCACCCAATCACGACCCAGCCAATATGAGAGGGAGGTAATTTCAGGTGAAGTGCATCTGTTTTTAGCTTTGCTCCCGCACCACACCCTTGTTTCATGTTTCTACTATTCTACGTTTTTACAATTCTTCTTCTGATTTCCTGTTTGTTTTCCTTTCAGATACAGAGTAGCTAAGCGATAGAATATACCATCATGAGAAATGATCATTTAAAAAAATACATGTCCTATGGTGACCCAAATACTTTAAAGATACATGTATGTATAACTGATAGGTGCACACACACAGTTTTTAAAAATGTACATTATGTACATGAAATTATTTTGTCTGTAATGTATTTTTCGTTATGTGTCGGAGCCCAGTATGATTGGCTTTCGCCATTGGCGTTGGCTAATGGGGATCCTAATAAATCTAATAAAAAATAAACATTGTGATGATACACTGTAACCTATCATTATCATTTGAAAGTTATGTAAAACAAAACAAAAATGTTCCACTAATCTCTAGTATACATATGTTGTTATTCAAGTGTCTTCAGTCCAGCAGCAGCTACAGCACCGTGCTGTCACAACAGAGGATGTGTAATAACACTGTCTAGAACACTGTCATTGATATGCCTTATGTTAAGGATTGCAGCTAGTGATGAAAACTATCCCAAGCGAAATATTACATCTCAAACTGAACATACTACCCATTCTATGAATAACATATAAATAACATACAACAGCAGTAATTGCCCTAAGGGGACAGATACAGTTGTTTGAACTGAATTGAATGCATTAATTTGAGTAAGTCTTTAAGTAAAGAAAGAGCAAGTGGTTATCTTACCAAAAGCGGTGGGTGACATTTCTTTCATGATAGCACGGTACTCCAGGGCCGGGTACAGAGACTTCAGAGAGGAGGTGGGTCTATCAGGCCCAACACAAGCCTGGTTGCTGGGACCTAGAGTAGGGGGCAGAGAGACATTCCCATCATCAAATCAGGATTCTTTACAAAGATGAAACCCTACTATTCCAATGTTCATTTGATACACAACCCTCTCAGTTGATTCATGACACTTCTGATGGTTTGTCACAGTGACTAACCTGGGGCACAAGGTGAAGGGGGCTTGGACATGAGGGCTGCCCCAGCAGGGGAGGGAGGCTTGTTGCTTGTGTCTGAGTGAGAGGGGTCAGTGTTCTCCGGTGAGGGAGCGGAGCTGCGCTGCCGGGGCGAGCGGGCACTCCACTCCTCCAGACCACTAGAAGATGCTGCGGTGGCCGAGCTGCAGGTGGCACTAGCCTTACGGGGCTGGGGGGAGAGCGAGACATGGACCTCATTAAAAACACATGCCAGCTGCTGCAACACTTCAATACTGGACACTAGATTCATATGAACCAAATGTGGTACTATTGTCTTTCTAAGAAGGATGTCACTGAACTGCTCTTCAATCTTCCACGTTTTCTCTCACCTGGCGCGCCTGCTTCTCTTGGTCCTGGAGCCACTGCAGGTAGGACTCCCTGGCCACCTGCTCCTCAATGGCCTCGTTGGTGGCCTCCCAGTCCGTGGCTCTCTTCTTGTCCTCCAGCATCTGCTGCTCAATCCACGACTCCTCAGAGGTCTTTATAGCGTTCTTCATAAGTGACTGGTCTACATACTGCTGGGAGGGAGGGAGAGGACAGAGGTCACTAACTGGACATAAAACTGAAAAAAATCCATACAGTTACATATCGGGATATTATTTTTGATGATATATCGTATCGACAATATCATTTTTGTACTAGTTGGCTGGGCCTGCACCAAAACTCAATTTTTAAAATAGGGATCCAAACTCATTTTCTCATGGCTCACTCTCTTGTGATAGTGATTCACTCTCTTTTCTCAATCTCTCTCTCTCTTGTCCCTCTGCAGCAGACATATGGTGAGCAATATGCACATATAGAATCATGAGAATAGCATTACATATCGCATTGGCACCTAAGTATCGTGATAATATCTTATTGTGAGGTCCCCGGCAATTCCCAGGCCTAGGGGACAATGTGTAACGATCAAGTAACAATGTGTAACAAACAAGGCAATGTGTAACGAACAAGTAACAATGTGTAACAAACAAGACAATGTGTAACGAACAAGTAACAATGTGTAACAACCAAGTAACAATGTGTAACGAACAAGTAACAATGTGTAACGACCAAGTAACAATGTGTAACGAACAAGTAACAATGTGTAACGACCAAGACAATGTGTAACAAACAAGGCAATGTGTAACGAACAAGTAACAATGTGTAACAACCAAGTAACAATGTGTAACGAACAAGTAACAATGTGTAACGAACAAGTAACAATGTGTAACGAACAAGTAACAATGTGTAACGACCAAGTAACAATGTGTAACGACCAAGTAACAATGTGTAACAACCAAGTAACAATGTGTAACGACCAAGTAACAATGTGTAACGACCAAGACAAACTCTTCAGATCCTTCACACCTTATCAAGGAGATTTGACAAGTTGAGTCTGCTGGCTATCAAGAGAATGTTTCGCTATCTGTCTAGAAATGACTCCAGGTCTTTGATATCTTTGTCCATGCGTGCATTAGTAAGAGACAATCAGGACACTCAGAATTTAGCAAATGGAAAAACTGCCTCTAGCCTTTCTGGGAAAGCATGCCCGTTTCCTAATCTAAGGCTAAATGGAGATGGCTAGGTGTGTGGCCCTCTATGTGGGAGCTCCACCCATGGTAGACAACATGTCCTTAGCGCCTGAACTGTCCGACTGCACAGTCTGTTCCCCATAACGTCATGGTCCTCTGCCCTGCTCAATATGATGAATGAGACCAATGCACAAAGATCACAGCAAGTTCCCAACTAGCAACAACTCCTTAGGCCTACCGATAACATCTGATGTGCTTCTAAAGCACTTTGAGTACCCAAGATACCTCAACAGTGCCACCGTTATCTAGCTAGCACTTCATGACAACCGCAATGTTATGAAGCTGTTTACTGACAACAAATCACACTATTAAGACAATATGTTATTTATCTTACAAATTTGAAAATTAAAGAAAATAAAGTAGATAAGAGACTCTCCAACCACATTTATG
The DNA here is from genome assembly GCF_901001165.1 of Salmo trutta. NCBI lineage: Eukaryota > Metazoa > Chordata > Actinopteri > Salmoniformes > Salmonidae > Salmo > Salmo trutta. The sequence goes on along the minus strand of NC_042986.1, from coordinate 35,638,081 downwards.
TGTGGAATCAAAACATTGCCACTTCTAACTGGCTCAAACATCTGCCAACATTCAACCAATAGCAATACAAAACAGGAATCTTCAATAAATACGATATACAAACAGCTAATCTGTTGAGTGCTACAGTGGTTTTCCTGGTCAAGGAGCCCAGGCTAGTGTTTTCTAATTACTGTGGGGTCATTCACCATGATGTGCTGCTTGTTGATCATGGTAGTGTTATCATTAGGCATCTCAACACAAACAGCACAGTGTACTGCTAATAGGCTCCTCCAGAGAGACGGGGACATGTGGAATGTTGCCCCTCTCTGAGCTCAGCCTCCCTTCCTTTGATGTGTATGTGTTCTGAAAGTGGGACACTCCAGGCCACACGCTCTCGTCTCGCAGGGATCTTAAGCTATGATGACCCAAAGACTGTCACCTCTCTCCCACTTTTCCACTCTGACTGAGTCTGCCTGGCTGCCTGACTGTGTCTGGATGGACCCATGGACGTCATCCATTTCGTCAGGGGAAAGTCACAAGATCTCCGAATGATTCAGTTATGAAAGATTTCAATTGCACTATTACACAACCAACGCAGCATCCAAAAAGCCTTTATAACTTTATGCGGCTAATCAATTAAGTCAAATTTGATAACAACCACCTGTTTAAGACAGGAAAAGGCAATGGAACCGATAACAACACTAACAGCAATGCTAGCCAGCTGCTAATTGGTTAATGTCAATAAATCAAATAATCATGAACTCAACTTAAACTGCTCGTCACTGAAATGACACTGCAATGTGAGATGTGTCTGTGACTCAGAGGCAATGCAGGCTGCCAGCTGGAACATGTCAATGCACTGAAAAGCAACGATTAGGCAAGAGTGCTTTCAAACAATCATTTAGCGTGACAGAGGGGTCAACTGAGTCACACACAGGAAGAAGACAGTCACACCATCGTAAACTGGGCCAATATCCATAGCATCGTAAATCAAGGTGAATCAAGGAGAATCAAGGTGAACCAATTAGAATCAAGGGAACCTAATGAAATTCTCCAGAACGCACATTTAACCTTTATTCTGACAGGGAGCCATGCTGAGACCAAGGTCTCTTATAGATGAGCCTACATAACACTACCACTTGTCCTCAAATGACATGTTTTATACATCTAAATACTGTTTTTATTTTCTAGTAATGTAAGAGACCTGGTGAATGCACCAATTTGTAAGTCGCTCTGGATAAGAGCGTCTGCTAAATGACTTAAATGTAAAATGTAAATGTAACAACCACAAGGATATATTGCCCATTTCAGTGTTAAATCCTAAAGACAAGATGTAGGTACCCACCCCTGGTTTTAAAGCAGGAAGCCCAAGGCCTACTCCAATTGTCGCTTTGTTGGGGTTCACCACAGAGTTGTAGTGAATGTTACGATGGTAGCTGACTCTGATTGGTTCGTCATTGTTTTGATGAATGCCATGGAACGTGTTGATTGGTTCTGGAAGAGAAAAAAAAGAGTTTAACAGAACTACGTGATCAATGTAGTGCACTACTATGGCCACACTTATTCAGAAGATATTCCATTTAAAACACTAATGTCCAAATTGTCTAGATTTTAATCAATAATAAAATGGCAGTTCTGTTTGAAAAACAGTCCAATTACTCACAGGAGTACCTATTAGTAATCTCTCTCAAGTAGGCCTATACGTCAAAGGCCATAAAACTCAAAACTTAAACTGTGTACAGTAATAATAATATATTCTATTTAGCAGTCACTTTTATCCAAAGCAATTTCGTCATGCTTACATAAATCTTTACGTATGGGTGATCCTGGGATTCGAACCCACTACCCTGATGTCTCAAGCGCCATTGCTCTACTGACTGAGTTACAGAGGACCTACCAGAGGACCATTAGCTCTGATAATAATGCACCTGGCATGGCCCACTGCTGAAAAACACACCTGTGCCCTCCTGGTAAACTTCCACTGGTCGATTGTACATCTCTGCCATAGCCTGCATCTCGATATGGTTCCCGTGGCAGTTGTTTTTCCTCTTCCTGTTGATGTACGTGGTGAAGTCTTCTGTCACGTAGTTCGAAAAGTAGTCTGCATTTTTCGTCTGAAATTAGAGAACACATTTCCATTATGAAAAATCCCAACAGGTGAAATCTGCCTGGTAACCAAAAAAATAAGAAAACTTACCAAGTAGTCCATGCAGTGTTTACGGACAACTTCATGCATATCTTGGTCTCCATATACTTGATCAGCTGCAAACAAGAGGGAATTAGGTGTTACAACAAAATGCAACATACATCTTTCTGACGAAGGCTAGATCAAATTAATACGTATGAAGTAGCATATGACTGACAAAGTATGATTAATGCAGTTGTATGTAATTTACAGTACCAGTCAAACATTTGGACACACCTACTCATTCAAAGGTTTTTCTTTATTTTTACTATTTTCTACATTGTGGAATAATAGTGAAGATATCAAAACTATGAAATAACACATTTGGAATCATGTAGTAACCAAAAAAAAAGTGTTAAACAAATCAAAATAGATTTGAGATTCTTCAATGTAGCCACCCTTTGCCTTGATGACAACTTTGCACTCTTGGCATTCTCACAACCAGTTTCTCCTGGAATGATTTTCCATCAGTCTTGAAGGAGTTCCCACATATGCGGAGCACTTGTTGGCTGCTTTTCCTTCACTCTGTGGTCCAACTCATCCCAAACCATCTCAATTGGGTTGAGGTTGGGTGATTGTGGAGGCCAGGTCATCTGATGCAGCACTCCATCACTCTCCTTCCAGGTCTTGGTTTTGGGTCATTGTCCTATTGAAAAACAAATGATAGTACCACTAAGCGCAAACCAGATGGGATGTCGTATTGCTGTGGTAGCCATGCTGGTTAAGTGTGCCTCGAGAATTCTAAATCCCCACACCTCCTCCTCCATGCTTCATGGTGGGAACTACACATGTAGAGATCATCTGTTCACCTACTCTGCATCTCACAAAGACACAGCGGTTGGAATCAAAATCTGAACTCATCAGACCAAAGGACAGATTTCCACCTGTCTAATGATCATTACTTGTGTTTCTTGGCCCAAGCAAGTCTCTTCTTCTTATTAGTGTCCTTCAGCAGTGGTTTCTTTGCAGAAATTCGACCATGAAGGCCTGATTCACAGAGTCTCCTCTGAACAGTTGATGTTGAGATGTGTCTGTTACTTGAACTCTGTGAAGCATTTATTTGGGCTGCAATTTCTGAGGCTGGTAACTCTAATGAACTTATCCTCTGCAGCAGAGGTAACTCTGGGTCTTCCTGTCCTGTGGCGATCCTCATGAGAGCCAGTTTCATCATAGCGCTTGGTTTTTGCATCTGCACTTGAAGAAACTTTCAAAGTTCATTAAATGTTCCTAATTAACTGACCTTCCCGGCTTAAGGTGATGATGGACTGTCGTTTCTCTTTGCTTATTTGAGCTGTTTTTGCCAAAATATGGACTTGGTCTTTAACCAAATAGGGCTATCTTCTGTATACCACCCCTACCTTGTCACAACACAACTGATTGGCTCAAATGCATTAAGGAAAGAAATTCTACAAATTAACATTTAACAAGGCACACCTGTTCATTGAAATGCATTCCAGGTGACGACCTCATGAAGCTGGATAAGAGTGTGCAAACTTGTCATCAAGGCAAAGGGTGGCTACTTTGAAGAATCTCAAATATAAAATATATTTTGATTTGTTTAACACTTTTTTTGGTTACTACATGATTCCAAATGTGTTATTTCATAGTTTATGTCTTCACTATTATTCTACAATGAAGAAAAATGTAAAAATAAAGAAAAACCCTTGAATAAGTAGGTGTCCAAACTTTTGACTGGTACTGTAATCAATATGAATCTATAGGACTATTTTATTAAAGCAGGTGCAAATGCTTTATCATCAGTATTGCACATTTGAATGCATAAGATGGTAGATTGACTATAAAGGGGTATTTTGGCGGGCTTTCTCTTTGGTTGCATCCCCAGCTATAAGTGATCTATATAGAGATATGAGTTGAGTCACTTGTATTATCCACATATGTAAACAAAACTAAAAGGTTTCCTCTCCACAGACCCCCCTTTCCTCAACCAGCGCAAAATATGCAAATGAGCACAAGTTTCAGTCTTCATTCCGGCAAGTCACATGGTACTGTAAGCCGCAAAGATTCTGAGAAACTCTTAGTCAATTTCCTCTTTCTCAGCATCAACCTGCTTAACCAGGGCAGGAACAGAAATACATTTAGCAAAAATGTTTATGGAAATAGAATAACAGTAAAACCTATCTTACTTCCCACCACCAAACATATTTTTTAACTAAATAAAGATATCTATAATGCAAACTAAAAAGAGTAAACAGCCTCAATGTTTTAACCTGAAGGATGGTGACTAAAGTCTTTGAAAAATGTCAGTTCCAACAACTGTCAGTGCCATAATGTCAATATTGACAACGTAGTCTTGAATTTCACTACAAAAAAAAAAGTGTTTTGAAGCTTGTGTATGACTAGCACAAAATATTCTAGTTCCCTTGTGACTGAATGTTCTCATGGCAAGATGTGGCACTGACAACACTCCAAGTGGCTAGTGTTGGATGGAGGGCACATTTTCTGGCAGGTCCAGTTTGTCATTATGCCTCAGCAACACGCCTGAATGAGCTGCTCATGGTGTTCCTGACCTTCAACATGTTCCTCACTGTCACTCTGGACAGAGTCAGATTTAAACAAATAGGCCTACAATACATAAAGATTGACACAAAGGACGACAGTTCAAGGTTCAAATACAGATGTATGGATGTTTATCATTCAGCAGCCTGTGACCTACTGGTTTAAAGAAGTGGTGGAGAATTAGGTGAGAAGAGACGAGTCACATGTTTGACTGCTTTCAGTACCCAATTCCCCGATGAGGTTGAGATGTAATGGTCTATGAACCAAGTTGACTCCAGTGAAGTATGACATGGACAGGTGTAGGAGGGCTGTTTGAGATGGGGATTACCCCCAAACCCATTGGTGTAAATCTGACTCATCTGCCAAAAATCCCATTCTCATGAGATCTTTCCACTGCACGTTTCAGTTCTGAACAAAACAGAAAGGACTAGGACCTCATTTAATTATGTGGTTGTTTTGTCATGTAGCCTTCAGTCATTTTCTAAAATAACTAAAATCATCAATGAAGAGTACAAAGGGTGATTCCACGCCAGCAGGAGCAGAAAACATTTTTGGTATCTCAGATTGTTCTGGTAATTCTCACATAAACTTCATTAGGAGGAAGGATGTTTGAAATGCTTTTTACATTTGTATCACAAACCATTTTTTAGAAAATCCATGATGAAAGTGTCTGTTTTAAGCCCTTTTTAGACCCGTACATGTAAGACCCTCTGATCTGTGAACTGTACACAATACAGACATCTTTGTGTCATTATATTCCTTATAGCAGTGGACACCATCCTTTTCTGAGTACAGTTCACTTTTGCAGTCAAAAAGCAAGCAGAGATCTACCACTCAGACTTTTTTTTTTTAATATTACTTACATTTTTTTGTTTATTACTATTAACCTAATAAAACAGTTCTATGTGAATGAGGTTTGTGCAGTAGGCCTAATACATTATCACAGCATATTGGCTATATGCCTGGCCTGACAATATTGTTCTTCTCAGACCATATTCTCAGACCATATTTCAAAACTCAAGCTTTGATTACAAAATAGATCAGTTGGTGTAGCACTTGCGAGGCACAGCTGAGCATAAATGTAAATAATTATATGTTTTATTTTAATGGACTGATGGTACCTGCATCTAATGGTCATGGTGCTTTCAAGACAACTGAAAAAAACAAGGTCAAATCATGATGTCAGTGATCTTCAGGTTGGAGGTCTAGAAAGATGCCACAGTTTCTGACATTGAATTCCGAGTTGGATGACCGTTCAAAACCATTTTTCCCCAGTCGGATCTCGCCCCCTCCTCCGAGTTCCCAGTTGTCTTGAACACGACATTAGTCTCAGTGGAGGGCGGGCGAGAGCAGCATAGGGTCCGCCTCTCACGGCCCCTGCTCTCTCCTTCCTATGGTGAGACTGACCAGAGAGAGGGGACAGCTTCTTCCACCTGATGGTGAACTCCAGTCGCACCGAATCTGCCTCATGCACAAATTCATGTAGTTTCTATGACCAAATAAAGTGAAATAATCCTCTCTATTGATATAGACAGGATAAGCTGCTAATAATAATAATAACGCAGGACTATCGATACTCTTGGCTACTGATTCATAGCAGCGTGAGTGAAAGTAGTGAGAAGCATGTTTTGTAATAGTGTTGAAAAAGAACAGTGTTGACAGTGCTGAACACGTTTTTTAACATGAACTCACTCATAAAATACAGCAGCTCTTTGCTGTATTCTTTGAGTCTCTCCGTGGTCATGGTTTTAAAAGTGATTAAATCTTAGTTAGTTAGTTAGAATCAAACTTTGCTGTGGCCGGGGTTGTGGAAGCTCTGTTGGGACGGTGATATGCGCTATCCAATTGGGCAGTGCGTAGGAGCACTTCATTTAGCCACAGATCTCCCGGTCCACTGGGTAAGTGGAGTCTTTTCAGACAAATTAAATGGTTCAAAATAGGAACACTTTGCTTACCCGGTGCGCAGGGCTTCTGAATCAAGTGCACCTACCGCCAACAGTGCAACACAAATAAAATATAAAAAAGAGCACAAGCCTTTTATCACAGCCTTTATCGTTGGCTTTTCTACAGAAATGTTTGGTGATCAACTAGGAATGCCTTGAAGATTGACCGGTTGGTGACCCCTGCCTTATAGTGTGCTCCAACATACATTCTGAAATACACATTTTCACATTAATTTATTCAACATTACAACTATTAGTATGAATATCATAAAACGACCCTTTTTGACTTAACTTGTTTGTTTTTTTGTGGAAGAACATAGTCTTCAAACTTCAGAGTGAGTTCTCTGGTACTTATAATGATATGCCCCATTTTGACCATAGAATGCACACCGTGTATAGCAAACATTAAGAAGACCTTCCTAATATTGAGTTGCAAAGGTAAATTACCCTGACAGATGAAAATGCACATCATTTACTTACTTAATTCAATTATCAACGAAATTGGCTAATAAATAGCTTAATGCATGGCTGGCTATTACTGCCTGCATTTTTTCCAGACACAGATTTAGATGAAGGAAGTTGAATTCACTTGACCCATGTATTGTTTCACTTGATAGAGGAGCAAATCAGAATGAGTTTTCCCCCCACAAAAGGGCTTTATTACAGAAAGAAGAACTCCTCAGTTGTAGATTGAACAACAATGACTAGCTACGGATTCATAAATTATGTTTGGAGATGAGTAAGTGAGTGAGTGAAAGAGATCCTCGCGTGTCTGTCTTGGGAATGAGAGCAGAGGAAGAGCCATGTTATAATCCAATCGTTGCAACAGGCTCAACCGATACCCCGCCCGTCTCTTTACAGACAGAAGAAATAGCCAACAGTCATTTAGCACACACAGTGCTTCACACTGTTTGAATGAAAGAGAGATGTGTGTTGGCAGCTGAAATTGTTTTTTTGTTCCTCTTCTGATCATGGACAATAAAAAAAAATATTTAAAAAAATAGACTTGTGTCATAATCATATTTGGAAAATTCATATCAGTTACAATACTTGTTTTGTCCGAGTACTCGGTACATGCCTACCATTTACCATTCACGGTGCTCATAAAACAGATTAAAACGGATTAGAACTTCAGAATCACTCCGGAAATGTGATGTACTTGTAGAGTATATTGTTCTAAACAAAACCTCTTAAAATGAACAATCTAAAAAAGGGAAGTCTGAGATATATTATTCATGTTGAATAGATTCATGTGTAAATGTGTATTTCAGAATGTAGACATACTCCATATGTTAGAGAACAGTATAAGAACTATGACACCGAGATGTATCATGTACGGATCACAGGGTCTTACAGGAGGCATGAATATGTCTGAAAAGGGGCCTAAAATGGTGACTTTTATCATGATAAAACAGAAGAAAATAGTAATACAAATGCAAAAAAAAAAAAGAATGGCAATAAGTTTCTATGTGAGAATTGCCAGAACAATCTGAGATACTGTACCAAGAATATCACCCCAAAGGAACCTAACAGTGTTCTATGGGTATGGTTGGTGAATATGATGAACTGGGGTTTGATGCCTGTCAGAAAACATGACCAGGCAACTGGTCAATGAGGAGGAGACTGACAAGAAAAACGGAAGAGGAAGAAATTCTATGTGCAAGATTACTGAGAAAAGAGCTGAATAGATAGGCTACATTTCACAAGAAGAGACCAACACCACACAGAGAACCAGAAACCACATGCATACTAGCTACAACCAAGCGATAATGCAATGCTGGTAAGTAACCAATGAGTGCATTTCTAAGAAAGGGGCAGGGCTCTATGCAGATCTAGAGACAGGCAGATTAGTTAGGTTCCTACCCTGCTGGTCTGTCAACGGTTGATAAAGTTTATCTAAATTATGCATAAATTACTCTTAAGTCACCCGTCAGTGGAGAACAAGCATGTGAATAAAGAAATCTGCTCTTCACTGGAATCATATCGGCGAGGCCTGACGTTGCTCCATTGTGTCTTTATGCAGCGAGTTGTGGAAAGATAGAAAAAACTCAGTCTGTAGTGTTTTGTCAACTCAAAACAGTATTAGAGTAGGCTGTAATAAGACATGCTACTAACAGATCCTTAGAGACTGCTTCACTCACTCTACTCTGGCCAGGAAACATAGTAAAAAGGGCTGATGGCAGACTCAACTCAAGAAGATGAGAGCAGATATTGAATGCCATGAACGGCCCTGTATTCATACCATTTCAGACACCACAGTTGAGTGGACATACCCTAAAAAGTTCTTCTTCTAGTTTTTTTTTAAGGTAGCCCTGCCAGTCAGATGCAGGTGAATCATGGCTACCATTGTTGATTATTTGCTACTGAATACTGACCCACTGATCCTGGAGGAGATGAGCACCACTGTCACAGTCAAAGGCAGAGCAGTGTAACCTATTTGACAATGATACTGCCAGGTTCCAGTGACCTGTTGTACTTGACCGGACATCTCCAACTTGAACTTTGCTCTTTAAACATAAACAGATCAATAGCCCCCTACCTATGTCAACTGCATTCAACATCTAATCACAGATAAGCCCTACCTGCCACCGTCTGATCTTTTGAGCTAAAATTACACTGCGGCCTCAATGCTCGCTTCAGTGTAATTCCTACCCAAATTAGACTTCCTCAATCAGGCTGCTAGGAATAAAACTGGATGAAAGATTGCTTAAAGCCTCAATTGTAAGGGCTTATCCTGTCATTACACCCCTTTATCTCGAACTATGTCTTCACCTTCATCTAACAGTTCAGAAGCATTTCAATATGGAAAAGTTCAAACTTACTAGCTCTGAATTACTAAGCCCGGTGTGTGAGTCTAGGGGGGGACGTCCCACGTGTTGTGTGTGTGTGTGTGTGGGTGCGTGTTGTCTGTACTATTGCAACTCATAAGAGCAATGTGCAATTGGGCAAAAGGGCAAAGTGAGCAATGTGTGAACTTCAAAATGTCCAAATTAACAATTATTACTTAAGATTACCATCACTTCTGAATCATAGTATGGCACAGAAGGCTTAAGGTCATGAATAGTGTATTGTGATCAGACTGACTCTGGGTAACATTTCAAAATTATAGTGGGGGGCGATCTCCAATCTTTCTCAATTTTTCAGACGGTCGTCTATGCTGGTTGGGATTATTGCAAAACTCTGCTTTTTCGGACCAGACAGACGAAAATGTGTAGACTCACTGTAACAGTAATTAAGCCAAAGGGCACCATCTCTAAGTTCACCAGTACAGTGTGCCTTCACATACAAAATTGTGACAATAGTGTTTATTTTTCTCTCGCTTAAAAAAAAAGAAGATCTTGCCAGTTGAAGTTTCACAGGTACTACTAGCTTCGCTCATGACCTCACTGTGTAAGGTCAAAGGCCACCAAATGTGCTGTCCTGACCGGTTACATGGGTAGTGTTTTGTGATCCTTATGAAATGTGCAGTCCTGAGACCTATAAGAAGCACAGGGTCAACACAATGATCGATGTCTTTGGAATGCACCACGGAAAATTCTTAACTCCAGTTTAGCTTCAAACTGCTCTACGTTTTTGAATAGACAAATAACATGAGATCCTTAGTGGAGCAGCTTCAATGTTATCAAAGCTCAGCCAGTAGCCTTCATGCCAGTCATTTTACTACTATGAAAATGTGAGAGCATAATATCTAGATGCTCTTGTCAGCCTTCAGGCTGTGTGTTCAGTGGCTTGGGGAGTTGCAGGTACAATCCTGAGCCTCCTGGGACACTCACTCACTTCGCAAAGAAAATATATTAACTGGCTTCTACCTCAGATTGTAGGCCAAGTTGTTAATACATTTTGTAAAACAGAGAGACCAGTCATAAACTTAATTTAGGCTATGTGGATTTGGAACTTTCTTTAACAAGTTTAGACTATTTTAAAGCCCCTCTGGGCTTATTAAACACCATGACAACGCACACGACTCTCTTCCTTACTGGAGACCCCGTTACCATGTCAACATTGTCAGTAAGGAATTTCAACCACACCTTGGCGCACAATGAAATCAAAGGACTGGGGAGAGGACTGCACAGAAGTCAATAACTAAGGCCTAAATGATAGCAGCAATATACAGGCACTGCAGGGTCCTAATGGAGGGGAACCCATCAATGTTGTCATGGGAAAAAGTGGGAATTGAGAAGAGGCTATGGGTCTATCAATCAAGCCTGATTCTCTGGATGACATCATTGTTGTTGTGCAGCAAGTATCCATGTTTGGATTCATGGACAGACAGTGCTAAACAAAAATACATTCACAGTGTAAAACACAGAGTACATGTTAACTCACACCTGTCTTTTCTCTGGATGCCAGACAGAAAGAATCTCAATCATTTTGTTTACTACCACAGACAGAGAAACATTTAACACAACCCGTTCAACACAACCCAGAGTCACATGCAGCTGGAATGTGTTTTGCATAATTTAAGGCTTTCTCCGACCGGTTCACTCACTCACTCACTCACTCACTCACTCACTCACTCACTCACTCACTCACTCACTCACCTGAGAAATGAGTTGACCTACAGTCTCCACACACACAGGTTTAACTTGTTTCAGCCCTAGCATGTTAATGTGTAATTCACATTCCTGTATAGGATTGTGACTAGTGATAGTATCACTCATACCTGAGAATGCCGCAAGGTTGGCGAGAATACTGCTGGAATGTTAATTGGTATAAAACCATGGCAATAGAATTAGTAGGACATTCTGATCAAAGCAATTCTCCATGGTATGTGAACTGTCAGACATATTTGATTGATATTTGATTTTCTTGTGCGATTGGCAACGAACAAAAACATACAAACTTTTGTTTGTATCTTAGGCACACACACAAAAAAAAAAGTTTTTTAATAATAAAGTTAGTGGAATTGGCCTGTGTGGAGAAGAGATAGTCCTGGGAATGATAAGTGCTAGGCAGGGACTGTTAGTTCTGGCTCATTGGCAGTGTGCGTTCCAGTCTGTTAATCAAGAAAGGGTAGGGATCAAAAGCACAAAGGGTCTAGACTAGAGCTCCTTTTGCACAAGTGTCCCACTACCAACCAATTATCACAAAACAGGCCCGATACTGATGAGAGAAAGACAGTGACAATTCATTTCTCCAATAAGTCCTCTCAATATTAGGGTCATTGCACCAATTCAGTGCATTTTGGGAAGTGTTTACATGTTTATTTTGTTTTTTTTTACATTCTGTCATAAAGAGCCGTTGAACTTAATAAAAAACCCGTTCTAATTTCAGCAGGTTAAAAGGGAAAAAGAATTACTACAGTAATTGCCTATTAAGTGCCAAATAAAACTAACAGGGTTGACGATGTCATCTTAAATCAGTCATGAATCCCCTTGTGACAGGAGGAATGGAAGCTTGTTGCATGCAACAGGGAGTTGTAATTGAATGCAAGCTTCACCCCCAAAAATGTATAAACATTTCTAACCTGTCCGTCTATGGGTAACAGGGTTGACGCGTTCTGCTCCACCACTCACGTTTTCCACCAGATAACACAAAACAAATAAACGACTGGCTAAACTGCTTTTACACTATGATTTGACTATTAGATGTTGCTTTTGAAAGAAAAAAAAAAACATTTGAAAAAAGGCATTGTTTCACCATATTAAAACAAAAGTTCAGTTCACAGAACAGGGTTGACTTTATAATGAGGGACAGACGTAAATGAATCACTAAACACATTAAATAAATAATGATCTTCAGAAATGACGGTCAAAGCAACAAAATAACTAGGACTTTACAATAACAGTGAAAACTGCGTGGTTTAAGTGGGTTAAAGTCTTCCTAGAAGTCACAGAGGGTGCACGGAGGGACACTTTAAAAAGTCTTTATTAATATTACAAATCTGATTGATTCAATTCTCCATGTTATCTAAAGGAAGAGAACTTTGTTTAATATAAAAGGCTTTTAAAATTCAACATTGGTGCACAATTTCTACTTAAAATATCACTATTTTTGTGGAATGACCCGTTAACCATTTTAATCTCACTGATATCAATTAAATGTATCAACCAAAACAATACCAATGAAGTTCTATTATTCTGGCGCCTGTGTCAGGAAAATATTAACAGAAAGCCTCGATGGTTGACCAGGTGATTAGCTGCCTGGGTCAGAGTGGCCCCCTCCCACATGTCCACACAAAGTTTACACACAGCTCTAATGTCAAGTCGATTTCCGGTATGCATTATTCTCTGCCAACACAGAGCAAGGAAAGGGAACAAAGTGACTGAAAATCTAAAATGAATGAAAGGAGGAGTGAGGGTATTGATAATAGTGAAGGTGAGCAAGAGAAAGAAGAGTAAAGTCAAGCAATGAGATGGGAGGAATAAATTAGTGGGAATGAGTAAGTACAGTAATGATTGAAAAGGGATGCTAGGGCAGGGCTCTGTAACCACGGAGACCTTTACCTTATTCCTGCACTAGGTCTAGTCGATGACAATGTCATGATGCCACTGGCCGATACAGACTGTCACACCATTTAGCGAAATGTGGACATGCAACATATCTACACACACATGATCTTGGGTTGCAAAAATGCTAAACTTAATTGACATGGGTAACTAGCCAATAAGTATAAAAGGTTGTGTTCTAGGACGGAAGACAAACAATTGTTCCGTGAACGTTAACTTGTTATGAAAGGAAATATATTTAGATTTTAGTCATTTAGCTTATCCAGAGCGACTAACAATTAGTGCATTCATCTTAAGATAGCTAGGTGAGACAACATATCACAGTAAGCTACTTTATTGAGAAAAAATGTACTATCAGTGCTTGTAGGAAAATATACTCTAAAAATACATTATTTTGTATTGTTGTAAAATTCCATTTCAATTCAGAAAGTAGGCTAAACCAAATTCCAATTTTTCCTAATTGAGAAACACTGGAGAGAAGAGGAATTGGAATTTCAGTATTCTTCCTGAATTGAATAGAATTCAAATTGGATTGCACCCTAACCCTCCTAATCAGCGATAGAAGGAAAATACACTTTAAAAAAAAGTGTGTGTGTGTGTGTGTGTGTGTGTGGGGGGGGGGGGGGGGAATACTCTTCTGCCTATATACTGAACAAAAATATAAACTCAACATGTCTTTAAAGTGTTGGTCTCATGTTCCATGAGCTGAAATAAAAGATCCAAGATCTTTTCCATACGCACAAAAAGCTTATTTCTCTCAAACTTTGTGCACAAATTTGTTTAAATCCCTGTTAGTGAGCATTTCTCCTTTGCCAAGATAATCCATCCACCTGACAGGTGTGGTATATCAAGAAGCTGATTAAACAGCAGGATCATTACACAGGTGCACCTTGTGCTGGGGACAATAAAATGCCACTAATTTGATTTGATTTATTAAAATGTGCAGTATTGCCATTGCATTTTATGGCAATTTGATACCGTGACGAGATCTTGAGGTCCATTGTCGTGCCATTTATCTCCCGCCATCACCTCAAGTTTCATCCTGATAATGCACAGCCCCATGGTGCAAGGATCTGTACACAATTCCTAGAAGCTGAAAATGTCCCAGTTCTTCCATGGCCTGTATACCCACTCAGCATGTTTGGGATGCTCTGGATTGAGGTGTTTGACAGCGTGTTTCAGTTCCCGCCAATATCCAGCAACTTCGCACCGCCATTGAAGAGGAGTGGGACAACATTCCACAGGCAACAATCAACAGCCTGACCAACTTTGTGGAAAGGACGTGTCGTGCTGCATGAGGCAAATGGTGGTCACACCAGATACTGAATGGTTTTCTGATCTACGCCCCTACATTTAAAAAAAAAAAAAAGGTTTCTGTGACCTACAGATGCATATCTGTATTCCCAGTCATGTGAAATCCATAGATTAGGGCCTAATGAATTTATTTAAAATTGACTGATTTCCTTATGTGAACTATAACTCAGGAAAATCTTTGAAATTGTTGCATGTTGCGTTTATATATATATTTTCAGTGTAGTTTAGCTTAGTTAAGCCATAAGACATCACAGTTCAGAAGTCAGTAATCAATGATGCTAAGGATTTAAACATCTAGGTAAATTATACTCAGTGGACAGGGGGAGATATACCGCTTTACAAAAAGTGTGTTGTGGGTTAGATAGTCCAATGCTTTTTCTCAGGAACTCCAAATGTGATCTGGCCACATATGAAACCAAAGCAGAAAGTACAGCATTGAGAAATCCCCACCACAACACATCAGGTGTGGACAGGGGTGAATTACCGTCAAATACTACTCACATTTACACCACTGATGTAGAAAAACCCACCAGCATGTCGTCTGTGTATTATTGTTACATGTTGATGGCGAAATTCATTTCTATGAAATGAAACTAGTTTATGGCAAAACTTTACACTGAAGCGAAGGGAGACCTTTTTGACTTCACCTGAGAACCCTAGTTTCAAGTGAGGTGACTAAAAGAGCGTATTGCTGGGAGAGGAAGAGTGCAACATTACAATAACCCTTATTCAAAGATGGAATAACCATCAGTTGAGTGATATGTTGTAAAGCACACACAGTTGATGAAAAAGAAAACAGGTTGTTTTACTGTTTACATCTTCTCTTTAGCTAGGCCTGTTTCCAGATCAAAGAAAAATATTAACCAGAAAAACAAAGGCAAACACCTGATGACTTAAAACTAAAATAACAAACCTCCATCAGACTTCCAAATAATTTAGTGGAATGTTTTCCCATAGAGTGAAAAGAAACTAGGCCAGTCTTTTTGAGCACCTGGCTGAAGGGAAAGCGCTAGCCTCATTTCAGGACTGCTCTTATATAAGCCCATTCTTGTTCAACTATCCCAATTGTTTGGGAATGGATTGATTTCACACCTGAAGTACTGGGAGTGTGAAGAGAAATGTAACTGGTGTGAATTCATAGATGTAGGTCAATATGAATGTGGTTTCCATCCGAGCCTAAGGTTAATAACAAAGCTATGAGATCCAGATATGAGGAGCCATTCTCAGCCTGTTCTGACACCTGCAGGTGGCCGGGTCATGGCTATGCTCAATCGACAGAACACATTCAGGGAAACAATGCATTTTTTTCACAACAATGCATAAAAAAATGCAACAAAATAATGACAAAAATGAAACCCTTACAAAGTAGGCCTAAACAACGTTTTTTGGGTCAAGAAAAAAAATACACAGAAGTAATTCATTTTTTAAAAACACCAACTAGAAGCATTAGAATTGGCCCTGTGCTTTTTAACAGGGTTCATACAGTCACAGCGTCATAGAATCCACTATGAAAAACCATGGTAAAGTAGCGCCATCTAGTGTCATAAACGGAAATTGGTTGGCATTGCTCTTTACCAAATTATACCTTGATTTAGTTCAATGTCAGGTAGACAAAATGTAGGCTAACGATACCAATGTCAAAAACGTGTACATAACATTCAAGCTCCTTCATGGAGTCCATTACTGACATTCTTTCAAAATTCTTTCCACATTTCATTGGAGCATTTCACATCACTGCATTCTTTACCAGGAAGTAGGTTGGTAATCTTTGACATTGTGTAGGTAAATTAATTGATCTCTATATTTATAAAGCCCTTTTACAAAAACTCCCACTGTACCTTACATCATTAATAACCTTAAGACATATGAATTACCACATCCAATCTCAGGGATGGTTAATTCTGGAAATTCCTTCGGTCTCTACCGAGTTAGGTAAATCAGCTTTTCTGGGGTTTTTTGCACTGTATTTGAGGAACAAAATTCTCTTAAATTTGCTTATACATCTGCATTGCTTGCTGTTTGGAGTTTTAAGCTGGGCTTCTGTATAGCACTTTTACATCTGCTAATGTAAAAAGGGCTTTATAAATACATTTGATTTGACGTTTCGGTGCCTCTAGGGCAAAATAGACTTGTGATTGAGGACCTTATTACTGATTGTTTTTGTTTTTTTTATGACCGTGTTTAGTTTCCGTTTGCATTTCGTATTTGATGCAGTTTAGTAATTTTTGTAATTCAGGGCTCTTCTGTAAAAGAGACCTTGGTCTCAGTATGACTCCCTGGTCAAATAAAGGTTTAACAAATGATCAGCACATCTTTGCTGCAGGTTTTATGTTGGATTGATCGAGTTCAAAGACAAGGCCTGGGTCCATTGGAGGGCAAATGAGAAGGCTGTCCACTTACCGACAGCTCTGAAGAGACATGCTCCATCCTCTTTCATTTTTTTAATGACGAAGCCTTTCTTTTCCCCAAGCGCTTTCTCAAACCAGTGCTCCTGCTGAGAGAAATAGAAAATCTGTAATTCAATGCAATGGGTTATACAGGCAGGTCTATCCGACTACCATAGGAGGCAACCTTACATTAACGTCTCAAGTGAGCTTGTTGAAGTATTTATGGAATAACATTCCGAGTGCAGATTAGGCTAAAATAGAGTTTTAGCTACACATTTGTTTACAAAGTCTCCAATGACATGAAAGCAGACCTGTGTGCCAGTGTGAGGTTGACGCCCTCTAGAGGGGTAACAACCGAAACTTGCTCAAATCATTGAATCATTTCATCCAACTAGGGTTGAGCGATATCCAGTGGTGTAAAGTACTTAAGTAAAAATACTTTAAAGTACTACTTAAGTAGTTTTTTGGGGGTATCTGTACTTATCTATTTATATTTTTGGCAACTTTTATTTTACCAAATTCCTAAACAAAATATTGTACTTTTTACTCAATACATATTTCCCTGACACCCAAAAGTACTCTTTACATTTTGACAGGAAAATTATCCAATGCACACACTTATCAAGAGAACATCCCTGCTCATCCCTACTGCCTCTGATCTGGCGGACTCACTAAACACAAATGCTTGTTTGTTTGCAAATTATGTCTGAGTGTTGGAGTGTGCCCCTGGCTATCCGTCAATAAAAAAAACTAGAATATTGTACCTTCTGGTTTGCTTAATATAAGGAATTTGAAAGTATTTATACTTTTACTTTCGATACTTAAGTACATTTTAGCAATTCCATTTACTTTTGATACTTAAGTAGATTTAAAACCAAATACTTTTTGACTTTTACTCAAGTAGTAGTTTACTGGGTGACTTTCACTTTTACTTGAATCATCTATTTAGGGATATTTACTTTCACTCAAGTATGACAATTGAGTACTTTTTCCACCACTGGCAATATCCAGATTTTCACACGTCATACTGTTTCTTTACCATACCGGGGTATACGATATTACCGGAAGTGCACACAACGGAGCTATTTAAAAAAAAAAACCTGCACAACACAATTGAGGTAATAGGGATCTTGATCCAGGAGGGGATTGAATGTCTCTGCTGTAACCATGAAGCTTGATCACAACATCTAGCCACTTCGCTAGCAAGTTAGCAAACCAAATGCTGGAGCCCTGAGCTGGATATTATTTATTTGACATCTTAGATTTCTTATAGTTATACTTAACTTATAGTTATAAACAGTGGCGTAGCACACATCCCCACTGCCCCCGCGAGGTGGGGATGCCCCCAACCTCCCCAAAAAACGGTATTGAAAATCCTATGGTCGGTAATTCAAAATCCCCCGGTATACAGTGGAAATGGTATATCTGCCAAGCCTAAGTCAAAATGAATGAAAGAAATTCCTTGTTTACCACACCATTACATGAACATGTCTGTTTCCAACTTATGTAGGCTAATTCATTAATGACAAGTTGTATTATTACGTTTGTCCTTTTCTTACCGAGAGGTAAAATACAAATATCCTCAAATGTCTTCAAAGCCAACCGTATGAGTAGTAAGCCTATTAAGCACAGCCTTGGCTTAGTCTATTCACTTTATTCAAATCGATGTGCAACCTATTGCAATTATTTCTTCCTTTTTAAGCAAAGGCCTAGGCTACATGGTTTAAAAAGACATTGTTTGTAAACAATTGTGTAAAACAAACTTTGCCAATATTTTGGGTTATCATGGAGTATAACAGCTGTACTAAGTTCATGAGTATGTTCATGGCATTTTGATTCTTGAATAATCAAATAGAACTAGGCCTACCATTAATGGACATGACCACTGAATAGCAGAAGTAGGCTTACTATTGCTGATTGAACAATTAAATAGGCCTACTTTCTGCGATGCAAGAACTTAAAATTCCTGGTTTATTAAATAGCATCCCTGATTTGTCACTAAACAGCCTAGATATGTTCATAATGATGACAATTCTGTCAGAATAAGAAGCTATGATGAATTTCAGGAATAGACTTATTCGAGATCTTTGAGCAACTGTAGAATCTGTAAATGTAATGCTAGCTTAGCCCTCTTTTTTAAGGGATGAATATTACTTGTTTGCCTACACTAGCTTTAAATGCTACCACATCATATTTAGCCAAAGAGATATTGCTATCATGTAGCCTAATGCCATTTATTGACTAGCAGTAGATCAAACAAACTGCTATTTGCATGTGAAAATAGAATGGGATGCATTTGCTCCATTGTTTGTGACGCTGATAGTATGCACATCGTGCAGAGACTGTCTTTACTGTTAAGGCTTAATCGAAAGATGCTGCATTATGACACCTGGTACGTAATAAAAACAAATGACTGGCATACAAAAAAAGCTAGCTAGCTCATTATTTCTCCAAACTTTGAATACTTTCACATTCCATTTTAGATGATGCCTGAATTGATGTGGTTGACAGAACAGACCTGGATGGAGAAAGCAAATAACTAGTGACATTCAAAACATATACGTTTTACCCACTACTCCCAAACGGGTCATTTCTAGAACGCCCATTTAAAACCAATGTGCTACTGGTATTGCTTTATTTTGCAAAAAAAAAAAGTAGCTGTGTGAAATAAACAGTAAGAATTGTTCATATAAATGTTCATTTAAATGGCTAGTTGCGGGACGAAGGTAGTGGTCACCCTGGAGGCCATGAGCTGAACTAATGAACTACATTTTACACAGCATTACCTGCTCCACTGTCGCTGGGTCCTCAGACTGCAGTCTCGATGCGTTCTCGTATTCATCTTCACTGTTGTAACCCGCTCCTTCCTCCGAATCAGCACTGGGACCTCCACCGCCACCTCCAGCTACGCCGGGTGTTCCACCACCGGCCACCCCAGAGCAGGTTGCTTGTCGTCGCCTTTTACTCAGACCAGGCCCCGAGCAACAACTTCCAATTCCCCCACCACAACCAACGCTGCCTGACAGTTCTCCGCGTGTCCCAGCAACGCATGGTATTCCTCCAGTCCCATTACCATCCCCAGGTCCAACAGGAGACCCTGAAACCACGGGAGGGGGAGAGGCCTGCTGCGGCCGAGAGCTAGCTTCGTTCCGTCTATCCTCCCTTGTCGAAGGTGGAGCGGCTTGATAGGACCATGGTGGCGGCGAGGCCCTCGGTCTTGCACCTGTACGACCTCCGTGTGGATGTTGATGTGGGTCAGAGCCACTCCTTCTGTCAGTCTCGTCCGGGTGGTCCGAAACACCGACACTCGAGTTCGGCTTCTTCTTCGGAAGAATCGTCATGGTTGTCTGTTAGGGAGGGGGTCAACGGGGTGACGATTCCTTCTTTCCAGAATGTAGCTAGTAGGCCAACTTTGCCGTTAAGGCCGTCTGTTTTTGTGCAATATTCGACCTTAAACACTTAGGTTACAAAATATATCGATATCATCTGTTATTGGCTTTGTTTTCTGGGGATAGCTAGCTAGTTGAACAATAACAAACCGTCTCCCTCTTCCCGTCCTCCAAGCTCTCCATTCCCCACAAAACATCAACACAGATCTGACGACACAGGAACGTCACTTCCCTTGCAAGAGCTTTTTTTCAGGGTCTGTGCTACTCGGGATCCTTGGGACGTCCATACCCCCCCATTGAAGTTGACGTTTAAAAATGGTTAAGGTACGGTTATGAAAGGTTTATAGTTGAGGGTAGGGTAGGATAGGGGTTAGGTCTGGACGTTTTCCTTCGTCAATGGTCTTTCTGGGCCGTCACTAGTTACCACAGCCCCAAAGTCAAAAACCCTGCCCATTTCTACAATTTATCTTCTTAAAATTGGATTTTAAACCTAACCTTGACCTTAATTTTAACCAAACAGCTAACCTTATACTTAACCCTAACCTTAAGTTAAGACTGAAAAGCTCATTTTAGTTTTTATGAATGTTTACCATATAGCCACTTTGGGTGTGGTAACTAATGGAAACGCTCTTTGTGGCATTTTAATGATAATGGAGAACAAATGCAAATAATGTATAGATTATAATGGAAAATATAAATATTACCAGAATTTTTTTCTTTCTTTATTAATCCAGGTGTCATTGATTAAATGTTTGTTTTTTCCTGCAAGAGACCACAGTAAATGTTTGCTGGACATATAATTACATTTTAGTAATTTAGCAGATAGTCTCATCCAGAGCAACTAGGGTTATGTGCCTTGCTCAAGGGCACATTGACAGGTTGTTCGCCTAGTTGTCTTGGGGATTCAAACCGGCAACCTTTTGGTTCCTGGCCCATCACTCTTAACCGCTAGGCTACCTGCCGTCCTATAATAATCATGTGTTACTATTTTTGGACTCATATTATGAATAAAATAATTAGATAAAATGTGTGTTTGATTTTAGTATCTGTATGCACGTATTCCTAATGCAAATTCCAGCAATTTAGCCTAATTAAATCTACCCTCAGAAGAAGAGGCATTTTGGAAAATCCATATGATGACAATTGGCATGTGTCATGATTAGTTGTTATTTTTTCTGTTCATAAAGCCTTCTTTGCTTTATTTGAGTGATTGGGAATAGGGGCCCCATGGGATGGCAATTGCTTCAGCATTCACCTCTGAAATAGTAGGTCTAATAAAACAAATTAAATACTCACTTTTTGCCAAGATGTTTAGATATGCTCCAAGCCCCACTGCACAAACCTTACTGTATGTAGTATTGTTGATGTTGTGAATGTGCATAGTCTATATTTACCCTGTTGGGCCTACAATACATGGTTGAGGTGGGTCATCACATCTCTGATCAACTGAAGTTCTTTATGGAAAAATAAAGTATAATAAACAACAATATGAACGCGACATGCAACAATTTCAAAGATTTTACTGAGTTACAGTTCATATAAGGAAATCAGTCAAATTAAATAAATAAATTAGGCCCTTGTCTATGGGTAGGGGTGCAACCATGTTTGGGCCTCGCAGTGGAGGTTCCTCGGAGGAGGAAGGGGAGGACCATCCTCCTCAGTGAATTTCAGAAAGAAAAAAAATGAAACATTAAAAAAGTTATACTTTTTTGATAAAACTATACTAAATATGTCACCAAATAATTGATTAAAACACACTGTTTTGCAATGAAGGTCTACGGTATCCTTGACAGCACTCTGTAGGGTAGCACCATGATGTCGCTGTTTGGACAGCTAGCTTCCGTCCTCTTCTGGGTACATTGACTTCAGTACAAAATTTAGGAGGCTCATGGTTCTCACCCCCTTCGATAGACTTACACAGTAATTATGACATCTTCCGGAGGACGTCCTCTAGCCTATCAGAGCTCTTGTAACATGAACTGACATGTTGTCCACCCAATCAAAGAATCAGAGAATTAATCTAGTACTGAAAGCATAAGCTACAACTAGCTAATACTGCAGTGTGTAAAATGTGGTGTTTACGTGTGATCAGGGGTGTATTAATTCTGCCGATTCTGTTGAAAAACGTTTCTTAAAGGGAAGCAAACGGAACAAAACAGGGATAAACATACCTGAATATGTCCAACAGAAACTCTCGTTTGCAAATGTTGGACTAATGATTACACCCATTTTCATCTAGATGCATGCAAGAGTGTGCAAGGCTGTATTGAATGTCGTTGTCTGTCCATGTGTCAAATTTGTCTCTCGACCTGTGTGCACCTATGTTGTAAACTTTAATTCATAGGCTAGGTTGTAACAATCTCATGATGGGTATAGGGCACATTTAAGTATCATTTAGTAGCCTAAACGCATTGCTGTTACATTGAACTGGGTGAATGGACAATGAATGAGAGTCATCCGATATGCTGTAATAGAAATGAGGCCAACGTCACTGCTTGGAGGGCATAGGCCCACCCACTGGGAAGCCAGGCCCAGCCAATCAGAATGAGTTTTTCCCAACAAAAGGGCTTTATTACAGACATATATACTCCTCAGCTGAAGAAGCTGGATGTAGAGGTCCTGGGCTTGCATGGTTACATGTGGTCTGCAGTTGTGAGGCCGGTTGGACGTGCTGCCAAATTCTCTAAGCAACTTTGGAGGCAACTTATTGTAGAGAAATTAACATTCAATTATCTGGCAACAGCACTGGTGGACATTCCTGCAGTCAGCATGCTAATTGCACGCTCCCTCCAAACTTGAGAAATGTGTGACATTGGGTTGTGTGACAAAACTGCACTTTTTAAAGTGGCCTTTTATTGTCCCCAGCACAAGGTGCACCTGTGTAATGATCATGCTGTTTAATCAACTACTTGATATGGCACACCTGTCAGGTGGATGGATTATCTTGGCATAGGAGAAATGCTCAATTAACAAATTTGTGCATAAAATTTGAGATACATCCTTTTTTGGTACGTATGGAAAATGTCTGGGATCTTTTATTTCAGCTCATGAAACATGGGACCAACAGTTTACATGTTGCATCTATATTTTTGTTCTGTAATTCTAGTATATTCTATTTGCCTACCTCACCTAATTTAAAGCATGATGTCATGTGATTTATCTTCCAATTCATAGGCTATTCATTGTGGGAAGAGCATTTAGAACGTTGATAAATTACCTGTAATTCTTGGAATGATCAAATGGCGATGCTGCTGCCATAGAATTAGGAAATAGAATACTAATTAAACTAGTAGTTTATTGGGATCTCTATGGCTGCTATCCTGCCTTACCTTCACAATTTCCTAATCCTTTCATTCCTCAAAAAGAGGAAATATAGTCATAATGTGTTTATTTAGGTAGAGTTACTTAAGCAATAATGCATGAGTTGGTGTGGTATATGGCCAATATACCACAGCTCAGGGCTGTTCATACGTACGACGCAACTCGGAGTGGCTGGAGCCCTTAGCCGTGGTATATTGGCTGTCAGCCAATCAACATTCAGGGCTGGAACCACCCAGTTTATTATAGCAATTATAAACTGAATAGCAATTATAAACTGGGTGGTTCGAGCACTGAATGCTGATTGGCTGACAGCCGTGGTATATCAGACCGTATTCCACGGGTATGACAAAACATGTATTTTTACTGCTCTAATTACATTGGTAACCCGTTTACAATAGCAATAAGGCACCTCAGGGGTTTGTGGTATATGGCCAATATTCCACGGCTAAGGGCTGTATCCAGGCACTCTACGTTGCGTCGTACCTAAGAACAGCCCTTAGCCGTGATATATTGGCCATATACCACACCTCCTCATGCCTTATTGCTTAATTATTATTATTTATTTTTTATTTAACCTTTATTTAACCAAGTAGGCTAGTTGAGAACAAATTCTCATTTGCAACTGTGACCTGGCCAAGATGAAGCAAAGCAGTTTGACACATACAACAACACAGAGTCAATAATAGAGTAGAAAAAAAAGGTATATATACAGTATGTGCGAATGAGGTAGGATAAGGGAGGTACGGCAATAAATAGGCCATGGTAGCGACGTAATTACAATATAGCAATTAAACACTGGAATGGTAGATGTGCAGAAGATGAATGTGCAAGTAGAGATACTGGGGTGCAAAGGAGCAAGATAAATAAATAAATACAGTATGGGGATGGGGTAGTTGGATGGGCTATTTACAGATGGGCTATGTACAGGTGCAGTGACCTGTGAGCTGCTCTGACAGCTGGTGCTTAAAGCTAGTGAGGGAGATATGAGTCTCCAGCTTCAGTGATTTTTGTGATTCAGTGAATTAGTGATTTGTGTGTATTGTGTATTGTTGTGAATTGTTAAGATACTACTGCACTGTTGGAGCTAGGAACACAAGCATTTCGCTACACCCACAATAACATCTGCTAACTATGTGTATGTGACCAATAACATCTGCTAAATATGTGTATGTGACCAATAACATCTGCTAAATATGTGTATGCAACCAATAAAATTTGATTTGATTTATAGGATTTGCATTTACTAAAAGTTGAGAAACAGGAAAGTCTGCACACTTCCATTCAGATTCTTGGTGCTGAGCTCGGTAAGCAGCCCATCATCAGAGCCTCTGATGAAGGTCAGCTGACCGAAAGCTAAGCCACAATTAAAGTAAATTGCATCTGTCTAGAAGTGTGCAGAGACTTTTTCCTGTTTCACCAGTTTTGCCTTCAACACCTTCACTAATCAGCTGTGGGTGTGCAGTAGATTCTGCCTATCATTTACTAAATCTTTGAAATGTTTTCTCTTTCATATTACAAGAGAAGAATGTTCCTGTAAAAAAAAAATGGATACAGGAAATTCAAATAAATGGGATAATGATTTTATTCATGTCAAGAAATACATTTCTTCACAGTCATCTCCCATTAACTACAGAAGCACAGACCGATACGTCTAAAGTGTTGAGGAATATTAATGGTTTAATTAAAATATAACAATATGCTTTATAATACAAAATACCCTGCATTTCACTGTCAAGTTTAATCAAATTATAGACTACAGCATTTGAAACGTCACACTGTACTTTGATTAATGACCTAATGCCACTAGAGGGCATGTTTTAGTCAATAACATTTCATTTTGAGATTCAGCCTTTTGCTACAGCATTTTGATAGATCAAAAGATATTTTCAGCCTCTTTGTTATGGAACTATACACACAATAAATGTATTGTGTCTGAAATGGTATTCCTTGGCTTAATGTTTTTGAATAGCTCAATATATATATATATTTAAAAAATGATTTGTGATTAATATGTGTCATATTCATCATCAATCAATCAATACATAAACAAATAAACATAAATAAAATGTTTTGATGTTTCATCAGGTTATAAAATCAAATGAAAAAAGAAGCAGTTTCCTACATTTAATGCAAAACCATGTTTCATCTATGAGTTAAAAAGCAGTGTTTCCTGGAGACATTTTCCAGATATGCTCAAGCTGTCAAATCTAGGTTGAAATATTTTGGTACAGGGGAGACATTTGGATGAGCATATTCCAACAACTAAGTGCATTGTATTTTGAGTAAATATTCCATCTTAAATAGGTTCACTTGTACTGTATGGCATGGTTTAAAAAACAGTCAAAAAACAGTCCACAAAATATAGTGCAAACTCATGCAGTAACTGGCCATTGTGTGCAACCTTAAATTGCTATATTCTAGAAATCTATTTTTAATAGAACATAAATAAATCACGTGTATGTGGTAATTAACCACCATGGTAGACAGTAGATAGCACTAAATGTTACATTGTGTGTGAAGGAAAATGCATGGTGTTAATACCACTTAACTGTCCATGCAGTGAATCTTAATAAAGGTTAAACTCTGCACGACTTCTTCATGATCTAGGTCTGGTAATGAACAAGTCAAAGAACATGAGGGTAGTATTAATTTATCCTGCATAGGTTAACTATAATGCACATTTTTCGATTATAAAATGTGAGAAAATAAATATATATGAAACAAGTTAGCAAAGAAATAAATAAACATACATTCAAATGCTGTTTTTTTCTTCATGTGCAGGCTAACAGTAACAAATGGACAATAAATGCAATGCCAGACAAGAATGGCATTTATTTCCTTACTGTATGTTCATGAACTGTTAAAGGTAGACTCAGTGAAATGACGTTGCCACGAGCTGCACCGCAGATTTGAGCAAGACTTCGCTCTCATACAGTCACACACAGTATCTGCGCAAGTGCACGATTTCGTTTTCACAGCGTGGTAGCCAGGGCACCAAAATAAGCGGAGAAGTTGAGCCTCGCGCTTCAACGCTCTTAGTTGTTGCGGAAATTGACCCACTATGCTCTTTACTTTCTCCATCTACGTCATATCGCTGAGTCCACCTTTAAAGCAATGAAACAGGGTTCGTTTTGGTAGGACTAATCATCTAAAGAAGAAAGAACAACAGGATACGACCCCCAAGTAGAAGAAACATTTTTGTTGTCAGCTTTACACCTGTATATTGCAAAGGGAAAGGAGAGAAGGGGTACTTGACTAAATACTCAGAGCACAGGAAAAACATGCAGGTAGACATGCAAGAAATCCTAAGCAGTGATTTGGAATTAGTAAGCAGCAGTGAACAGGTCTTGACCTAAGTGCTCTGGCAGAAATGTAGTATGGTTTCGTTTCATATTTAGTTAAATATAATCTAGAAAGTGAATTAAATAAACAATAAAATATCTTACATGCTTGATGTTACAGTGTACTTCTGTGGAGGTGTGTTTGGCCATGGACACTTCAAACCAGGCCCACTCAGCATATTTCCTTATGTAACATAACTGCATTACAATAGGATCCTTATTCAACAGGACAACTAAGTGTGCTTGAGCTAGAGATCTGCAGTCTAAAAATACCTTATCTTTCACAATGACATCTTACTCTTAAATCTCAAGATTGAGCAGTAACTAAGATTACATACAGTACAGTACATAAACGTCTTTAAATGTCTCTTTTACATCTACGCACTTTGACCTTTATTACCACATGTATGTCTTTGAGGTGTCAATCTGAGAGTTCTGGGGATCCACTGGACCCTCTTTCTCCTTCTCAGTCTCATTCTCCCACAGGTTGATCAGGGGAGGGTAGAGCTCGTTCAGGGGGATGGAGGTGGCATGCTGCACGTATTTCTTCAGGGAGTGATGGCAGGATTTCTGCTTCATACGCCGGCCCATGTAGAACACAAGCAGGGCCATGATGCAGATGGCAAACATGGAGCCCATGACAGCTGCAAGGGCCACATTGGTGGGCTGGGCCACCATCTCCACAGCAAAACTGGCCTCCTTGGTGGTGACGTTGATGCAGGAGTGTTGCGTCTGCTGTTCTGTAGCTGACATGGTCAGACACACTCTGTACTCTGTCGAGGGCAACAGGTGAGTCAGGTTGTATTCTTGCACATCAACCGGAACCTTGGCTGTATAGCTGATCTGAGGGTTGTCAATCTTCATGGTGGCGCTGGACCACTTGGGCTGAGATGCCTCATGGCTGTGGAAGTGAGGAGGGTAGAGCTTCCACTCCAGGACCACTGACTGGGAGTGGATGATCTTAGCCAGGACCACCAGGGCCATTATGGTGTTTACCGTGTGCCCCCCTACATTCAGCCTGCCACCGTGCCAGTCTCCTTTCTCCACGTACACTGACACACTACGCGTGTCCGCCCCCTCTGTGTTCCACGCCACGCACGTGTACAGGCCAGAATCAGCTGGCTCAACCTGGAGGATCTCCAGAGCCCCCTGTTCCTGCAGTCTGTGTTTCTTTGTGCTCCTGCCGTCCACCATGACTGCAGAGACAGCCTCTGAGGTCACCTTGTCTCCTGTTGGCGTCACCCAGTAGAACTGAGGTGCAGGGTCAGCGACAGCCCAACAGTTCAGAGTCAGGGGTTGTCCAGCAGTGACATTGAGCAGAGGGGGGAACGTGTGCAGGGAGATGTGAGGGAGGCAGGTGTTGCTGACAACATTCCAGCTGGTAGTGACCACTTCCTGGAGAGCGTGGCCAACCAAATGGGGAGGGGAGGCACAGAGGGTGATTTGGGACTCCAGCAGCTTGAGGGTGGACTGGTTCCCCAGGACTGGGCCCCAGTTAGAGAGGCAGTCACACCTGAGAGGGTTACTGTGGAGACTCACTTCATCCAGGCTAGGGAAAGAGGACAAAACCTCGTGTGACAAGAGGCTGATGTCGTTGTTGTGGACTAATAGAGTGCGCAGGCCGCCCATGTCAATGAAAGCAGCACGATCAATATAAGCTAAATGGGGGTTGTTATAAATTTCCAGTTTTGCCATCTCTGGGAGATTAGAGAACGCCCCCCTCTCAATGGCAACCAGTCCCTCCATGTTGTTCAGACTCAGCTCCTCCAGATGGGGGAAATCATGGAAGTCTCCCTCCTGAACACGGCCAATGGGATTCTTGTTAAGGTCTAAGAACTTGAGATTTGGTAGGACCCGGAGGGCATCTTTGGGGACTGCTGTCAGCTTGTTGTCAAAGAAGGACAGACTCTCCAGGTATTCCAACCCCTGGAAAGCTCCTGACGGGACCTCCCTGAGGCCCATGCCAGCCAGCACCAGACTATGCAGCTTTGACAAGGGGTGGAAGTTCATATCCTGTAACCCCAGGATGGGGTTCTCCCCTATCATGAGAATCTCCAGGTTAGGGAGAGACTCAAACCAGTGGCTGTCTATGGCCACCAGCTTGTTGGAGTTGAGATGGAGCCTCAGGAGGTTTCTGAGCCCAGAGAAGGCTTTAGGCCCAATGGAGGAGATTTGGTTGTGGTTGATGTAAAGCTCTTCCAAACTGTCAAGATCCTTCAGACAGAAATCTTGCAGTTCTTTCACTTGGTTTTCCTCAAGGTAGAGAGTGACAAGCTGGGTCAGGTTGTGCAGTCCAATGTCTTGGATCTGTGTGAAGTGGTTTTGGGAGAGGTCCAGCTCTGTGAGGTTGACTAGACTCTGGAGCTCCACAGACACAGAGGAGATGTTGTTACTCTGGAGGAGAAGCACCTGAGTGTCACCTGAAATATTCCACGGGACCCCACTAAGATGGAGCTCATTGCAGTCCACCGTCTTGGCCTGATGGTATACCGATTGAGGTGTGTACCATGGACGTGTTTCACATACACACTGCGCTGGGCAGAGAGAACTAGCTTCTGAACTTTGACATGAGATCACCATCAGAAAGACAATCATCAGCCGAGCACAGATCCCAGATCCTCCCATGTTGCAGTAGAATGAGGTAACCCTGTTAACCTTGGGGCAGGTTAAACTGTGACTTCTTCTGCTATGACGATGGAGCTTTGGTCTAATGCTGTAAGAAAAAATTATAAAACATATTGTAAAAAATATTGCATGACAATAATGCATTTCACATGGTAAATATGGTCAACAATCATTACTTTGTAAGTTATTATTTATTTAAGGTAAAGATACATCTATCAGGTATTTGTTTATGTTTTACAACACACCTGCAAATAAATCAGTAAAAAAATGTAATTTAATGAGGCAGCCCACTTAAACAGGTTATCTCTCTTAAACGTTCATGGTAATTGTAGAACACATGGTGGAAAACAAGGTTTCCTTAAAGCTGTGATGTGTTACTCCAAGGGGCCACAACTATAAGAAATAAAAGTCTATGTGAAGACTGGGGCAGTATGAATGATTCAGAGCTCTTGTTACTCTGTAAATCACCCTGACCCAGCAGGAAAGAATATTGTCAAGCCAAAGGCATTAAGGTGTCCGTCAGCTTATGGAGCCCACGGTAAATTCAACCGAACCTCAACATGGCACAGCAGATATTGGGCTGTTTTCTTTTCTGTGACACGAAATCTATCTTCTAACCCTGAGGAAACTAAATGTACAAATCAATGCTGTAGCTGTGTATATTCATTCTGAATGTAGCTTTTTAATAATGTAATGTGTTTGTGACGATCATTTACATGTTACAATAAATCTAGGATCAGTTTATGTGTGCTCAGGAAGCTAAATAATGTTATTCCCTGCTGCCTCTGCACCGGTCAGAAACAACACCAACATGAAAAGGAAACCTGAAACCAGACAAGGGTGAAATGTGGAAAACTGGCACCTAATTCTATAATACAGACTTTGATTCCACTGCTTGTTTTAAACACCTCAGTATCGTGCAAATGGAACTGAAGCCTCCCTAGCATACCTGCCATATTGAAGTTCATATTGCTATCCAATAAAGCTTCTTTGAAAACTACCAGTTAGCTTCAATAGGGGAATGTCAACACACACCGATTTCTCCAAACATTAGAATGACTCTGTTTACCAATGACCTCACAGTAAAGAGGATTTTAAGTTTGGCAGAGTGCGATTGTACAGCCTTAAGATGACAAGCATCAGGCTCCGTTGATGCAATATCAGGAAATTGCTTCTTCTCCGCTCAACCATCTTGATGTTTCTTCTCCGCTCAACCATCTTGATGGTTTATGAGAGAAATAGCTCTAAAATGTGAGAGATGCACAGGTAGACTGGGGTATTTTTGGTATTTAGGTCAGACGCCTTTCCTCAAATGTAACTTATTAATCAGCACAAAACATTAGCATCTCACTCAACCCCAGTAACATGTGGACTACTGTAGCCCACATCCAATGTATTAACTATGATTTTTTTAATTATAGCTGTCAAGAGGTCGATTGTCAACCCACTCCAAATCTGTTGTGTTTCTCCACAAACCTCCATAGACACATACCTCATGCTGTCAGTGGCTTACACCAAAGAGACAGCAAACCCACAGTCTCATTCAATTATTCACTACAGTACAGTTTGGGGAGAAAAAGAAGTGGGTAACAAATCAAATCACAAAAACACAGTGTGAGTATTCTGTGGCGCTCCCAAGACATATTCTCTTGCTCAGCCTTTGGAAACGTTGGCATGACAAAGCCTTGTTTGAAATTTTCTGAACAAAGCCGGTACATTGACACACTAGAGTTACACCAATAGCACCAGAATGAAAATACACGAAAATGAAAACAAGATGGGAATAATTACCCAGCTCCTTTCAAGCGCTGCACACAAATTGACTCCCTGGAGAGTTGCATCAGAGAGAGCTAAGCCGCAGAGGGGCAGAGCTGAGCACGGTTAGTGGCTTTAAAATATATCTGATGGAGGAGGCTACAGTGGAGGCAAGCTCCAGTCCTAATATTACATTGGGAGATGTTTGAGAGTGGTATTCGCTGAGCTGGCAGCACTCAGCGATGGGCTGGGGCCCCTGTCTGGCTGGGAAGTGTGACAGTCTCCACCACGCCTGTCTGATCACATTAGATAACAGGGGCACACTTAGGACGTAACCCCCACAGTTCCTCTGGGCGGCAGGAAACGGGGCCACCTTGCCTGATGCCATGGCAACCAGACAGGAAGTAGCAAAGGCACCAACCCTTGGGCTGCTCTTAATGGCTGGTGCTCCGGGGCTGTTCCTTATCTCTAAAACCTCAACGGGCTCTAACGGGTGGAACACTGGAACATGCAAATGGAGGACAGGATAGAAATAGAGCTGAAAGATCAGTGGGTGTAACTAAAATCTAAAAATGTAGGTATATATAAAACAGTGTGCGTGAGAATGCTTTTACAGCAGGATGTACAGTAGGAGGGATGGATCAGTTGAGAGAACACAACAACCAGACCTCTATCTGGATCAGAGACACATTCAGCAGCCAGTACTCTGACACCAGTATCATTGCACATTTTCCTTCATTTCAGGATGCTCGGTCCCCATCATTCTCCAATCCTTTGTCAACAGGATGCTCGGTCCCCATCATTCTCCAATCCTGTGTCAACAGGATACTCGGTCCCCATCATTCTCCAATCCTGTGTCAACAGGATGCTCTGTCCCCATCATTCTCCAATCCTGTGTCAACAGGATGCTCTGTCCCCATCATTATCCAATCCTTTGTCAACAGGATACTCGGTCCCCATCATTCTCCAATCCTTTGTCAACAGGATACTCGGTCCCCATCATTCTCCAATCCTGTGTCAACAGGATAATCGGTCCCCATCATTCTCCAATCCTGTGTCAACAGGATAATCGGTCCCCATCATTCTCCAATCCTTTGTCACTCACACATGACTTCTTGCCTCCTCTCCTAACCGTGAGTGATGTGTCTGTCCAATCCAGACAGTATATTAATAAATTGTCCAAAGGTCTAGTGTTATTTTTAGGCTGTCAACTGTGCTCCTAGACCTAGGGCATCAGATGCTTGCAGCTGTCTTATTTTGATGGGCGCGGGTCTTTAAAATGACAACCTCACAAAACAACAACAAATTAACCACTAATCACTATGTATTACCTCTCACTCCAATTTTTGCTTTACAAGTGTAATTTCATATTTTAAAAAAAGCACCGGTAACCATGTAAGCTAATGTCATAGGAAGACTACAACACCCTGTTGTTAATAAATAACAGTCCTCCTCATGAATAAACAATTTGCACCAGACCTGACATTATGCATTTTACGGAATGCTGGGAACTAAGGTCTGTTATTGTTTTTCTGAATGCTGCGATGAACAACCTTGTTTAGGTGCTCTCATGTTGAAATGAGGGATAATAACTAAGTATCTGAAAAGCCCTTCCTGGCATTAGAAACACAACCCTTAGACAGATGTTAGACTCCATGCTTCCCCTTAATACAAAGTTGAGCCACTCAGGGCCATGACCAAGCAGGGTGCTTTGCATGGCTCACATTTTCATTTAAGAGAGATTACCGCGCCAGATGTTCACACTACCATTGTGAAGTTGAGCTACTACTTCATTACTTTCAGGCAGGGGAGAGTTGTTTTGTTCGTTAAATCAACCCAACATACACAAGCTCTGCTTTCAAGTGACAGTTATTGGCTAAACAGCCTGTGCTTTATGAAAGATCAATGGCAAAAAAATACAGCATACAAATGACCATAATATTGCTGTTGCCCACCACTAAATCACTATAAAATGTAAAATGGCTGTGGCAGTGCCAAGAAATGCGTGACAATGTATCATACAGTATTGGTCATCTACCTTGTCATTCAGAAGCCGCACATATGTATGATGACTTTACAACCATGGGCAGGTCTAATTATACCCTCTCTTGTGCTCTCTCCTTCTAAAACATGTTCTTTCTCCTAATCCTGAATGTTATACAACATCTCTGCACATTTGCAAATGTATTGGAGACGATAAAACATTTATGTCTGCTTTATGAATTATTGATAGGGCTGCAGGCATGTCTCTAATTTTCAGCCTTGCCTTTTTTGCACTGAGCAAAAAGGCAACAACGTTGATTCAACCAGTGTGTGCCCAGTGGGATGTCTCATTTAATGATAATGAAATTAATTGCACAGGTTTTTATACTAATTTCATCATAATTTTATTTCAGCTCAGCCTGACTGAATCAACACTAGTTCTGGTGGGAAAATAAATATGTTAATTTCTTACAATGCTTTCTGTGAAAATGACTTTGGCACTATGCAATTCAAAGCAGCGTGAAAATGATCTCTGCCCCTTTTAATATCTAACACATGGTCACCGCAGTTGGTGTTTGGAACATGTGCACATGCCAAAGGAAATGCATAAAATTAGTCTCTGAAAAGAACCACTGGTGTAAGCATTTTTCCAAAATGCTTGAAATTCTAATTCTTGCAGTCTTCATGCAAATGCACAGTAAATTACCTTACAGTTATTGAACAAACTAATGGATATTCAACCCCCTGGGGATAACTTGAATTTAAGTATTAAGGTTATGAACAATCAAAGAACTGTAACATCTTTAAAATATGACTGCATTCATTATTCAAATTCACTGTCTTTTTTATATCCAAATGGATCCATTTAATCACTTAAAGATGCACCCCAGGATCTTAAACACAACAAATTCATAACATATAGTACGAATTGAATTCTTAACATACGTAGTACACAATTTGATGATGTAGTACACAAAAAATGGGCACCACTTTTGGCTGGCTGAAATTATTACAAAGTTTGAGAGTGCATTTTTGACACATTTTTAAAGCATTTGTTAAGGACATTTCAACTTCCACAGATGCATAGCATAGCACGCCATTATTTCCTGAGATACCAGAAACAATGTGCTAATTATCCACTTTTTGATCCACTATTTTCCAGAGCACTTCAAGTACAGGTAGTTGTATTTCAGCATAGAGGTA
This sequence comes from Salmo trutta, assembly GCF_901001165.1. NCBI lineage: Eukaryota > Metazoa > Chordata > Actinopteri > Salmoniformes > Salmonidae > Salmo > Salmo trutta. The sequence continues at coordinate 35,603,690 of NC_042986.1, read as the reverse complement.
ACATAATGAATATGATATAATCAATTCATGCTATAGTCTTTATGCAACCAACACTCTTAATACCATACTGTATAGTGTTATACTAGTATGCAGCCTATGATTTTAGTCTGATCCATTTTATTTGCTGCAATGACCTCTCTCTCTTTCTCCCTCACTCTCTCTCTTTCTCTCTCTCTCTCCCTCTCTTTCTCCCTCTCTCCCTCTCTTTCTCCCTCACTCTCTCTCTCTCTCTCCCTCTCCCTGTGTATATCTGATGCCTTGTCTACTGTGAGAGTGTGAATCTGCTAAGACAGAGCTAGTGATACACATCAATAGACATATTACTCTGGCTAGATAGAATGAAAAAGCATCACTCAGGGGAGAAAAGGCTTGCTCAAGGACATGCCTTGGAGCGCTTTCATGTTCATTTGTTCTGGGACATAAAAGCGACCAACGCACTCTCCTCCCACAGTGCAGAGTCGACTGTTAATGATTTAGTCTGTGAAGTTAATTTATTATCTCCTCAAAGTGATGCGCAGAGCTTCTTCACTGTGTTTCACTGTATTATGTAAAGCTACAGCAACCAACCAACTAACCAACCAACCTGGCCCCACTCCTGTTGCAATGAAGTCTGGGTAAGTACATGAGGAGGCCTCAATCCCATTGAAACTGAGGGGGCATGTATCTCCTGAATTTCATCCACTTGAAGGATGAAAATACATATACAGGTAACTGCCAAAATAAAGGAAACACTTGAGTAAATGAGGGATACAAAGTATATTGAAAGCAGGTGCTTCCACACACAGGTGTGGTTGCTGATTTTATTAAGCAATTAACATACCATTATGCTTAGGGTCATGTATAAAATGATCTCAACCAAATTGAACACTTACTGTACGGGAGATTCTGGAGCGGTGCCTGAGACAGAGTTTTCCACCACTATCAACAAAACACCAAATGATGTAATTTCTCGTGGAAGAATGGTGTCGCATCCCTCCAATAGAGTTCCAGACACTTAGAATCTATGCCAAGGTGCATTTAAATTGTTCTGGCTGGTGGTGGCCCAACACCCTATTAAGACACTTTATGTTGATGTTTCCTTTATTTTGGCAGTTACTTATATATGAGAGTGAATAACGTATTCAACTGTATTTCCAGCACGATGCCTGTAAGTACATGCATGGGTCTCTCACAGCATGCGATTCATTAGATATACTGTATGGGCCTAATTGCAAGATATCAAAGAGCAGTTGATTGCCCTTTCAGTATGTTCATCTCAGAGAAGATAGCGTGAGCTGCATTAAAGATCTGATGGCATCTGTTCTCTTTGCAGCCTTAACACTGAAAAGTGATGCTGATGATGATGATTGACGTTTTTTTGCAAGATCCTTTATACTGTTCAATGCACATTCTCTGGGTCCAATATGTCTCTGAGCAAGGGTAAGTTCATCAGTCACTTTTAACTTCAGACCAAGTTTCCAAAAACTGAGGGATGGGGATGGGCTTCAATTTGGAAGTTTGTAAATATTTTTTTTTGCAAGGGCCAGATTACTGAACAGGCACGTAGGGCTCGTACCCTGGGCCCCCCTACCTCCAGAGGGCTCCCAACCCCCCCAAAAATTGGAGGTACCAAGATAGCATATGATAGCAAAATGTGTAGAATTGCAGGAAATGCAGGATGGGAAAAAAAGTTTAAAATTGCAAGAAATTAGCTTTAAATTGCAGTAAGTTAGCTGAACCCCCCCCCCCACACACACACACATATAAAAATAATAATAATAATCATCTGGTGGGGGACCCCTGGTGGTCGGTGCCCCGGGGCTCCAAATGCGATAGTCCGGCCCTGTTTTTTGCAAATCCTATATTTGTGGAGAACAATTTAGGTGGGGGACATTAAAGAAGTCAAGAAGCAGTAAAACTAATTGTGTTGCAAAAGGAGGTCAAGAGCATGAATTCTTCAAAATAACCATCCATTCCTTTGGGGAATAGCTCCCCCAGTTGAAGCTCTAAACTGTCAAATAAGATACAATTAGACACTTAATGAGCCCTAGGTACAGACCCTCTGGACTTGTCAGCCAAAGCATAAAATATATGTTCAGGTGATGAATATTACATGATCAAGTTGAAGACTGAGAACACATATTGCCTTTTGAATCAAATGTTCGGAAATAAAATAATATTTACATATTTACATATCATGATACTGTATATCACTTGCAGCTGCCATACTGCCATATTCTTGTCAGTTTAACCTTACCGGAGGCTACTTATTTATGAGATACAGTAAGGGGGATACCTAGTCAGTTGCACAACTGAAAGCATTCATTCAAAATGTGTCTTCCGTATTTTTTTTTATCTAGCCAGGTAATTGCTGTTTATTATTTTGGGCACTTGCATAATCCAGAAAATGTACAACATCATATCGGAATGATGAGCATGATCTATAAACCTGCAAAGAAAATACATACATTTCATTATGAGAATATGTTTAGGCTACTTTGTGCTGTCCTATAAACATGCATCCAAAGATTATGAATATGGATGATGGTTGATCATCTTAAAAAGCATTTCCAAGGTTAAAGGCTGACTGTGAGGCAACATTATTGGTAAACTTGAGTATCACCGTAACCTAAACCACAGTCACAGACAGAGAGGGATGTGATAGATACATAGGCTACTCAGACAAAATGTGATATTGTAATCAAATAAAGCATTTTGAAACTTTTTCTAAATTGCCACACTGAGGAGAGGAACAGAGTAGGCTAGTCTACTGTAGTCTACTGTTACTGGATAACGCCCTTACCTCTGTACCAAATACAGGCGGCTTCCAATTGAACGATGTCTTTCTTCCACTCCTTCGTTACAAGAATTTCGCTGTCACCTTGAAAATTAAATTACCAATATCTTCGGTCGTAATAACCTTGCAGATGTTCCCTTTTAACCTTTCTCTCTATATCGAAGCTCGCATTAAAATAGAATAACCGACTTCTGTAAAATCATAACATCAGTGCATTATAACCTGGCCCTACGTTTCTCACTGTATTTGAAGCACTATGCGCGCTCCACAGAATACGTCGCTAAAGTCCGCCTGTTTTACTATCATTAGCCAATAGAATTATTGGGCCACGAGTATCCTCCAATCACACGGAGGAGGCTATCGTGCTTTCTCTCAAACAATGATGTAATGCTCCAGTTTTCATCCTGCCCAAATGTTTACCGATGCGCCAGAAAGAATGAGACAGAATTGTAAGTCATGTTATGATTCGGTCATCGATTAGGTCATTCACTTTCTGTAAACGAGAAATAATAGTTTCAGTGAGGTCATGTTTTCCAGTATAAAGGTAATGTGCCAAACATGATACAGAGACACAGTGTAATTTATTATGTGTAATTTATTATGCATTTTTGATGGCAGCATTGTTATTGGTGAATTATGATATTGTTATCATTTATTGTGGACTTTTCTTACCTTGCATTATTGTATCTAATTATGGATGTTAAAATGATATATCATAGAATGAAATATGAGTTGTAGTTTTGCGTTCTCATCATACTCTCCTTTTTATACAGTCTACATAGCAACCGCTAATCCTTTGTTGACATATGGCAGTGGTTCTTTAAAGGACGAACATGCACTGTCAAAGCGACCCATTTGTTTCCATTTCAGACTGTTTTTCCTCCACTAAGCCACTAAATGACAACCTGCATGTCAGCTTGTGTAGCTGTGGCATCTATCCAATCCCTTCATCACTGGTGATGAAGATCTCCAACTCACAGGCAAGAGAGACACCATGGACAGGCATTCTCACAGGGGCTGCTATTTGTCTGTACAAAAACATGGCATCTTTACCTTTATTTTTATCATGTATGAAATGTAATGTTTTTTATTAGTACTACTTACCTACCTGCTTAAAAGTATAATATTGCTTACTTAGGTATTGTATGTTTAATATGGGGCTATGTATTGTCATGCATTTAGGTTCCATGTGTTTCATACATCATGCAATAGTCGCAATGATTTATTTATTCACAATCTCTGTATTTCAACATTCCAAAGCAATTCAATTACTATCTGAGGTCAGTAAGTGATATGAAAACTAGACAATAGCAAAGTGGATTGAGAAGAATCCAAAAGGATTAGATATGACATGAAATTAGATATTTGATTCCCAACCCTGTTATCCCCAAAACCCATTTAATATCCCAGACACTCTTAACCTTTATTTAAACCAGGTAGTACCATCGAGGTTAAGGATCCAAGGATTGCATTTACAGAAGACTGTTTGTCACCATCTTCTGCCAACTTGCTACCCATGGCCCGGCTAGCTGTCTGAATCGCTGTGACCGCAACCGACCTCACTACTCACTGGACCCCTTTGATCACTTGGCTAAGCATGCCTCTCCTTAATGACAATATGCCTTGTCCATTGCTGTTCTGGTTAGTGTTTATTGGCTTATTTCACTGTAGAGCCTCTAGCCCTGCTCATTATACCTTATCCAACCTCTCAGTTCCACCACCCACACATGCGATGACATCACCTGGTTTCAATGATATTTCTAGAGCCAATATCTCTCTCATCATCACTCAATGCCTAGGTTTACCTCCACTGTATTCACATCCTACCATACCTTTGTCTGTACATTATACCTTGAAGCTATTTTATTGCCCCCAGAAACCTGCTCCTTTTACTCTCTGTTCCGACATCCTAGATGACCAATTCTCATAGCTTTTAGCCGTACCCTTATCCTACTCCTCCTCTGTTCCTCTGGCGATGTTGAGGTGAATCCAGGCCCTGCAGTGCCAAGCTCCACTCCTATTCCCCAGGAGCTCTCTTTTGATGACTTCTGTAACCATAATAGCCTTGGTTTCATGCATGTTAACATTAGAAGCCTTCTCCCTAAGTTTGTTTTATTCACTGCTTTAGCACACTCTGCCAACCTGGATGTCCTAGCCGTGTCTGAATCCTGGCTTAGGAAGTCCACCAAAAACTCTGAAATCTCCATCCCTAACTACAACATCTTCAGACAAGATAGAACGGCCAAAGGGGGCGGTTTTGCAATCTACTGCAGAGATAGCCTGCAGAGTTCTGTCCTACTATCCAGGTCTGTACCCAAACAATTTGAACTTCTTCTTTTAAAAATCCACCTCTCTAAAAACAAGTCTCTCACCGTTGCCGCCTGCTATAGACCACCCTCTGCCCCCAGCTGTGCTCTGGACACCATACAGTGGGGGAAAAAAGTATTTGATCCCCTGCTGATTTTGTATGTTTGCCCACTGATAAAGAAAGGATCAGTCTATAATTTTAATGGTAGGTTTATTTGAACAGTGAGAGACAGAATAACAACAAAAATATCCAGAAAAACGCATGTAAAAAATGTTATAAATTGATTTGCATTTTAATGAGGGAAATAAGTATTTGACCCCCTCTCAATCAGAAAGATTTCTGGCTCCCAGGTGTCTTTTATACAGGTAACGAGCTGAGATTAGGAGCACACTCTTAGAGTGAGCTCTCCTTTCCGCAGCATGTTACCTGTAAAAAAGACACATGTCCACAGAAGCAATCAATCAATCAGATTCCAAACTCTCCACCATGGCCAAGACCAAAGAGCTCTCCAAGGATGTCAGGGACCAGATTGTAGACCTACACAAGGCTGGAATGGGCTACAAGACCATCGCCAAGCAGCTTGGTGAGAAGGTGACAACATTTGGTGCGATTATTCGCAAATGTAAGAAACACAAAAGAACTGTCAATATCCCTCGGCCTGGGGCTGCATGCAAGATCTCACCTCGTGGGGTTGCAATGATCATGAGAACGGTGAAGAATCAGCCCAGAACTACACGGGAGGATCTTGTCAATGATCTCAAGGCAGCTGGGACCATAGTCACCAAGAAAACAATTGGTAACACACTATGCCGTGAAGGACTGAAATCCTGCAGCGCCCGCAAGGTCCCCCTGCTCAGGAATACATATACATGCCCGTCTGAAGTTTGCCAATGAACATCTGAATGATTCAGAGGACAACTGGTGAAAGTGTTGTGGTCAGATGAGACCAAAATGGAGCTCTTTGGCATCAACTCAACTTGCCGTATTTGGAGGAGGAGGAATGCTGCCTATGACCCCAAGAACACCATCTCCACCGTCAAACATGGAGGTGGAAACATTATGCTTTGGGGGTGTTTTTCTGCTAAGGGGACAGGACAATTTCACCGCATCATTTGACGGGGCCATGTACTGTCAAATCTTGGGCGAGAACCTCCTTCCCTCAGCCAGGGCATTGAAAATGGGTCGTGGATGGGCATTCCAGCATGACAATGACCCAAAACACACGGCCAAGGCAACAAAGGAGTGGCTCAAGAAGAAGCACATTAAGGTCCTGGAGTGGCCTAGCCAGTCTCCAGACCTTAATCCCATAGAAAATCTGTGGAGGGAGCTGAAGGTTCGAGTTGCCAAACGTCAGCCTCGAAACCTTAATGACTTGGAGAAGATCTGCAAAGAGGAGTGGGACAAAATCCCTCCTGAGATGTGTGCAAACCTGGTGGCCAACTACAAGAAACGTCTGACCTCTGTGATTGCCAACAAGGGTTTTGCCACAAAGTACTAAGTCATGTTTTGCAGAGGGGTCAAATACTTATTTCACTCATTAAAATGCAAATCATTTTATAAAATTTTTGACATAAGTTTTTCTGGATTTTTTGTTGTTGTTATTCTGTCTCTCACTGTTCATATAAACCTACCATTAAAATTATAGACTGATCATTTCTTTGTAAGTGGGCAAACGTACAAAATCAGCAGGGGATGAAATACTTTTTCCCCCACTGTATGTGAACTGATTGCCCCACATCTATCTTCAGAGCTCGTGCTGCTAGGTGACCTAAACTGGGACATGCTTAACAGCCCAGCCATCCTACAATCTAAGCTTGATGCCCTAAATCTCACACAAATTATCAATGAACCTACCAGGTACCACCCCAAAGCTGTAAACACGGGCACCCTTATAGATATCATCCTAACCAACTTTCCCTCTAAATACACCTCTGCTGTTTTCAACCAAGATCTCAGCAATCACTGCCTCATTGCCTGCATCCGTAATGGGTCTGCGGTCAAACGACCTCCACTCATCACTGTCAAACGCTCCCTGAAACACTTCAGCGAGCAAGCCTTTCTAATCGACCTGACCCGGGTATCCTGGAAGGATATTGACCTCATCCCTTCAGTAGTGGATGCCTGGTTTTTTTTTTTAAATGACTTCCTCACCAACTTAAATAAGCATGCCCCATTCAAGAAATTTAGAACCAGGAATAGATATAGCCCTTGGTTCTCTCCAGACCTGACTGCCCTTAACCAACACAAAAACATCCTGTGGCGTTCTGCATTAGCATCGAACAGCCCCCGTGATATGCAACTTTTCAGGGAAGTTAGAAACCAATATACACAGGCAGTTAGAAAAGCCAAGGCTAGCTTTTTCAAGCAGAAATTTGCTTCCTGCTACACAAACTCAAAAAAGTTCTGGGACACTGTAAAGTCCATGGAGAATAAGAGCACCTCCTCCCAGCTGCCCACTGCACTGAGGATAGGAAACTGTCACCACCGATAAATCCACTATAATTGAGAATTTCAATAAGCATTTTTCTACGGCTGGCCATGCTTTCCACCTGGCTACCCCTAACCCGGTCAACAGCACTGCACCCCCCACAGCAACTCGCCCAAGCCTTCCCCATTTCTCCTTCTCCCAAATCCAGTCAGCTGATGTTCTGAAAGAGCTGCAAAATCTGGACCCTACAAATCAGCCGGGCTAGACAATCTGGACCCTTTCTTTCTAAAATTATCTGCCGAAATTGTTGCAACCCCTATTACTAGCCTGTTCAACCTCTCTTTCGTGTCGTCTGAGATTCCAAAAGATTGGAAAGCAGTTGCTGTCATCCCCCTCTTCAAAGGAGGGGACACTCTTGACCCAAACTGCTACAGACCTATATCTATCCTACCCTGCCTTTCTAAGGTCTTCAAAAGCCAAGTCAACAAACAGATTACCGACCATTTCGAATCCCACCGCACCTTCTCCGCTATGCAATCTGGTTTCAGAGCTGGTCATGGGTGCACCTCAACCACGCTCAAGGTCCTAAACGATATCGTAACCGCCATCGATAAGAAACAATACTGTGCTGCCGTATTCATTGACCTGGCCAAGGCTTTCGACTCTGTCAATCACCACATCCTCATCGGCAGACTCAATAGCCTTGGTTTCTCAAATGATTGCCTCGCCTGGTTCACCAACTACTTCTCTGATAGAGTTCAATGTGTCAAATCGGATGGCCTGTTGTCCGGGCCTCTGGTAGTCTCTATGGGGGTGCCACAGGGTTCAATTCTTGGGACAACTCTTTTCTTTGTATACATCAATGATGTCGCTCTTGCTGCTGGTGAGTCTCTGATCCACATCTACGCAGATGACACCATTCTGTATACTTCTGGCCCTTCTTTGGATACTGTGTTAACAACCCTCCAGATGAGCTTCAACGCCATACAACTCTCCTTCCGTGGCCTCCAATTGCTCTTAAATACTAGTAAAACTAAATGCATGCTCTTCAACCGATCGCTGCCCGTACCTGCCCGCCCGTCCAGCATCACTACTCTGGACGGTTCTTACTTACAATATGTGGACAACTACAAATACCTAGGTGTCTGGTTAGACTGTAAGCTCTCCTTCCAGATTCACATCAAACATCTCCAATCCAAAGTTAAATCTAGAATTGGCTTCCTATTTCGCAACAAAGCATCCTTCACTCATGCTGCCAAACATACCCTCGTAAAACTGACCATCCTACCGATCCTCGACTTCGGCGATGTCATTTACAAAATAGCCTTCAATAACTTACTCAATCAACTGGATGCAGTCTATCACTGTGCCATCCGTTTTGTCACCAAAGCCCCATATACTACCCACCACTGCGACCTGTACGCTCTCGTTGGCTGGCCCTCGCTTCATACTTGTCGCCAAAACCACTGGCTCCAGGTCATCTACAAAACCCTGCTAGGTAAAGCCCCGCCTTATCTCAGCTCACTGGTCACCATAGCAACACCCATCCGTAGCACGCTCTCCAGTAGGTATATTGCACTGGTCAACCCCAAAGCCAACACTTCCTTTGGCTGCCTTTCCTTCCAGTTCTCTGCTGCCAATGACTGGAACGAATTGCAAACATCTCTGAAGTTGGAGTCTTATATCTCCCTCACTAATTATAAGCATCAGCTGTCAGAGCAGCTTACCGATCACTGTACCTGTACACAGCCAATCTGTAAATAACACACCCAACTACCTCATCCCCATATTATTACCTCATCCCTCTTGCTCTTTTGCACCCCAGTATCTCTACTTGCACATCATCATCTGCACATCTATCACTCCAGTATTAATGCTAAATTGCCTACTCTTCTACATTTGCACACACTGTATATAGATTTGTCTATTTTTCTTTTCTTTTGTGTTTTTGACTACATTTGTTTATGTGTAACTCTGTGATGCTGTTTTTGTCGCACTGCTTTGCTTTATCTTGGCCAGGTCGCAGTTGTAAATGATAACTTGTTCTCAACTGGCCTACCTGGTTAAATAAAGGTGAAATAAAAAAATAGGTATTTTACCAAATAGGGCTATCTTCTGTATACCCCCATTCCTTGTCACAACACAACTGATTGGCTCAAACGCATTAAGAAGGAAATAAATTACACAAATGAACTTTTAACAAGTTAATCGAATTGTATTCCAGGTGACTACCTCATGAAGGTGGTTGAGAGAATGCTAAGAGTGTGCGAAGCTGTCATCAAGGCAAAGGGTGGCTACTTTGAAGAATCTCATATATTAAATATATTTGGATTTGTTTAACACTTTTTTGGTTACTACATGATTCCATGTGTGTTATTTCATAGTTTTGATGTCTTCACTATTATTCTACATTAAATAATCATTGAGTTGACTGAACATATCAAATGTATGATAAGGTCATATGTTCAAAATGTATATTTATATCTCGGGTTGATATATCTTTGTTGCATTACCATGATGAAATTACAGACCTCTCTCTGATAATTCAACGTCAGTGTAAACAGTCCTGAGAGCAAATAAGTTGTTTGTGTTTATAGGGCTCCTTCACACACTCTGGTTAATGTGTGAGACCTCAGACCTGTGTGTCTGTCTTTCAGCTCCCCAGCGCTGAATGAAAAACAATCACATCCCTTGAAATCCGGGATTAAGTTGGATTAGGAAGGCAAATATTAATTCCCCCGGGTCGGGACTTTATTGTGCTTGGTCGGCCTCGGTCTGTCACTCTGGGACAGTCACGTTGCAAGTGACACAGAAACATCCGAATGCCTTAGGACTTCAGAGGCTTTCTGATACTGAGATGCTCAAAGTGAATTCCAGTATGTCATAGAGAAATGTATTTAATGCTGTACGCATCTAGTGTTGTGTAGGATAATACCAGTTAGACAAAGAAGTGATATCATTTCTGTGTTGAATGCTAGAGTAATCAAACTCGCTGGATTTTAAATGAAATATTTTATATAAACAAGAAAACTAACTGAAGATGTTACATTCATGTATTTTATTTGGGATAAACATTTACTTGTAATAATTCAAAACTCATCTTGATAACATTTTTATGATTTCACCTGTGATGTCATGTATATTTCTGCCTAGTTGAGCTAGTTATTGTTGTATTAAAATTGTTATTGTTTACTGTAGGTCAGGATATTGATCCAGAATTAGAGCATAGTGCTGACTCATCAACAGACCGGGGAAAGGTTGACGTGTTTGAATTCTGCCCTCTCTCCTCTCCTCCACCACTGTCTGTTGTCCTCTGGCTTAACCAGAAAAGAAGTATGCAAATGACTATAGCTCTTAGCTTTTCTGTCTGTTTAGTAGTCTAGATTTCTATCATGTGGTCTTTGTCTATTCACCGCCTGAGGAGGACTGAGTGAAAACACATTCACTGATGCTGTACTGTAATTCTGTACTGGTGCCACAGCATTTTGTGAACTTTCTACTGCACTCACTCTGTGTTACTGTACCTATTCAGCATATTATGCTTAGGACTATGTCTTGACCCACAGCATTTAGTGGTCACCTTACTCATTAGTGAAGGACAAAGTGCTAAAAAATAGGCTAATACAATTCAATATGTTCAAGGAGACAAAATTGCTTAACTGGTTTGAAATACAGTCTGCTTCTGATGGATAAAGGGACTGTTAGAGCACAGAGAGGCTAATTTCAATGAATTTTTATGGGACCATTTGAGATTTTAAATAGCCACCCACCATTATATCTAGGTCAGAGTACGTTCTGTGTCATTTTAGAGGAATAGGTTTTAATGTTAGCAGTTGGCACCAGTCACTTACTAATGTACTATAACTTTGGGACAGACCCTCACTCTGCTTTTCAGTTGTGAAACCTATGTAGGTTGCACCTTATTTTATGGTTCACATACACTACATTGCCAAAAGTATATGGACACCTGCTCGTCGAACATCTCATTCCAAAATCATGGGCATTAATATGGAGTTGGTCTCCCTCCACTCTTCTGGGAAGGCTTTCTACTAGATGTTGGAACATTGCTGCGGGGACTTGCTTCCATTCAGCCACAAGAGCATGAGCGAGGTCAGGCACTGATTTTGGGCGATTAGGCCTGGCTCGTAGTCGGTATTCCAATTCATCCCAAAGGTGTTCGATGGGGTTGAGGTCAGGGCTCTGTGCAGGCCAGTCAAGTTCTTCCACACCGATCTCAACAAACTATTTCTGTATGGACCTCTCTTTGTGCACGAGGGCATTGTCATGCTGAAACAAGAAAGGGCCTTCCCCAAAATGTTGCCACAAAGTCGGAAGCACATAATCGTCTAGAATGTAATTGTATGCTGTAGAGTTAAAATCTCCCTTCACTGGAACTAATGGGTCCTAGCCCGAACCATGAAAAACAAACCCAGACCATTATTCCTCCTCCACCAAACTTTACAGTTGGCACTATGCATTGGAGCTGGTAGCGTTCTCCTGGCATCCACCAAACCCAGATTCGTCCATCGCACTGCTAGATGGTGAAGAGTGATTCATCACTCCAGAGAACGCGTTTCCACTGTTCCAGAGTCTAATGGCGGAGAGCTTTACACCACTCCAGCCGACGCTTGGCATTGCGCATGTTAAGCTTGTGTGCGGCTGCTCGGCCATGGAAACCCATTTCATGAAGCTCCCGACGAACAGTTCTTGTGCTGAAGTTGCTTCCAGAGGCAGTTTGGAACTCGGTAGTTAGTGTTGCAACCGAGGACAGACAATTTTTTCGCCGGCTACGCACTTTAGCACTCAGCGGTCCCATTCTGTCAGCTGGTGTAGCCTACGACTTCACTGCTGAGCCGATGTTTCTCCAAGACGTTTCCACTTCACAATAACAGCACTAACAGTTGACCGGGGCAGCTCTAGCAGGGCAGGAATTTGGCAAACTGACTTGTTGGAAAGGTGGCATCCAATGACTTTAAAATTCACAGGCCATTCTTCTGCCAATGTTTGTCTATGGAGATTGCATGGCTGTGTGCTCGATTTTATGCACCTGTCAGCAATGGGTGTGGCTGAAATAGCCAAATCCGTTAATTTGAAGGGGGGGGTCCATATACTTTTGTCCATGTAGTGTATTACAAGGTACTGTATGTACTGACACACACTGAGTGTACAAAACATTAGGAACACCTGCTCTTTCCATGACATAGACTGATCAGGTGAAAACTATGATCCCTTATTGATGTCACCTGTTAATCCACTTTAATCAGCATAGCTGATGGGAGGAGACAGGTTAAATAATCATTTTTAAACCTTGAGACAATTGAGACATGGATTGTTTATGTGAGCCATTCAGGGGGTGAGTGGGCAAGACAAAATATTTAAGTGCTTTTGAATGGGGTATGGTAGTAGGTGCCAGGCACACCGGTTTGAGTGTGTCAAGAACTGCAACGCTGCCGGGTTTTTCACGCTCAACAGTTTCCTGTGTGTGATCCACCACCCAAAGGATATCCAGCCAACTTGAGACAACTGTGGAAAGCATTAGAGTCAACATGGGCCAGCATCCCTGTGGAACGCTTTCGAAACCTTGCAGAGTCCATGCCCTGACAAATTGAGGCTGTTCTGAGGGGAAAATGGGGGGCCGGGGGGTATAACTCAATATTAGGAAGGTGTTCCTAATATTTGGTATACTCAGTGTATATGGAAGTTGTTTAGACCAGGGAGGTTTTCCAATGCCTTGCACAGAAGGGCACCTATAGGTAGATGGGAAAAAATAAAAAAAGCAGACATTGAATATCCCTTTGAGCATGGTGAAGTTATTAATTACACTTTGGATGGTGTTTCAATACACCCAGTCACTACAAAGATACAGGCATCCTTCCTAACTCAGTTGCCGGAGGGGAAGGAAACCACTCAGGGATTTCACAATGAGGCCAATGGTGACTTTAAAACAGTCACAGAGTTTAATGGCTGTGGTAAGAGAAAACTGAGGATGGATCAACAACATTGTAGTTACTCAATACTAACCTAATTGACAGAGTGAAAAGAAGAAAGCCTGTACAGAATAAAAAATATTCCAAAACATACATAATTTTTGTAACAAAGCAATAAAGTCATACTGAAACAAAATTGGCAAAGCAATTCCCTTTTTCTCCTGAATGCAAAGTGTTATGTTTGGGGCAAATCCAATCCAATACATTACTTAGTACCAGTCTCCATATTTTCAAGCATAGTGGTGGCTGCATCATGTTATGGGTATGTTTGTAATCATTAAGGACTGAGGAGTTTTTCAGGATAAAAAAGAAACGGAATGGAGCTAAGAACAGTCAAAATCCTAGAGGAAAATATGGTTCAGTCTGCTTTTCATACAGACACTAGGAGATGAATTCACCTTTCAGCAGGACAATAACCTAAAACACTAGGCCAAATCTACACTGGAGTTGCTTACCAAGAAGACAGTGAATGTTTCTGAGTAGCTGAGTTACAGTTATGACTTAAATCTACTTGAAAATGTATGGCAAGACTTAAAAATGGTTGTCTAGCGATGATGATCATCAACAAATTTGACAGAGCTTGAAGAATAATGGGAAAATGTTGCACAATCCAGGTGTGGAAAGCTCTTAGAAATGTACCCAGAAAGACAGCTGTAATCGCTGCCAAAAGTACATCTACAAAGTTTTGACTCAATGGTGTGAATACTTATGTAAATGGAATATTTCCATATTTCGTTTTAAATACATTTGCTAAAATGTATAAAAACATGTTTTTTCTTTGTCATTATGGGGTACTGTGTGTAGATGGGTGAGAAAAAGCAAACAATTTAATCCATTTTGAATTCAGGATGTAACACAACAAAATGTGGAATAAGTCAAGGCATGAATACTTTCTGAAGGCACTGTATGTATCTCTAGTGTAGTGTAGGATGATACAAGTTAGACAGAGAAGTGATAGCATTGCTATGTTGAATGCTAGAGGAATCAAACTCGTTGGATTTGAAATAAAATATATGTTATATAAACCAGAAAACTAACTGAAGATGTTACATTCATCGTTTTTTTTAATAAACATTTACTTGTAATAATTCAAAACTCCTCTTGATAACATTTTTATGATTTCACCTGTGATGTCATGTATATTTCTGCCTAGTTGAGCTAGTTATTGTTGTATTATAATTGTTATTGTTTACTGTAGGTCAGGATATTGATCCAGAATTAGAGCATAGTGCTGACTCATCAACAGACGGTTGAGGTGTTTGAATTCTGCCCTCTCCTCTCCTTTCATCCACCACTCTCTTTTGTCCTCTGGTTTAACATCATTTGAGGAGTCGCCTGAGGCATGAGAGGAATGCAAGATGGAGGTATACAGCAGTGGTGAGGCAGAGGGCTCGTAGTGAGGACTGGCTTGGTACTATTCTGAACTTTGTGTGGTGATCTTTCTGGTGCCCAGAGCTGCTGAGGCATCACCTAAGTGGTGTTACACAGAGTGGAAGTGGAGAAGTCCAGTGGCTATAAGAATCAGGATGGTTCCCAGACTTGCCCTCCTACAAGATCATCAGCAGACTCCAACATCATCTACCATCTTCTGTCCAGATCCCTTCACTCAAGCCATGAACTGACCCTCTCTATTCTCGGAGGATGCCGCTTTCAAAGACTTGGCCTCTATTGGTTGACCTGTCATGATATATTGGTTGTTTGGTTTTTGCTCTTGAAGCGCTTTGAGATTCTATGAAAAGCGCTATAGAAATGTAATGAATTAATATTCATTTTATTCTCATTAACCAGGAAAGAAGCATGCAAATTGCTATAGCTCTTAGCTTTTCTGTCTGTTTAGT
Organism: Salmo trutta; assembly: GCF_901001165.1. Classification (NCBI taxonomy): domain Eukaryota; kingdom Metazoa; phylum Chordata; class Actinopteri; order Salmoniformes; family Salmonidae; genus Salmo; species Salmo trutta. The sequence goes on along the minus strand of NC_042986.1, from coordinate 35,588,353 downwards.
AGTCTAGATTTCTATCATGTGGTCTTTGTCTATTCACCGCCTGAGGAGGACTGAGTGAAAACACATTCACTGATGCTGTACTGTAATTCTGTACTGGTGCCACAGCATTTTGTGAACTTTCTACTGCACTCACTCTGTGTTACTGTACCTATTCAGCATATTATGCTTAGGACTATGTCTTGACCCACAGCATTTAGTGGTCACCTTACTCATTAGTGAAGGACAAAGTGCTAAAAAATAGGCTAATACAATTCAATATGTTCAAGGAGACAAAATTGCTGAACTGGTTTGAAATACAGTCTGCTTCTGATGGATAAAGGGACTGTTAGGGTACAGAGAGGCTCATTTCAATGAATTTTTATGGGACCATTTGAGATTTTAAATAGCCACCCACCATTATATCTAGGTCAGAGTACGTTCTGTGTCATTTTAGAGGAATAGGTTTTAATGTTAGCAGTTGGCACCAGTCACTTACTAATGTACTGTAACTTTGGCACAGACCCTCACTCTGCTTTTCAGTTGTGAAACCTATGTAGGTTGCACCTTATTTTATGGTTCACATATTACCAGGTATGTACTGACAAATAAGTCTTGGTAAAACTGTAATTCCACTGTAATGAAGTATGAGTTACTTGTTTGTTTCTACCCTTATGAATGTACCAGCAATATGTTGTCATTCTTATGTTTGGAATCTGTAGATAAGTCTCTGTATGGAGGATGGACTTTTGGATGAGATTACCCCAAAGGTTTTTAAGACCCCTAGATCTCTTACAAGAAGAGGGGATGGTAATCTTTTAGTCTTGGCCGAGCTCCAACTACCAGCTTTCTATGGGTTTCCAACCATCAGCTTGTCTTCGCTCACATCTCACACACTTCTTATGCACTTTGATAAAATAATGCCTTTATTAGGTTGCACCTCACATGTCAATAGTCATTTAGTTTGATAGTCATCTTGGTTAGGATACGTTTTGAAAAGCCACCTCATCGAATAAAGGTGACTTTTCTCTCTTTGATCATTAGAGTAATTAAGAGTTAATGAGTGTTGATGACAAACCAAAGTGTCATTACCAAGAGGTCAGAGGGCGTGTAGCAATAAACATTGAACAGCAGCAGAGCCCAGACAAGGCCATCAGTTTGGTGAAATGAAACGTTTGGCAGCTCTGTGATCCATGACAAGGATCAGCTATCTCACCATCTGCATCAGTCGTCTCCCAACCTGCCTGCAGACGGCCAGGGAGTCTGCCTCATTTTCTTCGCCTAATCAACTCCTCTGTAATAAAGGCTCTCCACCGCCCACCTCTATATGGAGCAGATAGTCGTCCACCATTCCCTCTCAACTTCCAGCCAAGTGTTATCAAAGAACATTTTCTGGGAGTGTTCTGGGGTTTGGTTAATCAGTACATTGTGAGGAAGTCCTGCTGTGCCTCTGCTTCCTTTCCTCTTTAATTAATACCTAGCCTGGTACCCTGGAGGACCCGCTCTCCCCAGAGGGATGATGACACCAGCGACGGAAGCTCCTTCAGGGAGTGCTTTTAGAATATTGTGAGGGATATAGTACTGTATATTAGATCCCTCACAGGTTGCATCTGATGCTATCACAACCAAAAACAGGAAGGATGATTGTGGTTGGTTTTCTAAATTAAGAGGCTGCATTTTGATATTCAGAGATGCTTATTCATTTGTTGTAAAGTTTTGGTATCAAGAATATCTCCGAACTGGGCCATTATTGGTTTCTGTCCTTTCAGACAGAAGAAACCTACATGGTGCTGAATATGATCATATGCTGTTTGGTTGACTGTAGTTTCAGTGTTGGCATACTAGTATGACTGTCACTCCACACACCTTTCAGCATTGTGCATCATTTAAGATAAACCTTTTGAGATGTACTTCAAACTGCAATACACTTCAAAGAAACAGACAGCATCAACGTGATTTCAAAGAAAGGAAGAACAAAACCTTGTACAGAACAAAATAGGATTTTATTAACTCCTAATATTAGTTCTAGATCTGTTTTTAGAAAACAAGAATAATATCTATAACATTTACACAAACAAATTGAAGTGTGTAGATAAAAAATAGTTTGTCTCTCTCTTCCAGTAAATATAATATATTTGGATATTTCCAAAAAAATAAAAGCAAACCCTCCCCTCTGTAAATAAACCCCCAGAGACAATCACTCCCATGGGGAAGGGAAAAGGCTACACGCATCTGAAACCAAATGCGACAGAAACAAACAATAGCCAATACCTCAAAAGACATTGGTACTTATTTCAGCAAGAGATACGACAATTTTCACAAACATATATACAGTGTTTTAGGTTTCCCCAAACATTCTTGAATAGAAAACTGTACACAATGACAAAGCTCTCACACAATAGTACATGTCAAGGTTGTAGATCCATGTTTCAGAAACGTTCAAAAAGAGACAACAAAATGCAGCTCAAATCTCTGGTCAGAGTTGAGAGCCACAGAACGTTTGAAAACACAACTGCATTTTTCATACAACCTTAAAAAAACAAAATGTACTGAATGTAGCATTTAAGTTACAATGAGATGATAGACAATGTGTGTCTGTGTGGCATTCAGACTATAGCGCTCATGAGCAGAGTAAAATATCCCTCCTTTGAAAAAAGACAATCAATACATCTTTTGCTGGTGAAAGAAGTGGTGAACTCAAATACTGAAGTTTATCAAACTTCTAAGCAACTCAAGATGCTCATAATTTTTCCCACTTCTGGTGGGTGAAAATATGTTCCAATAAATGGCTTTTCTTCACAATATCCATCTCACCCGTTTCAAAAAAAAATCCCTCACTTGCATAAATGGATACTTAACACCCAAATGTTCCTCATCTCCATTTGTCCGAAAACTTAACTTTAAGGCTTTGGCTAATTCATTTCTTACATCATTTGCATGGTAGTCAAAAAAGAATGATCAAATTCATACATGCTGTATATTACTAACAGTCTGAAGAGGGTTCAGAATGGCCTGGTGCGTTTATATCCAATTTACATTAGATAGATATCATAGTTTATTAGTTCAGCTAAACTTGCTTCGCATTAATAACTGATTTCTGAACAGTTTTCGGGAGAGTTGAGACAGCAAAATGCTAAAATGTGTAGACTATGGAACTGGGAAAAAGAGGGCCAGTATGTTTAAGACAAGCACATGATGAACAACCTCCCCCTCACTGGGCAAAAACTGTTTGAATCAACATTGTTTCCACGTCATTGTGAGGACGTTGAATCAACGTGAAAAACAGATTGGATTTGCAAAAGGTCAAAGGGCATTTAAAAATCTATATTTTTAACCAACATCCAATGACATGGTGATTTTTTTGTTGTTGAATTCACATCAGTTGACAACTCAACCAAATGTAAATCGAAACTAGACGTTGAACTGACGTTGAACTGACGTTGAACTAGACGTTGAACTGACGTTTGTGCCCAGTGGGTCATGTGCCATCTGAAAACTGGGATGAAGAAAGGATCAAGTGAGTATTTTCATGTTATCCATATCTGAAAAGAGCTTAAACATGGATGCCTTTAGAACATATTTACAGCACATTACAAGGCTTATGTCCATATATGCAGTAGAATAAACTCTAGCACACAACAGTCAGATCCTCTTATCATAGAAGACGTAGCAGAGCGCTGTATCTACGTGATAAAACTGCAATAACACATTTACAAAAGCAATACATTTCTGTATAGACAATTATTCATATGCAGACAAACATACTGTATTCTTAGGTATATCATTTAGGCTTGTATTTCCAAGAATAGTTTTCATTTGTGACCAAAAAGGACAACTTCTTTATCAAAAGGCTTTTGCCCCAACACTGAGCAAACATAATCTTTCAGTAGCAGTCTCTCTCTTCTGTAAAATGCTGCCATTTATCCCTCACAAACCTATGACATCACTATCCCATCACCGTTGCTCCGTCTGCTTTAAACTGTCAGCCCATGTGTCTGGGGAAATCCCCCAGCTGTCAAACTGAGAAATAGGCCAGGTATTTGAGCAATCCATCAACATTCATGTCATAAAAGTGACTGGTCAATAGTAAACACATTTCATTCAATTGCCAACACAACACAAACATGCTAGGCTAGAGCAGGATGTTTCACCAGTACTGTAGCAATACACAGGCAGAAGTATCAACAAGGTACTGGAGCTACACCACAGAGACATAATATTACACACAAACTATCAAAACTATAGTTTTTGAATTAGAATTAGTTAGTACATTTTAAGTCCCAGGTAATACAATCGAATAATATTAACACACGACTGTTAAAAGACAGCAATATCATGAACAGAACACAGCCTGAGATGTATAAAGCTACAGACTGGGGCGTAGGATTTTAAAATATACAGAGGCATTTATAATCTTCTTGTTTCCATGATGTTACAATTTTGTTGTTAAATACACTCTGCACAAAAAGACAGTCTAGCCAACAAGGCATTGCTAAGCGCATTGTCATAGAATAGATTGCATGTATATTTAGAACTGTTGTTTCTAACCGTTCAGTTGCAATAGTGTGATCAGCGTTAGACCCATGTCATGATGAATAATAAAAAGGCATATTCTTGTGGTAAGTGTACCACCATGACATCGGCGTTAGTGACTGATTACATGTATGAATGACTGATCACGTGTATGAATGCCAAACAGTGAAGGGTAACTGATTTGATGAGAGTGGCACACACTGTTCCAATACTAGCTAATTGTTTTGCCAATTGTGACTAGGAATGAAGTAGAAAAAAGTCAGTCCCTCAAAGAGGGTTTTGACATTGTGAAGTTAAGTTCAAGGTAAAGTGCTATGCATGAAATCACTGGCCAACAGTCTTTACATGACTAGAAGTAGGGTAAGAGAGTGAAGCGGGTACTTAGAATAGCCAAACATCCACTAGGATTATTTTGAAGTGCTTTTGAGTGGGCAGATGTGACATCATTTCTAAAGGTTGCTTAGTAATCGTATAAAGCCCATTACCTCGGATCTGCTGGGCACCTGTAACTAAAACCAGAGGTTAGACAGGCTCACAGAGAAACAAACAGTCACAGAGCAGTGATTGAAGAGACACACATTACATTCTGGGGAGAGGGTTCAACCAAAACACTAACTGGTTAACAGTTGGGTTCAATTCCTTATTCTTGAGGCACTCCTATTTAAAAAATAAAAATAAAATGTAGATACACATTACAATTATGATTTAAAATATCCCAATCTAACATTACAAATTAAATACCAATTGCAACTAGATGTGTTTTGATTGAATCACCTCATTAAATACAATTTCAGATATTGTCCGTCGACATAACACAAAAAAATAAATAAAAAAAAGCCTCATTTGTCCTGAATAAGCCCCCGATTAGACAATAATTACAAGCTCTCAAACTACAAAAGATGATTAAATGAATTCAGATATTATTAATGAATTCAGATATACATTATAGACTCCAGTACAGTAACAGACCAAAAGAGCCCTGCCAATAACATGTTACTGTAGTCCACTGACTCTAGAAGGACAACACTACTTCATTAGATGGTACAGTAAGTATATTTGGAAAGGCTATTTGGTGTGAAGCCGGACTGTTGTTAAGGATACTAATGCATCTCCTTTAACTAGGAGCAAGCTGAGCTAACAATGTCATGAGTCAGAACTTTATAAAATGCACTCTTAAGAGTAAAATATGTACTCTTTTAATGTACAAAAATAATTGTTGGACACCAATTGCTAATCAACCAACAAAGCTTTTTAAGCTTTTTGCTATAAGCATTGTCTGAATAAATTAAAAATAATTGTGTCAACATTTCCAATTGTTTGCTAATGTAAAATGTAAATGGCCAGTGGACAAATATCTCTATAAATCGACCAAGTTGTTTTCAGTAAAAACTAAATGAAATCAAAGCTGATCAAAAGCTTAACCATTTTATTTTCTATGATAACCTGATCTATTGTAAGTTATACTTGGTCTTCAACCATGTCGCATAATGATTATATACAATTATGTTAGCAAACCTTGTCTTTTCTAAATCCATTTTGAAAGTAAACTGGGTATACTGTGTGTGATTTTGGTAGCATTATAAGGTGTTATAGCCCTTGCATGAATGAAGGCTACCACTGCATCTCTAAAATGACATAGGATTTAATCAATGCAGCTGGTCTTTGGTGAAGTTTCACATGATACTCCAGAACCAATGTTCCATCTTGGCATCAAAATAATTAACTAGTAATTAAACCTAAAAGAAAACCTGGAATGGACAGTGAACATGACCGACTATCAAATTCACATAACAATAGAACGTGATCACACCTGATTCTCCATCAAAATAAACAATACATTTTAAATGTATTCATCTGAATCGTTAAAACACATCCACTAGTTCTCATGTTAAAAATTAAAAAAGCTTGACTTTTCCAGAATAAAAGTTCCAATCCAGCCATGAGATTATCAATGGTAAGCTCCATTTCTTTACCATGATTATAAAATGTTCACATGACTTGGCTTCTTTAAAAAAAAAAAGCATCAAGCATCAACATGCCTTCCAAGTTCATCTCAAAGTAAAACACTCTGTGTGGTACCACTACAGGTGGTACCATCTCTTCTTCATGTAACTGGTCATCTGAAAAGTACTAGAGAATAAGAAACCAATTACATGTAAAACAATGGGCAAGCACTACCATAATGCTTTCATGGAAAAAGTTTAATCTATAAAGTCAAGTGCCCTGTCATGGGGGAAATTATAGAACAGGAAAATATATCAATTTAAAATTGAGGCAAAGATATGAACCGACAAAGAGAGACGCACCAAAAATTCCTTATCTGTCAACAACAAAAAAGAAAAAAAAAAGTAGCCCATCTAAGTTTCAAAGTCGCCAACACCACCTCTTGGCCTTGATCCAGAACCGCTGGGCTAGCCCGTCATCAGGTTCTTTGAATGCAGATTCCAACTGCTAAAAAAATCATTCATTCAACAGCACTCCGGACACTCATGAGTGCTCTCTGGCTTGGAGTACTTGGTTTGGTCATGGAGTGTACCTTCTGTCCCATAGGCTGAACTGGGGAATCAATGTCCACAGGACTGTGGAAGGACTCCAGGACTCTCATGGTTTCTGTGGGCCTGGCGACAGCACTACAGGAGTAGACAGGCCGTCCACACTCAAGGCAGGGATATGGATATGATTGCTTCCATTGGAGGGGAACTAAAACAATCAAGAACAGCTGATTAGTAACATCTAGAGTAGCTACATCCTGTTCCCCATTTGTTGTGTTAAAAGGCTCAACTATGTAATAAATGAGAAGTTGTGGTCCAGCACTGGGATGGTGTAAGATGTTGTAGTATGATTGTTAACCAGTAGAGGGAGGTTAAAGTATTTTCTATTAATGCAGTAATCATAATGTACCTCAACCTACATACAGTACCAGTCAAAAGTTTGGACACACCTACTCATTCAAGGGTTTTTCTTTGTTTTTACATTGTAGAATAATAGTGAAGAAATTAAAACTATGAAATAACATATGGAATCATGTAGTAACCAAAATAAGTGTTAAATCAAAATATATTTTATATTTGAGATTCTTCAAGGTAGCCACCCTTTGCCTTGATGACAACTTTGCACACTCTTGGCATTCTCTCAACCAGCTTCATGAGGTAGTCACCTGGAATGCATTTCAATTAACAGTGTTGTCTTGTTAAAAGTTAATTTATGGTGTTTCTTTCCTTCTTAATGTGTTTGAGCTAATCAGTTGTGTTGTGACAAGGTAGGGGTGGTATACAGATGTAATACAGAAGATAGCCCTATTTGGTAAAAGACCAAGTCCATATTATGGCAAGAACCAGCATCAGAAATTGCAGCCCAAATAAATGCTTCAGGGAGTTCAAGTAACAGACATCAACATCAACTGCTCAGAGGAGACTGCGTTAAATCAGGCCTTCATGGTCAAATTGCTGCAAAGAAACCACTACTAAAAGGACACCAATAAGAAGGATAGACTTGCTTGGGCCAAGAAACACGAGCAATAGACATTATACCGGTGGAAATCTGTCCTTTGTCCAAATTTGAGATTTTTGGTTGCAACCGGCGCGTCTTTGTGAGACGCAGAGTAGGTGAACGGATGATCTCCGCATGTGTAGTTCCCACCGTGAAGCATGGAGGAGGTGGTGTGATGGTGCTTTGCTGGTGACACAGTCTGTGATTCATTTAGAATTCAAGGCACACTTAACCAGCATGGCTACCACAGCATTCTGCAGCGATACGACATCCCATCTGGTTTGCTCTTAGTGGGACTATCATTTGTTTTTCAACAGGACAATGACCCAACACACCTCCAGGCTGTGTAAGGGCTATTTGACCAAGAAGGAGAGTGATGCATCAGATCACCTGGCCTCCACAATCACCCGACCTCAACCCAATTGAGATGGTTTGGGATGAGTTGGACCGCAGAGTGAAGGAAAACCAGCCAAAAAGTGCTCAGCATATGTGGGAACTCCTTCAAGACTGTTGGAAAAGCATTCCAGGTGAAGCTGGTTGAGAGAATGCCAAGAGTGTGCAAAGCTGTCATCAAGGCAAAGTGTGGCTACTTTGAAGAATCTCAAATATAAAATATAATTTGATTTAGATTTGTTTAACACTTTTTTGGTTACTACATGATTCCATGTGTGTTATTTTATAGTTTTGATGTCGTCACTATTATGCTACAATGTAGAAAATAGTAAAAGTAAAGAAAAACCCTTGAATGAGTAGGTGTGTCCAAACCTTAGACTGGTGCTGTACATACGTAAGTAGTAGTGCTGAGCAATTAGTGATTTGTGGTCGGTTTTCGATTTCAACAATTTACTTTAGACATTAGCAACGCTAAAATGTTAATAGTTAGCTTCATTTCAGTTCGTGACAAAACAAGCTCGTGTAGATAATCATTGCACCTAAGTGTACATACCTCTAAACCGCTGTGAAATATATTTTCCATAACCCAAAATATTGTATTTCCAGCTGGTGTACAAAACCGAAAGTAAAAGACGCAAAAAGAAAACTTAAGAACGGGAAGAATATAAATAATGCACATAGAACAGATCTACCGCTTCTTAGACTTTCTTTCAATAAGAATGACTGATCTATAACTCACATTTCTATGGGAATTTGGTCGGCTCGCCCCAAAAGTTTAATGTTGCAGCTTTAAATGCACTATGAATTATATTGAATGCTGTAACACCACAGAATAAAACAATTAATACAAGTCCCATTAAGGCAGTGACCGCCCATTACTGCTATTCACTTATTAACCATAATTTACTCACATTACTTTAATAAAATATTTGTTTTATAACTCTTTCATTTAATTCCGAGTCATCATCTCATATCTATAGAGCTGCAGCCTATGCTGTCTGACAAAAATCCCAATTTGAATAGTTCTTCAAAGTAAATAAGGTATACTTTTACGACTGCTGAATACCAACTATCAACAACTTAGATCAGGGGTCTCCACAGGTAGATCCCGAGCTACCAGTGGCTCGCCCACCGAGTGGGTGGCTCGCCCACCGAGTGGGTGGCTCGCCCACCGAGTGGCTCGCCCACCGAGTGGCTCGCCAAGCAATTCTGAAAGTACATGCATTTCTTCATTTGTTCCATCGCAAACTGTCAAAAACATAAATCTCCCGGCTACTATCCAATCAAAGCCACATTGACATTATCTCACCCCTGGTTAGCCACTACAAATGTAACAACCTCTGCCAATACATTTCCAGCACTTTTGCCTATGTCTGTCTATTTGGTGCACCGTTTGTTTATCACTCTATATGTAGCCATTGATTGATGCTAATGATAACCGCCATGTGGGTAGACAAAGAATTTCCCAAAAACCATCTCAATTAAATGTTAACTGCAAATAATTAGGCCTACCTGACAGAACTATACCATGATGATCTGTATCAATTGGGTGGCCATTGTTTTACAAACTGTGCCATGACATGTGCTGGAGCAGTAGTCCTAAAAGCAGAAACATCGCTAGACTGACACATTCCTCTCTTGCTAAATGCGCAATTAAAGGGGAATTCCATATTATTATGTTCTTCTGATGTGATTTAAGCATTGACATGAACTCCGAACCTAATTGTTATTGTTTCTCTATGAATAATTGTAATATTGAGAGTGAAAAACATTTTAAAAATACTAAATAAATCCAGGAATTTTTTTACAGAGAAAACAGAATTCAGGAAAATACTGTACAAAAGACAATTTTATTGGGGCCTGTCATGCCAAATACTGTTTATTAACCATTATTTTACCAGGTATATTGACAGAAAACATGTCTTGCACACCAAGGACATCGGGAAAAGTTGCAGGGTAGAGGAGAGGAGAAGAACGTGTCTATTTGAAAGCTATATAAAAAAAAAAATTTTTTAAAGTAGCTCGTGCTAGAAAAGATTGGAGGCCCTGGACTTAGATCATGTATTTTCAGGCTCGCAAAGCACTGTTTTCTATCCCTCTTGAACACAAGCTCTCTTCTCTCAGTCAGTCTCCCTGTCTGCTCCACACAGACCGGACAAGTATGCGGGCACGCAATGGATTATGGTCACTGTACTTAATTAGCATGTTTTCTGCGCTAAACTATGTAGAATATAGGCCTTTTAGAAACTAAAACTCCCTACTACATCGCACAGTTCAGGCTAGATCTGATTTATCTCTACAGAAACTGCACATCGAGCTCAGAGAAGAAAAAAAAGAAAAATGGAATTCAAATAATTTAACAGACTTGTCAATTACTTGTTTAAGAAACTGAAAATTAACGACATATCGCTCAGCACTAGTAAGTTGTGACCAACATTATATGGCATTAGGTAAATCTAAAAGCATTTATAATCCAACCCATCTCTCTATACTTCTGTTAGTGATGTAGATGAGATCAGGACGGCCAGATGGCCTGCTCTAGTGCCCTCTGCCAGGCAGCAGCAGGGACAGGACAGGAAGGACATACCTGAAAGGAGAGCTTGGCCGGGCTCCGGGGAGCAATGGGACTGAGTGTGCTCCAGAAGTGGATGGTGGAGGGGAGAGGACTTGGTGTCAGTAATACCGGAGTCTAAGGGACAGAGCACAAAAATATAGAAAATGTATGATTATTAGCCAGTTTAACACGGAAACTATTTTAATTATTGCATTCATATCATATCAAACAAAATACATTATGGTCTTGATAAATCATGTATAATAATAAATTGGTGAGGGTAGAAAGGCGTTTGGAAAGTTGAAAACACACTAATACACCCTCATTTGTTAAATGAGGCCCCAGGAAGTGTGACAGTTTAATTTATTTTTATGTGGCACTGACCAGGCCAGAGATGTCACTTACCAGAGAATGGGAGGTGAACACTGTAGGAGTCAGAGTGTTGGTGGCACTTCCAGGGGCCAGGAGGCTGTTGACGGCAGCATTGACCTGATCCAGTGACAGACCAGGAGGTAGGAGGGTTGAGGAAGAGGGCAGTTCTAGGACTTTGGGCTTCTTTGCTTTCGGGGGTTGTACTTCCTGGGGCGACCAGGCTGGAAGAGTAGCCGCTTGAAGAGCAACTGCTGGAGTCATGGAATTTTCTGAGGGGGAGGAAGGACCAAGAATGAGGGAACAGTAGGCATACCCGTCTTTACAGGAATATAAACCCAGTAATAAGAACAGTGTCATGTTTAAGTGAGAGGCCAGTGTTTGGAGGATATATTGACACGGGTGTAACTTGTGGAATAGACACCGGCTGGAATGCGGTTTTAACCAATCAGCACTGAGGATTAGACCCATCTGTTGTATAATACCACACATCTAAAGTATACAGTATAGCTACAAATATGTGGACATCATATTGTGTGAGATGTGTGTGGTATGTATGACTTGCCTGGTAAATGGGCCTCATCTTTGCCTTGTTCCTCCCCTTCCCCAACAGGCTGGCCCACTGGTTCCACGCAGGGTGGGAGGACATCAATGGAGAGGGGGGTTTTAGGTTCCCTTGGTCCCGATGCAGATTCAGGAACCTAGAAGAGGAGAAAGGTCCATATAAAACCATGGAACAATGAAACATGTAATTTGCTCTTGTGTGTTCTCTTCTCAATCACCTCTACAACATGTTTCTCTTCTAAGCTCATGATCTCCACCAGGTCCTCTTCAGACGTGAGGTTTTGCTCTTTGGAGTGCACCACAGGTGAGGGCTTGATGACCACAAAGACAGGGTGGCCCTGAGGCTGGTTCACCACACACTCCCCCGGGGCCCCAGGTGCAGCAACAGGGGTCAGGGTCAGAGGAGTGAGGGAGCCAGGGTCCGACACACTGGTCAGATAGATCTGAGGAGGGTCGCATAGGATCTGGGTCTTCTGTGGCTGAGACTTCTGGACGTTCAAAACAGCATTTAAAGAGAAACATTAGATTTGCACACCATAGCATCCAGAATCAGAATCCGTGAGAATCATTTGAGTCAACAGGGTACTATGGTTCAAACAGGGCATTTGGGTGCACTTTGTATAAAAGATTTTTAAGCACAAATGTTAACATATGGATCAACAGAATCTTTGACAAAAGGAGGACATAGTGTGACTTCTGAGTGTCTTACCGAGCTGCCTGTGTTTGACACTGACAAGGTCTGGGGGCTGAGGGCAGGCGTGGCACAGGGCGAGGGATGAGTCAGTGTGACCTGCAGGCTACTCTCTACGCTGCCACAGCCCTGCATGGAGGAGCTCTGGCCATCCAGACACACCTGACAGACAGATAACACTTGTAGTAGTCTGAACCATTCAATAGTCACTTCAATCACACATTTGACATTTCATCAACACCAATAACGTTAAAAAAAGTATATATAGTAGTAATGACCATGGTTAAAATGGAGAGGTCCTCGTCATGGGCCCTCACCTCCCGCAGTGTCCGGTCAGCGCTGTGGGGTCTGGGGGAAGAGTCCTGATTCAGCAGCTCAGTCTTTATAGGCTGTGGAGAGGTCCTGCAGGGGGCTTGGAGGGACTGGATGGTGAAGGTGGAGTAGAGCCCTGACTTCATGTAGTCGTTGCGAGAGCTACGCTGGACAGAGACTGGAGAGGACCGCTGCATCTGCAGATTCTTGGAGGGGCAGTTAGAAGACCCCCCTCCTGGGGACTTGGTCTGGCCCGCTGCATCAAGATTCTCCTGTTGCTGAGAATCCTCACCGCCTCTGACACAGTCTACTGATGAAGGGTCAGGGTGGGCCACAAACTTGTAGACAAACTTCTGCCCACTCACCTTCTTGATGATATTCTATAAAGGATTACACTGAATTAACAGACAATTGCAATAAACCATACTGAAAAAACAAAAACAATTACCTCAACAAAATATCTAGCTGAAAGAAGTAGGCTTACACCTACTGGCCTGCTACCAGCATATTGCTACACATACATTATCTGTAACAGCCTTTTCTGCTTTGAGTTGTGAATTTACACCTGAACACAATGCTGAGCCCATTGTTTGTGGACAGAAAATCAACAAATGTGATTCATGTTATAGCTTTACTCAGTGCATCAAACATCTCATAAATACTTGAAAAGTCTCATACCAAACAATAAGCAGCAAGGATACCTTATCATAGTAGTATCGGAGCGCCCTGCTTAGTTTATCGTAATTCATGTTGGTCTTGTTCTTGCGGAGCCCCCAGAGGCGTGCCACCTCCTCTGCGTCCAGCAGCTTGAACTCCCCATCCCCAGAGGTCCAGGAGATGAGGTGCCTATGGCTGTCGTCCTCGAGGAGATGCAGCAGGAACTGCCACAACGTGATGGACGGGTCCATGGCTGCAGGGGGAACAAATCAGAAACATGAGTGAGACTGCCTTGCAGCAACGATCTGAATGAGCTCTCACAGCCTCATTTAGATACAGCAGCTAGTCTAGCTACTGAGTTAAGATTAGGGCCACCTCATTTGTGCCATGGCAAGCTACTGAATTTAGGTTAGGGGCTACTCATTTGTGCCAGTGTTTGGGAAACATTTCTAGAAAAGGAAAATATTTTGTCATGCTGATTTGTTATTTTTCAGATCTGTGACTACGGTTGCACATTTTGGAGATTATTCAGGTGGAAACCTTCCAAGGGAATTAACGGGAATATATGCAAACTAATATTAATACAATTTAAAATGTAGATGTTTTTTGCATTGGACATATTTACCATATCATATGGAGACAGAAACATAAACCTTTTACCTTATCATAAGTAGACATAATTGCAATTAATTAAATCATTCCAATATAATTTTATTTTAAACTATTTAGTTACAAATTCAACTTTAATTGAGTTGATTCTTCACATGGGATGATTTCACTGAACAACAAAAGAAAGGGAATATTGAATGATCCCCAATGATCCATCGCATCTCCCAAAAAGGTTTTCAACATACAGTGGGGGAAAAAAGTATTTGATCCCCTGCTGATTTTGTACGTTTGCCCACTTACAAAGAAATGATCAGTCTATAAATTTAATGGTAGGTTTATATGAACAGTGAGAGACAGAATAACAACAAAAAAATCCAGAAAAACATATGTCAAAAATGTTATAAAATTATTTGCATTTTAATGAGGGAAAAAAGTATTTGACCCCTCTGCAAAACATGACTTAGTACTTCGTGGCAAAACCCTGTCACACTCCTCTTTGCAGATCTTCTCCAAGTCATTAAGGTTTCGAGGCTGACGTTTGGCAACTCGAACCTTCAGCTCCCTTCACAGATTTTCTATGGAATTAAGGTCTGGAGACTGGCTAGGCCACTCCAGGACCTTAATGTGCGTCTTCTTGAGCCACTCCTTTGTTGCCTTGGCCGTGTGTTTTGGGTCATTGTCATGCTGGAATACCCATCCACGGCCCATTTTCAATGCCCTGGCTGAGGGAAGGAGGTTCTCACCAAAGATTTGACGGTACATGGCCCCGTCCATCGTCCCTTTGATGCGGTGAAGTTGTCCTGTCCCCTTAGCAGAGAAACAGCCCCAAAGCATAATGTTTCCACCTCCATGTTTGATGGTGTTCTTGGGGCCATAGGCAGCATTCCTCCTCCTCCAAACACGGCAAGTTGTTGATGCCAAAGAGCTCAATTTTGGTCTCATCTGACCACAACACTTTCACCCAGTTGTCCTCTGAATCATTCAGATGTTCATTGGCAAACTTCAGATGGGCATGTATATGTGCTTTCTTGAGCAGGGGGACCTTGCGGGCGCTGCAGGATTTCAGTCCTTCACGGCATAGTGTGTTACCAATTGTTTTCTTGGTGATTATGGTCCCAGCTGCCTTGAGATCATTGACAAGATCCTCCCGTGTAGTTCTGGGCTGATTCCTCACCGTTCTCATGATCATTGCAACTCCACGAGGTGAGATCTTGCATGGAGCCCCAGGCCGAGGGAGATTAACAGTTCTTTTGTGTTTCTTCCATTTGCGATTAATCACACCAACTGTTGTCACCTTCTCACCAAGCTGCTTGGCGATGGTCTTGTAGCCCATTCCAGCCTTGTGTAGGTCGACAATCTTGTCCCTGACATCCTTGGAGAGCTCTTTGGTCTTGGCCATGGTGGAGAGTTTGGAATCTGATTGATTGATTGCTTCTGTGGACAGGTGTCTTTTATACAGGTAACAAGTTGAGATTAGGAGCACTCCCTTTAAGAGAGGG
Organism: Salmo trutta; assembly: GCF_901001165.1. Lineage (NCBI taxonomy): Eukaryota > Metazoa > Chordata > Actinopteri > Salmoniformes > Salmonidae > Salmo > Salmo trutta. The sequence continues at coordinate 35,572,707 of NC_042986.1, read as the reverse complement.
GGTCAAATACTTATATCCCTCATTAAAATGCAAATCAATTTATAAAATTTTTGACATACGTTTTTCTGGATTTTTTTGTTGTTATTCTGTCTCTCACTGTTCAAATAAACCTACCATTAAAATTATAGACTGATCATTTCTTTGTCAGTGGGCAAACGTACAAAATCAGCAGGGGATCAAATATTTTTTTCCCCTCACCGTACACCCCTCACCGTATATCGTGCTTCTACACCTGCATTGCTTGCTGTTTGGGGTTTTAGGCTGGGTTTCTGTACAGCACTTTGAGATATCAGCTGATGTAAGAAGGGCTATATAAATACATTTGATTTGAATTTGAATCTGTAAAATGATAGTCTAGAAACTAAAGCTTTGTTTGTCTTCCTCTCAAGCTTCCATGTCTTCTCCCTGGACCTCCTCAATGTCCACCTCTTGAACGTCAGACTCTGAGGCCTCATCTTCACTGTCACTTTCCAACTTTGTTGAGGATGGCTCATTGTCAGGCTCAAAAAGCCTCAAATTTGCCCAGGTGGCCACCAATTTTTCAACCCTTGTATTGGTCAGCCTGTTGCGTGCTTTGGTGTGTGTGCTCCCAAACAAGAACCAGTTGCGCTCTGAGGCGGCTGATGTTGGTGGGATTTGAAGGATGATGGAGGCAACAGGGGAAAGAGCCTCAGATCCACAAAGTCCCTTCCACAAGGTATGCTGATGAGATATGTTGGCACGACTGCCATATTGCATCTCCACCCCAAAGCCCTTGCTTGGAAGCGTACTTCGCCAGACTGCCAAGAACCTTGCCCTCATCCAGGCCAAGGTGGCGAGACACAGTAGTGATGACACCATAGGCCTTGCTGATCTCTGCACCAGACAGGATGCTCTTGCCAGCATACTTGGGGTCCAACACGTACACTGTGGCATGTATGGGCTTCAGGCAGAAGTCTTCACGCTTTTTGATGTATTTCAGAACTGCAGTTTCCTCTGCTTGGAGCAACAGTGAAGTGGGCAGGGCAGTACGGATTTCTTCTCTTACATCTGCAAGAACATCAGAGATGATGGCACTGTCTCTCTCAATCCGTGCAATGGCTACTGCTACAGGTTTCAGGAGTTTCAGGCTGCTTACCACTCTCTCCCAAAATACATCATCCAGGAGGATCCTCTTGATGGGGCTGTCCATATCGGCAGACTGTGATATGGCCATTTCTTGGAGAGACTCCTTCCCCTCCAGGAGACTGTCAAACATGATGACAACACCACCCCAACGGGTGTTGCTGGGCAGCTTCAACGTGGTGCTCTTATTCTTCTCACTTTGCTTGGTGAGGTAGATGGCTGCTATGACCCTTCACATACCTAACCATTTCCTTGGTTCTCTTGTAGAGTGTATCCATTATTTTCAGTGCCATGATGTCCTTGAAGAGCAGATTCAATGCATGAGCAGCACAGCCAGTGGGTGTGATGTTAGGGCAGGACTCCTCCACTTTAGACCAAGCAGCCTTCATGTTCGCAGCATTGTCTGTCACCATCGCAAATACCTTCTGTGGTCCAAGGTCATTGATGACTGCCTTCAGCTCATCTGCAATGTAGAGACCGGTGTGTCTTGTCCCTTGTGTCTGTGCTCTTGTAGAATACTGGTTGAGGGGTGGAGATGATGTAGTTCATTATTCCTTGCCCACGAACATTCGACCACCCATCAGAGATGATTGCAATACAGTCTGCTTTTTCTATGATTTGCTTGACCTTCACTTGAACTCTGTTGAACTCTGCATCCAGCCAATTAGTAGATCATGTCTAGTTGGAGGGGTGTATGCTGGGGAAAGAACATTCAGAAATCTCTTCCAATACACATTGCCTGTGAGCATAAGAGGTGGACCAGTTGCATACACAGCTCGAGCAAGACATACATCAGCATTTCTCTGACTACGTTCCTCCATTGAGTCAAAAAAACTTCTGATTCCAGGAGGACCATGAGCTGTTGCTATCGATAAGGTGTCGGATTCATCATTTTCACCTCGAATAGAAGTAGAGGGACTTTTGTCAGAGGTTGCGTGATGTGAGTGCTGAGGGAACTTTATGCACTTGGCCAGATGATTCTGCACCTTTGATGCATTCTTCACATATGATTTGGCACATTATTTGCAAATCTACACAGCTTTTCCTTCTACATTAGCTGCAGTAAAATGTCTCCACACATCAGATAGTGCCCGTGGCATTTTCCTGTAAAAATGTGAAAAATAAATAGTAAAAAAAAAGTTAAATACAATTCCATGTAGAGATAAAAAGTTTAGCAGTTAGATTAAACACGTCCTTTTGTAAGATAAATGTTTTAAAATGAAACATATATGGAAACAGGTGAAATAACACTCCTCAGTTAGCAGGCTCAAGCAAGCTAAAACCCAGATGGTAGCAAAAACTAACTAGCAGAAATGAGTTAGAAATGATTTAAACACACTTTGCTGTAGGCTACTATTTACTAGTTAACAAAAAAATCATGTATGTCATACAAAACATATTCCCCCCACCCAGTACTGTAATCAAAACTTCAGAAAGCGAGTAGTCCTTGGCTCAGACAGTGTAGTAGTGTGGGCTCAATAGCATCTCATTAGTGTGCAAGATCTTGAGAATCAGCTGTACATGTGATGGAAGAGTACACTGCACATGTGATGGAAGAATGCACTGCGCATGCAGAGGGTTGCAATTCCATTGAATTGGGGATAGTTTAACCAAAATATGCCACAAGACCTAGAATTGCCTTATGTGTATCCCACAAAAAAGGTTCACTGTTATAAGCTAACTTTGATGAATTAAAGCAAAATTCCCCAAATTCCCAGGCTTAACTTCCCATGGAAAATTTCCGGAAAAATTCCAGAAATTTACCGGAAAGTTTCCGACCCTTTGCAACCCTATCTGTGATCATGGTGTACAAAACAGATTATTTTAAATATTGGGTTTAATGTTGCCTACCCATTCCCCTAATTAGGGTTTAACAACATTCAGTATTTTAAGTTCAATCCCTACTAACATAAAAGAGAATCTTTATTTGGCTTTGCTCATTTCATTACAGTGAAGAGAGTAGTAGTGTAGTATTTCAATACAGTTGTTTCTGGGTAGTTAGTATTTCCATACAGTGGGTAGTGTAGTATTTCAATACACTAGTTAGTGTAGTATTTCAATACACTGGGTAGTGTAGTATTTCAATTCACTGGGTAGTGTAGTATTTCAATACACTAGTTAGCGTAGTATTTCAATACACTGGGTAGTGTAGTATTTCAATACACTGGGTAGTGTAGTATTTCAATACACTGGGTAGTGTAGTATTTCAATACACTGGGTAGTGTAGTATTTCAATACACTAGTTAGTGTAGTATTTCAATACACTAGTTAGTGTAGTATTTCAATACACTGGGTAGTGTAGTATTTCAATACACTGGGTAGTGTAGTATTTCAATAAACTGGGTAGTGTAGTATTTCAATACACTAGTTAGTGTAGTATTTCAATACACTGGGTAGTGTAGTATTTCAATAAAGTGGGTAGTGTAGTATTTCAATACAATGGGTAGTGTAGTATTTCAATACACTGGGTAGTGTAGTATTTCAATAAAGTGGGTAGTGTAGTATTTCAATAAAGTGGGTAGTGTAGTATTTCAATAAAGTGGGTAGTGTAGTATTTCAATAAAGTGGGTAGTGTAGTATTTCAATAAAGTGGGTAGTGTAGTATTTCAATAAAGTGGGTAGTGTAGTATTTCAATAAAGTGGGTAGTGTAGTATTTCAATAAAGTGGGTAGTGTAGTAGTGTAGTATTTCAATAAAGTGGGTAGTGTGTAGTAGAGTAGTATTTCAATACACTGGGTAGTGTAGTAGTTGACAGATAGTAGCCAGGTCTAATTACAGAATAAAAGACAGTAAACGAAGAGCTACTGGCGAACAACAGGCCACAGAAAGAAAGGAAGTGCATTAGTAGTTAAGGAAGGACATGTTGGGCATGCAAATTAACCGTATTACCATTTTTCCCCCCCAATTACATAACTCCTATCAAACACCTTGGAAACTATCACCATGGTAAAAAGCCTTTCATTAATGGTAACTAAGGGAGGGAAACAACAAAGTCTAACATGAACATATGTGAGTGTAGCCTAGTTAGGCAAGTACTAGAGTGTACGGATGCATCATTACTGTCAACATGATTTTGAATAACAAAGTTACAAGTCCTTTAGCTCATGTGAAGGAGGGAAGAATATAGGCCTAGCTTCAAAGTAACTGTTTCCCAGCTTCCTTAAGGTGCACTCTGAACATGTCCCTCACTAGGTTTTTGGGTGAGAGCTGGGATAGAAGATGGAGTAATGTGCACATTTTGTAATGTTCAGCTAAACAGTGTACAATGCATCATAAATTAAATGGCCAAATAAATATTAGCGGAACTGACAAAGAGTTGTTGTAAATCTGTTTTCACTGTCAAACATTATTGCCTCAGAGGTAAACCTATGCATGGAGTGAGCCTCAACTTCAATAGCAAATTATTATTTACAGACAAAAAGGTCTGAGATGATTTATACACCTAAATGAATGAACTGCATTGACCTCATCAGGACAAAGCAGCAGCATTGTACATAGAGATTAAACTAAAATATATCAATCTGAATCTCCATTCATTCAAAACTGACAGAAGAACAATTACCAACTTGATATTTTATAGGCTAACTATGATTTTTGAGGGCTTCATGCCACCCATATGACCATCCTTCAGGAGGACAATGCATCAAAGGGTGTCTCCATTTTGAAAAGTGGTATTAGCCATCTATCAAGACTTTAGCTTCGCTACAAGCATGAGACGAGTAATGCCATTGTAGTAAATTAATGTACTGAAAAACAAAGGCATAAATCACAACACTTAGTACTGAGGTATAATTGTGTAGTCCAGTAAGACACTGGTTTGGATGGTAGATCTAATGGGAATAGGACCTTGAGTGTGAGAAGTCCTGGGAAGCTGTGTGATGTTGCTTTTGTGGCTGTTAGCAGGTACAGACCTTCAATAAACTGGGGTGGAGAAGGCAGCGGCAATAATTCTGTGAAGTGCACCACAGAGAAACCGTATGGGTGACCTTTAGGCTGTGAGGTAAGGCAAGAGGGGGAGCATGTTTCATGTACTGTACACATACATTTTCTTGATCAAGTTTACACCTTCATTTTTGAAGAATACTTATGATTTGTTTAGTACTGCATAATAACCTATATACAAACTAGCCTGCAGTTTCAACTCACAACAGTTAGGCCAAGGCTATATAGAAATCAAATGCTACTTGCATGCGAAAATACACCGTGAAATGCACCTTGGAATAATGCACCAATTCTTGCTTACATGATGGTCTACTCTTCATAGTAAACTAATCTTACAGAAAGTGTGGTTTTACATTCTTGTTCTTGGAATGGGGAGCAAACTGTATCTCTTGTGAGTAAATCATCTTTATACTAACGTTACAGCTTGTACTGTAGTTCATGAAGATTGAATAATTGCTTTCAAAATCACCAATGGCTGAACCTACAAATGATTGTGACCATAATAAAATGCTGTAAAACACCTGTTGCGACACTACATTTAGCCAGAGGCTAGTTCAATATCCACATGGCTAGTAGCAATCTAGTCACTGGCAACATCCTAGTCCGATTATGAATTGAAGGCCAAACCTTTCTATTTTTAGCTAGCACAAGATGAACATAAACAAATATACATGATAGTCGAGACTAGCACGGAAATGTTTTCCCCGACTACATTCAATGTACATAAATCCAGTGTAAACACTTACCACTTATTAAAGGGTTAGACTCCATCTCGTCTTGAAATGCTTTTTATTTTATCGGTCAATCAAATTACGTCCATTATGTCAGCGCACTGAACGAAGGTGTCAAAAGTCGATTTGCGACACGGTAGAGATGGATGCGATTTACAGATACAACACCGATTTGTTATTATGCAACAGTGATCCGACGGTAACACTTGCATCTCTCCCTCCATGCTACAGTAGCTGGTTATTGACAGTGGTGAGCTAGCTATCTAGAAGCTAACGGTTAGGAATGTTTGTTTGAGGGGAAAGTCATGTTGATTTAATTATAGCAAATATGAGAATGGAATTCGCAAAACATTGGTTCGCTCCTCCTAGATAGATAATCAACACTTTCAAAATGACGTATGTTATTTTCTAAACAAATGACAACAGATCATGTTGCTAGCAAGCTAACAATCGCCAAGATTGCGTAGCTGCCCCTTATGAAACCCCCACCGTCTCTCATTTGTGCGTCAATTCGAACGACTCAACGCTCAATGTAGACTTGCTTCCGAGTTCACCGGAGAGCGCCAAAAGTCCTCCATAATGTAAAAAGTGTTTGCGATTATAGTTCATGGTATAAAAACATTCAACAAGGTGTGTCTTCTGACGCCCGAACGGCCTGACTTAATCCTTTGCTTTTCCCTCGTTGCTTCCTGTTTCCACAAATGCCTCGACAACTTTCGTGTTCCACCATCACTCATTGCTGCCTGCTGGCTTTTTTTTCCTTGATCGGTTGCTGCCTGAAAGGCTTCAAACGTCACTAAATCGATGACGTTTCTTGCTCACCAAGGATTTAGACAAGGTGGTAAAGTGAGAATTTCAACTGTGTCCCCTTGCAGTCCCAAATTTTACCCATTATATTTGGAGCAGCAACATTGTGAATAATCTGAATCTGTAGTAATCTTGAACAATCCACAGGTATACTTTCCCCCTGCCCTATTGTTTTATTTTTTCTTACATAGCATAACAAAACATGATGTTTGCAATTAGGCATGGGCAGGCATATAACAAAGTACAGGCCTATTTGTGGTAGTAGTCAGTGCCTGACATAGACTGAAATAGGTGCTGGTACTGTTCATATTTAGATGCAGGAGCTCCACAATACTTTTGAGCTAATATTCTATAAGAGGAACAGGAGCACAAGCAGTAGAACATTTGAGGTGCTGGTACTCAGCTCCTGCGCAAGTCAAGCACTGGTAGTATAATTTCTAGCTTTATATAAACATTATGTTCTTTACAACAAGACCATCATTTTAAGATTCAGAGGCCCAGTGATATTATTTATTGAATGTTTAACTATTACACTCTATTAGCTTACATCTTTCTTTTTAACCGTATGTCACATTTTCTTCAATTGTAAATCTTTAAAATGTATTAAGAGTGGGCTAAATATCTTAGCAGCATGAATCTTTCTTGTTCCACATCAAACTAACACCGTTTCGTTTTAAGCAATATGTACCCAGAAAAAATATATCTATTTTGAGAGTCAGGTCTTAACATCCAGTTACCATGGAAACTGTTTCTGGTGTGATGGGGTATCAGTCAAACAGAGATCCGATGAAATTACTTTTAAAAAATACAATTAATTGTGAGTATTCCTAATTTTATGGTCACAAAAGACTTTGGAATAAAAAAAAAAGAGAACAATTTATTTCCCTTATATAATTTATTAATGTGAGTACATGGTAACTTGTCCAAAGGGCCAGAATTAAATGAGCGGTTTTGTAAAGCGATGGTGACTTGATGGCTTCAAAAGTCATAATTTAACAAGTGATAGTTTAAAAATACAGAATTACAAAAATAAATTAAGTGAAAAAGTGGATATGGTTCCTGTGGATTTGGTTCCTGTTGCCGTATAAGTCAAGAGACCAATGTCTCTGATACTGGGAAGTATTAACATTGAACAGGAAAATCCAGTTTCTCAGCATGAGAAACTAATATATAGAGTACTCTGAACGTTCCCTTCACAACAGCACTTCACCATGCTATTTGAAGATGAAAGTGCTGGTGGCTTTGAAGAGATGACATTTATGCGAGATACCATACGAAGATCAGGCATGCATGTTCAACCGCAAGCTTTATTTTCTTCAATATTTAATTGCGTTATTGATGATGACTTCAGGCATTGAAAAGAGAGGTCAGGATACCAAAAATGTGAATATATTTTGGATATATTTTAGATATTATTGGAAAGAGTTGTAGGAATATAGTTTGTCAACATATGGTTTGCTTGATCTAGTAATACAATGCAGAAAAAAATGCATCAAACATAAGCAAGCCACTGAAACTGGTTAACACATTTTGAAACTTCTTTCCCCATTTTATTTTATACAGAATTACAGTTTTAAAGCAACTTCTAAACAGTACAACCTGTTCAGATGCCAAGTTTGTATCAAAGGTTTGGTTTACACACCATTTATATTGCTTCAGATAAACCAAAGAGCAATGGAAATAATACAGCCTTATCACTATTATGAACGTGATAGAAAACTGATAACTAAAGGTCAGAACAGAAGCACTACTGCAGCTAAAGAGCTTCTCTCGTCCTTTTCTCTGGAACATCCGTAAGACTTTGAAGCTCTCTTAATCCCTGTTAGTTAGAAAAACATTTACATCATTAAAAAAAAGAATCTTCCATTACATTTAGTTGTGAAATATTTCCCACATTGTGTAATATTGTACCATGCTCATAATACCATCATAATAGTTTGCAAGTAGTAAATACCACTGTGCGAGCAGGAATACCATCTTTTCAATCACTCACCTCCAACACCATGCGAATGTTGGCTTTGATTTTAGCTGAGTCTTTGGTCAACACTTCAGTGTGTCTGGAAAAGGAAATAGAAATGAATGAATCCTTATAAATTGTAAGGTTTATCCAAGATTTGAGAGCTTGAAACATGGGCCTAAATACAATGCTGTATCACAGTAATGTAATAACAAAACACATGTGCCCTCTAGAAGCAATCATTTTGACAGATGTTTACAAAATACTGTACAAATGACTTATGTGTGTGTGTTTTAATGGATATTGCTGGTGCTACTCACGCTGTAAGCTGATTTGTCTTTTTCTCAATGAACTTCAGAGCTTCTGAGTGCGTTAACTCAACAAAAAAGCCATATCCAACAGCAACAAAGATTTTTGACGAGTCCTCCCTGAAACAAAACAACTCAGTCAAGGCCTCAATCAAATCACAATCAAAATAAAGTAATATGGACAACTTTCAATAAGCCTAATCACTTACACATGTGCCTGGACGTAGAAATTACAGCCAAGATCTATCTCTGTTTTGAGTCCCTTCGTCTCAGATTCCTACGAAGACAATTTGTTAGTACGAACAAATATAAAAATGTATGCACTCACTACTGTAAGTCGCTCTGGATAAGAGCATCTGCTTAAATTACCAACATGTAAATGTTCTAAATAACTGAGGAAAAGCACAACAAAACACATTTTATTATACAACATTTCTGTTATACAATATGTATATGCCACAACATAGCTACATTAATATACATGTATAGAAAATGTAGAAATGTTGATGGCCCACTGTTTGGTCACATCTATTCATCATGGTGTTGGCCCATAGATATCCAATGTAAGTTGGTGCTATGGTGGTAACTTATACCTTTAGGCTTTCAATGGTATTTTTCAGTTGTAGATATTGTGCGATTTTTTCATACACTCCATCTCTTTGCTCCAATACCCTCCTGTCAGAACATAAAAAATAAATAGAAATTGTGCACATGCGCGAAAATGTTGCGCACATCTGAGTTAGCGAATAAAATGACACTAGTCTAAGGAAAATAGACTACTTACTCCAAATCTCGTTTCAACACATCGCTAATAAACGTTTCATACTGCAAGACCTTTTCGTCAATGCTGGGTTTTCCAGCATGTGCCATTATGAGTCGTGAAAGCAATCAGTTTTCGAAAACGAGGCAACTTGATTCTGAATCCTGAAAACAAAATGTTCCAAAGATATTAACCATATGATGTAGTTAACTCTGCATTCGCCTTATTATTGTTAGCTAGCTGACTATCTATGTTTAATAACAACATAGTCCACAATTTTGTTGTAGCTTTGGCTTACCTATCTCAACAGCACAAAAAAACTGCAGCTGTCTTATGTAACCACTGTGTAGCTAGCAGGTATGAATAACTAAGTACTTCCGGGGTCACGGATTTTTGGAATTATTCAGAATAAGAGTTGTGTCTTGTATGCTTTGTAAAGGAATAATTAGGGTGAACATTTGAACAAGTATCGATATATTTTGTGCTAGTTATCATACAAATAATCATTTGAAGTTTTTCAATTAGATATTATGTGATTTTTGGAGAAAAAAATTCAAGCCAAAATGGTCAACAATGGTTTTTGTGTGTCTACTAATATCATTCATTGCGCCGTACACACTTTTCTGTACGTTGTGTCACAGTAAAATGTGGTCAATTCTACTCAGGCGCACTTCTAGTTTCCAAATCCATAGAGTTTACATCAAGAAGAGCTTCACTGCTCATTCTGCGGACTTTAAAGAGTGGCCCATCAGCTTAAATCCAATATGGTTTTCATGTTGAACATACATATTGCACCGTACGCAATTTTATATATGTTTTGTCACAGTAAAAGGGGGTCCATTGTATTTAAGAGCACTTCTAGTTTCCTAATCCACAGAGTTTACACTCCAAGGAGTGTCAGTCATTCTACAGGCAAACAATATGTTTATTCAAAAAGACAAGAGAGATGCAATTTGGTTAAAAAAAGCGTACTATATTCATAACAAATATCACAGTGAAGTTAATCAACTACTTTTTGTGAAATTGATCATAAACAGTATAACAGAAATTTGAAACGATATGCAAGATCCTCTTCATCTCATGGGTAGAGTCAGTCCACCGAGTCAACATTTTTTCCAAATCATTTTAAGCAAAAAATCTATGCAATGATTGGGGTTCCACTAACCTACAGCAACATGATCTTACTAGCATACTGCCTCAAAAATATATATTTTATTTGTCTAGCTAAAACACTAGACCGATGCACGTTTCGGCACCTAAAATGTGTAAAGTCTGTAGCCTTCTCATCATTAGGATAATGTAAGTCATTATCAGGTACAGTGGCTTCAGAAAGTATTCACACCCCTTTACTTTTTCCACATTTTGTTGTGTTACAAAGTGGGATTAAAATGGATTAATTGTAAATTTTTTCAATGATCTACACAAATACTCTGTAATGTCAACATGAAAGAAAAATGCTAACATTTGTAAAAAAAAGAAAGAAAAATAGAACACTAATATATATCTTGATAAGTACTCAACCCCCTGAGTCAATACATGTTAGAATCACATTTGGCAGCGATTACAGCTGTGAGTCTTTCTTGGTAAGTCTCTAAGAGCTTTACACACCTGGATTGTGCAACATTTGCTCATTATTCTTTTCAAAATTCTTCAAGCTCTGTCAAATTGGTTGTTGATCATTGCTGGACAACCATTTTCAGATTTTGTCATAGATTTTCAAGCAGATTTAAGTCAAACTGTAACTCGGCCACTCAGGAACAGATTTGGGCTTGTGTTTTAGGTTATTGTCTTGCTGAAAGGTAAATTCATATCCCAGTGTCTGGTAGAAAGCAGACTGAACAAGGTTTTCCTCTAGGATTTTACCTGTGTTTAGCTCCATTATGTTTATTTTTTATCTTGAAAAACTCACCGGTCCTTAATGATTACAAGCATACCTACAATATGATGCAGCCAACACTATAAATGAAAATTTGGAGAGTGGTATTCAGTAATGTGTTTTATTGGATTTGCCCCAAACATAACACTTTGTATTCAGGCCAAAAAGTTGCAGTCTTTTTTGTTGCAAATAGGATGCATGTGTTGGAATATTGTTTGTTCTGCACATGCTTTCTTCTCTGTCAATTAGGTTAATATTGTGGAGTAACCACTATGTTGTTGATCCATCCTCAGTGTTCTCCTATCACAGCCATTAAACTCTGTAACTGTTTTAAAGTCCCCATTGGACTCATGGTGAAATCCCTGAGCAGTTTCCTTCCTCTCCGTCAACTGAGTTAGGAAGGACGCCTGTATCTTTGTAGTGACTGGGTGTGTTGATACACCATCCAAAGTGTAATTTAAAACTTCCCCATGCTCAAAGGGATATTCAATTTCGGCTTTTTTTTTGTTTTTACCCAACTACTAATAGGTTCCCTTCTTTGTGAGGCATTGGAAAACATTCCTGGCCTTTGTGGTTGAATCTGTGTTTGAAATCCTCTTCTTGACTGAGGGACCTTACAGATAATTGTATGTGTGGGGTACAGATATGGGGTCGTCATTCAAAAATCATGTTAAACAATATTATTGCACAGATAGTGAGTCCATGCAACGAATTATATGATTGTATGGTAAGCCTAAATAAGTTCATGAGTAAAAATGTGCTTAACAAGTCATATAACAAGTCATATAATACGTTTTTAATCCTGAACGTATTTAGGCTTGCCATAGCAAAGGGGTCGAATTCATATTGACTCAAGACATTTCAGCTTTTCATTTTTAATTAATTTGTATACATTTTGAAAGGCATAATTCCACTTTGACTTTATGCGGTATTGTGTGTAGGTCAGTGACAAAACATCTCAATTGAATCTATTTTAAATTCAGGCTGTAACACACCAACATGTGGAAAAAGTCAAGGGGTGTGAATACTTTCTGAAGGCACTGTATGCCAGTCAGTTAACACTCCATCTACTGATCACATTATTTCCATTGTTTCTCTTAAGCAGTTAGCTTCTCACCTAATCACATGCTAATAGTCGGAATTTGTCACCTCCATTATAAGGCAAGCCAATAGTGAAAGTCTGTTATAGAATGGCATTTTATTTTACACTGGAAGCAAACAAGCTAAAATAGTTATTTTATTGTTTTGTAAATAAAATATTGTCCTAAATTAGTCAGTGGGCAGAGAGTTAAAGCGACAGTACAGAAGTCAAAGCTGTGTTCGAATGCCCATACTAACATACTGTAGCATAACATACTGTAGCATAACATAGCATAATGAATGACTAGCTAGACATTTTACGACTTCATTAACAATGTCCACTGAGAATGCACAATGACTATACCACTTAGCTAAGCTAAGAATGACGTGAATAATCAAGTCAATAGGTTGCGTTCGTAAATTCACTCTGGCTATCTACTCCGATTTCAGCTTTTGGCATACTAACTATATCCATACAATGACCAATAAGCATACTACATACTCAATTTACGTCGCAAATAGTATGGTTAGTATAAGTATTCGAACACAGCTAGTTTTTCCTGTAAAGTGCTATATTTGTACCATATAGTGGCCCCATGCAAACCTATTTGACCACAGTAGAAGTCTAGCAATACTTCCTGTGTCCTAGCTTTTTGTTCAAACTCATCTATTTTATAATCTACGGACTCTAGTATGTAGACTGGACCCTGGTTTCATGGACACACAATCGATTGTTTTTCCTGTACAGTGCTATATTTGTGTCCAGACACCCCACATTAAGCTGTTTGACTACAGTAAAAGTCCAGCAACACTTCCAATGATCTATATTTTTGTCCAACTCATCTGTTTTGTACAGATAAAAACATACTCCATTTCAGCTGATGAGCAGCGACTCTCCCCTGGGTGTAAACTCTGTGATTTTACATACTTGGGTTGCGTTCTAAACACTTAAAAGACACACCCTATCCCCTCAGTCCTCAAATTAAGAGGGCACTTCTAATGACTTATTATGTGTTATATGAATTAAGTTATCAATGTTCTTAAACCGAACTTCAATTAAACTACTCAGTCTACCCCACCAGACTGTGTAATATTCTGGTTGAATGAAGCAGACGGATAGGCCAGCCTACAATGGTTAAAACGTTTATTTATGAGAGCTCTGAAAATCCTTAAAATGTACAAAGCCTTTTATATTAACACACAAACACACACACACACACACACACACACACACACACACACACACACACACACACACACACACACACCAGTAGAGAACTCCACCCTGCTTTAGGCGGCTGTATTTTTCCACAGTACCCAGACCACCTGTCTCCTTATCTTTTGCCAGCCTAGCTGTTCCCAGGCCGTTGTTTCTCTCCCTAACTTAAGGAGGCCCCTTCTCCTGTTCCTTTCCCAAGGTCGTCTTATCAACTCTGCCCTGGTCATTTTTTGAAGTGGTTACAGTGTCTTACTCACACACAGTATTGCATTATAGTTTTTAACCCATTATTATAGCCTTATTTCGAATACATTTCAACAGGTTATAAGGTTATAAGGTTTCTGACATAGAGTTTTCCTTGATGGCCAAAAAGCAACATTTTTGTCTCATCTGACCAGAGTACCTTCTTCCATATGTTTGAAAAGTCTCCCACATGCCTTTTGGCCAACACCAAACATGTTTCCTTATTTTTTTCTTTAAGCAGTGGCTTTTTTCTGGACACTCTTCCGTAAAGCCCAGCTCCGTGGAGTGTACGGCTTAAACTGGTCCTATGGACAGATACTCTAATCTCTGCTGTAGAGCTTTGCAGCTCCTTCAGGGTTATCTTTGGTCTCTTTGTTGCCTCTCTGATTAATGCCCTCCTTGCCTGATCTGTGAGTTTTGGTGGGCGGCCTCTCTTGGCAGGTTTGTTGTGGTGCCATATTCTTTCCATTTTTTAATAATGGATTTAATGGTGCTCCATGGGATGTTCAAAGTTTCAGATATTTTTTTATAACCCAACCCTGATCTGTACTTCTCCACAACTTTGTCCCTGACCTGTTTGGAGAGCACCTTGGTCTTCATGGTGCCGCTTGCTTGGTGGTGTCCCTTGCTTAGTGGTGTTGCAGACTCTGGGGCCTTTCAGAATAGGTGTATATATACTGAGATCATATGACAGATCATGTGACACTTAGATTGCATACAAGTGGACTTCATTTAACTAATTATTTATATATTTTTATTTCACCTTTATTTAACCAGGTAGGCTAGTTAACAACAAGTTCTCATTTACAACTGCGACCTGGCCAAGATAAAGTAAAGCAGTTCAACACATACAAGAACACAGAGCTACATATGGAATAAACAAACATACAGTCAATAATACAGTATAAAAAGTCTATATACAGTGTGTGCAAATGAGGTAGGATAAGGGAGGTAAGGCAAGAAATAGGCCATGGTGGCGAAGTAATTACAATATAGCAATTAAACACTGGAATGGTAGATGTGCAGAAGATGAATGTGCAAGTAGAGATACTGGGCTGCAAAGGAGCAAGATAAATAAATAAATACAGTATGGGGATGAGGTAGTTGGATGGGCTATTTACAGATGGGCTGTGTACAGGTGCAGTGATCTGTGAGCTGCTCTGACAGCTGGCGCTTAAAGCTAGTTAGGGAGATATGAGTATCCAGCTTCAGAGATTTTTGCAGTTCGTTCCAGTCATTGGCAGTAGAGAACTGGAAGGAAAGGCGGCCAAAGGAAGAATTGGCTTTGGGGGTGACCAGTGAGATATACCTGCTCGAGCGCGTGCTACAGGTGGGTGCTGCTACGGTGACCAGTGAGCTGAGATAAGGCGGAGTTTTATCTAGCAAAGACTTGTAGATAACCTGGAGCCAGTGGGTTTGGCAACGAGTATGACGCGAGGGCCAACCAACGAGAGCATACAGGTCGCAGTGGTGGGTAGTGTATGGGGCTTTGGTGACAAAATGGATGGCACTGTGATAGACTGCATCCAATTTGTTGAGTAGAGTGTGGGGGCTATTTTGTAAATTACATCGCCGAAGTCGAGGATCGGCAGGATGGTCAGTTTTACGAGGGTATGTTTGAGCAGCATGAGCGAGGGATGCTTTGTTGTGAAATAGGAAGCCGATTCTAGATTTAATTTTGGATTGGAGATGCTTAATGTGAGTCTGGAAGGAGAGTTTACAGTCTAACCAGACACCTAGGTATTTGTCGTTGTCCACATATTCTAAGTCAGAACTGACCAGGGTAGTGATGCTGGACGGGCGGGCAGGTGCGGGCAGCGATCGGTTGAAGAGCATGCATTTAGTTTTACTTGTATTTAAGAGCAGTTGGAGGCCACGTCAGGAGAGTTGTATGGCATTGAAGCTAGTTTGGAGGTTAGTTACCACAGTGTCCAAAGAAGGGCCAGAGGTATACAGAATGGTGTCGTCTGCGTAGAGGTGGATCAGAGAACCACCAGCAGCGAGAGCAAGTATGTGACTTCTGAAGGTAATTGGTTGCACCACATCTTATTTAGGGGCTTCATAGCAAAGGGGGTGAATACATATGCACACACCACTTTTCCATTTATTTATTTATTTTTTTACTTTTTTTTTTCATTTCACTTCACCAATTTGGAGTATTTTGTGTTTGTCCATTACATGAAATTAAAATAAAAATCCATTTAAATTACAGGTTGTAATGCAACAAAATAGTAAAAACGCCAAGGGGGTGAATAATTTTGCAAGGCACTGTATGTCCAATATGAAAAAGCTATTACATTTAAGGTTATTGGCCACTCTTTAAGGAAAGTAAAATGTGCAGTGACACTCCTCTAGGTGTAAACTCTGTGGATTTGGAAACTAAAAGTGCTCTTGAGTAGAATGGACACCTTTTTACTTCAAGACTACTGTACATTCAGGGAATTATGTACGATGGAATATGTATGTACAAAATGAAAAACGTAATAAACATTGTGCAGTACGATGGGATAATTAGCAACGTTATTAATATTGTTACTATAATTTATAATTAATAGTAGCATTATAAATAATGTGTTGTTATTTGTATTATCGTTGTTACTCTGATAACTATCTAGTAATCATTACGTGTATTGCTGTTAACAATAATGTCAACGCTATAATATTATTTGTGTTATAAAGGTGATTCACTTTTTTTCATGTTTCATTAAAGGAAAAACAAATCTATGTCTGCTAAGATTTACTCATAACATGTTACGAATTTCGACCATTTTATTTTTTACAATCTTCATTGTGGGACTTTTAAGGGAAATCACCGAGGTCACGTCCATATTCTTGCTAGGTCTTGCTGGCGGAACGGATTTTCACATGCCCATGCATGTACCGGAAACGGAAGTAGCTAACTCTTCTGAACTTTTCAGTTTTTCGATGGTTAGTGCTATCCGACTTCCTTGGGACGTACCTACCCTAAACCCTAACCTAACCTTATCCCTTACCATTTAAAATGTCAACTTCAACAGAGAGTAAGAGAGAGAGAGAACAAATCCAATTTTGATAAACTCCCATTGGGTGAAATACCCATTAAATGAAATACCTCAGTGTGCCATCACAGCAGCAAGATTTGTGACCTTTTGCCACAAGAAAAGGGCAAACAGTGAAGAACAAACACCATTGTAAATACAACCCATATTTATGTTGATTTATTTTCATTTTTTTACTTTAACTGTTTGCACATCTTTACAACGCTGTATATAGACAGAATATGACATTTGACATATCTCTATTATTTTGGAACTTGTGAGTGTAATATTTACTGTTAACTTTGTTGTTTATTTCACTTTTGTTTATCCATTTCAGTTGCTTTGGCAATATAAACACGTTTCCCATGCCAATAAAGCCCTTGAATTGAATTGAGAGCGAGAGGGCCAACTCAGCGGAAAATCTCCCTCCAGCAGGTTGAGTTTTTACGCACACAAAGCAGGGAGTTTTTGTACAGAGTTCAATGAGAGTGTTGAATTTGGTGAACAAAAACATTTATGGCTTATTTGCTATGTGAGGTTTATTTAATCGAATAGACGTTTCGTAATGCTTAAGTTGTTAAGAGTGTACTGATATAAGTAGGACACGTGACATCGCGGCATCTTTGAGAAAAAACACTTTTTATCGGAGTTGTCTGGAGATGGATATGCACATTCATGGCATGAGGCTAGTAGCATAGCATCACTCTCAATTTAATACATAAGGGATAATCAAAGAGGGGCTATACGTTCTATGGAAAATGAAAGTGGTGGAACTAACCCTCCACGGAGTTGTATTATTTTCCTGAGGATGCATAACCCCAATTTGATTATCCATTTTATACCATGGCTATAATTTGGCCACATTTGCTGATTGAAATGTGTTCAACATCCACTGAAGTAGCTAGCATTTACTAAATAGCTACAGTTGTTGTCTTGGTAACGAAACAAATTTGCTAGTTTAGCTAACCAAAACATCACTCCTAGTTTGCTTTCATGAAAATCGAATTCAACAGTGCCAATAAGGTTTTCAATTCGACTTTTGTTTTCAAATGCAGTTCAAACAACATGTGGGAATGAACTATAGCCATTGAAATTCTACTGTGCTGATATACTGTGTGTTATAGGGAAATAATACACGTTCTAGAGTTCCCTTAAAGCCAATCAGAAACAAGTATTCAACAACGCCGTGGTATACAACCCTCATCATATATTTCAAAAAGGATTACAGTAATGAGATGTATCCACCAATCCAAAGAAAGTATAAGCGGGAGCTAGAAAGCCCAACATACCGCTATGTGGACAACGACTCTCCCATTGCTAAAGGCGTAGAGAGACCTGTATCTTGTCAGTATTTCCATAAATACTTTACTTCAACGGGGTAAGGACGTCTCAAGGATCCCTAATAGCACGCATCGTTTTTCGACAGCTGAAACTACATTAATTAGATAATTAATTGGTTGAACTAAAATTAATTATTGATTATTTAAATGTGGATGCTTTCTATTTTCAGAAAATACATAATATAATTCCGTATAAATGACCGTATTTGATCATACGTCAGGGGTCAAAGCGTTATGGAGTTCAAAGGTTAGAAGAAAGAGTGCTCGCTTCTCTGATGGTCGGAGAATTGGACTTAAAAAAAGGTATAAACGCGTTATTTGAGCTTATCATTCAATTCATATATTAATGTATGTGAAAAATACGGTTGCTGTTTGGATGGCTACACTCACTCCTTTCAATAATATGTGGTTGGAGACGGTCTGGTCTTATTCAATTATTTAAGGAAACCTATTTGGGTAGCATGCTACATGCGAACTAGCAGCTAGCTAAGTTAAGTTACAGGAAGCCCCCTAAGGGCCGTCGTGTCAACTAAAGATCCGAGCCAAAGATAGTAAGCAACGCTTACATGACAGCCTAGAACGAGGAAGTTATTTGTCTAGTGACTTGAGCAGCTCACAATCTATTAGGGTAACGTTATTTGTTCAACTGTCTCTTTTTTCCTTCACAGAATAGTCCTGTAGGTAAGCTAACCAGTTAAAAAACATGGCTGAGTTGCTTCTGGATTCAAGTATCCGAATATGGGTGGTTTTACCAATTGTATTGATTACATTTTGCGTTGGAATTATCCGTCACTATGTCACCCAACTCCTGCAAAGTGACAAAAAAGTTGATCTGGAGCAGGTGTCAGACAGGTGAGTTAACTGACTGAAATACTGTTATCCCATGGTATGAGAAACTTTAGGCAAACTGTTGTAATTATGATTACTAAATATGTAAGCTTATTGCTTACTATAACCTTAAATTGACTTTTTTTGCAGCCAAGTCCTTCTGCGTAGCCGCATATTAAGAGAAAATGGAAAATATATCCCTAAACAAGTAAGATTTGCATAATATTTTTTATATTCTTAAATGTTCTATTCCAAGTGTGTTAGAGACTAAATGTTTATTTTTTTTGGTAGTCATTTAACATGCGAAAGCAATATTTCAATGATGCGGAAACTGGGTTCTTCAAGAAGGTCAAGCGAAAGGTGACTCCCAAAAACCCAATGACTGGTGAGTCAATCTAACTATTTGTGTTCTTTCCATTCTTATAAATGAGATTAGCAACACATTTTCTCACTCTCAGAGATGCATTAAAATGTGGTAATTTTTTTTTTTACCGCTGTGCTAGACACAATTATTCAACAACTCTTCCTTTTTCAGATACCAGCATGCTGACTGACATGATGAAGGGAAATCTGACCAATGTGCTTCCCATGATTGTGATTGGAGGATGGATCAACTGGGCGTTCTCTGGCTTTGTCATCAGTAAGTTCAGCTTGTTAGGGACATTGACTGCCCTGCATAACCTCATGTTAGATGTTGAACTTGCAAAATTGGTCAAATAATTAGATGGGAAATAATGCCTACATAATATACAGTAGCCTGAATTGTTTGCAATATAATTACACCACAGCCACTTACTATTGTATTGAAGTGGTATTGAACACTGTTAATAATAGTTTTCCCCCACAGCTAAGGTTCCCTTTCCTCTGACATTGAGATTCAAACCAATGCTGCAGCGTGGAATTGAACTGCTGTCTCTTGATGCATCTTGGTACAGTATTCCATTCATTCTGTTGTTTTCAACCAGCCTTTTAATTACACCAGCAAAGCAAAAATATAAACATACTTTGGGTAATTCAAGGGTAATAGAATTACGCAGAAAATGTATACCTAACAAAAACCTTTGAAGTTTAACAAACCATAGACCGGAACTCTATGCACAACTTCTAACAATTTCCACTGAACATTTTACAAAAACACATTTACAGGAAGAATTGTGCAGATACAAAGTTTGGCAACAGAATACAACTGAGGGAGATTTTACTGTAATTCTGGTACCAAACTTAGCATCAGCACAGTTAATTTTTTTTACTGTGTAAATTGTTAAAATTAATCATTTTGCATGGAGTTGTACGGTAGGAATTATCCAATTGCATTCTTGTCAAGACAATCTTTAGGATGTGATTCAGTATATTCTTATGTTGAGGATGTGATTCAGTATATTATTTTGTTTGTAATTGTTTCTAGGGTGAGCTCAGCCTCTTGGTATTTCCTTAATGTTTTTGGACTGAGGAGTATGTACAGCCTCATTCTTGGACAGGACAATGGTAAGCTGATAATGCCAAGTCTTTGCCATTTTCATAGTGTATATGTTTAATAAGAATGCAGAAAGACTTGGTACCTTGGTGTTAATGTAGAAAACATGTTGGAACAACTCGTTTTAGAACTCTGTTAACAGAATGCTGTATCTACCTGGTGAATGCATTTCAGAGTTGTTTACTGTACTTGTCCCAGTTGCAACCCAACTGAGGTACGATGTGGGGGGCACATTTTCGTATTACATGATGACTGTTGGTCTTGTGTCCCAGCTGCTGATCAGTCGAGGATCATGCAGGATCAGATGACTGGCGCTGCCATGGCCATGCCGCCTGATCCTAACAAGGCCTTCAAGGTGAGAAACAAGCAGCCTTGATGTCTGTCTCTCAGCATTAGCTAGCTGTACTTCGACGATCACCGTCAATCATTAAGCTTAAATGTCTAATCTCGCTAATATACTTTCATCTAAAGTCATGAGGATATATATGGTTTTGTTCTATCCTGGGGCAGTTAGTTATTGTGTAATGATGTTGGACTTAAATCAAAGACATAGGGGTTGTTGGAGCCAGTTTTCCTACAAGTAGGGGTTTTCTTTTTTACGCCTGTCTCCCATGTTCTTTCAGAGTGAATGGGAGGCGTTGGAGATTGTTGAGCACAAATGGGCCCTGGAGAACGTTGAGGAGGAGCTGATGTCTCGAGACCTGAATTTTTGTGGAATCTTCAGTCAAGAGATAAAAGCCACAATGTTCTAATGAGGTTATTGACTTAACTGCTGCTGTAGAGCCAGCCAGTTTCTGTGATACAGTGTATCATCATGGTTCTCTGAGGCAGTTGTAAAAAAAAAAGTCTTAAATATGATTGTGATACCTAAACAGTATATTTTTGGCTCAAGGCAATAAAAAAACAATAGAAAGGCAAACATATTTAACCTCTGACATTAATTTAATGACAACTAATGCCTATTTGTTTTGTTGTGTGAAAATACTGTAAGTTGAATGTAAATTATGCATGTTCTCAGCTTAGTTTTATTGTTGCCTTGCTAATTTTTCACTGTTACGCCTTACTGTTAATTGATTTCATTCTGCATTCATATAACAGCGCATCACACAGATGTATTATTTGTAGAAAATAGTTTGGTTGTGTTGATTAATTTCAGACATGTTTCTCCTCTGAACATTTCTGAATCAGCTTGTTCTCTTTGTGTGTGAACCAAGGCCTCATCTCTGATATTGTCTGCATTGCTTGTGTTTGTTTTTAAGTTCTAAGGTTCTTAGTAGTAAAAAAAAAAACGTTTTTTCTTCAGCTGTTCTGTGCCCTGGGGTCTCTGTCAGAGGTGCACTGGTGTTACCTGATTAGCTCCCAGTACCATTTAAGCATTTTTTAAAACATAGAAAATCTTGCCTAAACATCCGCTTTGGCTGTACTGTATAATTGAATGAGATGTAGCCTGTCCGTTGGAGCTGATGTTTTTGTATCTGTGCCAGAAGAAGTGATGATATGGGGAGACGAGGATGTATTGGATCTATACCATCTGCTTGGCTGTGGAGATTTAGAAATAAATTATCTGAAGACTTGTAATGTGTGTTTCATCAATCACGTGGAATGCCTGATCTCCGTGTAGAAAAAGCAATGCGTAGCATGTACAGTACATCTGAGGACTGCATAATTAGATGTTTAGCCATGTCATCCTGAGGCAGAAGTATTATACACATACAATGTATAAGAATGAATCAGAATTTTTATTTCACATACTCATCACAAAGTAGCAACTTCACTGCATTGTGTCAAAGCAACATTGGAACAGAAGGGAAGATGATGCAGGTGTGAAATGCCCATTTTCATTAAGGTATATGAAAATGTCACCTTATGTAATAAAGTCTCTCATATAAGAAAGTGGGTACAGTATACAGTGCACTGCAACATCCTAAATGTGGACATTCATGTACTGGATGTTAAGTAGTTTTGGAGGACCAAGGAATGCGTTTGGGATGGCAGCTTGGCCTCTTCCAGATCACTCAGAAAACACTAAACTACATTGGAGAGTGCCTCTGTTTCCACTAAAAGCCCAGACATTTACTGCAACATCACCAATCGTGTGTTGATACAAGAATATAATCATTGCGGTCACTCCATTGTACAAAATGGCTTTTATGTTTTGAACAGCAATTTCAGACCAAACGGGTGTTGGTGAATAAGATAATTGTGTAGTCAGGCTGGCTGGCATTAACCTTGTGTGTGCTGACCTTCTGTGCCTGAACATATTGTACCAATGTGATTCTGACAAACAAAAATATGAAGATTGACCTTTTACAGGTTTTTAGGCAGTATAAATGGCCTTCCGCTTCTGTTTCTATAAACTGCATATTGACAACTACATACTGCATATTGCTCTCAGGGAAATAATGAACATCCCAAACTAAGCAGGCCTTGCCATTCAGAGCATGGCCACAGCCCAATCTAAACTACATCTCTAAAGAAGGGCTCGAGTTAACCAGCTCTTACAGCCACCTTAGATTGGATTATAAATCCTGATCATTTACAGGTAAAAAAAGATAAGGAAAGCCAGGATGTCATGTAAAAGTGTAAAATCTACCTCATGCCTACTGGCTATAGTCGTCATTATCATTTATTAATATCAAAAGATGAGTATACAATAAAATATTTAATCTATTAACAAAGTAAATTAATTCACCCTGCCCCTGTATCTGAATCAGATGACCAAAGACAATACATTTATTACAATAGAAAAATACTGTACAGATGCGCTTTAAAAAATCATTTAAGAGCTCTCTATCCATTTCTCGTCATTAAGAAATTGGACAGAATAAAACTAATATCTAATTTTAAAGATGTAGCCATTTATTTGCTTCTACTAAGAGAGTACAAATTATATTTGAATCCGAAAAATATGCATCTGTTTATGTCCTGCACCAGAGAGTCTATCTCAAAATCACTGTTGATAGTGGAAAACTAATCCTAACCAGAAATGAAATATCTCCCCGAGCACCAAGATGCCCAATTTATGTGTGTCTGATAATTCAATGAAAAACAAATAATGGATCACAAGAGAAAATGTACAATGCCACGGCACCTCCAAATGTATTCAAAGTGTCTGCATCTAATACTATGGTTTTCTTTACCTTTCTGTTCCATATAAATCACATTGCAATGTTTCGGTTAATGCAGTTCTTGATATAAAGAAATCAGAGTAATAGGAGAATGTAATCTAATTTTAAAAACAGGAGTTAACTGAAACCAGGTTATCCATGCTGTTAATGTAAATCCACAAAAAAAAAAGAACTATCTTTTGGTGTATTTTTTCAATAGTACACTGTTGACACAGTCACAAAATGTTTTCCATGTCAGCAGTCAAGTTTTCAAGATATTGGA
Organism: Salmo trutta; assembly: GCF_901001165.1. Lineage (NCBI taxonomy): Eukaryota > Metazoa > Chordata > Actinopteri > Salmoniformes > Salmonidae > Salmo > Salmo trutta. Next base: position 35,548,631 of record NC_042986.1, on the reverse strand, counting down.
CAATCAAGAAGCAAAGTGTCACTGACCACATCATCATGATGATGCATTTTGATGTATCAACAGCGGACTAATGGAAAAATACTAAAAGATAGCTTTTGAGTGGATTTTCCCTTTAAAAAAGGTTCAATGCAGCTGTAATGATCCGAATATCAAATCATTTCTGTGTAACAATTAAGTACCTTACTGTGATAAAAAAAAAAAAATGTGGGTGGGGGGGGGGGGGGGGGGCGCGAGGTCAAATCATGATGTCAGTGATCTTCAGGTCAGACAGTCGGAGTTCTAGAAAGATGCCACAGTTTCCGATTCGGAATTCCGAGGTGGATGACCGTTCAAAACTATTTTTACCAGTCAGAGTTTTTACTTCTTCTCTGAGTTCTCAGTTGTCTTGAAGGCACTGAAGTCAGATATTTCCGAGTTGTATTGAACACGCCATAATTGGAGGGATATGTATCCTGAAAACTAGCCGTTATTGGTAGGGAGGTTTGAAACTCTTATTGGTCTAACTTATAACGCCTGGTGATGTCACTAGGCATGCCAAAACTCCACCCATGCAAAACAAGCAGAAATTCAGGTCTTCTTTTCAAAACAGCTTACACCAAAAGGGCATAATGTTCACAATTTCACAGTATTATTCCAACCTCATAATGAGGAAATATATAAAACACAGGAAATCAAGTTTTTGACTGCATTGGGCCTTTAACCTCATACATTGTGATTTACCTTCTAGAGCAAAATGCATTCAATTCTATTCAAACAGCCTCAAGGAAATCTGCCTCAATTTGAGCTCAATTGAGAAGCACAGCAGTGGATCAAAGTTAGAGGTCATCTTTCCAGCAGTGCATCACAGTAAAGATAGATAGTGGTGCACAGATATTCACAATTCATAGGTCTTGAATCATCTAAATTATGATTGACTATATCCAATCACTAAGAGGTCCATTTGGCATCAGCATAGACAGACACTGCATACCTTAGTCTGATTAAGCAATGACAGATTTCATCATTCAATGTTCTACTATATTGGTCTCCCCAGATTTACTCGATAATCTTTCAAAAAAATAAAAAAAAGAATAAATTGTATTCCTCACTCTTCTCCACCGGCCTGAGAATCTAGCCTCTCACTCCTTGTTCAATGCAGAACAGAGGAAGAAGGTTCAAGTTTTTTTGGAATAGAAAAGAAATAAAACAATACAAAATCAAAAAGCCCCATCAACTCAGGAAAAAGAGAAAAAAAAAAAAAAACTAATCTGCTTCAGTCTGTTTCCATGTTGACACAGGGAGTGGCTCCCTCCATCCCATCGTGTTTGGGAGAAGTGACATCATTAGCAGGCTGGGTGGGAGAGGAACTGTCCAAGGGGGCAGGTAAGGTGGGCTGGCGAATCTTATCTTGTCGGTGGTAGAACAGGAGGTAGGCAGCATTGGTCTAGAAGGGGAGGGTATAGGCAAAAGAGGGGAGATCATGACATTGCAAGACAACAAAAAAATGTATAAATAATTCTCAGCTGTCATTTAGCTAAACTTACCACAATTTGTTCCTCCCTTGCATATGTCACCTTGCTGTCATCGAAGTAATACCATTGTCCGTTGTCTTTGTTCCGGGCATAACTGGTGTCTGTGGAGAGAAATGTTAAACACTGCCTTGAAGGCATATATCAAAGTATGACATACAAAAGCAGTGTCTCACAATGTCCATCTCTGAGTCCGCCGTAGTGGTTGGATACTGCTATCAGATCATATCGGCTCGGCGGCTCTCCGTTTGTACCGGTCTTCCTCAGCAGACAACCAGAAAAGTCGAGGTGTCTGCAATAAAGAGCAACAGGGTTGGATTAGGATAGCTCCTCTCAACACTAATAACTTTGTAGCGGCTTAGTGTTTTTACACTAGTCACACTGACATCCTTCCCACTTAAAACATGTGGACAGAATGTTTATTATTATACTGAACAAAACTATAAATACAACAATTTCAATGATTTTATTGAGTTACAGTTAATATAAGGAAATCAGTCAATTGAAATAAATTCATTAGGCCCTAATCTATGGATTTCATGACATGGTAGGGGCACAGCCATGGGTGGGCTTGGGCGGGGGAGAGCATAGGCCCACCCACTGGGGAGCCAGGCCCAGCCAATAGACAGAAATACTCCTCAGTTTCATCAGCTGTCTGGTCTCAGATGATCCCTCAGGTGATGAATCCGAATGTGGAGGTCATGGGCTGGCTTGGTTACACGTGGTCTGCGGTTGGACGTACTGCCAAATTCTCTAAACGACGTTGGAGGCGGCTTATGGTAGAGAAATTAACATAATTGTATCTGTCAACAGCTCTGGTGGACATTCCTGCAGTCAGCATGCCAATTGCACACTCCCTCAAAACCTGAGACATCTGTGGCATTGTGTTGTGTGACAAACCTGCACATTTTAGAGTTTTCTTTTATTGTCACAATGTGCACCTGTGTAATGATCATGCTGTTTAATCAGCTTCTTGATATGCCAAACCTGTCAAGTGGATGGATTATCTTGGCTAAGGAGAAATGCTGATTAACAGGGGTGTAAACAAATTTGTGCACAAAATTATAGAGAAATAAACTTTGTGTGTATGAAAAAGTATATTTTATTTCAGCTCATGAAACATGGGACCAACACTTTCTTTACATGTTGCATTTATATTTTTGTTCAGTATAGAAGACACAGACAGGATGTAACTAACCTGAGAGGGAAGTCGACGATGATGTCCAGCTTCTCCCTGGAGTACTTGGTGTAAGAGAAGCGCTTCAGGTGGATGATGAGAACCTCCGGCAGTGACCACAGGTCCAGTTTCTTAGTGGCCAGTTGGTGTTTCTTACACATTGGGCAGTACCTGCAGCAAACACATGCAACACATCTTTAGAAGACCATTGCGCACAAATCACAACAGTATTTAGCAGTAAGTTGCAATATGTTACTGAAAATATTAAGTCTTCATCTTTTCCTGGGAAAACGGACATTTTAACTCTATTCAGCATCATTCTTGTTAGACAGATCGATAGATACTGTAGATGGACAGATTCTACTTCTTTAACTTAGATACATACTACAGTATGTATCTACAGTAGATATCTATATTATCTAAGTTAAAGATGAAATAAAATCTACAGTATACAGTAAATAGATAAATACTGTAGATATATAAATACTTAAAAATAGATCGATAGTGTAGATAGATAAATACTATAAATAAATACTGTAGATCTAGATACTGTAGATATATACATAGATAAATACAGTAGATAGCTAGATACATATTGTAGATAATGTAGATAGATAGATACTGTAAAGCTCTAGGAAGAATCTCGGTGGTTCCAAACTTCTTCCGTTTAAGAACGATGGAGGCCACTGTGTTCTTGGGGACCTTCAATGCTGCAGAAATGTTTTGGTACCCTTCCCCAGATCTGTTCCTCGACACAATCCTGTCTCGGATCTCTACGGACAATTCCTTTGACCTCATGGCTTGGTTTTTGCTCTGTACTGTCAACTGTGGGACCTTATATAGACAGGTGTGTACTTTTCTAAATCATGTCCAATCAATTGAATTTACCACAGGTGGACTCCAATCAAGTTGAAGAAACATCAAGGATGATCAAAGGAAATAGGATGCACCTGAGCTCAGTTTTGAGTCTCATAGCAAAGGGTCTGAAAACTTATGTGAATAAGGTATTTGTTTTTTATGTTTTATAAATTTGCTGAAAATTCTTAAAACCTATTTTCGCTTTGTCATTATGAGGTATTGTGTGTAGATTACTGAGGATTTTTAAAAATGTATTTAATGAATGTTACAATAAGGCTGTAATGTAACAAAATGTGGAAAAAGTAAAGGGGTCTGAATAGTTTCCAATGGCGATAGATAGATAGATAGATAGATAGATAGATAGATAGATAGATAGATAGATAGATAGATAGATAGATAGATAGATAGGGTGGGGTAGGATAGATAGATAGGGTGGGGTAGGATAGACAGAAATGACAGGATAGATAGATAGATAGATAGATAGATAGATAGGGTGGGGTAGGATAGATAGATAGGGTGGGGTAGGATAGATAGAAATGACGGGGTAGGATAGACAGAAATGACAGGATAGATAGATAGAAATGACAGGTGTGGGGGCAGTAGTACCAAGGGTTTTCTTCCTCCAGGGTCTCCACAGTGGTGAAGAGCTCAATGCACTCCTGCAGCTGCACTGTGGTCTGCTGGTGAGGGACCTCCATGCTTTGGTGTTTCACATACTTCTGTGGATGGAAGGAGTTCTGGAGTTAGCTAAATGACCAGCAAGCAGGCCCAAACACATTCAACACCTTCACACTTTAATAACACATATACTGTAAAGCATTATTCACACATACCTCTGCCTCATTCTCGTTGTAGTATTTCTTCTTCATGTCAGGATCCCAGTCCATGGCTACATATGGTTGAGCTGTGAAAGAGATACAGTAATATTAAATCAAATGTCCAGCTAATAAGCTCCAAAACAAAGGAAAAAGTACACTACATGGCCAAATGTATGTGGACACCTGCTTGTCGAACATCTAATTCCAAAATCATGGGCATCAATATGGAGTTGGTCCCCCCTTCGCTGCTGTAACAGCCTCCACTCTTCTGGGAAGGCTGGATGTTGGAACATTGCTGGGGGGGACTAATGCCACAGGAGCATTAGCGATGTTGGGCGATTAGGCCTGGCTCGCAGTCTGTGTTCCAATTCATCCTAAAGATGTTTGATGGGGTTGAGGTCAGGGCTCTGTGCAGGCCAGCCAAGTTCTTCCACACCAATCTCAACAAACCATTTCTGTATGGACCTCGCTTTGTGGGGCGGCAGGTAGCCTTGTGGTTAGAGCGTTGGGCCAGTTACCGAAAGGTTGCTGGATTGAATCCCCGAGCTGACAAGGTAAAAATCTGTCATTCTGCTCCTGAACAAGGCAGTTAACCCACTGTTCCACGGTAGGCCGTCATTGTAAATAACTGAATTGCATAGTTAAATAAAGGTTACATTTAAAAATGTAAAAACATTGTCCACAAAGCTGGAAGCACAGAATGGTCTAGAATGTCATTGTATGCTGTAGCATTAAGATTTCCCTCCACTGGAACTAAAGGGGCCTAGCCTGAACCATGAAAAACAGCCCCAGACCATTATTCCTCCTCCACCAAACATTACAGTTGGCACTATGCATTTGGGCAGGTAGCATTCTCCTGGCATACACCAAACCCAGATTCATCCGTCGCATTGCTAGATGGTGAAGAGCGATTCATCACTCCAGACAACACGTTTCCAGTGCTCCAGAGTCCAATGGTGGTGAGCATTACACCACTCCAGCCGACGCTTGGCATTGCACATCTTAGGCTTGTGTGCGGCTGTTCGGCCATGGAAACCCATTTCATGAAGCTCCTGACGAACAGTTCTTGTGCGGACGTTGCTTCCAGAGACAGTTTGGAACTCGATGGTGATGTTGCAACCGAGGACAGTTTTTACGCGATATGCACTTCAGCGGTCCTGTTCCGTGAGCTTGTGTGGTCTACCACTTCGCGGCTGAGTCGTTGTGGCTCCTAGACATTTCCACTACAAAATAACAGCACTTACAGTTGCCTGGGGCAGCTCTAGCAGGGCATAAATTTGACAAACTGACTCGTTGGAAAGGTGGCATTCTATGACAGTGCCACGATGAAAGTCACTGAGCTCTTCAGTGAGGCTATTCTACTGCCAATGTTTGTCTATGGAGATCGCATGGCGGTGTGCTCGATTTTATACACCCGTCAGCAACGGTTGTGGCTGAAATAGCCGAATCCACTAATTTAAAGGAGTGTCCACATACTGCTGTATATACAGTGTATATGAGTCTAGCTACAGGAGTGATAAAGCAGTTGGCAGTGTGAAAGTGATGTTTGAGACTCACAGCTAAAAGAGAAGGCACTGCCGTCCTCCCCCATGCCTCTCTCTGTGGTGCCATTGGAGTTGACTGCCTGGATGGAGAAGAGCAGCTTCCTCCGTCTGGCCTCGCAGCCCTTTCTCTTTGCCTGCCTCTCGTTGGCCTGTGGCAGGCAGGGGGGGCACTCACCCCTCTCCTCCTCCTCCTCACATGGCTGCTGCTGCTGCTGGTGGCCTGCACCCTGCTGGCTGTCTGTTGGGCCTGTAGCACTGGCATCAACACTAGCACCACCACTGGCTCCAGCACCACCACTGGCTCCAGCACCACCACTGGCTCCAGCACCACCACTGGCTCCAGCACCACCACTGGCTCCAGCACCACCACTGGCTCCAGCACCACCACTGGCTCCAGCACTGCAGGATGCCGAGGCACTGTCCTCTGTGCTACACCCTGCCCTGACCTCACTGCTGGCCCCCTCGTCAGCTTGTGCCTCTCCTCCAGACTCCTGGGTCTGGTCTGGCTGAGTCTGGGTCACAGCAGGCCCTTGGCCGACACCATCACAACAGTGATCTCTCTTGGAGGGTTCTGGCCTCTCACAGTCATCCTCACCATCATCTGTGGAGACAGACAAAATTGTGGAGTGGAGACACTAAGTAAAATCGTGAGTTTGTAGAAATCCATTCTGTCCAGCGTAGCAATTATTTGCTAAGTGAGATAATTTTAGAGCTCAGTTACCGTAGCTGACACCATTGGTCTGGGTCTTGTACAATTCTTCCTCCTCATCGTCGTCATCATCATCTTCACCCTCCTCCTCATCCTCCTCCTCCTCCACCTCTGAGGGATCTGGTGGTCGGACATACCGCCTGTGAAAACATCACCGCACCATCTTTCAGACACAGCATTTTTACAACCAGTTATCACAATCAAACTTGATAAGAACCTCCATTATAAAGCATCGACTCTTAACTGATGTTTGGTCTGACAGTAACTCACGCTAGCCGCTGCAGGAAGAGATGATAGAGAGCGTCGCGGCTGCACTGGCCTCGAGGAACGGTCATGAGCAGTGGGTGTCCGAACAGGGACGTCCCGTAGCTGCTGCTCCCCGAGCCGTAGTCCCTGTAGTGGGAGCGCTCCCTCAGGTACAGAGCCAGCACCACCTCATCCCCCTCCTCCTCCACGGAGCCTCTGTTCAGCTCATACCTATCAGGAAAACACACAGACAGGTGTCAGGGGAGATGCTGAAGCTAACAGGAAAACACCCCAAAAGTATGTTTTTGGTGTGGAGGTAGATGCTGTTTTTTTACATACACAAATATGTCATCCCGGTCCAGGATGCAGCTTAGAGACTCATCAGCATGGTACAGCTTATAGAAGCGATGGTTGAACACGTCAGCCACAACCATCTGAAATTGGAAATAAGGAAATGAGAGAGGCACAGGTCAGTATCAACTCAACATTTCATGTGACGAATGACAAAAGAGTTACCAGAGGCTACTGTTTATTTCACAGTGACTTTAAAACTGTCTTACTTGATTGGCTGGGATTTTGGTCATTTCCGAGAGAACGGAGCACAGGTCAAACACTTTGCCAGCTTTGGGTACAACCAAGCGATGCTGGTGGGAGAATAAACAAATAAATCAATACACATGATCACATATAACAAGCATGATGTAGGGCCAACTACAGGAAGATGAATCTTGTACCTGAACAGGTTTGGCCACAGGGTCCAGAGAGACGAAGAATACTTCCATTACCCGGTCCTTGCTAACAGGCAGGGGCACGCTCAGGTAGCAGAAGGGGTCAAAGGTGACAGACACTTTGCGGCACTCGGGGCAAACCAGGGTGGACTTGAACAAGCCGTGGAAGGTGTCAACAATCACGGAGTCGTTCCGTCTCCGGTGGTTACGCCACGCCTCCTCTGCCACTTCCTGAACGTTGAGGTCAAAGGGTGAGTGTGAAAATGCCTTTTAGGTCTACTACAGCTTACAGAGCCATGGTGGTACAGTATTTTACTATTATTCTCCCTGCCCTCTTTCCACTACAGGTTGTTACCTGGTCAGGCCTGCCAGCGGCGTCCCTCAGCTCGATGTACTCCTTGTTCTTGACCCGATTAAGATCCTCATGAAGCCCGTCCAGCAGGAAAGAGAGCAGCTCCTGGGAGTCATGCTGCTGGTAGCCCAGAAACTGGGAGGCAAAGTGACCAACCTTGGTCTGGTATGAAAAACAACACACAAGGTTATCAAGGTACGCATGGTAACACCTTAGCATGACAGACTGACAAGCCTCTTTAATTTATTATAACATTGTGGGCAGAGTGTCACACACTGATAACTACCTTGAAGATCCTGGGAACCACAGAGTAGTGCCTCCCCGACCACATCTGTTTGATGACGTCAGCGTAGGCCTCCGCGATCTCCCCCTTCATGCCCAGGGGGTTGGTGAAGTTGAGCTCCTCCAGATAGGCATTCCTCAGGAAGTACTCCGTCAGTGGAGGAGTGTTACTGAGACACTGGACAGAGCAGGGAGAGGAACACAATCCATCCATCATAGACCAGGTCCCTGCATTTAGGTACAGCATTGACACATTATGTAGTAATGATGACTTACCTGCAGTGCAGAGTTCATGAAACATGTGTTTCCCAGATTGGTGAGGCCACAGACTCCTGGCTGGCCCCGGTAAGAGTCCTGCTCCTCCACAGAGTTCCTCCTACAAGACAGGGAAGGAGAAACATATCATCTACTGAATAATACAATAAGACAAAAGGTAGTGTACACTCCTACAGATACAACACGTTTTCTTATCCGACATATGGGAATCACCATGACCACAAAACTGCTTTGCTACATTAGCAACAGTAGATTCTCTAATGACACACTGATAATATTAGCAAAGAAAGAAAAATGGTTAAAAGAAAGAACCCCCACATGATCTGCGGTCTGGAGCTGGGCCAGGTACCATCTGCATTCCTCATCTCCATGATCACCGTCTGCAATTCAGGCAGGACATGTTACAACACAGCTGCCATTGAAACACACTACCACTGTATCTCAGCACTGACCGTCAGGGGAGCAGGTAGGTGTGGGGAGGGGTGGGATGTGGGGAGGGGTGGGATGAGGGGTGGAGCGCTGACAGTCAGGGGAGCAGGTAGGTGTGGGGAGGGGTGGGATGTGGGGAGGGGTGGGGTGGGATGAGGGGTGGAGCGCTGACCGTCAGGGGAGCAGGTAGGTGTGGGGAGGGGTGGGATGTGGGGAGGGGTGGGATGTGGGGAGGGGTGGGATGAGGGGTGGAGCGCTGACAGTCAGGGGAGCAGGTAGGTGTGGGGAGGGGTGGGATGTGGGGAGGGGTGGGATGTGGGGAGGGGTGGGATGAGGGGTGGAGCGCTGACAGTCAGGGGAGCAGGTAGGTGTGGGGAGGGGTGGGATGTGGGGAGGGGTGGGGTGGGATGAGGGGTGGAGCGCTGACAGTCAGGGGAGCAGGTAGGTGTGGGGAGGGGTGGGATGTGGGGAGGGGTGGGATGAGGGGTGGAGCACTGACAGTCAGGGGAGCAAATAGGTGTGGGGAGGGGTGGGATGAGGGGCGGAGCGCTGACAGTCAGGGGAGCAGGTAGGTGTGGGGAGGGGTGGGATGGGATGTGGGGAGGGGTGGGATGTGGGGTGGAGCACTGACAGTCAGGGGAGCAGGTAGGTGTGGGGAGGGGTGGGATGTGGGGAGGGGTGGGATGAGGGGAGGGGTGGGATAAGGGGTGGAGCGCTGACAGTCAGGGGAGCAGCTAGGTGTGGGGAGGGGTGGGATGAGGGGCGGAGCGCTGACAGTCAGGGGAGCAGACATACCATGCCAGAGCTGAGGCAGGAGTCGAGGACTCTGACGTGGACATTCCTCAGCCTCTCACAGCTGGTGTCTGAGCTCTTCATCCACAGCCGGGTCTCTGCCCCCTCCACCACATCAAACTGCTTCATCATCACCTTCTGAATCGTATCTGAAGAGGAAAACATGAACAAACACACATATATTGAGGTGCACAACGACTCAGCATAGCTACTAACGCATCTTCTGGATGCGTTTCTACTTACGGATGTGATCTGCACGGCTAAACTGTGCCGTCACAACATTTTCCATGTTGCTATGGAGGCACAAGAAGATTTCCACAGGGTAGACCTCAACCTTGACTAGGCTGGGCAGATCCACCACCTGAAACAGACCACGCACAGACCAACAGTCAATGTATTGCCTAATACAAATGAAACACTTCAATGGAAGTTGTGTCTTTTCATAGCCATAACATGAGTCAGTACAACATGATATGACCGTAGGTTCTGCAGGTTCTCTGCATCTCTGTGACCATTCTATTTTGGGGCAATTCCACGGTAACAGAGTGACATTTTACAAAAATGTATTTACTTGAAGAACAGTGCCAATGCAAAGTTTGGTCCCAGAATGACGGTGTGAGCTGTCATTTTGTTACCAAACTTTGCGTCTGCACTGTTCTTCAAATAAATGTGTTTTTGTAAAATTGTCAGTGGACATTTTTAAAAGTAGTCCTTGTGCATAGAGTTGTATTGTTTGTTTAACTTTGCAATCATTGGTTTTTGTTTGACATACATTTCATAGTGAAAGATCTGAGTCTCAGTGTCACTGTGGAATTGCCATTTACCTTCCGCTCCAGGGCAGGCTGGACCTCTACCATGCCATACCAGGCCAGAAGCTTATGCCATGCTTCAGCAGGGATCAACACAAAGTCCTCATTCTCCACCAGACGCTCCTTCAGATGGTATGAATCCAGTTCTGTGGGTATCATAATCAACATGAAACGTCTCTGACTTAATACTGTGTCTTCTGTTGTTACAGGACCTCTTTGTGATGTGACACTCACCCTCAAACAGCTCTGTGTTGTCAATCTGTCCAGGGAAAGAAGAAGAGTTCTGGTCTCCTGTTTCCACATACTCCTTCCACTGCTCATACCATCGCCTCTCCACCAGGTACCTGCATATGTTAGTTATAAGAACAGCTAAATTGAAGACATATTTTGCCTGCCGACATTAATTAACCAACAACTCCACATCATATCCTCCTAGACTAGTATTTTATCATTACAGCAATCTCTTTTCTGATTGGGGTGCATTTGGTTTATTTACTGATACAATTCTAGCTATAATGGAAAATTCACAATTGCATGAATGGATATTTCAAAATTAGGGCAGCTAACACTTCGCAAATCATGGCTACCTAGCTAACGTTAGTTGTCTAATTCCCTTTTTAAATTGAGTTTGTTAGGACAAAAACAGCACTTGAATGGTGTTTCATTCCTTCACACAGATTACCTGGCCTTTATATAACCACAACGGATCATTCCTCATCTGGGTGTTATACTGATAAATCCAGTGGTGCAAAGTACTTAAGTAAAAAATACTTTAAGGTACTACTTAAGTAGTTTTGGGGGGTATCTGTACTTCACTACATTCCTAAAGAAAATATACTTTTTAACTCCCTGACACCCAAAAGTACTTATTATATTTCGAATGCTTAGCAGGACAGGAAAATGGTCCAATTCACACACTTGTCAAGAGAACATCCCTGGTCATCCCTACTACCTCTGATCTGGTGGACTCACTAAACACAAATGCTTTGTTTGTAAATTATGTCTGAGTGTTGGAGTGTGCCCCTGGCAATCTGTAAATATGATTTTTTTTTTTTTTTAATCAAGAAAATCGTGTCGTCTGGTTTGCTTAATATAAGGAAAGTGAAATTATTTATACTTTTACTTTTGATACTTAGCAATTACATTTACTTTTGATACTTAAGTGCATTTAAAAACAAATACTTTTACTTTTACTCAAGTAGTATTTTACTGGGGGACTTTAACTTGAGTCATTTTCTATTAAGATGTCTTTACTTCAACTCAACTATGACAATTGGCTACTTTTCCTACCACTGGATAAAACGAAACTTTGCTGGCAAAAACGAAAGTACCAGCCAGCTAGCTAGCTAGCTAGCTAACGGGTATGAAGGAACGCAAGCGTAGCCAGCTATGCAGTTAGCTAACTTAGATGGCGCTCACTTTCTCAAAATAATAGGGACAACACAGAATAATCAGCAAGTTTTAGAAAACAAACAGAATGCCAACAATTTGACACTAAACCGAAAGGGTTGCAAGTTGCTAGATAGCTGTCCCTCTCCTAGCTAGCGTAACAGCTAACAGGCGGGCTAGCCTGCTGGCAGTGTAGCTAGCTAATGTTACAGTAGTAAGCTTGCTTCCTACAGCCAAAACTTTGACATGATATGTCCCAACAGGCTATGTCAGCTGGGAGTCGGGGACGTGATGTTAATCGTAATAACCGTATCACAATCCAACTAACTAGTTGGTTAACCAAACAACTACCGTGAGCTGACATAACGTTAGCTAGCTAGTTTTCCGCATCATGCTCTCCCTAAAATGCTAACTTGCTAACGCAGTGATCAAACGTCATTCCACAAACACCAGCGCATATATTTCAGGCAATAGTAATAACACACATTTGGCAATTAAAAAAATGCCATTTTATAAAGATAATGCTGATTACGATATACGCCATCTAAGCAACAGCAAAGACATCACTGTCATTATTTGTTGTCGGTACATCAGTGTAGGGTTTAAATTCAGAGCAGAGGGCGGGTTAGTTATAAGTATCTTTAGTCTTACCAAGTATCCCCTGCACGGAGTTCATGTTTCTGAAGTAAAGACTCGATTTCTTTGCGTTGAGTCTCTAATCCAGGAGGTTCTGTAACCGCAGCTGAAGTAGTAGTAGCCATGATAACTCATAAATATCAGAATTCTGCAAGAAAAACACTGAAGTCAACCACCGCATAGATTATGAAGAAACCCTTGGTGAGATGATTCAGGAAGCAGGAAGTATTTTGATGGTGACAACATCCTTGAATGCAAAAGGTTTTTTTTGTTGCTTGTCAGTGTTTTCCTTCCAAGCAGGTGATATTGTATCCAGAGGTCACACGTTCAATATGTCAAGAATTATGAATCCAATCGTCACTTCATTCTCTAATGTTAGTGTTTCCCATATCTCCTTGGGGACGGCCAGAATGGTTTATGCTGATCAGTTGAATTAGTTTTATCAGTTAAGGGCAATAACAACAACGAGGACCACCTATTGGGCCCACGGGGTTGGGAAACTGTATACCTGTACTAGTGTATTACTCAATGATGTGTATAAACCCACAGGTTTAGTGCAGCTTGAACCAGCCACCTTGTGGTTATGGCGCTCCAGGCCTCTTGATTGTCCGTAATATGCATGCCTACAGGGCGGCTGTCATAGGCTGTTCTGGTGTAAAATACGTTTTTATAAATTACACATGATTTATGAAGTGTGGTCAATGGATGATGATATTGGAGAGAATATCATGGAGGAATGCCATTTTCATAATAGGCACAAGATGGCACTATACACTCACTTGGTAAAAACATTTGTAAGTAAAAACATGACCTATTTCCTCTGTGGTTGAAATATAAGTAACAAGGCCGTTTTGTATATTCCTATCTTTCCTTCTTTTAGGGTGCATTCTATTAACATGGTGTAGTTATGATCAGTTGTAAGTGCTGCTTCAGAGTCTGGCCAGAGTTATCTAAAGGTGTTATTTGATTGCATTTGACACAATGAACCCAAACCTATGACTATCCTAGTTACATTCATCTCTAATACCTGCATCCATAATTACACAGTTACCTAGTGAGGACTAAGTCTCAGTTTCCCCACTGTAGCACGCTGCAGAAATTGACTACCAATTGCAATCACCATGGATGTGGTGACAGCTTACATCCCGCGTGGCTCAGTTGGTAGAGCATGGTGTTTGCAACGCCAGGGTTGTGGGTTCGTTTCCCACGGGGGACCAGTATGGAGAAAAAATATATGAAATGTATGCATTCACTACTGTAAGGCGCTCTGGATAAGAGTGTCTGCTAAATGACTAAAATGTAAATGTATGTCCAAAGCCTCAGGAAGTATTGGGGCTGAGGGTGCTGCGGCACCCTGTAATAAAAATCAGAATAAGTAAAGAATGTGGAAACTATTATTTTCTCAAAAGTGGTACACTGGGCCTTTACTAGTCCTGTATTAGCAGATCGATATAGCCACCTGTAGTGCGGGAATTATTTTTCAGCAGTTTGGTCTCATGTCTGTCTGCCCTTATTTGTTAAATATGCAAACAAGCTTTGGTGTTGGTCTGAGAATGTTAGGCTTGCAGAACCCCATGTGTATCTTTTGCAGTGTTAGAACTCTGGGGATATTAGAATTCACTAACACCTCATGGCCATGCTGCCTTTTTGTATCCATAAATAGTTCACATCCTCAAGAGAATCTGCACACGTTTATGGCAAATTGATATCCTATCATTTCCTGTATGTCAATATTCTTCCTTACAGAGGAAGGCATAACTAAGATGTTGGTCACACCTGTGTTTCCAGGTAAAGTTGTTGGTCACACCTGCGTTTCCAGGTAAAGTTGTTGGTCACACCTCTGTTTCCAGATAAAGATGTTAGTCACCTGTTTCCAGGTAAAGATGTTAGTCACCTGTTTCCAGATAAAGATGTTGGTCACCTGTTTCCAGGTAAAGATGTTGGTCACCTGTTTCCAGGTAAAGTTGTTGGTCACCTCCGTTTCCAGGTAAAGATGTTGGTCACACCTCTGTTTCCAGGTAAAGATGTTGGTCACCTGTTTCCAGGTAAAGATGTTGGTCACACCTCTGTTTCCAGGTAAAGATGTTGGTCACCTGTTTCCAGGTGAAGATGTTGGTCACCTGTTTCCAGGTAAAGATGTTAGTCACCTGTTTCCAGGTAAAGATGTTAGTCACCTGTTTCCAGGTGAAGATGTTGGTCACACCTGCGTTTCTTTTACTAGTAGACATCGGATGAATGTCATAATTATGAATCTGATGGATCACAACAGTTATTTATGCAGTTATGTTCCTTACCTTTCAGGGTAAAACATTGATTAACTGTACATCACTTAAAAGGCATACCGTACTAATGTCTGCAATGTGCACAAATTAAAGTCAAGCTGAATCATTTCATTGCAATATTAAAACATTTATTCCAACATGCATCATCATAGGCATTTTTTATTCGATTTTTTTTATTTAACCTTTATTTAACTAGGCAAGTCATAGGCATACATTGAACATAATACCTTTATGCCTAAATCTTGTATCTGTCCTAAGGAAACAGCTTTCTTTACAAATAGGAACTATCCATACAGAGTGTGACATTTACAATGAGAGATTGTCCTTTATCCAAATGAAAAATAAAACACCTGAGTTTCGTGTAGAGGAGGACATTGCAGTCTTTGCATGTATAAACAACTAAGTGGTTCTTCCTAATGCCTTATTTGGAATCACTAATGGTATTGTGGCATATTTATAACCTAATTGAAACATATTGATAAATAATAGGTGATAGCACCATACAAAAAGCATTACATAAATAATGAAACTTGTCACAATCAACATGGTTTCTACTTTTATTCTACTCTTATGCCATACTTGGCACTGTATGTAGAGAGCAGAAAACCTTTTAATGTATAAAACATTTCCTTGTTTGTTTTAATGCATTGATTGCATGAGCTATTAAAGGCTTAAACCAAAATATAACTGAAGCTGCTTCTCCACACATTATGAACCTAGTTTATTTTTTGTTATCGGTTTTTGTGCTTTAATTTAAGATCCGTCTGTAGATCTTCTGCCAATCCTAGAAGTAGCCGCCATGATAATGTATCAATGCCATGGATTCTGTTAACCACCACATGGGTATAGTGAACTATTCTGTCAGGTAAAGTATTATGAATATTCACCCAGATATTCAGTCTGCCTCATGTCTAAAGTGTATGTGCCACAATGACATGTACAGTACTTTGTTCCTTCTGGTAATGGGAGAGAACCCTTTTTTGGATTAATAGATGTCCTGTCATCAACAATGCACATTGCTTCCTTGTCAATTATGTTGAGATTCAATTTAGATGCCATTATTCAAGCAATACTTTTGTCATCTGTGATCACCATATATGCAAAGACACAATGTTCCACCACAAATAATTGATGACAACTTTAACTGAAAATGAAGCTGTGCTGTGCTCTATATCAGTGCTGATATGATTTGATAATACATGGGAACCCACCGGATATGAGGAATGGCTGCTTCTCCTTCATTAGCTTTCTGTGAAGCGGATTTTCTAGGACTCTGAGTCTTGTGCTTAAAGACATGAAGATCATATGCATGCTCTCATCTGCATCACACATACAGTACATTTAATTCAGACATAAGTCAGACATGTTTTTGCCATGACCTTTATACACACCCTATTTACATCATTATCTGAATCAAGTCTATAATGTGTATACTTTATCATATAAAAATGTCATATTTTCTTCTGTGCACATGCAAAAATGCCCAAGGAACCATGAGAGGTGTACAAATGAAAAAGTAATTTTAGGATTTCCCTTTAAAAAATAACATTGTAGTTATGGTTTGGATGAGGGAGAAAATGAAAATCCATTCTGTACTTTAAATTGTACAGTATGAATACAAATTGGTTACTCTGTAGATACGACCTTATAATAGATCATCCTGTGAACAACATGTGGGTCTTTTGTGAGAAAACATCAGTAAATCTTTGGATAAGGTGATAAAAAGTGCAAACGTGAAGAAGAAAAGCATCTAAATTAAAGTAAATCAGGGAAAATAAGGATATAAAGATGAATAAAAATCAACACGGTTTATTGAATGAGTTGATAAATAACTATATTGATCCAGGTACAGTCTACACTACAGCTTTGTACATTACTTCCACATACATACAGTAAGGAGACAAAATAACACAGGCAAAATATTGTTGGGGCATCTCAAACAACATATAACCTAAGTTAAGTTTGAAATTAAGCAAACAAAGCCAAATAGTATCACTGCATTTTGTTCACTACAAAAGAGTTCACTGTCATTTAGGTCAGTTTCTAACTGGGGCATCTGTGCCATTTATTGCAGTGTCTGAGCATCTCTGCAGAGCTCCACTGTAGATTCTTATGGACACAAATATTCACACAAAAACAACTCATGCTGATATGTTGATGAACAAAGAATACAAATGATCCAATGGAGACAACATGTCCTCTGGAACAAGTTTGAATATCAAGGTAATAGAGCAGTGAGCAAAGAGATTAAAACAGCACAATATTTAGAAAAGTACATGATCAGTCTCACATTGTGGTGGCCTTGGTCCATCCCTTTTTCTCTGTCTTAGTGTCCAGATGTGTTTCAATGTGATGATCGTTGTGATGCTGGTTGATAACGGAGGGGTACAGTTTGACTCAACCCCCCATTATTAATGTGGGCTTTTGGAAGTCTTTAACATTTTGACACCAGTTTAAGTTCATTTTAGTTCTTGTTGAAGGGGTGTAAAACTTCCTTGTTGCAGTTTCATTCCATTGACATCCAGTGGACCAGTGAGGTACCTAGTTACTGTTAAAGACCGGCCTCCTCTCCAAACTGCATGGCCTTCAATAACATCTCCTGCTCCTTAGTGAAATGTAGGTCCTCTGGACAAATTATTGGCCACACTTCAGTTACCTGTTATGATAAAAGGATAACGACTAAGTCAGAATGATTCATAATAATAACCTCATCATAAACAAACTCACATGCATGATTAAAAAAATGCGTAGAACGTACATTTAAAAACACTTTCAGTATTTCAAAGTAACAGTCAAATAGTTCACTAGAGAAACAATGAAATAGCTCTGCTATTTCCACAGTCGTGATGACCATGTTATTCTTAGTTAGTCCAACCACATGACACTTTTCACAATGAGTCTGGACAACAGAGTTAACACAGCAGTGAATATGCTGTGTGACTGAATGAGGCTAAGACATGGTGTGTTCCTATAACCCTCTCAGATGATGGGCTTGGAAGATAATATTCAGTGTTGGGTCTCTGGTCTAAGTCAAAGTAGATTTTCTTAAGTCTGTAGAGAGGGATGCAAATGAACTAAGACTGTCAAGAGGAAGGAAGAAACTGAATGAATTGCTGTTTCTAATTAGTGGAAAATAGATTACAAGACCTGTCAGACCTTAATGTTCAAGAGTCACTGGTACTCTACAGCTATCCTGTTTTGTTGGAACAGATATTTAATTAAGCTGGCCCATTATGTGCATGAAGGGCAATCCATTTTGGAATTTCCTGCTTTGACTAAATTCGATATGTGCTCTAACTTGTTTCATGGAAACGGCCCATTGTTTCATGGGCATAGCAATGTGTTTGACTGATTAATATGATCTGTTGTTGAAATAGTGAAATAATTATTGCAGTTCCAATGAACATGACCAAGAACAGTTGAGCAAAAAAGGCAATAGCTTTGATATTCACTCGTACTTGAAAAGACGAGTTAAAAATAGGCGATTCATATGCTATCCAGTACTTCAATATCCTGCTCCAAGATGAAAGTGATATGATTCATAATCTCAATAAAAGCTATACTGACTCATCATACCAAAACTCCATGAAAGCAATTATAGTGTATGATAAGGATTATACTGGCTGAAAGATTCACCACCTAAATATGGACAGAAATGTAATTTCCTTTTTCTAAAATTCCATTCTTGATGGGACACTTGAAATGATTATTGACTATACTGTATATGATAAACAAAAAGCAGAGAGCATTGGAGACTGGTCTGTGCAATATGTTTAAATCTGATTAAAATAACCATTGTTGGGGAAGCTACTCTGAAGATATAGTTAGCTAAGCTACAAGCTATTCCTCAATGGACTTGCTACATCACAACAAATACTGTTAGAAACACCTTCATGAATCTATGTCATGCATCAAAGTAGTGATTTTATTTTAACCTTTATTTAACTAGGCAAGTCAGTTAAGAACAAAATCTTATTTACAATGACGGCCTACACCAGCCAAACCCGGACGACGCCTGGCCAATTGTGCGCCGCCCTATGGGACTCCCAATCACGGCTGATTGTGATACAGCCTGGATTCAAACCAGGGTGTCTGTAGTGATGCCTCTAGCACTGAGATGCAGTGCCTTAGACCGCTGCGCCACTCGGGAGTGATGTGACTCCCAGAAGCACGTCAACCAAGAGCTAAAATACTCTGTTTATAATACACATTGTTAATTTATAGAGAAATCATGACAATTGTCCCAACAGCAGTCTGGAATTTCAATAAAGTACTATATGTTTACTTAAGAAAGTTAATGAAATGAGATACCCCACTAAATTGTGATAAAATTAGTGAAATACTAAATGACTAAGGTTTAGCTGCAGTAATGCCATGGAACTGTAAAATGCAGTAAACTAGTGAACCTTGTACTCCCAGTTTCTGTGCATCCAAGAAATCAAGTCTTTGAGTAGGTTTTACCTTGAACAGACTGAAATGTATGCAGCTCCATACAAAGATGTGATGTCAACTGAAAACTGGAGGGAAGCTGAAATAAATATGAAGCTTCACTGGAGGAGAAACAAAAGTAACTCGATTTACGGAAAGGAACATTATTCATTCGTACTCTTTTTAAAACATCAACCTACTCTCTGTATATACTATAGTATAGCCTCAATAACATCAAACATTTTTTGTAATGTAGGGGGAAAGATATATTCTTATTAATTAAGAAATTCAAAGGTGAAGGGAGGGATAGATTAATTGCTGAATCAGTTCTTCTTAAATTTACCTCCAGGTATTTTTCTTTCCTTTCATGATTCGTCTTTAATAAAGTTTCTTGCATGTGCTTCCAAATGTTCACTGTGGGAATATCCATATCAATAATTATCATTTTGGAATTGTCATGCTAACTTAGCAATATTTTGCTCCAAAGACCCGATAATAGGGTTGTAATGAGATGAACTGCCTCAAACTGCCTGAATTTTCCTTTGGTAATGTAAGGGAGTGTGTTCGGTCGAGATAGAGGACCGGTGGAAATAAACCCATAAGGCTTTACAGAGATTTAGGAGGGAGAGAAAGGACAGAAGGGAAAGAGAAAGAAAGAGAGAAAAGTGGAGTTGGATATTGCACAGATAAAGCTTCAGAGCAATGTGTGGATGAAAAGACTGGCCATGGGGCATTTATAACAGGCAACTTAAAAGACTTCAAGTCACCTTATAAATGTTGATTCTATAGATACATTAGGATCAGCTCAAGAGGTCATCCTTTAGATTCGTTCTGCTATGAGGCAAAAGGATTCTGACATTTCATGGTACTACAGTGTGGTACTGGTAAGTCATGAATTCAATTAGCTCTGTTTGTTACTTTAGCTGTGATGGCCAATACATAAGAAATATATTGTATGTGGATGCTTAGCAAATGTACAGAGTTTAGTGTAGTTACAGAAGTGAAGTCACAGTGCAGGAGACCAGTGTGTGCCAATGAGAGACCTACTGTGTTCTGTCTGACTCGACAGCCTCTTGAGAGCTACTGTGTTCTGTCTGGCTCATCAGCCAATGAGAGACCTACTGTGTTCTGTCTGGCTCATCAGCCAATGAGAGACCTACTGTGTTCTGTCTGGCTCGATCTTGTTCTGCGTCTCTCCGTTCTGCTTGTCGTTGGACTTCTGGGAGAGCCGAGTAGACATGGTGGCTGCCTGCACCACGGCTTTGAAGCTGCGCTTTCTTTTCTGTACGTTCTGCTCTGGGTGGAAGATAATGACATAGACCTTGGGTATGTAGAGCATCCCCAGAGACACAGAGGCACTCAGGCTCATGGAGACTGTCAACGTGGTGGTCTGGATGAACATCTAGATAGGAAGAGGAACACAGGGAAGGGTCAGAGAAACAGATACAGAGATCCCATATTCACATGGTATCACATTCAACCTGGACACATAGTAGACTAAGGACAAACGAGACCATGGAATGTGATCCTAGCTGTTCTATTTCAGGGAACCTGAGACCATGGAATGTGATCCTAGCTGTTCTATTCCAGGGTAGGTTTTATGCATCTTCCCCAGGGGAATCATATATTTGTTTCTGAGTAATTCCTGATTTTCACACATATGAACAAAATAATACTTCTCCCCCGCCCCTTTCTTTTAATCAATAGTCTTTTGTGGGAGGCCACCTGGCCACTAGGTGGTAATACATGCTAATGCAGTAATTCCATATTCCCATCACACAGATTTATTAAGAGGGTTAAAACATTGTTCCCCGGTCTCCCACACACTTCCCTTATCTTCCTGCTACCACAATAAAATTCCCCCAAAGCATGCGGTTGGTAAGAGCAGCCTTTGTCTGTGTGTCATGGTGTGTCGTCGTATGATAAAAAGGAACAAAGCGTTCCTGGCGTTTCATCCCCCTCCGTGTCTCTCCTCATGCCCATATCAAAGGCTGGCTATAAAGAAATACTGTCTGCTTTGGAACTTCAAAATGTTATCAAGAGCCGGGCAGGTTGTTTCCCAATTTAATGCTCTCATTTAGACAATGGTTCATTTGCATAATTTCCGTGTAAAGAACAGGGTAAGAAAGTCAGCGTGAGCAAGTGAGCGTGGGAATACTTCCTGCTAAATCTTTTTTTTACAGAGCAATTTCTATCATATTAAATAATGCAAAACAGCCCATTTCAAAAAGTTACAGTTACATCAGTATCATGTCACGGTAGAATTTCACCTTCTCTGTAGACTGTGCCGTGCCAAAAAAGATGGGCACGAAAGCTAGCCAGACAATGCATGTGGTGTACATGGTGAAGCCAATGGGCTTGGCCTCGTTAAAGGTCTCCGGCACCCCTCTGCTCTTGACTGCGTAGACAGTGCAGGTCACCATAAGGACAATGCTGTAGCTCAGGCAGCAGATTAGCGACAGGTCGGACATGTCACACTTGAGGACGCCCCGGGCCATCTCCGGGTTGGGAGGCCTCTGCTCCTCGTAGTCTATGATGGTATGGGGTGGTATCACAGCGAACCAGACGAACACCCCTAGCAGCTTCATAAACACACACACACATAGAGACCCACACTATGAATCATGCCTCTCAAATGATTATACGTTTTTTTATATGTTTATCTGTTCTGCATGTCTATAATTTTATGCATAATTTAATTGCAATTACACAAAACAATATACTTTTACATTCAAATCTCAACAACATATATTCTTCTTCTATAAAAGTTATTTTGAGGTGTGAGTGGGGGACAGAGGAGATAGAGAGAGAGAGCAATAGAGAGTGAGAGAGGGAGGGAGAGAGAGAGAGAAAGGGAACGAGAGAGAGGGAGAGAGAATGAGAAAGAGGGAGAGAGCGAGAGGGAGAGAGGGGGAGAGGGGGAGAGAGCAAGAGAGAGCAGATGTGTCCTGTCAGACTGAGTGGTTAAGTGGCTACTCATTCATCTGTTATGTTACGCTGCTGAGAGAGAGAGAGACCAAGGCCTTGCTGCTGAGGGAGCAAGAGAGAGAGAAGCCAAGGCCTTGCTGCTGAGAGAGAGAGAGATGCCAAGGCCTTGCTGCTGAGAGAGAGAGAGAGAAGCCAAGGCCTTGCTGCTGAGAGAGAGAGAGAGACCAAGGCCTTGCTGCTGAGAGAGAGAGAGACCAAGGCCTTGCTGCTGAGAGAGAGAGAGACCAAGGCCTTGCTGCTGAGAGAGAGAGAGAAGCCAAGGCCTTGCTGCTGAGAGAGAGAGAGAAGCCAAGGCCTTGCTGCTGAGAGAGAGAAGCCAAGGCCTTGCTGCTGAGAGAGAGAAGCCAAGGCCTTGCTGCTGAGAGAGAGAGAGAGAAGCCAAGGCCTTGCTGCTGAGAGAGAGAGAGAAGCCAAGGCCTTGCTGCTGAGAGAGAGAGAGAAGCCAAGGCCTTGCTGCTGAGAGAGAGAAGCCAAGGCCTTGCTGCTGAGAGAGAGAAGCCAAGGCCTTGCTGCTGAGAGAGAGAGAGAGAGAGAAGCCAAGGCCTTGCTGCTGTCAATCCCAGGCAGGCAAGCAGACAACTTTCATAATCTGGCCTTGCTTCCCACTGACTAATTCACTATATGGTGGCACTAAACTCAAACAATAAATTCTTTAGGAGGCTCCTCTATGCGATGAATAATATCAGACATGCTGAAGCAATAGTGTGTAAAGCAGTGACCATAGATTATGTACTGTTTTCAATTAGATCAATTACATTTGACCTGCAGGCCACCTACAGAACATCCATGCAGAACATCAATGTAGAATATCCATGCAGAACATCCATGCAGAACATCCATGCAGAACATCCATGCAGAACATCTATGCAGAACATCTATGCAGAACATCTATGCAGAACATCCATGCAGAACATCCATGCAGAACATCCATGCAGAACATCCATGCAGAACATCCATGCAGAACATCCATGCAGAACATCTATGCAGAACATCCATGCAGAACATCTATGCAGAACATCCATGCAGAACATCCATGCAGAACATCCATGCAGAACATCCATGCAGAACATCTATGCAGCAACCTGCTCTTCTTGGAATTACATTTATTTAGAGCCATTTTCTAAATACCTCTGGCCGACATCTATGATGAACAAGCTGAGTTGATAAGCACTCACATTGATGAGGTTTATCAATTTGCATTCAAATCAATCACTATGTTGACATAAAATTATAATCTTTTCACCGTATTGCCTTAAAACAAAAAGACATGTATTTAATATATCTCACAGAGTTTATCTTGATTGACAAGGTAATTACTGAACTTTTCAAGTTCTGGATATGACATGTTATTATTTGTTCTTCTTTATAATGAATTTACTACTACAGTACACGAATAAATCAATATCTATCCTAAAGAGAGCTTGATGTTGTAGCTTAAAAAGCATTGGAGGATATACGTATGTAACATTACCATATACGAAACACACTACCACTACATACTAATCAACACCAGTACATGAAAGACCTTGATGTTGAAGCTTGATGAGCACATAGAGCTAGTGCTAGCTACAGTGAGAGCAAGTTGATGCCCAACACATCAAACCTGATGCAAATCAATACACCAGGGGAACCAACTAGAGTTGCCTCGCTCTGAGCCTGCCCTGAAACTCACCTGTACAGACATGAGGATGAACGTGATGGCCAGCTGAGAGGTGGGGCTAATGAACTTAGGTGGCGACACAGATTTCTTGCCCTGCTCAAAGATGCGGTAGATGCGGTTGGTCTTGGTGAGCATGGCGGAGTAGGTGATGGCCATGCCCAGGCCCAGCAGCAGCCGGCGGAACGCACACACCACTGCGCCTGGCTCTGCGATCATGAGGAAAGTGATGAGGTAGATGAGAAAGATGCCCGTGAGGAGGACGTAGCTGAGCTCCCGGCCAGAGGCGCGGACGATGGGCGTGTCGTTGAAGCGGATGAAGGTGATGACCACAAAGGAGGTGGCCAGGATACCCAGGATGGCTAGGAACACAGGGATGATGGCCCAGGGGGAGTGCCACTCCAGCTTGATGATGGGCGTGGACCGGCAGCTCGTCCGGTTAGGCGTAGGGCGCATGTTGAAGGGGCAGGTCTCACAGTTCATCTCATCCAGCTGGTATTGGTAGCCGTCACACAGCTCACAGTGCCAGCAGCAGGGCACACCCTTCACCATCTTCTTCCTCTCTCCAGGGTTACAGGGGAAACTGCACACTGAGTCAGGGATCTGACGGTCCCCACCTGACCACTGCATTTCCTCCATCTACAGTAGAGAGAGAAAGAGAAAGAGAAAGAGAAAGAGAAAGAGAGAGAGAGAGAGAGAGAGAGGACAGTATGAGGTCTGTAAATGTAGTTAAAAATATATCTTTCTTCTCACAAATCATCAACAATGTAGCAAAATGTTCAGACAGACAATGTAATTGTCCTTAAATATGACTTGCGTTACATTGAGTCGCAGATTGTTGGTCCATTGACCTATGACTCTGTATCCAGGAATGGTAGTGTTCGACATCTGGTACTGGAAGATGTCATATCGTCCTGGTGCATCTCCATTCTCATTGAATAGAACTCCTGTCCCTGCGCTGCCTGTATGAAAACACAACAGAAAACTAGTGAGACAAACCAGCAACATATCATATTGAGGGAAATAACATATTTACCGATAGTAATGCTGAAATCGCTGACGAGTAAGTACCGGTAAGATAAATTCATTCTATGAAACATTAATGCATAATGCACGTGAAAATCGGTGTCAATGGGAAGATAAAGTATAATCTGATCACTGATACATGACAACATTGCCTCCAAACAAGTCCACCAGTCATAAATAGTAAGCAGGGAACACACTACCATCATCCTTTCAAGAAGATTGTATTGCCTTTTACAGCTAAACACACCGTTTTGGTCCATAAAGAGATGACTGGAGAAGAGTCTTAAAAAGAGATGACTGGAGAAGAGTCTTACAAAGAGATGACTGGAGAAGAGTCTTACAAAGAGATGACTGGAGAAGAGTCTTACAAAGAGATGACTGGAGAAGAGTCTTACAAAGAGATGACTGGAGAAGGGTCTTACAAAGAGATGACTGGAGAAGGGTCTTACAAAGAGATGACTGGAGAAGAGTCTTACAAAGAGATGACTGGAGAAGGGTCTTACAAAGAGATGACTGGAGAAGGGTCTTACAAAGAGATGACTGGAGAAGGGTCTTACAAAGAGATGACTGGAGAAGAGTCTTACAAAGAGATGACTGGAGAAGAGTCTTACAAAGAGATGACTGGAGAAGAGTCTTACAAAGAGATGACTGGAGAAGAGTCTTACAAAGAGATGACTGGAGAAGAGTCTTACAAAGAGATGACTGGAGAAGGGTCTTACAAAGAGATGACTGGAGAAGAGTCTTAAAAAGAGATGACTGGAGAAGGGTCTTACAAAGAGATGACTGGAGAAGGGTCTTACAAAGAGATGACTGGAGAAGGGTCTTACAAAGAGATGACTGGAGAAGGGTCTTACAAAGAGATGACTGGAGAAGAGTCTTACAAAGAGATGACTGGAGAAGAGTCTTACAAAGAGATGACTGGAGAAGGGTCTTACAAAGAGATGACTGGAGAAGGGTCTTACAAAGAGATGACTGGAGAAGAGTCGAGGGGATATAATTCTTAGTGGATATACAGCCAGAGGGTATGATGTAAAAATTTACTTGAGTGATTGTGAAGCATGTCAATTTGATTTTAACTCTTTAGTTAAACCAAGGTTTGCGTGATTGGTCCTTTCAACGTATTGAGGATAGACCAGAACCAAAGTAGAAGACAGGCTTTATGCAACAGAACTCCTAAACCAAGGTAGAAGACAGGCTTTATGCAACAGAACTCCTAAACCAAGGTAGAAGACAGGCTTTATGCAACAGAAATCCTAAATACTCCTAACCACTTTGTGCATATTCCTCTGAGCTTTTTACAGTCCTGTACTTCAACCCAACCAGCTGTTACATATGTATTATTCATTCACACACTTTCCTTCCCTCAAATACCACACAGAGACACATTTCCTTTCATTTTCTAAACAAGGACAAAATAAAAACAGATGGATTTTGAATTGCATAAAGGACAATCACTGATTTTGGTAAATCAAAGGACAGAAAATTAAAAAACGTGATTGTGAAATACAATTGTTAAATTAGCCAAGGTCTTTTATCTTCAATGGATGAGCAGCTGTTTCATTTGCATTAGTTAGCTGAACTGTACAGCACCCTCTGACCGTTAGTTAGCTGAACTGTACAGCACCCTCTGACCGTTAGTTACTGAAATGTACAGCACCCTCTGACCGTTAGTTAGCTGAACTGTACAGCACCCTCTGACCGTTAGTTACTGAACTGTACAGCACCCTCTGACCATTAGTTAGCTGAACTGTACAGCACCCTCTGACCGTTAGTTACTGAACTGTACAGCACCCTCTGACCGTTAGTTACTGAACTGTACAGCACCCTCTGACCGTTAGTTAGCTGAACTGTACAGCACCCTCTGACCGTTAGTTACTGAAATGTACAGCACCCTCTGACCGTTAGTTAGCTGAACTGTACAGCACCCTCTGACCGTTAGTTACTGAACTGTACAGCACCCTCTGACCATTAGTTAGCTGAACTGTACAGCACCCTCTGACCGTTAGTTACTGAACTGTACAGCACCCTCTGACCGTTAGTTACTGAAATGTACAGCACCCTCTGACCGTTAGTTAGCTGAACTGTACAGCACCCTCTGACCGTTAGTTAGCTGAACTGTACAGCACCCTCTGACCATTAGTTAGCTGAACTGTACAGCACCCTCTGACCGTTAGTTAGCTGAACTGTACAGCACCCTCTGACCGTTAGTTAGCTGAACTGTACAGCACCCTCTGACCGTTAGTTACTGAAATGTACAGCACCCTCTGACCGTTAGTTAGCTGAACTGTACAGCACCCTCTGACCGTTAGTTACTGAACTGTACAGCACCCTCTGACCATTAGTTAGCTGAACTGTACAGCACCCTCTGACCGTTAGTTACTGAACTGTACAGCACCCTCTGACCGTTAGTTACTGAAATGTACAGCACCCTCTGACCGTTAGTTAGCTGAACTGTACAGCACCCTCTGACCGTTAGTTACTGAAATGTACAGCACCCTCTGACCGTTAGTTAGCTGAACTGTACAGCACCCTCTGACCGTTAGTTACTGAACTGTACAGCACCCTCTGACCATTAGTTAGCTGAACTGTACAGCACCCTCTGACCGTTAGTTACTGAACTGTACAGCACCCTCTGACCGTTAGTTACTGAAATGTACAGCACCCTCTGACCGTTAGTTAGCTGAACTGTACAGCACCCTCTGACCGTTAGTTAGCTGAACTGTACAGCACCCTCTGACCATTAGTTAGCTGAACTGTACAGCACCCTCTGACCGTTAGTTAGCTGAACTGTACAGCACCCTCTGACCGTTAGTTAGCTGAACTGTACAGCACCCTCTGACCGTTAGTTAGCTGAACTGTACAGCACCCTCTGACCGTTAGTTAGCTGAACTGTACAGCACCCTCTGACCATTAGTTAGCTGAACTGTACAGCACCCTCTGACCGTTAGTTAGCTGAACTGTACAGCACCCTCTGACCGTTAGTTAGCTGAACTGTACAGCACCCTCTGACCGTTAGTTAGCTGAACTGTACAGCACCCTCTGACCGTTAGTTAGCTGAACTGTACAGCACCCTCTGACCATTTGCGAACGAACCATTTTCAGTAAATACAGATGCGGTTCTCCTCTTCCTTAAAGATAAAGGAAGCCTCATTTGAAATGCCTGCATGGAAATAAGGACTTTGCAGGTTCCCTGCAGTAATGCATATTGCTTGTTCGGTAGGTCCTTTAGGCATTCCCTTCACAGAGTGTTTTCAGATGACAGAGACACTGGCACAGAGGGGAAGTCTAAATGGGAATGCTTTTCATAGAAAGCTTCCGTCCCACCAAAGCAACACAGGACAAAAATGGTCTGTTATGAGATGAGAAGCCCAGGGAGGGACAGCGGGGAGGAGAAGGGGATTTTGTGCCTGGACAATGGTGGTGGGATTGGGGACTGACAGTGGCTTAAAGAGATGTATTCTCAGAACCACAGCACGCTAGCATGGAGGAGAAGGATGGCCACAGTGTATCGCCATCAGACAACTCTACCAGTCAGCCAGCCAGCCAGCTCTTCCTGAGTAGATGCAGTAGTTAGCTGAGCTAAATCCCTCACAAGTTCAAAATAAACATCTGCTGTGTCAGTAATGCACAATAATAACCCACCGTTAAAGTTCACAGAACGAATATAGTTGAGCAGCAACCTGCCCTCCACGGGATCCATCTTGTCACAGACGCCCATGGCGCCGGGGCACAGGTCCAGGTGCATGCTGTGTAAGGCATGGGCCATGGCGTAGACCGCATCGATTACAAACTGCACCTTCCCCTCCTGCTCATAGGCAGTGTCACGATTTATCCTCTCCTCTCCTGTCACATGGAGAGAGAGAGTAGGGAGGGGTAGAGAGCAAGAGAAAGATACACTATTGCCAGTGTCCTCCTATCACTACAAAATAGAGTAACCAACGTTGATGTTTAATCAATGCTAGGTTCTGACCTGTACACTTTTTCTTTTCGCTGTCTATTTTGATGCCTGGCCTTGTCAGTTTACACCTGAAATCGTCCTCCCAGAACTCAGCGAACCAAATGTTTCTACGGTTGTTCTCTAATGATCTGG
The DNA here is from genome assembly GCF_901001165.1 of Salmo trutta. Classification (NCBI taxonomy): domain Eukaryota; kingdom Metazoa; phylum Chordata; class Actinopteri; order Salmoniformes; family Salmonidae; genus Salmo; species Salmo trutta. The sequence continues at coordinate 35,519,607 of NC_042986.1, read as the reverse complement.
AGGTGAAGTACTGGTCGAAGCCTGAGCCATGGAAACAAAACATCCAGTCAGAGGATTAGTGAAGTGGCAAACAGTGGCATCTTATCCCAGTGATCAACCACCATGGCAATGATACATAGGCATTGTTGGATTGTAATGTAGGGTTGTTGAAATGTGATGTATGGTTGTTGGCTTGGGATGTAGGTTTGTTGGATTGGGATGTAGGTTTGTTGGCTTGGGATGTAGGTTTGTTGGATTGGGATGTAGGTTTGTTGGCTTGGGATGTAGGTTTGTTGGCTTGGGATGTAGGTTTGTTGGATTGGGATGTAGGTTTGTTGGATTGGGATGTAGGTTTGTTGGATTGGGATGTAGGTTTGTTGGCTTGGGATGTAAAGGTGGTTGAATTGGAATGTAGGGTTGTTGGGGACACCTTCAATAGAGGCTCTCTTGGGTAAAATGGTGACAGCTCCTTCAGCCACGTCCTCCTGGTCTAGAATAGGGGAGCTCTTGGCACCCCAGCTGTCAGAACCTACAAACAGGAAGTGACCCGTGAGGTTGGCCCTCTTCGCTGCCTCCAGAACCCGTCTACACACACACACAAGGGAGGAAATGGAGTGGGTTAAACTCTAGTCTAGGGCACATTAGCCTAGACTATAGCAATCAGAGACATGCTTTCCTGTTTTTCACATTCAAATTTCATACAAGACGTATGCCAAAGGTACTTTGTGTGTTAGAATAATAAGCAACCAAGTCTCTGAGGTGAGAATAGAATCAACAGTGGAAGAGGCTTAATCTTATCGTACAGAAGGAAATGAAATATATTCACACAAATCTTTAGGCAATTTACATAATGCCACCTGACAACTCCATATTCCATATGGTGTGCTGATATACGTTTAACAACTGGCAGGCAGACATGACTGCATCTAGGCAAGTAGATGGAATCAATCAGATGGATTGGCTGCCAACACACCATATAGAGATGTCAGACCACAACATATACTGTAGTACATGTCTTGTTTGTCCTTCCTGCAGCACACACACACACACACACACACACACACACACACACACACACACACACACACACACACGCACGACAAGTGGCGCAATTAGATAAAACATGTGACCTACATGTGACCTACAGTATTGTGCAATCTGAATGAAATTGGTAGGTCTTGTGTTAAAAACGTTCCACATGGAAATCCTACAGAAACATGGTTGGAAAAGAGACTAACATGAGTGCTTTCCAAGAGAGTCTGATTCTGTTATACTGTACGTGGCAAGAGCAGAGCAGCAGCAAAAAGACATGAGTCATTGAGTACATTAACTCATGCAATTGTGTCCTTGTAAAACCATGGTAATTTAAAAGAAAGGGACGACTGATCCCGTATGACACCTATTCCATAATATTTTAATCTCCTTTTTCTGGTTCAATGGTAACCTACATTTACCTTATATTTAAATCAGATAATACAATCTATGTTTCTATTCATGTGTCACGTGACAGGACAGTGGTCGTTTTTCATCCTTGAAGATGTATGGTTCAATTTGAACACACAAGGGTACTACACATATTTTCACATTAAGTTCATCTCCTTTTCCACCCAAGCTTGAATCAACTGAACCCATAGTTTGGATCAGTTCAGGCATGAAACAGACATGTCTCTCACTCAATCAATGCAGATTCCATTTGAGCTCCACAGACATTTAATCCTCAAGTACCACATAGATGGATTCACTAGCGGGTCAGTTGGGTTTTCCTTTTTTTGAATCCCCCTCCTTAAATACCTAATAGAACACTTCTAGACAGTGTTCCATTCATACTTCTGAGCCTCATTCATATGGAGACTGCATTCTAATTACAGTGAACCATCATTGAAGAGAGGAGAATCTAACATGCAGTTCTCTACGGCGTAACTTCTCTATCACTTACTTGATGTCATCCTCATTTGCAAAGATGATGACCCCCCGGGCATTGGAAGTTTCCATCAGCCTTTTAATGATCTTGTCAAACTCTCCCGGCTTGGGCTCCCGTGGGATCTTAAGAGACTGTGCGATACAGAGACCTCCTTCAGAGAGAGAGAAGACATGGACATTGGTGTTGATACTGAACAAATAAAAATGAAATATGAATGAGAATAAAACATGACGGCTACCAGCAATAATCCATATTTGTGCTCTCAGAGATCTCATTATTAATTGATGATGGCCACAGGAAGAACGTGTTGACCACAGAGAGGAGACGATAGACTTCAGAATGGTTATTTTCAGCTACAGCAGCCAATACATGTATTATGATGGACAGCTGATTTTTTTTATTTTTTTTATTTCACCTTTATTTAACCAGGTAGGCCAGTTGAGAACAAGTTCTCATTTACAATTGCGACCTGGCCAAGATAAAGCAAAGCAGTTCGACAACATACAACAACACAGAGTTACACATGGAGTAAACAACATACAGTCAATAATACAGTAGAAAAAAATAAGACTATATACAATGTGAGCAAATGATGTGAGACAAGGGAGGTAAAGGCAAAAAAATGCCATGGTGGCAAAGTAAATAAAGTATAGCAAGAAAAACACTGGAATGGTAGATTTGTAGTTTGAAGAAAGTTCAAAGTTCAAATCTAAATAATATGGTGCAAAGGAGCAAAATAAATGAAATAAATAAATACAGTAGGGGAAGAGGTAGTAGTTTGGGCTAAATTATAGATGGGCTATGTACAGGTGCAGTGATCTGTGAGCTGCTCTGACAGCTGGTGCTTAAAGCTAGTGAGGGAGATAAGTGTTTCCAGTTTCAGAGATTTTTGTAGTTCGTTCCAGTCATTGGCAGCAGAGAACTGGAAGGAGAGACGACCAAAGGAGGAGTTGGCTTTAGGGGTGACCAGAGAGATATACCTGCTGGAGCGCGTGCTACAGGTGGGTGCTGCTATGGTGACCAGTGAGCGGAGATAAGGGGGGACTTTACCTAGCAGGGTCTTGTAGATGACCTGGAGCCAATGTGTTTGGCGACGATTATGAAGGGAAGGCCAGCCAACGAGAGCATACAGGTCGCAGTGGTGGGTTGTATATGGGGCTTTGGTGACAAAACGGATGGCACTGTGATAGACTGCATCCAGCTTATTGAGTAGGGTATTGGAGGCTATTTTGTAAATGACATCGCCGAAGTCGAGGATTGGTAGGATGGTCAGTTTTACGAGGGTATGTTTGGCAGCATGAGTGAAGGATGCTTTGTTGCAAAATAGGAAGCCAATTCTAGATTTAACTTTGTATTGGAGATGATTGATGTGAGTCTGGAAGGAGAGTTTACAGTCTAACCAGACACCTAGGTATTTGTAGTTGTCCACAAATTCTAAGTTAGAACCGTCCAGAGAAGTTATGCTGGACGGGCGGGCAGGTGCAGGCAGCCCTGATTAATAATCTGATTAACGTAACAGATTATATATATATTGTACCAGGAAGAGAGGAGAGGAGCTTGTTGACTGTACCTGCCTCTCTCGAGATCTGCTGGAAGGAATCCACTCCGCTCTCCCCGTAGCTTCCCTCTGATGCCAGTGTAGACACATAGTTCCAGCCCATTGCCTTGACTATGTCCACCATAGCCTGGGCCTGGTACGAGTCAGGAGGGACCACACGCGAGAAGAAGTCGTAGCGGTTATTGTCACTCAACTCTGGGGCTGTGGAGGCATAGCTGATCTGGGGAATCTGAACAGAGAACATGGTAAACCAGTAAACTTTCTCTTTATAATTCATCTGTACAGCTGTTCATCTACACAGCCAATAAAAACACATTTTATCTGCATCAACTCATTTTATGTGCCCTGTGGTTCAAATATCTAATTAGATATACATGTATGCAGTATATACAGTATATCTGGAAGGCATTTCCCGGTTTTATTGCAAACATACGACAGTCCCAAGCCAATGCTTTATATTAGGATATCAACCTGATAGAACGGTGGCTGTCAATGCATAAACTGACTCTGTGCTTATTTCCCAAGGCTCTCTGCTTGTATAATGGTCTTAATGTCATGGTCACTCATTCCAGTGTTGTCTAGGCATTTAAAAATATGTTTTTTTTCATAGTAAGGTTTAGACAGATACAGAGGGATGTAAATAGAAAAGGAGAGAAAACATTGGACAGATTATCTGGTTTGGATTAGAGGGGTTTTTAGTATAATTAAGTTAAGCACAGAGGGAGAGAGACAGAGATCAAGAGGCAGTGGTGTTGTTTCTCAGCTTTACACCACACAATACATTTAATACTGACCATGTGCCGCTTAGCATTCAAAGTCTGACCATGTGCCGCTTAACCTGCATTCAAAGTCTGACCATGTGCCGCTTAGCATTCAAAGTCTGACCATGTGCCGCTTAACCTGCATTCAAAGTCTGACCATGTGCCGCTTAACCTGCATTCAAAGTCTCAACTCATTCTACACATTTACACACAATGTGTGTGTGTGCCATGCCCTATCCCAATCAAAGTAAATAAATATTAGCACTAGGAGAAATGCAAGTGTATTTTGTTTAACAATTAAAGGCTATGTTGGTAAGAACCAATCATATTAATTAATTAATTCCTTAATGATTTCACATGGGATCAGCCCAGCCCATGGATGAAATACTGGCGGACTAACCAGACAGAGAATTTAATTCTCGTTTAGCTGAGGGGACCCCAATCCAAATCCAATATTTTAATCACCATAATGGTTTCTATCTCTATCATACTGTTGTTGCTTCGTGACTGTGAAAGCAGACTATCTGTATCTACACGGAACAAAAATATAAACGCAACATGTAAAGTGTTGGTCCCATGTTTCATGAGCTGAAAAAAATTATCTCAGAAATTGTCCATACACACAAAAAGCTTTTTCTCTCTCAAATGTATATCCCTGTTAGTGAGCATTTCTCCATGTCACCCATTGAGCAGGTTTGGGATACTCTGGATCGACGTGTACGACAGCGTCTTCCAGTTCCCACCAATATCCAGCAACTTCACACCGCCATTGAAGAGGAGTGAGACAACATTCCATAGGCCACAAACAACAGCCTGATCAACTAAAATGAGATGTGTCACGCAGTATGAGGCAAATGGTGGTCACACCGGATACTGACTGGTTTTCTGATCCCACGCCCCTACATTTTTTTAAGGTCTCTGTGACCAACTGATGCATATCTGTATTCTCAGTCATGTGGAATCCATAGATTACGGCCTAATACATTTATTTCAATTGACTGATTTCCTTATATGAACTGTAACAGTAAAATATTAGAAATTGTAGCATATTGCATTTATATTTTGGCTCAGTATATATATCTACAGTACAATGTCTGTCTGTCTGCCTGTCTGTCTGTCTGTCCCCCGTCTGTCTGTCTGTCCCCCGTCTGTCTGTCTGTCCCCCGTCTGTCTGTCTGTCCCCCGTCTGTCTGTCTGTCCCCCGTCTGTCTGTCTGTCCCCCGTCTGTCCCTCTGTCCCCCGTCTGTCCCTCTGTCCCCCGTCTGTCCCTGTCCCTCTGTCCCCCGTCTGTCCCTCTGTCCCCCGTCTGTCCCTCTGTCCCCCGTCTGTCCCTCTGTCCCCCGTCTGTCCCTCTGTCCCCCGTCTGTCCCTCTGTCCCCCGTCTGTCCCTCGTCTGTCCCTCTGTCCCCCGTCTGTCCCTGTCCCTCTGTCCCCCGTCTGTCCCTCTGTCCCCCGTCTGTCCCTCTGTCCCCCGTCTGTCCCTCTGTCCCCCGTCTGTCCCTCTGTCCCCCGTCTGTCCCTCTGTCCCCCGTCTGTCCCTCTGTCCCCCGTCTGTCCCTGTCCCTCTGTCCCCCGTCTGTCCCTCTGTCCCCCGTCTGTCCCTCTGTCCCCCGTCTGTCCCTCGTCTGTCCCTCTGTCCCTCGTCTGTCCCTCTGTCCCTCGTCTGTCCCTCTGTCCCTCGTCTGTCCCTCTGTCCCTCGTCTGTCCCTCTGTCCCTCTGTCCCTCTGTCCGTCTGTCCATCTGTCCGTCTGTCCATCTGTCTGTCTGTCCATCTGTCTGTCTGTCCATCTGTCTGTCTGTGAGACAGTTAAATGAACAAAACAAACATGTGTGCTTCCAACAAAGGTAATGTGGAGTTCAGGTGATGTTCCCAACCTAAAGTATTATCATGAGGAAAATAATGTTATGATAATCATTTACACTGAACAACCTATTACAGCTTCAACAGACAACTCAAATAGTCCCCTATGTGCAGACTACAGACACTGGTTATGCTCTCAGACAGCCCTGAAAGAACTTCATTGGACTCTATGTAAACTGGAAACCACATATCCTGAGGCTGCATTTATTGTAGCCTGGGATTTTAACAAGGCTAATCTGAAAACAAGGCTCCCCAAATTCTATCAGCATATCGATTGTGCTACCAGGGCTGGCAAAACCCTAGACCACTGTTATTCTAACTTCCGCAACGAATATATGGCCCTCCCCGCCCTCCCTTCGGAAAAGCTGACCACGACTCCATTTTGTTGCTCCCAACCTATAGACAGAAAGTTTGCAGACGACACTACAGTGGTAGGCTTGATTACCAACAACGACGAGACGGCCTACAGAGAGGAGGTGAGGGCCCTCGGAGTGTGGTGTCAGGAAAATAACCTCACACTCAATGTCAACAAAACAAAGGAGATGATCGTGGACTTCAGGAAACAGCAGAGGGAGCAGCCCCCTATCTACATTGATGGGACTGTAGTGGAGAGGGTGGAGAGTTTTAAGTTCCTCGGCGTACACATCACGGACAAACTGAAATGGTCCACCCACACAGACAGCGTGGTGAAGAAGGCGCAGCAGCGCCTCTTCAACCTCAGGAGGCTGAAGAAATTTGGCTTGACACCAAAAACACTCAAACTTTTACAGATGCACAATCAAGAGCATCCTGTCGGGCTGTATCACCGCCTGGTACGGCAGCTGCTCCGCCCATAACCGCAAGGCTCTCCAGAGGGTAGTGAGGTCTGCACAACGCATCACCGGGTGCAAACTACCTGCCCTCCAGGACACCTACACCACCCGATGTCACAGGAAGGCCAAAAAGATCATCAAGGACAACAACCACCCGAGCCACTGCCTGTTCACCCCGCTATCATCCAGAAGGCGAGGTCAGTACAGGTGCATCAAAGCAGGGACCGAGAGACTGAAAAACAACTTCTATCTCAAAGCCATCAGACTGTTAAACAGCCATCACTAACATTGAGTGGCTGCTGCCAACATACTGACTCAACTCCAGCCACTTCAATAATGGAAAAATGTATGTAATCAATTTATCAATAGCCACTTTATATAATGTTTACATACCCTACATTTCTCATCTCATATGTATATACTGTACTCTATACCATCTACTGCATCTTGCCATCTTGATGTAATGTATCACTAGCCACTTTAAACATTGCCACTTCCTATAATGTTTTCATACACTACATTACTCATCTCATATGTATATTCTGTACTCTATACCATCTACTACATCTTGCCTATGCCGTTCGGCCATCACTCATTCATATATTTTTATGTACATATTCGTATTCATTCCTTTACACTTGTGTGTATAAGGTAGTTGTTGTGGAATTGTTAGGTTAAATTACTTGTTAGATATTACTGCATGGTCGGAACTAGAAGCACAAGCATTTCGCTACACTTGCATTAACACCTGCTAACCATGTGTATGTGACCAATAAATGAGATTTGATTTGATTCACTAGAAAGAACATCATTATTAAGTCGTGATACAATTTTCTGAGGGAAGTATCACAATATTTAGCTTTTTACCATTTCGTTCTGCAGAAAATATCAGGACTGAATAGAATAGACAGGACCTTAGCACAGAATGGGCTGGATTACGGTAATCAGTGTTATAAAACAATGTTAGTGACCCTACATTATGAGGTAATTTCACAGTAGGGATAAACAGCTCTTACTGGGCACAGCTGGATCTCACTGTTCTGTCTGTATCTGGGTCTGTCTGGGGAAATGAGTCTATTCCCTTTTTACCTGCTGGCATCGGCTTTCACCTAGGGGCAGCGAAGCAGTGGACATGTCGACCCTGATGTCCACCCCTCTACACAACCCTCCCCTCCATCAACATTTGACATCTAGCTGGAATTAAATTGCTCTCTGGATATTCAATAGTTGGGTTTTTCTGAACTTACATTCCTATCTGAAGATAAAATCCAGCTGCTCATGATTTTTACATTGGAATAAAGCTCTATTTAAGGAAGAGGAACCGAGTCAGAAGTCATGTATGATTTAGTGTTTTTTCTCTGAGGAAGAGGTTGAGTGGCCCAAAGCGTGAGGAGTCACCACAGACGGGGGAAAGTCTACTGTAGACTACCTTTCAACTCAAACCACCACCCTGGAGACCGGCCAACTGGGCCAGCCCTGATAGACTACGGCACTATTCCTAAACACACTGAGCAGGTATGCATAAGAGCATCTGAACTCCCGAGACCGACTCCTGCATGGGTATTGCGTGACATTTGTTCATGGTTATGCACTCAAAGACACTGCTAGGCATACTGATCATCCTGAAGGAAATGCTACTGTTTATTGAAGAGAAGAGTGAGCCATTGTACAGTGAAGACAAAACACAACTTGATTGCAGCTAGGGTTGCACATTTTGGGGAATATTGGTGGAAACCTTCTGTGGGAATTAACAGGAATATGGGAATTAACGGACATATATGCAAATTAATATTAACACCATTTAAATGTAGATGTTTTTTGCAATGGATATATTTACCAAATCATATTTACACCTGTGTTCTCAGTTTGTCCGTTACCAGTTCGTCTTGTTTGTCAAGTCAACCAGCGTTTTTGTTCTCAGCTCCTGCTTTTCCAAGTCTCTCCTTTTACTCGCCCTTCTGGTTTTGACCCTTGCCTGTCCTGACTCTGAGCCCGCCTGCCTGACCGCTCTGCCTGCCCCTGAGCCTGCCTGACCGCTCTGCCTGCCCCTGACCCTGCTTGCCGATCTGTACCTTTGCCCCACCTCTGGATTGTTGAACTCTGCCTACCCTGACCCTGCCTACCATCCGGTACCATTGCCCCACCTCTGGATTGTTGAACTCTGCCTACCCTGACCCTGCCTACCGTCCGGTACCATTGCCCCACCTCTGGATTGTTGAACTCTGCCTACCCTGACCCTGCCTACCGTCCGGTACCATTGCCCCACCTCTGGATTGTTGAACTCTGCCTACCCTGACCCTGCCTACCGTCCGGTACCATTGCCCCACCTCTGGATTGTTGAACTCTGCCTACCCTGACCCTGCCTACCGTCCGGTACCATTGCCCCACCTCTGGATTGTTGAACTCTGCCTACCCTGACCCTGCCTACCGTCCGGTACCATTGCCCCACCTCTGGATTGTTGAACTCTGCCTACCCTGACCCTGCCTACCGTCCGGTACCATTGCCCCACCTCTGGATTGTTGAACTCTGCCTACCCTGACCCTGCCTGCCGTCCGGTACCATTGCCCCACCTCTGGTTTACTGACTCCTGCCCGCTTTGACCTGTCTATTGCCTGCTCCTGTTGGACTATTAAACCACTGTCAATTCGACATGTCTGCATCTGGGTCTTACCTTGATTCCATCATAGAAATATTGAATGATCCCCAATGATCCATCGCATCTCCCAAAAACGGATTTGAAGGATGATGGAGGCAACAGGAAAAATAACCTCAGATCCACAAAGTCCCTTCCACCAGGTGGCTGATGAGATATGTTGGCACGACTGCCATATTGCATCTCCATCCCAAAGCCCTTGCTTGGAAGCGTACTTTGCCAGACCGCCAAGAACCTTGCCCTCATCCAGGCCAAGGTGGCGAGACACAGTAGTGATGACACCATAGGCCTTGTTGATCTCTGCACCAGACAGGATGCTCTTGCCAGCATACTTGGGGTCCAACACGTACGCTTCGGCGTGTATGGGCTTCAGGCAGAAGTCTTCACGCTTTTTGATGTATTTCAGAACTGCAGTTTCTTCTGCTTGGAGCAACAGTGAAGTGGGCAAGGCAGTACGGATTTCTTCTCTTACATCTGCAGGCAAAGTCTGAACATCCGACAGGATGCCATTGTCTCCCTCAATCCATGCAATGGCTACTGCTATAGGTTTCAGGAGCTTCAGGCTTCTTACCACTCTCTCCCAAAGTACATCATCCAGGAGGATCCTCTTGATGGGGCTGTCCATATTGGCAGACTGTGATATTGCCATTTCTTGGAGAGACTCCTTCCCCTCCAGGAGACTGTCAAACATGATGACAACACCACCCCAACGGGTGTTGCTGGGCAGCTTCAATGCGGTGCTCTTATTCTTCTCACTTTGCTTGATGAGGTAGATTGCTGCTATAACTTGATGACCCTTCACATACCTAACCATTTCCTTGGCTCTCTTGTAGAGTGTATCCATTGTTTTCAGTGCCATGATGTCCTTGATGAGCAGATTCAATGCATGAGCAGCACAGCCAATGGGTGTGATGTGAGGGTAGGACTCCTCCACTTTAAACCAAGCAGCCTTCATGTTCGCAGCATTGTCTGTCACCAGTGCAAATACCTTCTGTGGTCCAAGGTCATTGATGTCTGCCTTCAGCTCATCTGCAATGTAGAGACCGGTGTGTCTGTTGTCCCTTGTGTCTGTGCTCTTGTAGAATACTGGTTGAGGGGTGGAGATGATGTAGTTCATTATTCCTTGCCCACGAACATTCGACCACCCATCAGAGATGATTGCAATACAGTCTGCCTTCTCTATGATTTGCTTGACCTTCACTTGAACTCTGTTGAACTCTGCATCCAACAAATTAGGAGATAAAGCATGTCTGGTTAGATGAGTGTATGCTGGGCAAAGAACATTCAGAAATCTCTTCCAATACACATTGCCTGTGAGCATCAGAGGTGAACCAGTTGCATACACAGCTCAAGCAAAACATTCATCAGCATTTCTCCGACTACATTCCTCCATTGAGTCAAAAAAAACTTCTGATTCCAGGAGGACCATGAGCTGTTGCTATCGATAAGGTGTCGGATTCATCATTTTCACCTCGAATAGAAGTAGAGGGACTTTTGTCAGAGGTTGCTTGTTGTCAGCACTGAGGGAACTTTATGCACATGGCCAGATGATTCTGAATCCTTGATGCATTCTTCACATATGATTTGGCACAGTATTTGCAAATGTGCACAGCTTTTTCTTCTACATTAGCTGCAGTGAAATGTCTCCACACATCAGATAGTGCCCGTGGCATTTTCCTGTAAAGATTAGAAATAAAATCAGTAAAAAAACAAGAAATACAATTCCATGTACAGATAAATAGTTAAGCAGTTAGATTAAACACGTCATTTTGTAAGATAAATATTTTAAAAAGAAACATATATGGAAACAGGTGAATTAACACTCCTCGGTTTGCAGGCTCAAGCAAGCTAAAACCCAGATGGTAGCAAAAACTAACTAGCAGAATTTTTTTTTAACAAGTTATAAATGATTTAAACACACTTTGCTGTAGGCTACTATTTACTAGTTAACAAAAACTAATGTATGTCATATAAAACATATTCACCCCACCCAGTATTGTAATCAAAACTTACCAGAAAGCGAGTAGTCCTTGGCTCAGACAGTGTAGTAGTGTGGGCTCAATAGCATCTCATTAGTGTGCAAGATCTTGAGAATCAGCTGTACATGTGATGGAAGAGTACACTGTACATGTGATGGAAGAATGCACTGCGCATGCAGAGGGTTGCAATTCCATTGATTGTGGATAGTTTAACCAAAATATGCCACAAGACCTAGAATTGCCTTATCCCACAAAAAAGGTTCACTGTTATAAGCTAACTTTTTAAAATTAATTTAAGCAAAATTCCCCATATTCCAGGGCTTAACTTCCCATGGAAAATTTCCGGGAAAATGCTGGAAATTTATCGGAAAGTTTCTGACCCTTTGCAACCGTAATTGCAGCACTCATAACCATAAATGAAGCTTATTTGTTGCACTTCGTGGCCTTCTGAATCTGTTTAACATGTTAAACCTTATCCCAAGTAGCGATGGCTTACTCTCCACAATATCTTCACTCGTCACGGGCCATTTATAGTTGAGTAAATTGCACAGTTAAAACGCTTCCCACAGTTCTTCCTAATTTGCTTAATTCCCTAAATGTATTTTCTCTATCAAACATTTGCTATGGTTGGTTAGAGAAGTGTATCCTGGAGCTGAACGTTTTTCTTCTCATTTTTTGTCTCTTCTCTTCCCTGCTAGTGCTCTATATATAGCCAGGGGTCTGAGCGGTGGCCAGGGGCTTATTGTCCCGGAATGCTTGCCTAATTCTCTGGCTAACAGCTGCATTGTATGTTATCTGGTTTCTCAGCTACTGTTAAATGGCTTATTGTGAAGGAAGTGTCATTAAGAATGTGTGACAAGCAGTCAGTGAGTAGATGCCCAGGCACTGGAGTTCTGTTAACTCACGAGGAGTGGGGAATTAGAACTGGCCATTTACTGGAGGCAAATAAAGAAAGGATCAGATACTTATAGAGGGGGCTACTTTTCACTAAAAGATCCTGTGACAAGTTCTAGACAAAGACATTATGAACTGTATGTAGAGGCAGGCATACATAATGTCGAGTAGACGTCAGTGATGGATACATGTTCAGTTCAAGTAAGGAAACTGGAAATCATTTTAGAGTTGCTTCTATCTAATACATTCTGAGGCGAACCAACATATTTATATATATATAAAAAAAAGGTTAAAAAAATCAGTCTGAGGCAAAAAGCAGGGTCCAGAAGGACTATTAGCATGGCCATGCCACAGCGCTGAATGCTAAAAAATTGAGTACCTAAAGATGTTCCTTGAACCAAAATGCAATGTCTCTTCATTAAATAAACATACACTGCGTTCAAAAGCACATCTCCACAAGAGTCCACGGCGTAGCATTCTGCAATTATGCAGCTGGCAGGTCGCTGAAGTGCTGTAGCCTCTGTTTGAGTGGAATTGACAGCGCTGTTCGGTGCTTTTTTGTCACTTCATGACCCGTTTGTAATCAAAATAAGTGCGGATGACAGTGATTATGCGTGTGGCTGTCTGCCTCTCTTTAGCTGGCTCTTTGATAGATTAGAGACAGGGGACTGAGACATCTGAGGACCGTGGCCATACATTGCTGTAGGTACAGTGTGTGAATGTGTCTCTTGTTTTGAGCGAGGAAGAACATTGGCAGCTAGGGCCACTCAGACAGTCACTGAACTGACATAGGGCTGAGTGACAATAGCCTCACCAATCACAAAACACAATATCCCATCCTGACATGTTTGATTGTTAAGAGGATTTACTGGAGCAAAAAACTGCTGGACAGGCAGACAGGGCTAATGCTCAATTTACTGTGCTGTGCTGACAATTTGGACGTAACTTAACACCACTCAAATCTGACTTAAATCTTCCACAACTAATTTAAACTAGCCCTGTTTTTTTTAATCAAAAGTACCTCTATCTGAATATAAATAATAATTACAACATTGTTTGCCTACCTTTTAACAGCAATTCAGACAAAGCTCCCACTGGGCAAAAACTGTTTGAATCAATAGTGTTTCCACTTAATTTCAACCCCAAAAATCTGTGATGACAATGAATCAAGGTGGAAAACTGCTTGGATTGGCAAAAAGTCATTAACATAAGGGCATTTCATATATTTTTCAACCATATATTTACCTAAATCCAATGACTTGGTGACATTTGTTGTTGTTTTCACATTGAATTCACGTTAGTTGACAACAACCAAATGTAAATCCAAACTAGACACACAAAACTAGACACAACTGGCATCTGTGTCCAGTACTTTAAAAAAATGGCTGCAACTTCAAATAAACTCAAAAACAATAGTTCATAGTAAACCTTTGTTTGCCCCCCACTGAACAATGCTCAGGCCCAAATCATAACAAGTTGTGTGGTTCAATGGTTTTCATCTCTCCAATGCAAAATGTGCTTTTAATGAAGGTGCACAGGCTGCGTTGAGCAGTGTTCCTCTTTTGTTCTCGTATCGTCTGAATGTGGAAGGTTTAATTAGTGTTTTGTCTTCAGACAGCTGTCCCACTGCATGCCCATTGCCCAGTGCCTCTTTACAAATCTATTTTCTATTTGAAGGGATTGCTTCCTTTCATAACGAAAACAATCTACAGCGTATTTGTCAGTTGAGTGTGAGTTGATATTTCGCACCATGTAGAATACAGTTCTCGGCTGAATAGATGGATTAGGCTAACAGAAGCCAGTGGCCTTTTAGAGCTTAAATAGCAATGTAGTTGTTTCACTGTGCGTTTGTTTTTGCTTTGAAATTGATACCCAACAGAAAGCAAGTCAGGAAAGGCCACTGAGAGAATGGACACAAAACGTACACCATTGTAAAATAGCTTGTCTAACAAAACATTTGAAAAAGGAAATGGGCTTTGCCGACATATGATGGATGTACAGTTGAAGTCGGAAGTTTACATACACCTTAGCCAAATACATTTAAACTCAGTTTTTCACAATTCCTGACATTTAATCCTAGTAAAAATTCCCTGTCTTAGGTCAGTCAGGATCACCACTTTATTTTAAGAATGTGAAACATCAGAATAATAGTAGAGAGTTTTATTTCTTTCATCACATTCCCAGTGGGTCAGAAGTTTACATACAGTCAATTAGTATTTGGTAGCATTGCCTTTAAAATGTTTAACTTGGGTCAAACGTTTCAGGTAGCCTTCCACAAGCTTCCCACAATAAGTTGGGTGAATGTTGGCCCATTCCTCCTGACAGAGCTGGTGTAACTGAGTCAGGTTTGAAGGACTCCTTGCTCGCACACGCTTTTTCAGTTCTGCCCACACATTTTCTATGGGATTGAGGTCAGGGCTTTGTGATGGCCACTCCAATACCTTGACTTCGTTGTCCTTAAGCCATTTTGCCACAACTTTGGAAGTATGCTTGGGGTCATTGTCCATTTGGAAGACCCATTTGCAACCAAGCTTTAACTTCCTGACTGATGTCTTGAGATGTTGCTTCAATATATCCACATAATTTTCCATCCTCATGATGCCATCTATTTTCTGAAGTGCACCAGTCCCTCCTGCAGTAAAGCACCCCCACAACATGATGCTGCCACCCCCGTGCTTCACGGTTGGGATGGTGTTCTTCAGCTTGCAAACATCCCCCTTTTTCCTCCAAACATAACGATGGTCGTTATGGCCAAACAGTTCTATTTTTGTTTCATCAGAGCAGAGGACATTTCTCCAAAAAGTACGATCTTTGTCACCATGTGCAATGGCAAACTGTAGTCTGGCTTTTTCATGGCGGTTTTGGAGCTGTGGCTTCTTCCTTGCTGAGCAGCCTTTCAGGTTATGTCAATATAGGACTCGTTTTACTGTGGATATAGATACTTTTGTACCTGTTTCCTCCAGCATCTTTACAAGGTCCTTTGCTGTTGTTTTGGGATTGATTTGCACTTTTCACACCAAAGTACGTTCATCTCTAGGAGACAGAACACGTCTCCTTCCTGAGCGGTATGACGGCTGCGTGGTCCCATGGTGTTTATACTTGTGTACTATTGTTTGTACAGATGAACGTGGAACCTTCAGGCATTTGGAAATTGCTCCAAAGGATGAACCAGACTTTTGGAGGTCTACAATTGGAGGTCTTGGCTGATTTCTATGGATTTTCCCATGATGTCAAACAAAGAGGCACTGAGTTTGAAGGTAGACCTTGAAATACATCCACAGGTACACCTCCTATTGACTCAAATTATGTCAATTAGCCTATCAGAAGCTTCTAAAGCCATGACATAATTTTCTGGAATTTTCCAAGCTGTTTAAAGGCACAGTCAACTTAGTGTATGTAAACTTCTGACCCACTGGAATTGTGATAGTGAATTATAAGTTAAATAATCTGTCTGTAAACAATTGTTGGAAAAATGACTTGTGTCATCCACAAGGTAGATGTCCTAACCGACTTGCCAAAACTATAGTTTGTTAACAAGAAATTTGTGGAGTGGTTGAAATACAAGTTTTAATGACTCCAACCTAAGTGTATGTAAACTTCCAACTTCAACTGTATTACTATGCAGTCGGACAAATAGGTGTCGTACAATCAGTTTCCCTCTTCATAGATTCAAAGCACATAAACACGAACAAGGATCCCTAACAATGCTGTTCCGTTTCACAATTCACTTTTACATAAGACCCATGTAGGATGGGATTTTATTTTCATGGAGGGCCAAGAAGAAGAGGGAAATACTCAGTAAGCTTACAGTATGGTGCAAATCTGACAATTAGTTACAGAGATTGCACATTTTCTGTTCTCTGGCACACTATCTAAACAGAGTAAAGAGCTCTTGAGCCTGACTGCCAACAAGGCCCAACGAAGCGGAGGAGACATGATAGAGCATGCATTGCAAACCATACTGAGGTACACTGTCATTAATACTACTGTACAACAACACCTATTGACCTGAAGACTCTTGTTTAACAAACCTTTTTCAGTGATCGGTTTGCAGTTTCTCCTCAGATTTTGCATTCCATTTGTTCAGCTTTTTAGACGATCACATCTCCATATGCCTTCTGACTTCAGATGAAAAGCCCAGGTCTGGCAGCAGCAACAGAGAGGTTGTTCTGTGTTCTGTTTACCTGGGGCTTTTGACTTCCCCTCCAATACATTTACATGTTCCATCTCATGCATGATTTGTGTCGTTATTCTTTGCCGTAATAAAGCATAATCCATTGACTGCATTACCTTACGCTACAAAGGACACATTTTGAGCTTTAATCATATATTCATTAATTCAGTTTACCCATACATATTCATAATTTTAATGTTCGCTAAATGTCAGTGTGAACACAAGGTTGTTTTGTTCCCTAATCAGAGCCATACCTTTTATTCTGTTTCATGGTGTATTGTATACTACAGACCCTGGTTTCATGGTGTAGTGTATACTACAGACCCTGGTTTCATGGTGTAGTGTATACTACAGACCCTGGTTTCATAGTGTAGTGTATACTACAGACCCTGGTTTCATAGTGTAGTGTATACTACAGACCCTGGTTTCATAGTGTAGTGTATACTACAGACCCTGGTTTCATAGTGTAGTGTATACTACAGACCCTGGTTTCATAGTGTAGTGTATACTACAGACCCTGGTTTCATAGTGTAGTGTATACTACAGACCCTGGTTTCATAGTGTAGTGTATACTACAGACCCTGGTTTCATAGTGTAGTGTATACTACAGACCCTGGTTTCATAGTGTAGTGTATACTACAGACCCTGGTTTCATAGTGTAGTGTATACTACAGACCCTGGACCTAATGAGTTACCATGGTGATAACTGTATCATTCTGATTATGGCAGAAGCATACCATTACATTTGACATTTTAGTCAATAAACAGACGCTCTTATCCAGAGCCTTGTACAGTTACTGCATTCGTCTTAAGATAGCTAGGTGGGACAACCACATATCACAGTCATGGTAAGTACATTTTTCCTTAATAAAGTAGTTATCAGCAAAGTCAGAGCTAGTAAGGGGGAAAAAAGTCAAGTGTGAGTGTTAGTTCACAAAAGGCTTTATTTTACATTTTTACTACCAATCTTATGGTACAGTCTGTAGCCTAATAAAACATATGACCACAGATCATATCTGACCAATTCACTAGAAAGTAGATGATTGAGTCCCATAATGAATTAAACTCAGTATATTTCCATTCCATTCACAATTCAATTTGTGAGTAGATTATTGGCCTTCATAACTTTTCCCTTGACACCAAATGTGATGAAGAGATAAAGTACAAAAACTGTCATGGAAAGTTTGTTGTTACTCAACTCCTACCCAAACTCAATCCAGCAGGCTCAATCCAGCCCAGAGAATACAATACCGGAACCTTTAGGCTGATCAAAGCCATAAACATGATTAGCTCCACTGTCTAAATCCTTATTGTCAATTAACTGTAGCTCTAAGTCAGCTGAATGGACTGTCCCAGAGCAGCCCCATGTGACTGCCCTCTCTCAGAGGGGATTGTGGGAGAGCGATGGCATTCCACAGCCACAGCGCCAGGGTCACCCTGACCCCGTGTATCGCCAAGAACAGCCATACACATTGTCTAACATGATAACACACTGGTCCAACATCAAAACACTAACAAATGACTTACAACCACAAACAAACTGGCCAATGGCAACTCCCACCACGTATAGGACATTCACATTGATCTCACCTCAAATAGACGCAGCACGTTGGCAACCATGATGGACACAGAGCTGGCTGAGGCCCCGATCACCCCTATTACACGCTCAGGCTTGCGGATGATGGGCGGCTCTCCGTTGGAGCAGCGTATGTCCGAGGTATCCTTCTGGATGAGGGCCTGGACGAAGGTGAGCGACTGTTCCAGGGCGTAGGTGTCTCTAGAGCAGGTGTCCAGGATCCTGGCCCCCAGAGTGATGTTGGGGAGTAGCTCAGGGTCACTGTTGATCTGGTCCAGGGCGTAGAGCATGGCCTCCATGCGGTGAATGCCTTTCTCCTTCTTGATCTCCCCACAGGGCAGGCCATGAGGCCCCCTGGCGTGGATGGGGAACAGGCCTCCAAGGGTGATGTCTCCAGGGATCTTGATGGAGTGGGGATGGAAGTGCTGATGGGAGGCCCAGGACCCAGGGCTCATCCCCACACACAGCATCCATAGGAGGCGAGGCCACGTGGTGGAATGACAGCCACCCCATCCAAACGGCCAAACCATGCCATACTGGCAGTGGTAGTGTAGAGATGGCGGGGATTTAGATGTCATGATGCTATGACTTTATTGGCACGAGTCTTTACCCTCTACTTGAAGCACCTGCTAACAGAATAGATAAGGAGAAGGGAGTAATTGGGAGGCCTTGATTCAAGGCTTTACATTTCCAAGAGAGCATGAATCAGATGTATACCTTATTTCTTATGAGAGTACAAAAAACGGATATAATTGAGAAGGAGATAGCACAGACCAATCAGGGAGCTCAGAATATATAAGGATGGAGGACAGTCACACAAGCCAGGATTTACTGTTGAATACAAATCTGCGAGATGCCAGTAACGGCCAAACAATATTTGTGATTCTCAAGCTAATATTGTATTCTTTTCAGCTATAAATGGTTACATTTTCCATTCAGTCAATTGCTCAGGGCACACTCCTGTTGCAAAATTGTACAGTAATCCCCTCACTCTATAGGAATGAAATGTGGAATGAGATGATACAGTATGTAGCTTGTTTTCATTGCAGAAAGTGGATTTGACTGGTTCTTAAACTCTTAGAAAAAAAGGTTCCAAAAGGGTTCTTCGGCTGTTCCCATTGGATAACCCCTTTTGGTTCCAGTTAGAACCATTTTGGGTTCCATGTAGAACCCTCTGTGGAAAGGGTTCTACATGGAACCCAAAACAGTTTATACTTGGAACAAAAAGGGTTCTACGTGGAACCAACAAGGGTTCTACCTGGAACTAAGGGTTCTACCTGGAACTAAGGGTTCTTCAAAGGGTTCTCCTATTGGACAGCTGAAGAACCCTTTTAGGTTCTAGATAACACCTTTTTTTCTAAGTGTAGCGATTGTATGACTGTGACCATCTGTGGCCCAATAGGGTTAAAGCTTTTTATAGAGATCACAGAAGTTGGGGCATCAGAATGGATGCACGATTGACAGCATTGACTCATTGACTGCATTGCTGCATAAGCCAAGGCATTTGTACACAAGTGGATGGTCAACTGATCATAAAAGGTTGCTTACATGGAGGCAAACTCTTATACATGTAGGCCTACTATATGTACTGTTACGTTCCCCAGGAAGACACCAACAATTGTTACTCATACAGAAGGCGGAACTAACAATGAGTCACTGACAACAAGCAAAACAAAACAGGTGTGGTTTTAGGAGAGGTTCTGAAAGACACTCATGGGGGTGTCCTCTGAAAGTTGATCAGCAACAACAACTAGAACCTAAAAGACTCACCATGAGACCCATTCACTTGCTCAAGAAGAGGCAAACAAAAGAAAACCACATCAAACCAAAAAGCGTAGCTAAATCAAAACAGGAAAGATTAGATAAAGTATTGTTTTTCTACAACTGAAATAGGGAGAGTCAATTAAACATGTTAACCCTCCACATCTCTCAAGACCACTGGAGCACTGGGCCAGCCACTCTTAAATAGCATCTGGTCCAGCGCAGGTGAAACAACTTCCCACTTACGAGATGGCAACCAGCACAGGTCTAACACATACTGACTAACGAGGTGACACCAATCGGTGCGTCCCATGTCAAATCAAATCTAATCTAACCTAATCTAATTTTATTTATCACATGCGCAGGTATAGACCTTACAATGAAAATGTTAACTTACAAGCCCTTAACCAACAATGCAGTTTTAAGAAAAATACCTAAAAAAAAGTACGAAAATAAGTGCTATGGTGATAACGTCCAACCTCAAAATATAAATGGAAAAAAACCAAGCCTGTATCAGTAGGAACAGAAGTATATGTCCCTAAACTGCAATTATGTGTGATTACATGGAAATTGAGTGATAAAGCTGTCCGTCTTACATATACAATTCATTGCTGCTTTGTAATGCAGGGGTTCCTTGTAAAAGATATGTTAGTCTCAATGGGACTATCCCCTGCTTAAATAAAGGTTAAAAATGGCCCTTATCTACAATATGTGATATTTCAGTAACTTTGCATTTCTGGGAAAATTAGCACTACTGACACTTTCCACTGCCAGATTGGTGAAATCATAACGGATGCCACTTTCCACTGCCAGATTGGTGAAATCATAACGGATGCCTAAAGGGTTCTCTGCCACGGCTTCTTCTCTGAGTAGCTGATAACAAGCCAAGATCAGACTTACTATCAAATAGGCTTGAAATATGTCACCCCAATTATCTATGTGTAATGAAAAGGCCTTTACTTGAAGCATGACTTTTCTCTAACTCGTTGATTAAATTGCTGGCTCGAGCTGACAACTTTCCTTAGTCAAATTCAAAATGTGTACCCTAATTACGTTTTAAAGCAGGCTCTTCATTACATAATTTGATTTGGAGCATGCTGTAAAATGGCAGTGGTGCAACTTTGGATGTTAAACACGAGAGACAAGCACTCTCTAGGTTACATTCCAGTAGATCATGGAAATGTCATTCTGATGGTTATAAACACCACTTAAACCTGTGAGCCTAATGGTCAGTATCAATAACATATAGAAACACTCTTGTGTTGCTCTAATTACAGTGTAAATGAGAGAGCTCTAATTACAGTGTAAATGAGATATCTCTAATTACAGTGTAAATGAGAGAGCTCTATTTACTGTGTAAATGAGAGAGCTCTAATTACAGTGTAAATGAGAGAGCTCTAATTAAAGTGTAAATGAGGTCAACCATCATAGATGTGCAGAATTGACAGCAGTAGGCTCAAGCCCAGCAGGCAAAACTGATTGCAATGACATGACGCTGACATTTTTTGTGATGTCAGGGTATATACTGATGGAAGAAAGTCATTTTTGGCGACCAGAAAAAGACGTAACTACCTGGTTGCAATCTGCTTACCTGTTATCATCTCAACCAGATTTCAACCAAACGTGACGTCATTATGACGTCTGATGCAAAAAAATGTCCTCCTGCCGGGAGCTGCTGTGTGTTTGTGACCTGTGATGTAACTTTTCAAAGAGAGAGTAACTGTTGTTTTGCACTAGAAAGAAAATCATGATTCAAATGCTGCTCATGACATCCACAGGCAGCACTGACTCATCAGTCAAACAAGTAAACAAGTAGTCTGAATGTATCTGAATGCATGATTACACCAAGGTTAAACTAATTATCAAGTTTGGTCTGACTACAACCACCGCTTGCTATATTTGAATCTACTTCTATAATTTGTTGATGTATACTTTAATCTTCCCTACGTTTGGATTATCCTCATCCCTAAACTATTTTGGGAATATTTCATTGAAATATGTCAACAGACACACTGAGGATGATCCTACGTTGACACACATGTATGAGTGAGTTTCTCACTGGCTTCAAATGATGGACAGTCACCTCCACAGATGAACAAAGGCATTATAGTTCTAGACAGACTAGTTCCAGAAATAATCATCCTATATTCTCATCCTATAAGACAACGCCTCTGGATATGGGACGCTGCTGTTGTCTGATTATGGATTGTGATGTGCTCTCATCAATGCTTGTCCAGGAGGACAAAAGGGTCCCAAACCTGGAAATCTGAAGATTACTGAACATAAAAGTGTCCAAGTGAGGAATAGAATACACCAGCACTCACAAACACCATGGTGGTTGGTTATTGAATGGCTACTGGCATGCGCGCCGAGAGTCATTTGGAACACGGCAGTAGTAGTAGTGTGGTCCATTAACCAATGGCCCCAAGAGGGCTGATAATGTTTCATTCTTTCAAAATCGCCTCCTGTAGTTCACATGGTACACACCAGGGACCAAAGCTGATACTAGATCAAACTGATCAATAGTCAGGTTCATCTCATCTCAAAATACTTACTATTTGTGTTAGTATTTTTTTTTTTTTTTACTGTTTTACTACATTTGAATACTTAATGGTCATTTTTTTCATCATATAGTAACAACATAAGTACACACCTAATGGCCTAATCAAGACCCAGGTTCGAGTCCCAGTCCGGCTACCACCACAGTTTGCTGCGTTTGCTGTCAGCAGTGGGATCAACATTTCGGTGATGCATAAATGAGAGACCACCTATTCATCACCAAAATTGAACGTGATGCAAAAATAGGCAACGTGCGCATCAATTAGCTCGGTGCTGCAGGAGGGAGATGTGTGAGTGCATGTGTGGCTGTTTTATGAAAATCTGAGAATATTTGGCCAATGAAACATTTGTGGTTGGTCTCTGGGAATGTACACAGTTAGGAAGGGAGACTTTTTTTGAGTGAAGTAGCAGCAAATATGTTGAATGTGCAACTAATGAGCATGAAGAGCCCCACAAGTTTGATGAAATTACCTTGTATCTTTCAGTCTAATACGGCTATTTGCTTACTTTTGTAGCTCTTCGTTAGACTCGCACTTTTTGTAAATGGTTAACTGTCCTCTCCAAGTTTAGCTAGAATTTAGCCAGAAAGGATTTGACAAATGTGATTGGTTGACGATATGCCATTGGCCTACGTCTCTTCTTGCACTGCACAGAATATCAGATCTTAACAACGATTGAAGAAGTGTTTAACATCACCAGCACCACATCCTTGATATAATATCTTGTCATAAGCACAACTTGACTGCAAAAGAGACAGGTTGGAATGTCAATTCTCATCAAATGAATAGGAAGTCTGACTGAAATATGGGACAAATCAACCGTTTTTGTAAATTACTGGTGTTTTAATGTGGTGATAAAATTTGGGACTTGATTGTTTGGTTG
Source organism: Salmo trutta (assembly GCF_901001165.1). Taxonomy (NCBI): domain Eukaryota; kingdom Metazoa; phylum Chordata; class Actinopteri; order Salmoniformes; family Salmonidae; genus Salmo; species Salmo trutta. The sequence goes on along the minus strand of NC_042986.1, from coordinate 35,496,235 downwards.
CAGGTAGCAGGACAAAGGGCCAAAATGCGTGACTATCCGGCACAAACATGTGATCACCCTACTTTGGATAGCCTGTCTCCAGGATTAGTTAGGAACCGTCAATAAATTTCACAATGTAAATGAGCCAATATTTCCATGCTGCACACTTTTTAGTTTTCTCATTAAATTATTTTAATATTTGTATATGTATTTCTACAATTTATAGTTGGTTTGAGGTTTTTAAGTCATTGAAATTTGGAGCTATTGGAATTTTAACATATTGTCCCATGTGCATTGTGCAATTTACAGATGGTCCCTAACTAGCCCCATAGGGATATCCAAAGTCAACCCAAATGTACAACTGGCATTAATATTGGGTCACCTGCAGCTGCCCCCCTGAATTGATGACTACTTGTGTGCTGCTAGCTGTGGCCAGGATGGAAACAAACCCAACTTTCATTTACATTGTGATGCAGTCATGACCACAAGTCTCACAAAGCTCAGTTTTGGAGGAGACTGACTTTATGACCAAAACTCTTTGTAGTCAATTTTGACATTAAAATAAATGTTTATAACTCATACCGATGCCACACAGGTTGTTTTCTAAATGAGAAGTTGTTTTAGGGGCAGTTTCGCTTAAATGGCTGGAAGAAGTATAGTGTAGTTTAGGCTATCATGAATCCAGAACCATTGCAAATACGCGCCAACGCAGTGCGTGAGAGATTAGGTCCAGTTCCATACAGATGAATGGACAGACAGAGGGTCGAGGTAAACCTCGTCACACTTTTCGGTTTAATTAAGAAAACTGCTAACTGGCAAACTGAAACAACAATGTATTGAGCAAGTATGAAACGCGAATTGAAGAACTTTGCGCATCATCACAACGCAAGCCCACGCGCCAAATTTCAGCTGTGTACCCATGTAATTAATTGGAGCAGTTTAACATGCAACCATTTGTAAGCTAGAACTTTTGGTGTATTATTGCAAAATCAACATATTTTTATTGTACAGTCGTTATAATTACAGTTAGGCTACTGTGGCGGATGCTGATAGAAAATGTGACTGACAGCAGAAAATCACCATCACATAATTACATCTCACTCCTAAAAAAGCTGGACAGTGGTCTACTATAATATTTAGCATAGTTATAACATTTACACGATTAAACATACAATATTTGCACGATGTTTACATAAAACAGTGAGATGTGCAATCACTTACCTGGAAATTCCATCTTGATGTTTCTTGAACTTGCTCCTAAAAATACGCAGTCATTGAAACATTCCAAAACGCAGATCAGCCTCAACAAAATATTTCACATTTTCACACTCTCCGAAAGCAATTTGCTGTTGTCATCGAGTAAACTATATCAAACATTTTGCAAAAAACAAAAATCAAGAACGACACTTGCTTGTGACGAATAGCTCTGAAAAAGATGTGTAATTAATTGGATTAAAGTCTTTATAACTTGCTTTCGAGGCTTTTGGAATTGCATCACACTAAATTGTGCAGTATTCCCCACAACCGTGACGCTTCAAATCACTATCAAATCTCTTAAAAGGCTGGTCTCTCTCTTTCGCTCTTTCTTTCTCTCTCTCTCTTTCGCTCTTTCTTTCTCTCTCTCTCTTTCGCTCTTTCTTTCTCTCTCTCTCTCTCGCTCTATCTATTTCTCTCTCTCCCAGCTACACACTAATGGTTGCATATGTGGATTAAATGTTTGTGTGTCAAATATGATTATATGACATCAGAGTGCTCATACTGGTCATCTCAAGGCTTCCCTTTACTTGGCCTTTACTGGTGCATCACCATTACATCACCATGACAGTGAAACATGGCGTAGCATCTGGAAGCCATTAGAAGGATGATATACTGTACCTGAGAGGAGATTTATTTGAGGTTATATGTGGTTATTAAGGCAAACCTAACTCTTTTTGGGTGACAAATAAGGGACACATCGAAATTTACTGGTAAACTTTTTTCACATGATCCTTCCCTTGTACTGTCAAATAAATTGAACACCCTTCCTGTCATAGAATTAACTCAAAATAATGTTTATGACCAGAAATTACAATAACTGTAGAGAGCCTGTATTTATAAACATAGATATCTACTTTGCTTTTGTGGCACAGTGGATTCCACGCAGGGCTATGGGCCAGAAGGCTGAGGGTTTACCAACCACCACAGAGGAGCTCACTCTCCCTACCTGTTACATTACTTCAAATCAAATTTTATTTGTCACATACACGTGTTTAGAAGATGTTATTGCAGGTGTAGCAAAATGCTTGTGGTTTTAGCTCCAACAGTGCAGTAATATCTAACAAGTAATATCTAACAATTTCACAACAATACACACAAATCTAAAGTAAAGGAATGGAATTAAGAATATATAATATATGGACAAGCAATGTCAGAGTGGCATAGACTAAGATACAGTAGAATAGGATAGAATTCAGTATATACAGTTGAAGTCGGAAGTTTCCATACACTTAGGTTGGAGTCATTAAAACTCATTTTTCAACCACTCCACAAATTTCTTGTTAACAAACTATAGTTTTGGCAAGTCGGTTAGGACATCTCCTTTGTATGTGTAACAACAGTATAGCTTCCGTCTCTCTCTTTGCCCCTACCTGGGCAATAACCAGGGACCCTCTGCACACATCAACAACTGCCTCCCACGAAGCATCGTTACCCATCGCTCCACAAAACCCGCGGCCCTTGCAGAGCAAGGTCTCAGAGCAAGTGACGTCACCGATTGAAACGCTATTAGCGCGCACCCCACAAACTAGCTAGCCATTTCACATTGGTTACATATGACATAAGTAATTTTTCCAACAATTGTTTGCAGACAGATTATTTCACTTATATTTAACTGTATCACAATTCCAGTGGGTTAGAAGTTAACATACACTAAGTTGACTGTGCCTTGAAACAGCTTGGAAAATTCCAGAAAATGATGTCATGGCTTTAGAAGCTTCTGATAGGCTAATTGACATAATTTGAGTCAATTGAAGGTGTACCTGTGGATGTATTTCAAGGTCTACCTTCAAACTCAATGCCTCTTTGCTTGACATCATGGGAAAATCAAAATAAATCAGCCAAGACCACAGAAAAAAATTGTAGACCTCCACAAGTCTGGTTCATCCTTGGGAGCAATTTCCAAATGCCTGAAGGTTCCACGTTCATCTGTACAAACAATAGTACACAAGTATAAACACCATGGGACCACGCAGCCGTCATACCGCTCAGGAAGGAGACGTGTTCTCTCTCCTAGAGATGAACGTACTTTGGTGTGAAAAGTGCAAATCAATCCCAAAACAACAGCAAAGGACCTTGTGAAGATGCTGGAGGAAACAGGTAAAAAAGTATCTATATCCACAGTAAAACGAGTCCTGTATCGACATAACCTGAAAGGCTGCTCAGCAAGGAAGGAGCCACTGCTCCAAAACCGACATGAAAAAGCCAGACTACTGTAACGCCCTGGCCATAGAGAGGGGTTTTGGTTCTTTATTTTGGTTAGGCCAGGGTGTTACATTGGGTGGGCGTTCTATGTTCATTTTTCTATGTTTTTGTATTTCTTTGTTTTGGGCCGTGTGTGGCTCCCAATCAGGCACAGCTGTAGTTCATTGTTGCTGATTGGGAGTCACACATAAGGAGCCTGTTTTCCCTTTGGGTTTTGTGGGGGATTTTTTCTGTTTAGAGTGTTTCCTAACAGGACTGTTTTGCTGTCGTGTTTTGTTCATTTTTGTAGTGTTCTCTTTGTTCGAATGAAATTTCAAGATGAACACTAACTCCGCTGCACCTTGGTCTACTCTTTCCACAGACAGCCGTTACAACTACAGTTTGCAACTGCACATGGTGACAAAGATCGTACTTTTTGGAGAAATGTCCTCTGTTCTGATGAAACAAAAATAGAACTGTTTGGCCATAATGACCATCGTTATGTTTGGAGGAAAAAGGGGGACGCTTGCAAGTCGAAGAACACCATCCCAACCATGAAGCACGGGGGTGGCAGCATCATGTTGTGGGGGTGCTTTGCTGCAGGAGGGACTGGTGCACTTCACAAAATAGATGGCATCATGAGGTAGGAAAATTATGTGGATATATTGAAGCAACATCTCAAGACATCAGTCAAGAAGTTAAAGCTTGGTCGCAAATGGATCTTCCAAATGGACAATGACCCCAAGCATACTTCCAAAGTTGTGGCAAAATGGCCTAAGGACAACAAAGTCAAGGTATTGGAGTGGCAGTACGAAAAGAAAAAAAAAATGTATGAAATGTAAGTCGCTCTGGATAAGAGCGTCTGCTAAATGACTAAAATGTAAATGTAAGGTATTGGAGTGGCCATCACAAAGCCCTGACCTCAATCCTGTAGAAAATGTGTGGGCAGAACTGAAAAAGTGTGTGCGAGCAAGGAGGCCTACAAACCTGACTCAGTTACACCAGCTCTGTCAGGAGGAATGGGGCAACATTCACCCAACTTATTGTGGGAAGCTTGTGGAAGGCTACCCAAAACGTTTCACCCAAGTTAAACAATTTAAAGGCAATGCTACCAAATACTAATAGTGTATGTAAACTTCTGACCCACGGGGAATGTGATGAAAGAAATAAAAGCTGGAATAAATTATTCTCTCTACTATTATTCTGACATTTCACATTCTTAAAATATAGTGGTGATCTAACTGACCTAAGACAGGGAATTTTTACTAGGATTAAATGTCAGGAATTGTGAAAAAAACTGAGTTTAAATGTATTTGGCTAAGTTGTATGTAAACTTCCGACTTCAAGTGTACATATGAGATGAGCAATGCAAAATATGTAAACATTATTAAAGTGACTAGTGTTCCATTTTTAAAGTGGCCAGTGATTACAAGTCTATGTATATAGGGCAGCAGCCTCTAATGTGGTAGTGATGGCTATTTAAAAGTCTGATGACCTTGAGATAGAAGCTGTTTTTCAGTCTCTCTATCCCAGCTTTGATGTACCTGCTCGGCACGTGTAGCGGAGTATATTAGAATATCGTCGATATACACCACTACACCCTGCCCGTGCAGGTCCCTGAAAATCTCGTCAACAAAGGCCTGGAAGACTGATGGAGCATTTATCAACCCGTACGGTATGACGAGGTACTCATAGTACCCTGAGGTGGTACTAAATGCAGTCTTCCACTCGTCCCCCTCCCGGATACGCACCAGGTTGTACGCACTTCTGAGATCCAATTTTGTGAAGAAGCGCGCCCCGTGCATTGACTCGATCGCACTGGCGATCAGAGGCAGCGGGTAGCTATACCTCACTGTGATCTGATTGATCCCTCGATAGTCAATACACGGGCGCAGACCCCCATCCTCTTCTTCACAAGAAAGAAACTCGAGGAGGCAGGTGAAGTGGAGGGCCGAATGTATCCCTGATGCAGGGATTCGGAGACATATGTTTCCATAGCCGCCGTCTCCTCCTGTGACAGAGGTTACACGTGACTCTTGGGAAGTGCTGCGTCTACCAGGAGATTTATCGCACAATCCCCCCGTCGATGAGGTGGTAATTTATCCACCCTCTTCTTACAGAAGGCGAGAGCCAAATCGGCATATTCTGGGGGGATGCGCACGATGGAGACCTGGTCTTTCCACCGTAGTCGCACCGATGGAAACCCCCACACACCTCCCTGAGCACTCTCGTGACCACCCCTTGAGAGCCCTCTGTTGCCACGAAATAGTGGGGTTATGACAGGCCAACCAGGTTAGGCCCAGCACCACGGGAAATGCAGGAGAATCAATAAGGAAGAGACTTATTCTCTCCTTGTGACCCTCCTGCGTAACCATGTCAAGTGGAGCGGTGGCCTCCCCAATCAGCCCTGACCCTAATGGTTGACTATCTAGGGCGTGCACAGGGAAGGGCATATCCACAGGAACAAGGGGAATCCCTAAACTATGAGCTAATGAATGGTCAATAAATTCCCAGCTGCGCCTGAATCTACTAGCGCCTTATGCTGGGAATGCGGGGAAAACTCAGGAAATGAAATAAACACATACATGTGAGCAATAGGGGGCTCTGGGTGAGCCTGGTGCCGACTCACCTGGGGTGACACGATAGTGCCCTGCCTGCTGCCTCAACTCCCTGGAGGAATCCCCCCCAGCACCGACCAGCAGTGTGCCCTCTGCGGCCACAGATGGTCCAGGGAATGGCCCCTCCTCCGGTTGCCCTAAGTGCAGCACCTCCCAGCTCCATGGGCGTCGGAGCGGGCGGTGCTGGGGGATGGAACTGACAGGTCCCAATCCGGACATCCACGGGCAGTCAGCAGGTTGTCCAGCCGGATGGACATGTCCACCAGCTGGTCCAATGTGAGGGTGGTGTCTCGGCAGGCCAACTCCCGACGGACGTCCTCACGCAGACTGCACCTGTAGTGATCGATCAGGGCCCTGTCGTTCCATCCCTGGTGGCCAGGGTCAGGAAGTCCAAGGCGAAATCCTGCGCACTCCTCGTCCCCTGCCTCAGGTGGACCAGACGTTCACCTGCCGCTCGACCCTCAGGCGGGTGGTCGATGCACTGCCCGAAAGCGGCAGGTGAACTCTGCGTAATGGTCCAACGCCGCGTCTCCCTCACTCCATACGGCGTTGGCCCACTCCAGGGCTTTGCCTGAGAGGCAGGAGACGAGGGCGGACACACTCTCATGCCCCGAAGGAGCCGGGTGAACGGTCACCAGGTAGAGCTCCAGCTGTAGTAGAAACCCTTGGCATCTGGCAGCCGTCCCATCATACTCCCTCGGGAGCGCGAGTCGAATCCCGCTGGGACCAGGTGGAAGAGGAGTGGACAGTGGGAGCTGTTGTAGTGGGGCTGGTAGAGGCTCTGGAAAACCTCCTCCTCTCTCCCAACGATCCATCGTCTGCACGACGCGATCCATGGCTGTGCCCAGACGTTGCAACATGGTCGCGTGCTGCTGAACGCGCTCCTCCACAGGAACTGGGAGGGTGTCTGCTCCTGTTGATTCCATACGTGGGTGAGTGATTCTGTAAGGGTCTATGTGTAGCTGGTGCAGAGGAGTCAGGCACAGGACAGTAGAGATGAGTAAATAAAGGTAACTTTACTCAAAGTCATCAAAATACAAGATAAATCCAAGCCCACAATACGGACCACAATACAACAATCACTCACAACCAAACATGGGGAACATAAATAATAAACAGGTAATTGGGTGAGTGAAACCAGGTGTGTAAGACATAGACAAAACTAATGGAAAATGAAAAGTGGATCGGCGGTGGCTAGAAGGCCGGTGTCCTTGACCACCGAACGCCGCCCGAACAAGGAGAGGGCCCGACTTTGGCGGAAGTCGTGACAGAAGGGTTTGGCCCGGGTAGGCCGTCATTGTAAATTAGAATTTGTTCTTAACTGACTTGCCTAGTTAAATAAAGGTTAAATAAAAATAAAAAAAGCACAATGATGCACATGGCCTCTCTGCTACCTATCAGCTAATGCTATTTGTTGTTGCCGATTCATATCAAAAATGGATGCAGCTTTCAATGTTTTTATGTTATGTATGATTACTAGTTAGCTTATTGCAGATCTGGACAAACGATCCACCTACAGTACCGCTATTGTCACTATGAATGGTGGATAGAGGGCAGGATATACTTTTAGACTGGTAGACTATACTGACCTGTGGTACAGTACAAGTTAGCACATGGAAAAGCGTAGTGCATAAGGGAAGTACCAAAACACCTTGATATAGGGGAGGCCCATGCAAGCACATGAGGAAATTTGGCTAGGATGAAATACATTATATAGTAAAACCTGCAAAAGAGCGAATGTTAACCAGGAAGAAAAAACACACACTACCCTCCCCTGTGACCAATAAAAAACACACTACCCTCCCCTGTGACCAATAAAAACACACTACCCTCCCCTGTGACCAATAAAAAACACACTACCCTCCCCTGTGACCAATAAAAACACACTACCCTCCCCTGTGACCAATAAAAACACACTACCCTCCCCTGTGACCAATAAAAACACACTACCCTCCCCTGTGACCAATAAAAAACACACTACCCTCCCCTGTGACCAATAAAAAACACACTACCCTCCCCTGTGACCAATAAAAACACACTACCCTCCCCTGTGACCAATAAAAACACACTACCCTCCCCTGTGACCAATAAAAACACACTACCCTCCCCTGTGACCAATAAAAACACACTACCCTCCCCTGTGACCAATAAAAAACACACTACCCTCCCCTGTGACCAATAAAAAACACACTACCCTCCCCTGTGACCAATAAAAAACACACTACCCTCCCCTGTGACCAATAAAAAACACACTAACCTCCCCTGTGACCAATAAAAAACACACTACCCTCCCCTGTGACCAATAAAAAACACACTACCCTCCCCTGTGACCAATAAAAAACACACTACCCTCCCCTGTGACCAATAAAAAACACACTACCCTCCCCTGTGACCAATAAAAAACACACTACCCTCCCCTGTGACCAATAAAAAACACACTACCCTCCCCTGTGACCAATAAAAAACACACTACCCTCCCCTGTGACCAATAAAAAACACACTACCCTCCCCTGTGACCAATAAAAAACACACTACCCTCCCCTGTGACCAATAAAAAACACACTACCCTCCCCTGTGACCAATAAAAAACACACTAACTTCCCCTGTGACCAATAAAAAACACACTACCCTCCCCTGTGACCAATAAAAAACACACTAACTTCCCCTGTGACCAATAAAAAACACACTACCCTCCCCTGTGACCAATAAAAAACACACTAACTTCCCAAACCCAAAAAGTAAGTTTGACAACCCTCCCTTATTTTGGACCCCCCCTCTTCCGCCCCCAGTAAATTGTGATCTATCCTTAATATTAATGGTTCATGCAAGCTTTTCATTTGCAGTCAATATAGCACACGTGTCCTATTTTCAGTAATGACCATCTGCCCATAATGTATTGAACTGGTATCCTCAAGAGATATGAAAGGAGGGAAGATTGCTCTCCTGAACTAAAACTATGCAGTATGCCTATAGGCTATGTGTGATAACAGTAGATTAAGGTATAGCACCACACAGTATAAATACAGAAGTGTTGAAGGATAATCTCATTTTTAAATCAGATGTACAGTACCAGTCAAAAGTTTGGATACACCTACTCATTCAAGGGGTTTTCTTTATTTTTACTATTTTCTACATTGTAGAATTATAGTGAAGACATCAAAACTATGAAATAACACATATGGAATCATATACAAACAAAAAAGTGTGCAACAAATCAAAATATATTTTAGATTCTTCGAAGTAGCCATCCTTTGCCTTGATGACAGCTTTGCACACTCTTGGCATTCTCTCAACCAGCTTCACCTGGAATGCTTTTCCAACAGTCTTGAAGGAGTTCCCACATATACTGAGCACTTGTTGGCTGCTTTTCCTTCACTCTGCGGTCTAACTCATCCCAAACCATCTCAGTTGGGTTGAGGTCAGGTTATTGTGGAGGCCAGGTCATCTGATGCAGCACTCCATCACTCTCCTTCTTGATCAAATAGCCCTTACACAGCCTGGAGGTGTGTTGGGTCATTGTCCTATTGAAAAACAAATTATAGTCCAACTAAGCGCAAACCAGATGGAATGGCACATCGCTACAGAATGCTGTGGTAGCCATGCTGGTTAAGTGTTCTAATTCTAAATAAATCACAGACAATGTCAACAGCAAAGCACCCCCACACCATCACACCTCCTCCTCCATGCTTCACGGTGGGAGCCACACATGCAGAGATCATCCTTTCACCTACTCTGTGTTTCACAAAGACACAGCGGTTAGAACCAAAAATCTAAAATTTGGACTCATCAGACCAAAGGACAGATTTCCATCGGTCTAATGTCCATTGTCTGTTCTTCTTATTGGTGTCCTTTAGTAGTGGTTTCTTTGCAGCAATTCGACCATGAAGGCCTGATTCACGCAGTCTCCTCTGAACAGTTGATGTTGAGATGTGTCTGTTACTTGAACCCTGTGAAACATTTATTTGGGATGCAATTTCTGGGGCTGGTAACTCTAATGAACTTATCCTCTGCAGCAGAGGTAACTCTGGGTCTTCCTTTCCTGTGGTGGTCCTCATGAGAGCCAGTTTCATCATAGGGCTTGATGGTTTTTGCGACTGCACTTGAAGAAACCTTCAAAGTTCTTGACATTTTCCACATTGACTGACCTTCATGTCTTAAGGTAATGATGGACTGTTGTTTCTCTTTGATTATTTGAGCTGTTCTTGCCATAATATGGATTTGGTATTTTACCAAATAGGGCTATCTTCTGTATTCCACCCCTACCTTGTCACAACACAACTGATTGGCTCAAACACATTAAGAAGGAAAGAAATTCCACGAATTAACTTTTAACAATGCACACCTGTTTATTGAAATGCATTCCAGGTGACTACCTCATGATGCTGGTTGAGAGATTGCCAAGAGTTTGCAAAGCTGTCATCAAGGCAAAGGGTGGCTACTTTGAAGAATCTCAAATCTCAAATATTTATTTAACACTTTTTTGGTTATTACATGATTCCATATGTGTTATTTCCTAGTAATGATGTCTTCACTATAATTTTACAATGTAGAAAATAGTAAAAATAAAGAAAAACACGGAATGAGTAGGTGTGTCTTAACTTTTGACTGGTACTGTATATTGATAAATCTGGGTGTGCATGCAATGGCTCATACATAAGTAATGGAAGCATTGTATTTTTAAAGCCACAGAGAAAGTTTGAAGGGGCTGATGCCATTAAAGTTGTATGTGCTCTGGAGACTGCATTTATACTGAAAACAGTCTGGTGCTTAAGATGATTTTAACAAGTGTCTTCAGGATAAGTCCCCCCCCCCCCCCCCCCCCAAAAGCAGAATTTCCCAGTATGTACAGTTGAAGTCAGAAGTTTACATACACTTAGGTTAGAGTCATTAAAACTCGTTTTTCAACCACTCCACAAATTTCTTGTTAACAAACTATAGTTCTGACATGTTGGTTAGGACATCTACTTTGTGCATGACACAAGTAATTTTTGCAACAATTGTTTACAGACAGATTATTTCACTTATAATTCACTTTATCACAATTCCAGTGGGTCAGAAGTTTACATACACTACGTTGACTGTGCCTTTAAACAGCTTGGAAAATTCCAGAAAATGATGTCATGGCTTTAGAAGCTTCTGATAGGCTAATTGACATCATTTGAGTCAATTGAAGGTGTACCTGTGGATCTATTTCAAGGCCTACCTTCAAACTCAGCGCCTCTTTGCTTGACATCATGTGAAAATCAAAAGAAATCAGCCAAGACCTCAGAAAACAATTGTAGACCTCCACAAGTTTGGTTCATCCTTGGGAGCAATTTCCAAACGTCTGAAGGTCCCACGTTCATCTGTACAAACAATAGTACACAAGTATAAACACCATGGGACCACGCAGCCGTCATACCGCTCAGGAAGGAGACGCATTCTGTCTCCTATAGATGAACGTACTTTGGTACGAAAAGTGCAAATCAATCCCAGAACAACAGAAAAGGACCTTGTGAAGATGCTGGAGGAAACAGGTAAAAAAGTATCTATATCCACAGTAAAACAAGTCCTATATCGACGTAACCTGAAAGGCCGCTCAGCAAGGAAGAAGCCACTGCTCCAAAACCGCCATAAAAATGCCAGACTGTGCACATGGAGACAAAGATCATACTTTTTGGAGAAATGTCCTCTGGTCTGATGAAACAAAAATAGAACTGTTTGGCCATAATGACCATCGTTATGTTTGGAGGAAAAAGGGGGAGGCTAGCAAGCCGAAGAACAACATCCCAACCGTGAAATACAGGGGTGGCAGCATCATGTTGTGGGGATGCTTTGCTGCAGGAGGGACTGGTGCACTTCACAAAATAGATGGCATCATGAGGTAGGAAAAATATGTGGATATATTGAAACAACATCTCAAGACATCAGTCAGGAAGTTAAAGCTTGGTCTTCCAAATGGACAATGACCCCAAACATACTTCCAAAATTGTGGCAAAATGACCTAAGGACAACAAAGTCAAGGTATTGGAGTGGCCATCACAAAGCCCTGACCTCAATCCTATAGAAAATGTGTGGGCAGAACTGAAAAGGCGTGTGCGAGCAGGGAGGCCTACAAATCTGACTCAGTTACACCAGCTCTGTCAGGAGGAATGGGCCAAAATTAACCCAACTTATTGTGGGAAGCTTGTGGAAGGCTACCCGAAACGTTTGACCCAAGTTAAACAATTTAAAGGCAATGCTACCAAATACTAATAGAGTGTATGTAAACTTCTGACCCACGGGGAATGTGATGGAAGAAATAAAAGCTGAAATAAATAATTTTCTCTACTATTATTCTGACATTTCACAATCTTAAAATAAAGTGGTGTTCCTTACTGACCTAAGACAGGGAATTTTTACTAGGATTAAATGTCAGGAATTGTGAAAAACGGAGTTTAAATCTATTTGGCTAAGGTGTATGTAAACTTCCGACTTTAACTGTATATACTTTTTAACCTGCTTCCGTGCATTGGGCTACAGTGCAAGTGATGTTTGAAAGGTCTCACCAGATTGTGTCCTTGAGTCCTCCTTAACATGTTCATTCTGCAATCACTCTTTGTTTGCTTGTGTTCATAGCAACACAGTAGCCTTTGAAAGTGTTTATGGATCTTTTATGGTATCCCGTTGCTATGCAACTAGGTTTGACATTAGTATGAGTATACTGACAGACATACTGATAGGGATCCTAATACTCCCATTTGCATAGAAGAAATACATAGCTTAGGTTGTTGCTTCATAAAATTTAATTTTTCATGAAATGAGCGACATTTGGGTGAAGTGTTGTCATTGTATAGCCCACACTGAGTGTACAAAACATTAACAACACCTGCTCTTTCCATGACATAGACTGACCAGGTGAATCCAGGTGAAGGCTATTATTGATGTCACTTGTTAAATCCACTTCAATCAGTGTAGATGAAGGGGAGGGGTCAGGTTAATTAAATAGTCATTTTTAACCCTTGAGACAATTGAGACATGGATTGTGAATGTGTGTCATTCAGAGGGTGAATGGGCAAAACACAAAATGTAACTGCCTTTGAACAGGGTTATGGTAGTAGGTGCCAGGCGCATCAGTTTGTGTCAAGAACTGCAATGCTGCTGGGTTTTTCACACTCAACAGTTTCCCGTGTGTATCAAGAATGGTCCACCACCCAAAGGACATCCAGCCAATTTGACACAACTGTGGGAAGCATTGGAGTCAACATTGGCCAGCATTCCTGTGGAACTCTTTCGACACCTTGTAGAATCCATGCCCTGAAGAATTGAGGCTGTTCTGAGGGCAAAAAGGGAGAGTGCAACTCAATATTAGGAAGCTGTTTCTAATGTTTGGAATACTCAGTGTATATAACCAATATTCAACAGATATTGTAATCCTCATATCAATAATATATTTTACTTCCTGTATTGCATGACAGTGAGACAGGGATTCTTAGAACCAGTCAATAATGACATCCAGACATAGACCTAATTAGTCTGTCTCATGTGTTATTACATTGTAGCTCTTTGACAGACACTCTTATCCAGAGCAATTTAGGCTTAAGTTCCTTGCTCAAGGGCACATCGACATATTTTTCACCTAGTCGGCTTGAGGATTCAAACCAGCAACCTTTCGGTTACTGGCCCAACGCTCTTAACCGGAAGGCTTCCTGCCACCAGTCTACATACAGTTCCCTTTACCCAAATCGGCTGCATCAATTAGTAATTTAAGAATAATCAACTTGCATGATCATCTGCAAAATATGGGAAAGCCTTGCACTGAATGTAATGTATGAGAACATTTCCTGGACACACTTCCTGGCCATCTCCATTCATACTGTGACCACTAGTCTGCATACAGAAAAAGTGAGAGATTTAGTGGTTTTGACCAAAGTGTTTTGACCAAAGTGGTCTTCATTTATTAGATCTAGCCATAATGTAGCTTCAGCCATATAACACAGTAACTCAGCTCATAATGAATGATGATCAGTTATAGTGTGTGCCTGGAGTTTGCCTTGAAACCATCTCAAGCAGTGAAATAACTCCCAACACAGAGTTTCCATGCAGCATATCCTCCCTCCTGCAACTCAACGCACTGCTGAACTCTTGAATGAGTGGGCGACCGACAGGACATGCTATGTGATGTGCTTTAAGATCGATGACTTGGCTCTATCCACACGCAGCGGCTGGTCCCAGTGGACGGCAACGGCTGTAGAGTAGAGTGAGTCCGTCAGGCTTGCTGTGGTGTGCAGTGTACAGCCCTGGCTCAGGGGCTACTTCTTGGCCAGGAGTATAGATCCTCTCCTCTCACCTCACATACAGGCCTGGCTGCCTGCCTCAGAACAGGGTGTGCATGGTGCCAGGAATAGGCTAAGCCCTGAGGTGTCGGGGCATGACATCCCATCACTGCCTTCACACTGTGCCCAATGGAGGTTAAAGAACAAAGCCATCCTGGAACAAGATTCCACCCGTATTTCTGTTAGATGTCTGGACATTTTTCTTATTTCCATTAAACAGGTTTGAACAGCAGGTGTAAAATAAACTGACAGTATCAGTTTGAATCGTGGGTTTATGATTTGTTGCACTGCACAGTGTATGTATGGGTGGCAGCATATAAACAGGGTTTTCTTTCTCATGACATTGACATTGCAGTCTATTTACTACCATGCAAAACCAATATGCCAGCACTTTCATATATCCTTAGGACATGATATTTATATAACTAGGTGCTTTCAGTTGTATTTAACTTTGGTATGATTCCATACAGTTCACTTTTAAAAGCAGTGTGCATGCGGAGATGAAAACCCTGGCTGACACACATTATGCATGTATCTCAGGGAGAACAGTACTGCCTGCTGCTCATTAGCACATCTGTTTCCCCCTCGATCAATATTTAAAAACAGTAAATAAATCATTAGTGCCAGGAGCCTCTGGGCACCTTTGCATTTTCACTGTAAATGAGAAGGGTGGTTCTCTCTCTCTCTCTCTCTCTCTCTCTCTCTCTTTCCCTCCCTCCCTCCCTCCCTCCCTCCCTCCCTCCCTCCCTCCCTCCCTCCCTCCCTCCCTCCCTCCCTACCTACCTACCTCCCTCACTGTCTTTTCTCCCTCCTTGTCTTTCTCCCTCTCTATCTCCCTGTATGCCTCTCACTTTCCCTCTATCCCTCTCTCTCTCATGCTATTGTTGATCTCAGCAGTGTGTGTCACCTTTGAAATGAGGGCTCCTCAGACACACCTAATGGGTTGTGAGAGGCGCTGGCTGTGGTGTACTGAGTGTGTGTGTGTGTGTGTGTGTGTGTGTGTGTGTGTGTGTGTGTGTGTGTGTGTGTGTGTGTGTGTGTGTGTGTGACTCTAACTGGTGCTGTCACAAGGATCCAGACAGATGGCTCAGTGTTTATCTCCTGTTGTTGGATCTCCCGTCAGAGATGCACTTTGATGTTTACACCGTCATGGTCACAGCTTTCAGTCCTGTTTCACCAAGGGTTTGAAGATATCAACCGCTACACAGGGACCTCCGCACTACTTCTTGTTGTAAATATTTACCTTTTAAAGAATAAACAATTTGCTGTGATACAGGCTTTTCATATTAAACTAGTGCCGCTGCCCCATGGCCGTCTCAAATGAATATTTGCACGCGAGTGGAACAAACTGGTGCATGTCTTTTTACTTTGTTATTGAGACAATGCTTCTCTGAGCCATCCATCTATTTTTTTAGGGCTCCAACTAAACGAATGTCAAATATAGCAGTGAGTTTGTCGTTTTGGTATAACAGCTATCATCTGTGATTCACCATTAATGTTAGTGAACTACAATATCTACAAATACACCTTTCCTGTCTTAGAATTTGTTATGCTTTGTATCCCTCTCCTCCCACACATAATCTGATCTCCTTTATTTCCTCCTCGTAATTCCGTAATTCTTCAAACCCTCATGTGATATACATTCTTGTTTGAAATTGTGCCTTGAAATAATGTCTGGCAGCGATAATCCACCATGCCTCCTCTCTGTTCTTCCCCCTGTTTCTCTCTATCTGCTTGTCACAAGTGATTCATAGCATGCTAATTTTAACGCTGTTTTGTTTGTGTACAAATTTGGTGGACAGTGCCCTGTCAAATACATGTTTGAAGCTGCCATTCATCCAGCAAATCAAACAAACCAAAAAAAAACATACTCTGCGAGGCATTTCCGATCTGTCACACAGCACTTCACTTCATATTTCTCTGTCTAATTACAAACTATTTGAAGTCTTTGAACACTTGAGTCATTGAGTATATTGTGCAATGTCAATTTTCTATTTTAGTCCAGGCAATATTTGACAGATTTTAGTTGATATTTTCCCTTTTTCATGAAAACATGAAACTTGGTACACTTGTACAGTTTGAGACCCTGAACATTTTCAAATATGGAGGCATTGCAAGAATACCTGCCCCATAACCAAATCATATATTTTGCATCATATCTTCTGAACCAAACATTAAATCACAGAAAATGTGATGTCTACCCTTATGTTTTGATGGTCAATGACTACAATTATGACATGCACAACATCAAAAACACCCCCTGGCAGCAGTGGCGGCCATTTTGCTATTCCGACATAAACAGATAATGTATTTTTCATTATATCTGCTGAACAAAGCATGATAACACAGAAAATGTATCCCTTTTATATAAAATGATACTAAATATCATCACATGTCACCAAATAATTGATTAAAACACACTATTTGGCAATGAATGTCTACAGTAGCCTCAACAGCACAGCTAGCTTCCATTTAACTCTGGGTACATTGACTTCAATAGAAAATCTAGGAAGCTCATGGTTCTCACCCCCTTCCATAGACTACATGCTGACCAGACCGCTCAGGTCGCAAAATACATATACACATACAGTGGGGCAAATAAGTATTTAGTCAGCCACCAATTGTGCAAGTTCTCCCACTTAAAAAGATGAGAGGCCTGTAATTTTCATCATAGGTACACTTCAACTATGACAGACAAAATGAGAGAAAAAAATTCCAGAAAATCACATTGTAGGATTTTTAATGAATTTATTTGCAAATTATGGTGGAAAATAAGTATTTGGTCTATAACAAAAGTTTATTTCAATACTTTGTTATATACCCTTTGTTGGCAATGACACAGGTCAAACGTTTTCTATAAGTCTTCACAAGGTTTTCACACACTGTTGCTGGTATTTTGGCCCATTCCTCCATGCAGATCTCCTCTAGAGTAGTGATGTTTTGGGGCTGTCGCTGGGCAACACGGACTTTCAACTCCCTCCAAAGATTTTCTATGGGGTTGAGATCTGGAGACTGGCTAGGCCACTCCAGGACCTTGAAATGCTTCTTACGAAGCCACTCCTTCGTTGCCCGGGCGGTGTGTTTGGGATCATTGTCATGCTGAAAGACCCAGCCACGTTTCATCTTCAATGCCCTTGCTGATGGAAGGAGGTTTTCACTCAAAATCTCATGATACATGGCCCCATTAATTCTTTCCTTTACACGGATCAGTCGTCCTGGTCCCTTTGCAGAAAAACAGCCCCAAAGCATGATGTTTCCACCCCCATGCTTCACAGTAGGTATGGTGTTCTTTGGATGCAACTCAGCATTCTTTGTCCTCAAAACACGACGAGTTGAGTTTTTACCAAAAAGTTATATTTTGGTTTCATCTGACCATATGACATTCTCCTAATCCTCTTCTGGATCATCCAAATGCTCTCTAGCAAACTTCAGACGGGCCTGGACATGTACTGGCTTAAGCAGGGGGACACGTCTGGCACTGCAGGATTTGAGTCCCTGGCGGCGTAGTGGGTTACTGATGGTAGGCTTTGTTACTTTGGTCCCAGCTCTCTGCAGGTCATTCACTAGGTCCCCCCGTGTGGTTCTGGGATTTTTGTTCACTGTTCTTGTGATCATTTTGACCCCACGGGGTGAGATCTTGCGTGGAGCCCCAGATCGAGGGAGATTATCAGTGGTCTTGTATGTCTTCCATTTCCTAATAATTGCTCCCACAGTTGATTTCTTCAAACCAAGCTGCTTACCTATTGCAGATTCAGTCTTCCCAGCCTGGTGCAGGTCTACAATTTTGTTTCTGGTGTCCTTTGACAGCTCTTTGGTCTTGGCCATACTGGAGTTTGGAGTGTGACTGTTTGAGGTTGTGGACAGGTGTATTTTATACTGATAACAAGTTCAAACGGGTGCCATTAATACAGGTAACGAGTGGAGGACAGAGGAGCCTCTTAAAGAAGAAGTTACAGGTCTGTGAGAGCCAGAAATCTTGCTTGTTTGTAGGTGACCAAATACTTATTTTCCACCATAATTTGCAAATAAATTCATTAAAAATCCTACAATGTGATTTTCTGGATTTTCTTTCTCTCATTTTGTCTGTCATAGCTGACGTGTACCTGTGATGAAAATTACAGGCCTCTCTCATCTTTTTAAGTGGGAGAACTTGCACAATTGGTGGCTGACTAAATACTTTTTTGCCCCACTGTACATGTTATTCAATCATTGCACCCACACTGCTCGCGCGAGCATCTGCGTTGCCAAGTGCGAAAACAGAAGTCACTTCTATTGTGACACTGAACGAGGTTATACCCACGTGGGTGATTGAAAGATGAATTGTGGTCGATCGGTCGGTTGTGGTAATACACCTTATTATGAAAATTAGATGCCAATCGCCATATAAAGTCCTAAGAAGAAAAAGCCTGGAAGGAGGAGAGATGACAAGAAACGATTTGGTTGACCGTTTTATGCGTGGATTAATTGTCGGAGTAGAGGACCTTGTGCATTTCAGGTAAAATAACAACTCAGCGTTTAAATACCAGGACAAATTAGCTAGCAACAGCAAGCTAGCTAAATAGGACAAATTAGCTAGCAACTGCAAGCTAGCTAGCTAAATTGCCATAAATGTTTCTTTTCGACCTTTCCCCAAATTAATATAATTGGTTCCGAGTTTGTTTTGATATTTCAACCTATGTGTTTGATATTTCAACATGTGCGTCCGGTTTGGGCATGGTGTTACACAGTAATTATGACAACTTCTGGAGGACGTCCTCCAACCTATCAGAGCTCTTGCAGCATGAACTGACATGTTGTCCACCCAATCAAAAGATCAGAGAATGAATCTAATGTAGTACTAAAAGCATAGCTATAGCCAATTAGCACTACAGTGCATAAAATGTGGTTTGTTGACTCAGAGAGAGAAATACAATAGTTGAACAGTTTTGAGCAAATACATTTTTTCCAAAAATGAAGGAGAAGCAAGAGAGAGATAGAGAAATGTCATTGTTTTATTCTCTTTCAGTTTCACTTACTTAGCTAGCAAATGCAGCTGATATGGTTTTTCCTTCGCCTGGTCACAGACAGCTGATGTGTTGTGCATTGAAGCTCACAAGCGAAGGGAAAAAGTGAGAGGAGGAGAGCGCATAGATGTGAGAAGGAATACAATGTGCCTGCTATGAAAGTGAACTGTGTTCACACATGATCAGGTGTGTATTCATTCCGCCTATTTTTTTCTTGAAAAAGTTTCCTAAAAGGAAGTAAACGGAACAAAACGGCGATAAACTTACCTGAATTTCTCCAATAGAAACTCTCGTTTGCAACTGTTGGACTAAAGATTACACCCTACATCAGCTAGATGCAGGCAAGAGTGTGCAAGGCGATATCGAATGTGTCATTGTCTGTCCATGTGTCACTGTGTGGCACCTCAAATATTTCTTTCAACCTGTGTGCACCTACGTTGTAAACTTTCATTCATAGGCTAGGTTGTAGCAATCTCATGATGGGTATAGGGAAAATTCTAGTATCATTTAGTAGCCTATAACTATCGCTGTTACATTGAACTGGGTGAATGGAATATGAATTACAGTCATCCAATATGCTGTAATAGAAATAAGGCCATGCTCATGAAAGAAAATATTGTTCTCCCTCATCTTAAACGACACTGATGTCTATACCTACAGTGCATTCGGAAAGTATTCAGACCCCTTGACTTTTTCCACATTTTGTTTCTGTTACAGCAATCAGCAATCTACACACAATACCCCATAATGGCAAAGCGAACACAGGTTTTTAGAAATTATTGCAAATGTTTAAAAAAAATAAAAAACAGATTATTTACATAAGTATTCACACCCTTTGCTATGAGACTCGAAATTGAACTCACGTGCATCCTATTTCCATTGATCATCCTTGAGATGTTTCTACAACTTGATTGGAGTCCAACTGTGGTAAATTCAATTGATTGGACATGATTTGGAAAGGCATATACAGTTGAAGTCGGAAGTTTACAGACACTTAGGTTGGCGTCATTAAAACTTATTTTTCAACCACTCCACACATTTCTTGTTAACAAACTTTCGTTTTGGCAAGTCGGTTAGGACATCTACTTTGTGCATGACACAAGTCATTTTTCCAACAATTGTTTACAGTCAGATCATTTCACTTATAATTCACTGTATCACAATTCCATTGGGTACATACACTAAGTTGACTGTGCCTTTAAACAGCTTGAAAATTTCCAGAAAAGGATGTCATGGCTTTAGAAGCTTCTGATAGGCCAATTGACATAATTTGAGTCAATTGGAGGTGTACCTGTGGATGTATTTCAAGGCCTACCTTCAAACCCAGTGCCTCTTTGCTTGAAATCATGGGAAAATCAAAAGAAATCAGCCAAGACCTCAGAAAAAAATTGTAGACCTCCACAAGTCTGGTTCATCCTTGGGAGCAATTTCCAAACGCCTGAAGGTACCACATTCATCTGTACAAACAATAGTACGCAAGTATAAACACCATGGGACCATGCAGCCGTCATACCGCTCAGGAAGGAGACGCATTCTGTCTCCTAGAGATGAACGTACTTTGGTGAGAAAAGTGCAAATCAATCCCAAAACAACAGCAAAGGACCTTGTGAAGATGCTGGAGGAAACAGGTACAAAAGTATCTATATCCACAGTAAAACGAGTCCTATATCGACATAACCTGAAAGGCCGCTCAGCAAGGAAGAAGCCACTGCTCCAAAACCGCCATGAAAAATGCCAGACTACAGTTTGCAACTGCACATGGGGACAAAGATCATACTTTTTGGAGAAATGTCCTCTGGTCTGATGAAACAAAAATAGAACTGTTTGGCCATAATGACCATCGTTATGTTTGGAGGAAAAAGGGGGAAGCTTGCAAGCCGAAGAACACCATCCCAACCGTGAAACACGGGGGTAGCAGCATCATGTTGTGGGGTGCTTTGCTGCAGGAGGGACTGGTGCACTTCACAAAATAGATGGCATCATGAGGTAGGAAAATTATGTCAGGAAGTTAAAGCTTGGTCGCAAATGGGTCTTCCAAATGGACAATGACCCCAAGCATACTTCCAAAGTTGTGGCAAAATGGCTTAAGGACAACAAAGTCAAGGTATTGGAGTAGCCATCACAAAGCCCTGACCTCAATCCTATAGAAAATGTGTGGGCAGACCTGAAAAACCGTGTGCAAGCAAGGAGTCCTACAAACCTGACTCAGTTACACCAGCTCTGTCAGGAGGAATGGGCCAACATTAACCCAACTTATTGTGAGAAGCTTGTGGAAGGCTACCCGAAACGTTTGACCCAAGTTAAACAATTTAAAGGCAATGCTACCAAATACTAATTGAGTGTATGTAAACTTCTGACCCACTGGGAATGTGATGAAAGAAATAATAGCTGAAATAAATCATTCTCTCTACTATTATTCTGACATTTCACATTCTTAAAATAAAGTGGTGATCCTAACTGACCTAAGACAGGGAATGTTTACTCGGATTAAATGTCAGGAATTGTGAAAACTGAGTTTAAATGTATTTGGCTAAGGTGTATGTAAACTTACGACTTCAACTGTACCTGTCTATATAAGGTCCCAAAGTTGAAAGTGCATGTCAGAGTAAAAACCAAGCCCTGAGGTCAAAGCAATTGTTAGTAGAGCTCCGAGACAGGATTGTATCGAGGCACAGATCTGGGGAAGGGTGCCAAAAAATATCTGCAGCATTGAAGGTCCCCAAGAACACAGTGGCCTCCATCATTCTTAAATGGAAGAAGTTTGGAACCACCAAGACTCTTCCTAGAGCTGACCGCTCAGCCAAACTGAGCAATCCGGGGAGAAGGGCCTTGGTCAGGGAGGTGACCAAGAACCCAATGGTCACTCTGACAGAGCTCCAGAGTTCCTCTGTGGAGATGGGAGAACCTTCCAGAAGGACAACCATCGCTGCAGCACTCCACCAATCAGACGGAAGCCACTCCTCAGTAAACGGCACATGACAGCTTGCTTGGAGTTTGCTAAAAGGCACCTAAAGGACTCTCAGACCATGAGAAACAAGATTTTCCCGTCTGCTGAAACCAAGATTGAACTCTATGGACTGAATGCCAAGGGTCACGTCTGGAGGAAACCTGGCACCATCCCTACGGTGAAGCGTGGTGGTGGATGCATCATGCTGTGGGGATGTTTTTCAGCGGCAGGGACTGGGAGACTAGTCAGGATTGAGGCAAAGATGAACGGAGCAAAGTACAGAGAGATCCTTGATGAAAACCTCAGGAAGTCATACCCAGGAAGACTTGAGGCTGTAATCGTGCCAAAAGTGATTCAACAAAGTACTGAGTAAAGGGTCTGTAAAATGCAAATGTGATATTTCTGTTTTTTATTTTTAATAACTATGCAAACATTTCTAAAAAACAGTTTTTGCTTTGTCATTATGGGGTATTGTGTGTAGATTGATGAGAAACAATTTTTTTAAATCGATTTTAGAATAAGGCTGTAATGCAACAAAATGTAGAAAAGGTCAAGGGGTCTGAATACTTCCCGAATGCACTGTATGTCTTGATGGTCAAGGATTACAATTGTGCGCTGTACAACATCATAAATAGTTCAGATGATTATATAATGGTGGACTGCCATGGTAAGCCATGGGAAGTATTCCAACAAAATTGCGGTTTCTGACAAACTACGTCATAGAATATTATTTCTGTGGCATACTGAGCCATACAGCTGTCTGCTGCTGTCTTCTTGCCGCTGGTTGTAAACGTAGATACTGTGTGACACTGTGTAAATTCATGGAAAACAAGAAGTGCCTTTAACTTGTCTGGACCCAGGGACTTGATGATTTCATGGCCACCCACCAATCCTCAAATTATATTTCAGAAGATTTCAATTTTTTTGCCCTTTACAGTTCTCCTTAATGATCACACTAACAGTCAAGATAACATCCATCAAGCTCATTTTGAGATGTTCATGAAGAAAGGAACAGAAAAGAAGCAAATCCTCCCACAAATTATGCTTTGGTTCAGCACATCAAAATCAAATGGTAATTATATATAGCCCTTTTCACAACAAGGATTGTCCAGAAACATATTCTGCAGGAGAAATCCCGATCAAGCCTGTAGGTGTTGTCATTTAAGGACAAATTCTTATTTACAATGACAGCCTACACCAGCCAAACCTGGGCCAATTGTGCACCACCCTATGGGACGCCCAATCACAGCCAGATGCAAACTAGCCTGGTTTTGAACCAACGACTATAGTGACGCTTCTTTCACTGAAATGCATTGTCTTAGACCACTGCGCCACTTGGGAGCCCAAGTGCACAGAAACATTTAACCAGGTCTACCGGTCGTGTCCCGCCGGCTTGTGAACATGCAAAGACATTCCATTGATATAAAGGTGTTTTTGTAAAAAAATGATAACATTTTCTTGTGTCCATTGAATGCAAGCTTTACAAATTGTTGTATTGTTAAAACATGTATAGCCTGTCTATCTATGGGTAACAGGGTTGACGTGTTAAGCTCCACCTGCTCAGTTTCCCACCACAAAACACCAGAAAATGGCCAAAAAGAGTAGAAACAGCTCACCTGCTTTTACTATGATTTCACTATTAGATGTTCAATGTTTGTTTTGAAAAAATGTTTTTTTAAAGGAATAGTTTCCTTTTTACAATATTTATCATATTAATATTAAAAGTTCAGTTCACATGATAGGCTTGACCTTAAAATGAGGACATGTCAAAATGCAGAATTTAGGCTTTTTAACAAGTCTTTATTCAAATAAAAATTGGATTTATTAAATTATTAATGTGGCCTATATTAAAGGGCACTTCATTTAATATAACAGGCTTTTAAATGTAATATTGGTGCACAATTTCTACTTCAAATATCAAAGAGATGCAAAAGGTACTCATTTGATGGAACTATCCTTGAAGTAGTTGAAAAATGTCCATGATTGTAACAATTTAAATAAGTATACCATATAATCTCAGAATATTCCAGAGTGACACAATGCATACTACCAAAGCCTTCTTGAAGTCTATGAAATTAGAAGTTAAAGTGTGGGGGACCAGACATCCATCCTTGTCCCGTGCAGAATCCTGCTTGCTCCTCCCTTAGTGGCTGACTCCCTGCATACATTTTCAGTAAAGTAGAATAAAAAATATTTGATTTTGCAATCATTGTAATCATTGACCATCAGGACATAGGTGTAAGCATCACATTTTCTGTGTTATCATGCTTGGTTCAGCAGATATGACGGAAAATACATAGTCTGGTTATGGCGTAATAGCAAAATGATCGCCACTGCCGCCAGTGTTTTTTTAAATGTTGTGCATGGTATCATTGTAATCTTTGTCCATCACAACATATGGGTAGACATCACCTTTTCTGTGATTTAATGTTTGCTTCAGTAGATATAATGCCAAATAATTTTTTGGGCTATGGGGGAATGAAAAATAGCTGCCACGCCCCCAGGAGGCGTTTTTACAATGCCTCCATATCTGAAAATATTCAGGGCCCCAAACTGTACAAGTGTACCAAGTTTCATGCTTTTATGAAAAAGTTAACATAATTTTCACGTATGCTTGGACTATTTAGATAAATAATCCAAATTAATAATCTGTTTTCTGGCATGGTAATGTGGAATGACTTCAATCAATAGATAACAGCCTAAGCCCAGGTGTCAGTAATCTGGTATTGACTTGGACCCCTGCACATAGCCTAGCAGGCAGCACATTGGGCTGCAGTTCATATGCAGGTATTCATACATGTTTATGAATATACATATACAGAATGTACAGAATAGTAATTTTTCATTGAAGATACAGTTTAGGAAATAACAACAACATTTAGTTAGGATACCGCAAATGCAGTAGCTCACCGGTTTACACAGATGTTGATACACTTCCCAGCAGAACAACAGTAAACGTTATGTGACAATATATAGGCCTAAGTAGCAATCCCACAATCTACTTGACTGATGTTGTTGTTCCCAGAGGCAAGCACTAAGGAGCATTTATATTTCAATTTAACAAAGGGTGAGAAACTCATTAAAGAAGGGGAGAAAACAGAACATCTAATTCAACACTTCCATCTTCCATCTTTATGTAACAGCATTCAATATGAAACATGCCATTTCTCCTTCCTCCCTGGAGAATGCAGCTTTAGTGTTCATGGTTATATTTAAAGATAGACAGACCACTGACAGGGTTGCAGAGCAGCACTTAGTAAACCCAAGTCATCCTATTTAATAATGCAGGAACACACATGCAACAGGCACATGGCCATGCATATTAAAGCACCAGTGCAGCCCTGCAAGAAAGAACACCAGTGAGGATGGGAGAGGGTGGTCTGGGCTATGAGACATGTCTCCCTGTGAACATTTCTTTACGTCATGTCTCAAATGTAGTCTTCTCCTGAGGCTTCCATCTGCAAGCTAGACTGTAGACTGCAGGTTCTGCAGACAGTGCACTCTTTCGCTCTGGCTTTGAAACTGGCCCCAGTGAAGAAGACATCAACCTTGCATGTTATAGTGAGTGAAGTCCCAGATCAAGTTGCCTAAAAAGGTGATAGGATACCTTTTTTGTTGTTGTCAACTTTTACATGGCTATAGTAATGTTGTTGTAACAACAAGTATCACATTGTTCAAGATCAAGTTGTATACTACTCTGCCCTACCAAGCCAAAAGGCAATAACTGCTCACTTGGTCGAAAATTAGTTAATGTCATTTTTGCTACATTAAATACATGCTTAATCATGTGGACAAGTATCCTGCCTCTATTGTACTGTGTTTTGGAGAAAATGGGGGTCATGTTAGCAGTAACTGCTTAAAGTTACTGTGAAACCAAGGCAAATAAAAGCCATTTTCCTCAGTTCCACGCAATGAGCAGTTACTGCCTTTTTGCTTGGTAGGGCAGTACTGTCATCACTTTGAGCGTCATCATCACAGCCGGTGAAGTGAGACCCAACATTTTACTATCCCTTACACCGGTGCGTTGTAAATTCAATCTCAGTGTAATGTTGCCACCTTTTGTTCTAAAAGTGTAATGAACCGGAAGTATTGATTTTCTTTCTGCCACACGTCATCACACTTCCTGCGCACGTGTAGTCCACCGTAACTTGCGTAGTGTTCCTTGGTAGCTTCTACTTTGAAAAGCTTATTGTTATTTACTTATTAATGTATTGATTTTAGTATTCGAACGTCGAGGCGAGGCTGCACGGTAAGTTGAGATCAACAACTTTGACGTAAATGTAAGTGACGCTTGTGGAAAGCGTGACTAACCCACATGATAGCCACTTAGCTAGCTAACGTTACCCAGTGTCAGCGAGTAGTGCCTATCATACGGCTAGCTAGCATCTATGTTGGGATCACCAAGCGTCAGGTTAACGGCTAGCTAGCTGCTATGTTTGTTTTTTTGCTACAGATCTCTGCAAAAGTACCACGTGATAATACAATTGTCCTGAATCCATTTGTCAACATAAATCTAGGTCATCTGACCTGTCTGGATACGTGAGGTGGAGAGGATGAACATCGAGGAGAATAAAGTGAATGAGGATGTGGCTGATGATGAGGAAGAATCTGGAGAAATGCCCAAGATTGAAGCAGATGAGGATGACGACAACACAGAGAATGACGATGAAGAACTAAATGATGAGGAACTTAAAGAACAGGCTGAAGGTGATCCCAAAGAGAAAAAGGTGTCAGTAGGCAAGACGTGTTTGCCTGGAATAGTGTATTTAGGTCATATACCACCAAGACTGAGACCCAAGAATATGCGCAACATGCTGAGTCTGTATGGGGAGATTGGAAGGATATTCCTACAGCCTGAAGGTAAGACTGCACTCACTCTGCATGTTAAAATCAACCCTGACACTGTCTGACAGGATTTCCGTGTTTTGTCTCAATCATTACAATGATACCTGTTGTCCTCAGACCGGTCTGTGAAGAGAAAGAAAAAGAAAGCTGGCACCAAGGCATGCAGTTTCACTGAGGGCTGGGTGGAGTTCAGGGACAAGAGAGTGGCCAAGAGAGTGGCAGCTAGCCTCCACAACACACCGATGGGCGCCCGGAAAAGGAGCCGCTTTGTCAGTGACCTCTGGAACATCAAGGTATCTCAATTTTCTCTTCAATTATCTCTGTGTGGACATTTTACTGTAACTACATTTAACTTTGGAAGTTTAAACCACTGTCATAACCCACATGCCTCACATCCCTTATTAATAGAAACCTTCATACCAACATTTAATTTTGTTGAACATTTTACTGTGTAAATATTTATTCTGACTCTTAATTGTTAATTTTATTGTTCAGTACCTCCACAGGTTCCAGTGGTGTCACCTGAGCGAGCGACTGGCCTATGAGATGACTGTGCTCCAGCAGCGCCTCAGAACTGAGATCTCTCAGGCCAAACGAGAGACCAACTTCTACCTGGCCAATGTGGAGAAGAGCCAGAACATGGACAAGCTGAGGAAGAAGAGGGAGAGGAAGGGCGAGAAGATAGAGGAGAAGACTTGGGACTTCACCCAGCGACGTACAGAGGATGAGATCCAGATGAGTCGCCTGCATAAACAGACCATGTCCAAAAAGAACCTGCTGAAGGCCCAGGACAAGGCCAGGGACATACAACAGAAGTCCCAGTCCAATGTCTCTCTGCTGGCCAAGATCTTCAACAGCAGCAAAGCCAAGGACTGAACCTATCCCGGCAGTTCTAGTCAAACACAGTATCCCAGGACTGGTCTCTTCCAGTATCACAATTAGAGCAACCTTTTGCCCCTGACACTTGCTGGTGTTGTGAGCGACACTGAGAGGATGGGCTCTGTCCAGACACACAGCCTCAAGGGAAAAATAAGGTTTTCTCCATCAGTTTAATTATAAATGTAGGAGAGACTTGGACAGATCCTCTTTTTGGTTTAATGCATTGCAAACTATAAGCTAGGATGTAGTAACAATATGTTCAGCACTGTGGAAAACACCTTCTCATTCTGAATGTGCTATTTGGAAACATTAAATGGAAATACCTCTATTTCATTTAATTGTAAAGATAAACACAAAACATACATTGATGATATATGTTGAACAAAAATATAAATGCAACATGTGGTTTCATGAGCTGAAATAAAACATCAGAGATTTTCCACACACACAGTTGTTTTCTCAAATTTTGTGTACAAATTTGTTTACATCCCTGTCAGTGAGCATTTCTCCTTTGCCAAGATAATCCATCCACCTGACAGGTGTGACATATCAAGAAGCTGATTAAACAGCATGATCATTACACAGGTGCACCTTGTGCTGGGGAAAATAAAAGGCCACTTTAAAATATGCAGTTTTGTAACAACACAATGCCACAGATGTCTCAAGTTTTGAGGGAGTGTGCAATTGGCATGCTGACTGCAGGAATGTCCACCACAGATGTTGCCAGATAATTGATTGTTAATTTCTCTACCATAAGCTAACTCCAATGTTATTTGGCTGGGCCTGGCTCCCCATTGGGTGGGCCTATGCTCACCCATGGCCACACCCCTGCCCAGTCATGAAATTCATAGATTAGGGCCTAATGAATTTATTTCAATTGACTTATTTCCTTATATGAACTGTAACTCAGTAAAATATTTGGAATTGTTGCATGTTGCATTTTATGGTTTTGTTCAGTGTACAATATGTATTTCAATACTTTCAGACTCCTGGTAATATTAACAAGAACAGATCATTTGGTCAACGACAGAAATAAGACCAAGTCAGGATCAAAATCACTCATTACTGATTTATGTTTCAACTATACTGAACAAAAATATCAACGCCACATGCAACAATTTCAACGATTTTACTGAGTTACAGTTCAAAAAAGGAAATCAATCACTTTAAATGAATTCATTATAAACATTTCTGGCATCTTTTATTTCAGCTCATGAAACCAAAACTTTACATGTTGCGTTTATACATTTTTGTTCAGTATATACAGTTGAAGTCAGAAGTTTACATACACCTTAGCCAAATACATTTAAACTCCGTTTTTCACAATTCCTGACATTTAATCCTAGTAAAAATTCCCTGTCAGTTAGGATCACCACTTTATTTTAAGAATGTGAAATGTCAGAATAATTGTAGAGAGAATGATTTATTCCAGCTTTTATTTCTTTCATCACATTCCCAGTGGGTCAGAAGTTTACATACACTCAATCAGTATTTGGTAGCATTGCCTTTAAATTGTTTAACCTGGGTCAAACTTGTCGGGTAGCCTTCCACAAGCTTCCCACAATAAGTTGGGTGAATTTTTCTATAGGATTGAGGTCATGGCTTTGTGATGGCCACTCCAATACCTTGACTTTGTTGTCCTTAAGACATTTTGCCACAACTTTGGAAGTATGTTTGGGGTCATTGTCCATTTAGAAGACCCATTTGCGACCAAGCTTTAACTTCCTGACTGATGTCTTGAGATGTTGCTTCAATATATCCACATAATTTTCCTACCTCATGATGCCATCTATTTTGTTAAGTGCACCAGTCCCTCCTGCAGCAAAGCACCCCCACAACATGATGCTGCCACCCCCGTGCTTCACGGTTGGGCTGGTGTTCTTCAGCTTGCAAGCCTCCCCCTTTTCCTTCCAAACATAACGATGGTCATTATGGCCAAACCGTTCTGTTTTTGTTTCATCAGACCAGAGGACATTTCTCCAAAAAGTACGATCTTTGTCCCCATGTGCAGTTGCAAACTGTAGTCTGGCTTTTTTTTTAATGGCGGTTTTGGAGCAGTGGCTTCTTCCTTGCTGAGCAGCCTTTCAGGTTATGTCGACATAGGACTCGTTTTACTGTGGATATAGATACTTTTGTACCTGTTTCCTCCAGCATCTTCACAAGGTCCTTTGCTGTGGTCCCGTGTGGCTCAGTTGGTAGAGCATGGTGTTTGCAATGCCAGGGTTGTGGGTTCAATTCCCACGGGGACCAGTACGGAGAAGAAAAAAAATGTATGAAATGTATGCATTCACTACTGTAAGTCGCTCTGGATAAGAGCATCTGCTAAATGACTAAAATGTAAATGTAAATGCTGTAGTTCTGGGATTGATTTGCACTTTTCGCAACAAAGTACGTTCATCTCTAGGAGACAGAACACATCTCCTTCCTGAGCGGTATGACGACTGCGTGGTCCCATGGTGTTTATACTTGCGTAATATTGTTTGTACAGATGAACGTGGCATCTTCAGGCATTTGGAAATTCCTCCCAAGGATGAACCATACTTGTGGAGGTCAAAACTATAGTTTGTTATGAAGACATTTGTGGAGTGGTTGAAAAACTAGTTTTAATGACTCCAACCTAGTGTATGTAAACTTCCGACTTCAACTGTATATGTCTCTGTTAACGTTGAAAAACATGCTTCTCCCTCTAATAGCATCCTGACTGGTTGCATCACTGCCTGGTACGGCAATTGCTCGGCCTCTGACTGCAAGGCACTACAGAGAGTAGTGCGTACGGCCCAGTACATCACTGGGACTAAGCTGCCTGCCATCCAGGCGGTGTCAGAGGAAGGCCCTAAAAATTGTCAAAGATCCCAGCCACCCCAGTCATAGACTGTTCTCTCTATTACCGCATGGCAAGCGGTACCGGAGTGCCAAGTCTAGGAAAAAAAGGCTTCTCAACAGTTTTTACCCCCAAGCCATAAGACTTCTGAACAGGTAATCAAATGGCTACCCGGACTATTAGCATTGTGTTCCCCCCCAACCCCTCTTTTTACGCTGCTGCTACTCTCTGTTTATCATATATGCATAGTCACTTTAACTATACATTTATGTACATACTACCTCAATTGGGCCGACCAACGAGTGCTCCCGCACATTGGCTAACCGGGCTATCTGCATTGTGCCCCGTCACCCACTACCCAACACCCCCTCTTTTACGTTACTGCTACTCTCTGTTCATCATATATGCATAGTAACTTTAACCATATCTACATGTACATACTACCTCAATCAGCCTGACTAACCGGTGTCTGTATGTAGCCTCGCTACTTTTATAGCCTTGCCACTGTATATAGCCTGTCTTTTTGCTGTTGTTTTATTTCTTTACCTACCTATTGTTCACCTAATACCTTTTTTTGCACTATTGGTTAGAGCCTGTAAGTAAGCATTTCACTGTAAGGTCTACACCTGTTGTATTCCGCGCACGTGACAAATAAACTTTGATTTGATTTGAATATTTGCTTGGACACGTCACATAGTATTATGTTCATTGCGTGTTTGTTAGGTAACTTTTCTCAGAAAGGTATTTGTATTTATTAAGGATCCCCATTACTTCCTGCCAAGGCAGCAGCTATTCTTCCTGGGGTTTATTATGGATCCCCATTAGTTCCTGCTTAGGCAGCAGCTACTCTTCCTGGGGTCCAGCAAAATGTAGACAGTTATATACAATTTAAAAAACATTGCAATACATTTCATAACAGATTTCACAACACATTACGTGTGTGCCCTCAGGCCACTACTCTACTACCACTTATCTACAACACAAAATCCATGTGTACCTGTGTGTATAGTGCTATGTTATCGTGTGTGTGTCTGTGTGTGTCTTTTCACAGTCTGCCCTGTTCCATAAAGTGTATTTTTTTAATCAATTTTTTATTTGTATTTTTATCTGATGTTACTGCTTGCATGAGTTACTTTATGTGGAATAGAGTTCCATGTAGTCATGGCTCTATCTAGTACTGTGTGCCTCCCATAGTCTGTTCTGGACTTGGGGACTGTGAAGAGACCACTGGTGGCCTTGTGAGGTATGCATGGGTGTCTGAGCTGTGTGCTAGTAGTTTAAACAGACAGCTCAGTGCATTCAACATTTCAATACTTCTTACAAAACAAGGGTTGATGAAGTCAATCTCTCCTCTACTTTGGCCAGAAGAGATTGAGATGCATATTATTAATGTTAGCGCTCCATGTACATTTAAGGGCCAGCCGTGCTGCCCTGTTCTGGGCCAATTGTAATTTTCCCTCTTTGTGACAGCTGACCACACGACTGGACAGTAGTCCAGCCTGTAGGACCTGCCTTGTTGATAAAATTGTTAAGATGGCAGAGCAGTGCTTTATTATGGACAGACCTCTCCCCATCTTAGCTACTGTTGCATCAATATGTTTTTAGCATGACAGTTTACAATCCAGGGTTACTCCAAGCAGTTTCGTTTCCTCAACTTGCTCAATTTCCACATTATTCATTACACGATTTAGATGAGGTTTAGTGAATGATTTGTCCCAAATACAATGCTTTTAGTTTTAGAAATATTTAGGACTATTCTTTCTTAACACCCATTCTAAAACTGATTGCAGCTCTTTGTTAAGTGCTGCAGTGATTTCACTTCCTGTGGTAGCTGATGTGTATAATATTGAGTCATCAGCATCCAGGCTGTATCACAACCGGCTGTGATTGGGAGTCCCATAGGGCAGCGCACGATTGGCCCAGTGTTGTCCGGGTCTGGCCGGTGTAGGCCGTCATTATAAATAAGAATTTGTTCTTAACTGACTTGCCTAGTTAAATAAAGGTTAAATAAGCAATATTTAAAAAAAAAAGCATACATAGACACACAGGCTTTACTCAGAGCCAGTGGCAGGTCATTAGTAAAGATTGAAAAAAGTAAGGGGCATAGACAGCTGACCTGGGGAATGCCTGACTCTAACTGGTTTATGTTGGAGAGGCTTCCATTAAAGAACAACCTCCGTTAGACAAGTAACTCTCAATCCACGATATAGCGGAGGGTGTAAAGCCATAACACACGTTTTTCCAGCAGCAGATTATGATCGATAATGTCAAAAGTTGCACTGAAGTCTAACAAAACAGCTCCCACAACTGTTTTATCAATTTTTCTCAGCCAATAATCAGTCATTTATGTAAGTGCCGTACATGATGAATGCCCTTCCCTATAAGTGAAACTTTGGTTTTCCCAGATATGGCTACTATATTATGATCACTACATCCGATGGATTTGGATACTGCTTTAAAGCAGATTTCTGCAACATTAGTAAAGATGTGATCAATACATGCTGTTTGTAACTACCCTGGCAGGTTGACTGATAACCTGAACCAGGTTGCAGGCACTGGTTACAGTTTGAAGCTTTTTCTTGAGTGGGCAGCTTAAATGAAAGCCAGTCTATTTAGGTCACCGAGAAAATATACCTCTCTGTTGATACATTATCAAGCATTTCACACATATTATCCAGATACTAACTGTTAGAACTTGGTGGTCTATATGAGCTTCCCACAAGAATTGGCTTTAGGTGAGGCAGGTGACTTAAACAGCATTTGACATGAGATCCTTTCCAA
Source organism: Salmo trutta (assembly GCF_901001165.1). Lineage (NCBI taxonomy): Eukaryota > Metazoa > Chordata > Actinopteri > Salmoniformes > Salmonidae > Salmo > Salmo trutta. The sequence goes on along the minus strand of NC_042986.1, from coordinate 35,462,630 downwards.
TCCCTACAGGAATATGATTCTGAACATAAACAGCAACACCTTTGGCATTCCTGCCTTTTCTGAAAATGTTAAAACCATGTATTGCTACCACTGTATTATCTAAGTGAGTTCAGAGCTAGTCAGTATATGAATGTTATCTGTTACTAGCAAGTTATCCATTTTATGAACCTTGTTTCTTAGGCTACATACAGTATGTTAACATGGGCTATCTTATTGAACCTTTATTTAACTAGGCAAGTCAGTTAAGAACAAATTCTTATTTACAATGACAGCCTAGGAACAGGCCTTGTTCAGGGGCAGAATGACAAATTTTCACCTTGTCAGCTCAGCTCAGGGATTCGATCTCACAACCTCTCGGTTACTAGTCCAACGCTCTAACCACTAGGCTACCTGCCGCCCTTTGTACGGATATGGGCCTCTTTGTACTACTCATGGAACACAAAGAAGACTTACCACTGCATACATTACCTTCAAGCTATGGTGACCAAAGTGAATATGTACAATGCTTTCAGAAAATATTCACAATCCCTGACTTGTTCCACATTTTGTTGTGTTCCAGCCTTCATTTAACATTGATTAAATGTAGTTGTTTTTGTCACTGACATACACACAATACCCCATAATGTCAAAGTGGAATTATGATTTTAGATTTTTTTTTTTACAAATGTATTAAAAATGAAAACCTGAAATGTCTTGCGTCAATAAGTATTCAACCCCTTTGTTATGGTAAGCCTAAATAAGTTAATGAGTACACATGTGCTTAACAAGTCACATAAGTTTCATGGACTCACTTTATGTGCAATAATAGTTTAAAACATGATTTCTGGAGGACTACCTCATCTCTGTACCCCACACATACAATTATCTGTAAGGTCCCTCAGTCGAGCAGTGAATTTGAAACACAGATTCAACCACAAAGACCAGGGAGGTTTTCCAATGCCTCGCAAAGGGCACCTATTGGGAAATGGGTAAAAAAAAGCAGATATTGAATATCCCTTTGAGCATGGTGAAGTTATTAATTACACTTTGGATGGTGTATTAATACACACAGTAACTACAAAGTTGTTCCTAACTCAGTTGCCGGAGAGGAATGAAACCTCTCAGGGATTTCACCATGAGTCCAATGGTGACTTTAAAACAGTTACAGAGTTTAATGGCTGTGATAGGAGAAAGCTGAGGATGGATCAACAACATTGTAGAAAAGAAGGAAGCCAGTACAGAATAAAAGAGGAGACAAGGCAGTAAGTCTTTAATTTGGGGAAAATACAACACATTACTGTGTATCACTCTACATATTCTCAACATAGTGGTGGCTGCATCATGTTATGGGTATGCTTGTAATCATTAAGGACCGGTGAGATTTTCAGGATAAAAAAGAAATGGAATGGAGCTAAGCACAGGCAAAATCCTAGATGCAGTCTAATTGCCTCTACCCTGACCGACAGTCCCCTCACCCTATCACCAACCACCATCCCCTCTCCAATCCCCCTCCAGCAGAGGCGGGACTCCAGCTCCTTCACAACCTTTAAATACCCACACCTGTCACTAATCAGTGTGGCAGATCTTACCATTTCTGTTTGTAAGTGGTATGCTACAAGACACATTTTCTCTTGTAACACTTTCCTTTGTGTATTTGGATGTTTATGACCAAGTAACCATCCCATCCTTACATCCTCAACCATGTTATCATCTGTCATCATTATCTTCAACAATTTAACTGAAATAATAAACCACAATCTCTAATGGGATCTGCACCACGCCCTAACTCAAACCAACAGTTACAGCAAGATACAGTCCTTTTACCACCACAACTCAGATCAGTTTTTACACTAGAGAAAAACCTGGTTCAGTCTGCTTTCCACCAGATACTAGAAGATGAATTCACCTTTCAGCAGGACAATAACCTAAAACACAAGACCAGATCTACACTGGAGTTGCTTGTTCCTGAATGGCCGAGTTACAGTTTTGACTTAAATCTACTTGAAAATCTCTGGCAAGACCTGAAAATAGTTGTGTAACAATGATTAACGACCAATTTGACAGCTCTTGAAGGATTCTGAAAAGAATTCTAGGAAAATGTCCAGGTGTGGAAAGCTCTTAGAGGCGTACCCAGAAAGACTCACAGCTGTAATCGCTGCCAAAGGTATAAATGAGATATTTCTGTATTTCATTTTCAATACATTTGCAAGCATTTCTAAAAACATCTTTTCACTTTTTTATTATGGAGTTTTGTGTGTAGATGGGTGAGAAAAACAATCAATTTTATTGATTTTGAATTCAGGCTGTAACACAACAACATGTGGAATAAGTCAAGCGGTATGAATACTTTTTGAAGGCACTGTAACCGACCTGATGTTTCTGTAATGATCAATTCTGTAATGATCCTAGGATGTGCATGTTGTTTAAGTTAGAGAGATGTAAATGTAGGTTTGGCAAGGTATTCTTCTGAGCACGACCCATCCTTTGCGATGTTAATAAAGACATTAATTGGATTTAAGCATTTGTCCTTTGTTCTCAATATCTTCATTATCATCACAACTCCCAACCCTTCATTACAAAGATGGGTTCAAAATAATCTGAGTAAAATCCATCATTAAAAATATGAATGTTCAGCAAATCTTGCAAGTATTAAACAATTGATGCCTGACAAGCAAGGTTTGCAATTGATAAATTAAATTATAGGGCAGCAGGTAGTCTAGCGGTTAAGAGCGTTGGGCCAGTAACTTGGTGAAAAATCGACCGATGTGCCCTTGAGCAAGGCACTTAACCCTAATTGCTCCTGTAAGTTGCTCTGTATAAGTGTCAGCTAAATGACTAACATGTAATATACAACAATTTTACAAAATGTGAAGCATAAAGAATATAATGTAAAGCACTGCCTTTTACTGTAATCACATCAGAAATATGGTAATAAGATGACATCCTGATTTTATTCATCTTGGTTTGACTCCTATTACACAACACTAAGTAGTTTTAAACTGTCAAATAAAGGCTTTGTGAATAGGGACAATACACCCGCCCTTCCTTTTGTGCTCCACTATGGTAGACGGAAGGATACAGAGAGCTCAATTCAATTAAACCCACATTGCAGAATTTACGCAGTAGTGTCAAAATGGTGCTGGGTCCTCTAAAAGTAGCAGGTAGACCTTCCTTACAGATAGGTCAGTGCTATCCGGAATACTTGGGATGTCCCTACCATAAAATTTAACTCTAACCTTAACCCTTACCCAACCTTAACCTTAACACTTACCCTAACCATAACCATTTTAAATGTCAACTTCAATGGAGCAGGGACGTCCCAAGGATCCCATTTGCACAGACCCTTTCAGATAGATGTTTTGTTTTCACAGTGCCACTCCTTAGTGTGTACATGGGCAGTAGGTAAGTAAACAAAGATACTGGATAAACATAGGTGCAGTAGGTGTTATTGAATGTGAACCAAGGCCTGTCACGTCTTTATCCCAAGAACACAGATTTCTCCAGGCCATCCTCCACTTTAGTGTACTCCAGGTGGGATTTGAAATATTTGCTCTCGTACCGGGGGCTGTTTCTGACATATTCCAAGTAGTCAGGGGTTCCAGGACAGATGACATTGTCTGCTAGCAGTATGGATCCTTTCCTCAGCAGCTGACACTCCTGACGAAAGACGCAAAGGAACAAGGGAAGAATTGGCTGCTGTTCATTTTCATGCAAAGAAATACAGTACATATACAGGGTAATTGCAGACATATACAGCTGTTTTTTTACCTCCAGAAGTTTGGTATCAGGCAGGTAGCGGTCTTTCCAGTGGTCCAAGAAGACAAAATCAAACGTTTTAATCCCAAATAGCTCCTGCATCTTGGGGATTAGATCTCCTGAGGCTCCTTCCACCAGACAAATCTGCCAAAACATCATGGGAGTTTTAATAACATAAATATGATTGACTCTATCTACTGTATACCTGTTTGAAATTCAGTCAACACACCAGAGCAATGTTTAAGCATACATTAAAAACCACAATGTGTGTTCTATTGAATTCAGCCCGTCTGTCCATAGCACCCTCACCTTGTCCTGGAGCCCAGAATACTCAATGATCTGACGAGCCACAGCGGCATAGTCTGGGTTGAACTCCAGGGTAATGAGCTTGGTGCCAGGGGGCAGCAGGCGGGCAATACGAACAGTGGAATAACCACAGTACGTACCCAGCTCTAGGGCAGTGGATGGACTAACCTCGCACACCACAGAGTCCAAGATGGCCCCTAAATACACAGACAGGACAATAATGTGACTAATATAACTACACAGTTCTTTGTGTAGTTTCCTAGGTAACATACGGCATATTACCACATACCAGTATATATTCAAAAGTAACCAGTTATTTGACTGACTGTGTTTGTGGCATGTGCTTCTGGCACGTGTCTGTGTGTCAAGTACCCCTCTATGCACGTGAAGTCATGCAGATGTCTTATTGACCCAGAGAAACTGTACATTCATGACTGAGCTTCATGATAAGTCTTAAGGCTATTCTCTCACGAAACAAGATAGACTTGTAGAGGGAGGGAAGAATCCACAGGTCAACATTCAAGAGAGTGTGTAAGAACACACTGAGAGAGGAGGCAACCAGGAAATGCACACGAAAGCAGAACACAAGGAGTACAAGGTGTACAATACCTTTCTCATCTCCCACATTCATGGCCCATTCAGAATGCCTGCAGAAGTAATCGATAGTAGAGATGACACTCTGAGGGTCTCCTTTGATTGCCTTCTTCTGAACTGCTCTCAGAAGACGCTGGGCATCAGAGGGAGAATGAGGGTTTGAGTGAGAAGAAACAAAGAACCAGACCAGAAGAAACTTCTGATATTAATACAGGGGAAAGATTAAAAAAAAATCTTCTATCACTTTTCTGCATTAACAAACGAGTGAATGTAACTGAGTAAACATGAGTTCCAAAGGGTGAAAGGTCTGAAAGGTCACCTGGGGTCGGGTGGATCGGGTGAGGATATTGAGTGCCCTCTCTACAATGGCGTCGTGCCAGAGCAGGGCCAACCATGCATTGTACTGCACAGCTGCAGGGATCAACCAGGAGTACAGGACATACAGAACAGCTGCTCCGCCACAACACAAAGCCAGGAAAGACAGCAACATGCTGGGGAGGAAAAGACCAGACACACTGTTATAGGAGAGCACACTAGGGTACTGTTTCCCTATGTTTGTCCTCAGCAGGCCTCTGTAGCGACAACACTATAATAATATGTTGATTCAACCTACAATTGTAAGGCAACAAGCTACAATAGGATTGTGAGTTTGCTCAACATTTGAGAATATAGCTGAACCAACATACATTCTCAAGTTGAAATGTTCATTCAACTTCGAATCTTAAGTTGAGTGAACATACAATTCAACTTGAGAATTTATTCAACCTCATTTGGATATTTCCCAGTGTAAAATATTAAACTCTTTACATTACATAAACTACTGGTCAAAAGTTTTATAACACCTACTCATTCAAGGGTTTTTCTTTATTTTGACTACTTTCTACATTGCAGAATAATAGTGAAGACATGAAAACTATGAAATAACACATGGAATCATGTAGTAACCAAAAAAGTGTTCAACAAATCAAAATATATTTTATATTTGAGATTCTTCAAATAGCCACCCTTTGCCTTGATGACAGCTTTGCACACTCTTGGCATTCTCTCAACCAGCTTCATGAGGTAGTCACCTGGAATACATTTAAATTAACAGGTGTGCCTTCTTAAATGATAATTTGTGGAATTTCTTTCCTTCCTAATGCGTTTAAGCCAATCAGTTGTGTTGTGACAAGATAGGGGTGGTATACAGAAGATAGCCCTATTTGTTAAAAGACCATGTCCATATTATGTCAAGAACAGCTCAAATAAGCAAATAGAAACCACAGTCCATCATTACTTTAAGACATGAAGGTCACTCAATGTGGAAAATGTCAAGAACTTTGAAAGTTTCTTCAAGTGCAGTTGCAAAAACCATCAAGTGCTATGATGAAAGTGGTTCTCATAAGGACCGCCACAGCAATTGAAGACGTTACCTCTGCTGCAGAGGATAAGTTCATTAGAGTTACCAGCCCCAGAAATTACAGCCCAAGTAAATGCTTCCCAGAGTTTAAGTAACAGACACATCTCAACTGTCATTGTCGTGTGTGTAGGTGGCAGGGAAGTCAGGCGCAGGAGAAACCAACTTGGTGTAACTGGAGTAGTTTAACATATTAAAACAAACTCCAAAACCAACGTACATAAAATAAACATGGGTGAACATACCCGTCGCACACCTCTACGAAATTTACGAACACATAACCACAAACAATCTCCGACAAAGACATGAGGGGAAACAGAGGGTTAAATACACAGCATGTAATAAATGGGATTGGAACCAGGTGTGTAGGAAGACAAGACAAAACCAATGGAAAAATGGATCAATGATGGCTAGAAGACCAATGACGTCGACCGCCAAGCACCACCCGAACAAGGAGGGGTATCGACTTCGGCAGAAGTTGTGACAGTACCCCCCCCTTGATGCGCTGCTCCAGCAGTGCGTCGACACCGGCCTCGGGGACGACCTGGAGGACAAGGTGCAGGGCGATCCGGATGGAGACGATGGAACTCTCGCAGCAGGGAAGGATCTAACACATCCTCCACCGGAACCCAGCATCTCTCCTCCGGACCGTACCCCTCCCAGTCCACGAGGTACTGAAGGCCCCTCGCCCGACGTCTCAAATCCAGGATGGATCGAACGGAGTACGCCGGGGCCCCCTCAATGTCCAGAGGGGGCGGAGGAACCTCCCGCACCTCTGCCTCCTGGAGCGGGCCAGCCACCACCGGCCTGACGAGAGACACATGGAACGAGGGGTTAATGCGGTAATGGGGGGAAGCTTTAACCTATAACATACCTCGTTCACTCTCCTCAGGACTTTAAACGGCCCCACAAACCGAGGACCAAGCTTCCGGCAGGGCAGGCGGAGGGGCAGATTTCGGAATGAGAGCCAGACCCTGTCCCCCGGTGCAAACACCGGGGCCTCGCTGCGGTGACGGTCTGCGGCAAACTTTCTGGCGCCGTACGGCGCGATGAAGGTTGACGTGAGCGGCGTCCCAGGTTTCCTCCGCGCGCCGGAACCAGTCGTCCACCGCAGGAGCCTCGGTCTGACTCTGATGCCAAGGGGCCAGAGCCAGCTGATACCCCAACACACACTGAAAGGGAGAGAGGTTAGTGGGGGAGTGGTGGAGTGAGTTCTGGGCCATCTCTGCCCAGGGCACGAACGCCGCCCACTCCCCCGGCCGGTCCTGGCAATAAGACCTCAGAAACCTACCCACATCTTGGTTTACTCTCTCCACCTGCCCGTTACTCTCAGGGTGAAAACCCGAGGTAAGGCTGACCGAGACCCCCAGACGTTCCATGAACGCCTTCCAGACCCTTGATGTAAACTGGGGACCCTGATCAGACACTATATCCTCAGGCACCCCGTAGTGCTGGAAGACGTGTGTAAACAGAGCCTCCGCAGTCTGCAGAGCCGTAGGGAGACCGGGCAAAGGGAGGAGATGACAGGACTTAGAAAAACGATCCACAACGACCAGGATCGTGGTGTTACCTTGAAGGTGGAAGATCGGTTAGGAAATACACCGACAAGTGCAACCACAGCCGATGTGGAACGGGTAAGGGTTGTAACTTACCTCTGGGTAGGTGTCTAGGAGCTTTGCACTGGGCACACACTGAGCAGGAGGAAACATAAACCCTCACGTCCTTAGCTAAAGTGGGCCACCAGTATTTCCCACTAAGACAGCGCATCGTCCGACCGATCCCAGGATGACCAGAGGAGGGTGACGTGTGAGCCCAGTAGATCAATCGGTCGCGGACAGCAGACGGAACGTACAGTGGGGGAAAAAAGTATTTGATCCCTTGCTGATTTTGTATGTTTGCCCACTTACAAAGAAATGATCAGTCTATAATTTTAATAGTAGGTTTATTTGAACAGTGAGAGACAGAATAACAACAAAAAAATCCAGAAAAACGCATGTCAAAAATGTTAGAGAATGATTTGCATTTTAATGAGGGAAATAAGTATTTGACCCCCTCTCAATCAGAAAGATTTCTGGCTCCCAGGTGTCTTTTATACAGGTAACGAGCTGAGATTAGGAGCACACTCTTAAAGGGATATTTTTGTTGTTATTCTGTCTCTCACTGTTCAAATAAACCTACCATTAAAATTATAGACTGATCCTTTCTTTGTCAGTGGGCAAACGTACAAAATCAGCAGGGGATCAAATACTCCCCCCCCCCCACTGTACAGACGCCCAGCTGGACACTGAGGGGGAACGGGCTCTGCACGTGACGCCCGCTGAATGTTCGCGTCCAGATCCCACACTACCGGTGCCACCAAACAAGAGGCTGGGATTATGGGAGTAGGATCTATGGACCGCCCCTCTGTGTCATACAGCTGGGACAGTGCGTCTGCCTTAACGTTCAGGGAGCCTGGTCTGTAAGAGAGGGTAAACACAAAACGCGTGAAAAACATGGCCCACCTTGCCTGGCGAGGATTCAGTGTCCTCGCCTTCCGGATGTACTCCAGATTGCGGTGGTCAGTCCAGATGAGAAAAGGGTGTTTAGCCCCCTCAAGCCAATGTCTCCACACCTTCAAAGCCTTGACGACAGCTAACAGCTCCCGGTCCCCCACATCATAGTTTCGTTCCGCCGGGCTGAGCTTCTTAGAGAAGAAGGCACAGGGGCGGAGCTTAGGTGGCTTACCCGAGCGCTGAGAGAGCACAGCTCCTATCCCAGCCTCAGACACGTCCACCTTCACTATGAATTGCAAAGAGGGATCCGGATGAGACAACACAGGAACCGAGGTAAACAGAGCCTTCAGTTGCCTAAAAGCCCTGTCCGCCCCAGCCGACCACTGCAACCGCACCGGTCCCCCCTTCAATAGTGAGGTAATGGGAGCAGCTACCTGACCAAAACCCCGGATAAACCTCCGGTAGTAATTGGCAAACCCTAAAATCGCTGCACCTCCTTCCTCCTTCACCGTGGTGGGAGTCGGCCAATTATGCACGGCTGCAATGCGGTCACTTTCCATCTCCACTCCTGACGTGGATAGGCGATACCCTAAGAAGGAGACGGACTGTTGAAAGAACAGGCATTTCTCAGCCTTGACATACAGGTCATGCTCCAACAGGCGACCAAGCACTCTGCGCACCAGGGAAACATGCTCGGCGCGTGTAGTGGAGTATATCAGAATGTCATCGATATTCACCACTACACCCTGCCCGTGCAGGTCCCTGAAAATCTCGTCTACAAAAGATTGGAAGACTGATGGAGCATTCTTCAAACCGTACGGCATGACGAGGTACTCATAATGCCCTGAGGTGGTACTAAATGCTGTCTTCCACTTGTCTCCCTCTCGGATACACACCAGGTTGTACGCACTCCTGAGATCCAGTTTAGTGAAGAAGCGCGCCCTGTGCATTAACTCAATCGCCGGGGCGATCAGAGGTAGCGGGTAATTGTACCCCACCATGATTTTATTGAGACCTCGATAATCAATGCACGGGCGCAGACCTCCATCCTTCTTCTTCACAAAAAAGAAACTCGAGGAGACGGGTGAAATGGAGGACCGAATGTACCCCTGATGCAGGGATTCGGAGACATATGTTTCCATAGCCACCGTCTCCACCTGTGACAGGGGATACACGTGACTCCTGGGAAGTGCAGCGTCTACCATGAGATTTATCGCACAATCCCCCTGTCGATGGGGTGGTAATTGAGTCGCCTTCTTTTTACAGAAGGCAAGAGCCAAATCGGCATATTCAGGGGGAATGTGGACGGTGGAGACCTGGTCTGGACTTTCCACCGTGTAGCACCAATGGAAACCCCTACACACCTACCTGAGCACTCTCGCGACCCCCCCCCCATGAGAGCCCTCTGTGGCCAAGAAAAAGTGGGGTTATGGAACGTTAGCCAAGGTAGACCCAGCACCACGGGATACGCAGGAGTGTCAATAAGGAAAATACACATTTTTTTCCTTGTGACCCCCCTGCGTCACCATACTCAAAAGAGCTGTGGCCTCCCTGATAAACCCTGACCCTAATGGTCGACTATCTAATGTGTGAACGGGGAAAGGCACATTCACGGGTACAATAGGGATCCCTAAACTATGAGCAAACGCTTGATCAATAAAATTCCCAGCCGTGCCTGAATCTACTAGCACCTTATGCGGGGAACGAAGGGGGGAAAAAATCTGGAAAAGTGACAGACACAAAAATATAGGCAACAGAGGGCTCTGGATGAGAATGGTGCCTAGTCACCTGGAGTGGCACCAGAGCGCCCTGCCTGCTACCTCGATTCCCAGAAGAACCTACCCGGCACCGACCAGCAGTGTGACCTCTGCGGTCACAGATGGTGCACGAGCAGGAACCCCCTCCGGTCTCCCTGTGCACCCTCTCTCCCAGCTTCATGGGTATAGGAGGGGGGTGCGGGAGGATGGAACCACCAGACCCCGATCTGAACGTCCGCCAGCAAGTTGTCCAGCCGGATGGACAGATCCACCAGCTGGTCGAAGGTGAGGGTGGTGTCTCTGCAGGCCAGCTCTCGACGGACGTCCTCCCGCAGACTGCAGCAGTAATGGTCGATCAGGGCTCCGTGATTCCATCCTGCACCGGCTGCAAGGGTCCTGAACTCCAGGGCAAAATCCTGGACGCTCCTCGTCTCCTGCCTCAGATGGTAGAGGCACTCACCCGCCGCTCTGCCCTCGGGTGGGTGGTCGAAGACTGCCCGAAAACGGGCGGGTGAACTCCTCATAATGGTCCAACGCCGCATCTCCTCCTCCACACACAGCGCTGGCCCATTCCAGGGCTCTCCCGGTGAGGCATGAGACGAGGGCGAAACTCTTCTCACGGTCTGATGGAACTGGGTGCACCGTGGCCAGATAAAGGTCTAATTGGAGGAGGAAACCCTGGCAGCCGGCAGTATTTCCGTCATACCCCTGAGGCATGGATATACGGATTCCACTGGGTTCAGGTTGAGAAGGGGCGCGCAGTATAGACCCCGGTTGGGCTGGTGGAGGCGCTGGAAGAACTCCCTGTCTCTCCCAGCGGTCCATATTCTGGACAACGCGATCCATGGCGGCGCACAGATGGTGAAGCTTCTTCGCTTGCTCCTGGACGCGCTCCTCCACCTCCATGTCCGGGGTATCCTCTCCTGCTGACTTCATAATTTTGGTCGGCGATTCTGTCATTGTCGTGTGTGTAGGTGGCAGGGAAGTCATGCGCAGGAGAAACCAACTTGGTGTAACTGGAGTAGTTTAACATATTAAAACAAACTCCAAAACCAACGTACATAAAATAAACATGGGTGAACATACCCGTCGCACACCTCTACAAAATTTACGAACACATAACCACAAACAATCTCCGACAAAGACATGAGGGGAAACAGAGGGTTAAATACACAGCATGTAATAAATGGGATTGGAACCAGGTGTGTAGGAAGACAAGACAAAACCAATGGAAAAATGAAAAATGGATCAATGATGGCTAGAAGACCGGTGACGTCGACCGCCGAGCACCACCCGAACAAGGAGGGGCATCGACTTCAGCAGAAGTCGTGACATCAACATCAACTGTTCAGAGAAGACTGTGTGAATCAGGCCTTCATGGTCGAATTGCTGCAAAGAAACCACTACTAAAGGACACCAATAAGAAGAGACTTGCTTGGGCCAAGAAACACGAGCAATGGACATTAGACTGGTGGAAATTTGTCCTTTGGTCTGGAGTCCAAATTTGAGATTTTTGGTTCCAACCACTGTGTCTTTGTGAGACGCGGTGTGGGTGAACTGATGATCTCCGCATGTGTATTTCCCACTGTAAAGCATGGAAGAGGAGGTGTTATGGTGTGGGGGTGCTTTGCTGGTGACACTGTCTGTGGTTTATTTAGAATTCAAGGCACCAGCATGGCTACCACAGCATTCTGCAGTGATACGCCATCCCATCTGGTTTGCGCTAAGTGGGACTATCATTTGTTTTTCAACAGGACAATGACCCAACACACCCCCAGGCTGTGTAAGGGCTATTTTACCAAGAAGGAGAGTGATGAAGTGCTGCATCAGATGACCTGGCCTCCACAATCCCCTGACCTCAACCAAATTTAGATGGTTTGGGATGAGTAGGACCACAGAGTGAAGGAAAAGCAGCCAACAAGTGCTCGCAAAAGCATTCCAGGTGAAGCTGGTTCAGAGAATGCCAAGTGTGTGCAAACCTGTCATCAAGGCAAAGGGTGGCTATTTGAATAATCTCAAATATAAAATATATTTTGATTTCGTTAACACTTTTTTGGTTACTTCATGATTCCATATGTGTTATTTCAGAGTTTTGAAGTCTTCACTATTATTCTACAATGTAGAAAATAGTCAAAATAAAGAAAAACCCTTGTATGAGTAGGTGTTCTAAAACTTTTGACCAGTAGTGTATATCATAAGGCCTTTCTTTGAAGGCCTAGATACACCCTAACGCAGTGGTCTGAAACTCCTGGTTTACAGGCCACATCAAGCCTGCAAGTCACATTATGCTGGATTGCAAAGTGATGTGTAACTCCTATTGGAATCCAACCAGAGTGAAGATATGCAACAATTGAACATTTGAAATCACCCGCAACCCGCATTGAGAATGGCTGCCAGGGAAGAGATGATTGATTATGATTATTGAGACTACCTAAATCATATAGACTGGGACAGCCATCTCAGTAACACATGGAAAAAGTCAAACTACTAACAGATTGGATTAGTTTAGAAAAATGTATGTTATTTATGTTCCATAAGATTAATCAACCAATGCAAAAACATGCAAAAACACAGGTATTGAAACAAACAATTATGAAAATCAACCTGCAATAGACCATGCTCTGGGAAATATGATAATGTTGGGTGTGGTTTTGAGCAAACATACATTTGCAATTTTACTCAACAAGCAGAGTATGTTGATTTAACGTACAATTGTAAGGCAACCAGCTGCAATAGGATTGTGAGTTTGCGCAGCATTTGGCCATATAGCTGAACCAACATACAGTGTTGCCTAACCTTCCAAAGGCAAACATGAATTTGTAATTTTACGCAACAAGCTTCTTCAAATTCAGCTCACTTCGAGCAGAGTTGTTGAGTAAACAACACATTAGCTCAAATTCTTGTCCATTTGAAGTACACTCAGCTCACAGAATAACGCTGATTAAGCAATTGGATAAATTGGCTTTGTTTTTTGTTTTTACAATGTAACTGAACAACCTCAAAATGGGTGGAAGACAAACAAAAAAAGGGTAAAGTCATGACTTTTGAAAAGGGCACTGGCCTTTGTAGTAGAGTGAATCTAACTTCATGGTGGTGCAACATGTATAGTTAAGATGAACAACATGCTAGTAAAGATTACTACAGTACTGTGCATGAAGATAAAAGACAGTCTTATGAAGATAGACAGCATGAATTATGCATATCATAAATAAAACCCTATTGGTATTGAATAGTGCTTCATTGGTGTTTGGTTAATATTTTGCAACTCCTCCTATGAATCCCGACAGAACACGACCCATATAAAATCATAAATAATTTCTAATAACCCTCTGTAGACCCAGTTAAATTGGGGCGGCAGGTAGCCTAGTGGTTAGAGTGTTGGTCCAGTAACCGAAAGGTTGCTAGATCGAATCCTTGAGCTGACAAGGTAAAAATCTGTCGTTCTGCCCCTGGACAAGGCAGTTAACCCACTGTTCCTAGGCTGTCATTGTAAATAAGAATTTGTTCTTAACTGATTTGCCTAGTTAAATATGAAATAGAACTAAAATATAAATTTCAAATGAAACTGCAGTGGAAAGAGCTGCTGGAAAGTAAGAAAAATGTGTAATGCACCACAGTCAGCTCTTTCCTTGCATGTGAAGGAAATGGTGCAATTGTTTTTCTTGGGTCTAGATGTGCTGTTTCTGCACGCATTGTGTGAAAACTGGCTTAAAGCCCAGGGTTAAGAACTGTGTCACAGTAAAGTCACAATAGGGTAATTCTGGAATTGTGGTGGTAAAGGCTATCCCTTGACTTTGACACCATGTAAAAACACTTTAAAATGACAAAAACATTACAAATAATACATTCTCTGTTTTATTTAAAACATATGTAAGTCCTTTTTACTGCAACACATCTATTTGTATGCATTGTAAAAACTATTGTGGGCGAGCAGGTTGGCCTGTCCCACTGGTGATGTGAAGAGGTGTGGTGACATATTTTGGGGATTTATATATATATATATATATATACTATTTTGAAGGCTAGACAGTGAGGAAACATATTTAATATATTGTATAGATCAATCAAAACAAAGAAGGCTATTAAAATACTTTTTTACTAGTATGATGTGTCCCTTGGTTTTATGTCATTAGTGTTACCACCTTAAAAATCACTGAATACAAAGATATGTAAGGACCTTGAGCATTCTCTCCGGTGGCAAACTGTTATCTGAGGAGGGGTCTACAAAGAAAATGATTAGCTAATCACACCCTTTTAGTATGTCATAAATGTGAGGATTCCATTGATCATTTGGTGAGTCTAGTGTCTCTTGGTGTTAGTCAATTTAAATGAAGGGAAATAACATTGTGACCAAAATTATTAATGATATCACTTTAGTAAATCATTTTTAAAGGAAGGATGACCTTAGATTTGAGCATTTGTGGCATCCGTTTCAGAAAATCCAAACTTTCCTAAAATGTGTTAATGGTGTTGCAATCATTTGTGTTATTACTCCAAAATTTAACAGATGTATATCAAACTAGTAAGGAAATCAAATTGTGCTCCTATTACAATATCAGGGTTTGGCCAATATAGAACAACAACGCAACATGTTGACAAATTAGTCCCATTACAACCCTCCCTAATTAGTAGGCAGCAATACACTTTGGACCGGAGTTTCCTTTCAGTTGTTGTTGAGGACTTAAGAGCCCACGACTTCAAAAGAACAATAGAGGTGCCTGAGAAATGTTCACACGGTGAATTAAAGACGCTATCACCCACTGGGCAAAAAAACGGGTTGAATCAATGTTGTTTTCATGTAATTTCAACAACAAAGAAATCTATCAACATAAGGACATTTCGTATTTTTTTGTCACCCAACTTTTAACCTAAATCCAATGACATGGGGACATTTGTTGTTGATTTCAACTTGAATTCACAACTCAAACAAATATTAATTGAAAATAGACGTTGAACTGAGCAGGTAGATGAGATAGGAGCAATAGCAGAAGCAGTAGCAGAAAGGCGGTGAGGAATCTGTCAGCCGAGACAATATTAGTTTACACACGGATAATAAAGCATGTGATGATTTTATACTAATCTCTTTGGGGGAGGTTGAAGTCATGTTCAAGCTTCATTACATGGCCAAGTAAAAATATTTATCTCTGCAAATTACCAAGAAAAAAAATATATTTCATGCAATATCAAATATATCTATATATATTATATACATATGAATTTTAAGTAATTCTACACTAACATATTATACATGTTCTCAGATGTCAGTAAGCTCTCTTTCAGGTCATGGCAAAGCACCACAAACAACACTGTTATTGTGGTGGGGGGAGTTTCAAGTTAACATTTTTCACATTTTCTAAACAGCAACACACACACACAGAAAGCAATCTCACCATGGCTTTTCATGGAATTTAACACAACAAAGAAAGGACAGGCAAACTGTTGAACATAATTCTGAAACATAATTTCCAATAGAGCCATATCTTACTTCCTGCTGATGTCTCCACGCTCAGAGCTGCTTCTCCACAACCTCTTATCGTTTGTTGCCTATTTCCCCTTTAAGTCCCTCACCACATTACAGGGCATACTCCTCTCTCACTCCTCTCTCACTCTCTCTCACTCGCTCTTTCGCTCTTCCCCTCGCACTGTTCTCTCTCGCTATTACTCTCCCAGGCAGCTTTGACGTGAGCTGAAAGGAATGTGCAGCTTTAGGTCAAACTGCAGAGCTTGGCTCAGTTGCACACACACAGTGACATAGCATAAGCCCCAAAACACACCCACACAAAGAGAGAAAGGCTAATCAACAGCCAACTGGGCAGAGTTTTAAATCCCTCTTTAGCCAATCATGCAATAATCCTATCTCTCTCTTTCTTCCTCTTGCCATGCTCCTCTCTCTGTCATCCTCTCTCTCTCTTTCTTCTCTTGCCATGCTCCCCTCTCTCTCTATCTTCTCTTGCCATGCTCCTCTCTCTCTCATCCTCTCTCTCTATCTTCTCTTGCCATGCTCCTGTCTCTCTCTTCCTATCCTATCTCTCGATTTCTGCCCCTCCCCCCTCTCCACCCTCCCCTTACTACAGTAATTCAAACATTCTGTAAAATAGAGAGAGCAGCAGGAGAACTACACCCTGTATGGACTGCATTTTGTCACATTCAGGATATGCCTGAATGGAAACAGCTTGAATAACACTTCATTATTACAACAAAATGAGAAGAAAAGAAAAACAGTCTTGAAACATAAAATATGAAAACATGGTTAAAATAGAATCAATAATGGCAGTTGGGCAGTGGGAATGGCAGTTACATGTAAGTGTCCCTGGATGCTGTTTTGCAGACCACCATACCCTGCCTGACCTTATGGGCCTCTACCAGGAGGGCCAGAGGGTGGAGAGGCACAGCATCATTCTCTCTCTGTACCTGCCATCCGCAATCTCCATCACACTTGAACACAGATGCTCCCTCCCAGCCAGCGCATCCCCACACACTGGAAAAACACACACTGTTATTATGTGAGATTGCCTGTAAAACATGATAGCAAAACACATGCTACACTTTTGATAATAATCTCTATTTAATTAATATGCTGCATTGTAGTGCATTTCCACCTGTAATAAATAATAATACTGTACTGTCATTATCTGCAGCATAGAGAGATAAATCCAGTTTTTCCCACTGTGTATTTCATGAAGCTGCCGCTAGCCTTATTGCTTGTGTGATATTGATACACACACACACACACACACACACACACACACACACACACACACACACACACACACACACACACACACACACACACACACTAGGCTATTGATATTTTATTCTGAGCCTAGTCCAGACTAAACAGTGACTTCTTGTGGCCAGTGGATGTATCATCCTATGATACTGCACTCCAGGTTGACATTTGCATGTTTACTTAGCTACTCGGTCCCAGTGTTTTTCATTATTCCGATTAATAAACCATCTATAGCACTGCATTTTGCTGTTGTTCTGTCCATTGAATATGTCAGTTGGAATGAGTTCTCAGCAACAACAAAAAATAAACATAAACCATAAAGCTATGTGCTCTATATAACTACAGCCCATTGCAGAGTACAGGACTTGCCAGTATTATAAGTAATACTGGGCTGCTGAGCTCAACAGTCATGCTTGGTATGTTAGCCTTAGTCTTCCAGGGTCAAGGGTTTTCCACGTTTACGGTTTTCTGTCAAGTCTCTGTGGCATGTTTAGAGAGAGGTGCTGCAGGGATGTCTCTGCCTGGACAACAACACAGGAGTGACTGACGACGTCACCATGGTTATTGAGCTAACTTTTAGGTTTGTTTTCCTATCATAGGTTATTTCAGATTGAATGAGTACTAACTTGTTTGAAACTGGCTCAGGGAATTTTTGGTCTGTGCTATCTGGGTTCCTTGGGACATACCTACCCCATTGAAGTTGAAATTCTAAAGCCATAAGCAAACAAGAAAATGCTAATCTAGTGACCGGGGACTTAAATGCAAGAAAACTGAAATACGTTTTACCTCATTTCTACCAGCATGTCACATGTGCAACTGGAGGGAAAAAACTCTAGATTACCTTTACTCAGTTACCTACACACAGTGACACGTACAAACCTCTCCCTTGCCCTCCAATTGGCAAATCTGACCATAACTCTATCCTTCTAATTCCTGTTTACAAGCAAAAACTAAAACAGGAATTACCAGTGACACGCTCAATACGGAAGTGGTCCAATGAAGCGGATGCTAAGCTACAGGAATGTTTCGCTAGCACAGACTTAAATATGGTCCGGGATTCATCTGACAGCATTGAGAAGTATACCACATCAACGGCTTCATTAATAAGTGTATCGATGACTTCGTCTCCACAGTGATTGTACGTACATATTCCAACCAGAAGCCATGGATTACAGGCAACATCCGCACTGAGCTAAAGGTTAGAGCTGCCGCTATCAAGGAGTGGGACACTAATCCGGACGCTTATAAAAAATCCTGCTATGCCCTCCGACGAACCATCAAACAGGCAAAGTGCCAATAGAGGACTAAGATCGAATCCTACTACACCGGCTCTGACGATTGTTGGATGTGGCAGGGCTTGCAAACTATAACGGATTACAAAGGGAAACCCAGCCATGAGCTGCCCAGTGACACGAGCCTACCAGATCAGCTAAATGCTTTCTATGCTCGCTTCGAGGCAAGCAACACTGAACCATGCATATGTGCACCAGCTGTTCCGGACAACTGTGTGATCACGCCATCCATAGCCGGTGCGAGTAAGACCTTTAAACAGGTTAACATTCACATGGCTGCAGGGCCAGACGGATTACCAGGATGCATACTTAGCGCATGAGTTGACCAGCTGGTAAGTTTCTTCACTGACATCTTCAACCTCTCCCTGACCCAGTCTGTAATACCTACATGTTTAAAGCAGACCACCATAGTCCGTGTGCCCAAGAACGCCAAGGGAACCTGTCGCCCTGTAACTATCGCCCTGTAGCACTCACATCTGTAGCCATGAAAGGCTTTGAAAGGCTGTTCATGGCTCACATCAACACAGTCTTGCTACCACAGAGGTAGCAAGACTGTACTTCAAATCGATGATACTCCCCCACTTAACATACTGCTTGACTAGTTGGACCCAAGCTTGCTATACAACATTAAAACCTATTCAGTCTGTCTACAAACAGGCTCTCAAAGTGCTCGATAGGAAGCCCAATAGCCATCATCACTATTACATCCTCAGAAAGCATGAGCTCCTGAGTTGGTAAAATCTGGTGCAATACACCGACGCATGTCTTGTATTCAAGATCCTAAATGGCCTAGCTCCCCCTCCACTCAGTATTTTTGTTAAACAGAAAATCCAAACATATGGCAGTAGATCCACAAGGTCTGCCATGAGAGGTGACTGTATAGTTCCCTTAAGGAAAAGCACCTTTAGTAAATCCGCTTTCTCTGTGAGAGCGTCCCATGTCTGGAATACACTGCCATCAGACACACATAACTGCACCACATATCACACTTTCACAAAATGCATGAAGACATGGCTAAAGGTCAATCAGATTTGTGAACATAATCCCTAGCTGTGTATTGCCGCTTTCCATGTTGTCTGTTGTCTGTAGCTTGTGAGGTGTGGAAACACTGTTGTTTTTATGGATTTTGTCTTGTTGCTTTTTGTTCTATGTTGCTCTGTATGTATGCTACATCTTGCTTGTCCTATGTTGCTCTGTCTGTATGCTATGTCTTGCTTGTCCTATGTTACTCTGCGTGTGCTCACTGTTCTATGATTGTCTATATTGTAATTGTTTTTAATAACCTGCCCAGGGACTGCGGTTGAAAATTAGCCGGCTGGCTAAAACCGGCACTTTTACTGAAACGTTGATTAATGTGCACTGTCCCTGTAAAAATAAAATAAACTCAAACTCAAACACCCTCATCCCAGACAACATGGACCCACTCCAATTTGCATACCGCCCCAACAGATCCACAGATGATGCAATCTCTATTGCACTTCACACTGCAATTTCCCACCTGGACAAAAAGAACACCTACGTGAGAATGCTGTTCATTGACTACAGCTCAGCGTTCAACACACCAGTGCCCTCCAAGCTTATCACTAAGCTAGGGACCCTGGGACTGAACACCTCTCTCTGCAACTGGATCCTGGACTTCCTGATGGGCCACCCCAGGTGCTGTGGGTAGGCAACAACACATCCGCCACGCAAGACTCCAACCCCATCATTAAGTTTGCCGACGACGCAACGATGGTAGGCCTGATCACCGAGGTCAGAGACCTGGCAGTGTGGTGCCAGGACAACCTCTCCCTCAACGTGAGCAAGACCAAGGAGCTAATCGCGGACTTCAGGAAACGGAGGGCTGAGCACACCCCCATTCAGATCGACAGGGCTGTAGTGGAGCGGGTCGAGAACATCAAGTTCCTTGGTGTCCACATCACTAAGGACCTATCATGGTCCAAACACACCAATAAAGTTGTGAAGAGAGAACGACAATGGCTATTCCCCCTCTGGAGGCTGAAAAGATTTAGCAATGGACCTCAGATCCTCAAAAAGTTCTAAACTTGGACCATCGAGAGCATCCTGACTAGTTGCATCACCGCTTGGTATGGCAACTGCTCGGCATCCAACCGCAAGACGCTATAGAGGGTAGAACTCTATACCAGGCGGTGTTAGAGGAAGGCCCTAAAAATTGTCAAACACTCCAGGCACTGAAGTCATAGACTGTTCTCTCTGCTACCGCACAGCAAGCGGTACCGGAGCCCCAAGTCTGGGACCAAAAGGCTCCTTAACAGCTTCTACTCCCAAGCCATAAGACTGCTGAACAGTTAATCAAATGGCTACCAGGACAATTTGCATTGAACCCTTATTTTATTATAATAATTGTTTGCACTGAGTCTCTTGCACAGGCTCAATGTATACTCAATGGACTCTAACCACACACATACCACACTGACACTCCAACACACACACCCTGCTGCTACTCTTTGTTTATTATCTATGCCAAGTCACTTTACCCATACCGACATGCACATATTACCTCAATCACCTCGTACTCCTGCACATTGACTCTGGAACCAGTACCCCTTGTATATAGCCTCCTTATTGTTTTTACATTTACTTTTTATTTTATTTAAACAGGCAAGTCAGTTAAGAACAAATTCTTCTTTAAAATGACAGCTTATCCCGGCCAAACAAGGACGATGCTGGGCCAATTGTGCGCCGCCCTATGGGACTCCCAATCACAGCCGGATACGATACAGCCTGGATTCGAACCAGGGACTGTAGTGATGCCTCTTGCACTGAGATGCAGTGCCTTAGACTTCTGCACCACTCGGGCACTCATTGTTTTACTGTTTTTCCTTTTGTTTATTTAGCAAATGTTTCTTACTAACTTTTTTAAAACTCTGCATTGTTAGTTTAAGGGCTCGTAAGTAAGCATTTCATGGTAAGGTCTTCACCTGTTGTATTCGGCTCATGTGACAGATACAATTGAATTTGACATTTAAAATGGTTACGTTAAGGGTTAAGGTTAGGCAAGGGTAATGGTTAGGGTAGGGGTTAAGGTTAGTGTTTAGGGCAGGCATGCCAAGGATCCCGGATAGCACTGACCGGGAATTTTTGCAACCAATCACCCAAGTTCTTCCATATTGAGATCATTATAATGAATTGATCAGTTATCTCCAGTGTTTGTTTATTTACAACATTGAAATTGTGCATGCTACAATCCAATGCAGATGTATCTGCTATATATACCTATACCTACCTTTAACTACCATGTAAAAGGTCTTCAGAGGTTTAACGCTCATTTGAAACCCTATTTCCTGCGTCTTTTAGCGTTTTTACAGGTCAACACGTAGAAGTTCAGCAGATGTAAACATTTACGTCAATCCCCTATTCACAAAGAACGGTTTTTGCTCGTTCTTACCGGGGCAACATTCAGTTGCCAAACGTTGTCGAACGTTGCAGACAGAAATTAAATTAATAGAGCCGACATGAGTCCTTGTTTTACAAGCCAGAGAAGCATGTTTCTTCTATATATCACATGTCTATCTTAATGTTCCAAAACGCTGTGTCCCGATGAACGCGCCCCTGCACTCAATATCCCCTGAGTGGGACAAGGCAATGGTACAGTCCACAGTCTTAGCTTGTTGAATGGAATTTGGGTCATTCCACTGTAAGCTTTTCCTATTCTATTAGGGTAATATGAGGAATTTCTATACATTTTGAATAGCTTCCATTGATAGAGACGTATTAGTTAAAAATACCCAGACAAAACGGAAAGAATGAAAAACACGGTGGAATGTCACACGACCTGATTTGGGGCTGGTAAGCGAATGCGTAATTAACGGATCTCCATCTCTCCAATCAGCCGGAGTGAGTGACTCCAGAATCTATTCGCAGCTGCTCTACTACCCTCCGCATTTGGAACTGAACAGCTGCTAAAACGTTTGAACAATTTTTCAGAATGCGAACAGGGCATGCTGTCAGACAGGGGCGAACCGGTGCTGTATCTCAACCAGCAGAATAATGGCTGAGGACTATTGGGAGAGCACACTGGCTTTGGGATATTTTTGCTAAGATTACAAGGGCATACGGGATCTCGCGTCCTCGGGTAAGCGACAAAGCAGTCTGTCCTTGTTGCGCAAAACGGTATTTACACGGGGTTGGTTAGCTAGAATACGATTTAAAAAAGGTTTTTGTCAATAGCTACGTTACGCCGAAAATACTTGATAGCTTGTTGCAGCAACCACTGTTGATGTCAAAAGATCGGTTTACAGTACCTCCCACTTTTAAAGCTCTTCAATCACACGTATTACAATAATTCAACATTGTCTTTGTTGAAGAATAAAACATGTCCAATGGCATGTCCGTGATCGCCTCATTCTAATCATTCATAGACTTTGAATCGCTTTCATTCCAATGCATAATCATGCGTAAATGAAACATGTTGCGAGCTAGCTGTAGTTTAGCTAGGAAGGGCCGAGCTGTGCGCAACCACTGAAGCTAGCTTGATAGCTATAGCTAACTAACTAGATCATTATTAACTTGTTAACGGCGATGACTTTTATGTCGTGTACCATTGGTTTCTATTGCACACATTAGCTGAATGATTCTTGCATTATAGCTACGAAACCTCATAAAGCTAAACAGCTTAACCAGCTAAACCTAGGTCACAAATCCTTATTTAGGATATCCCTTCAAAATGAATCGTGCGTACATAATGTGATGGACGTAACGCTACCGGGTATTTTCCTATCCTGGTCAGCTAGCTACAGTCAGTCTGTTTAGTTTTTGTCAGATGGGAACCCAGCAAACTTAAGGGTCTTTCGGGGTGCCATTGGGGAGACCCTCTACACTGTGTGAATAGCTAATTTGCCTACTTGCATGCAATATCTAGTTTCTTGCTTGTTTTTGTCATGATTACCCCGGTTGCATATGAGCTAAGGATGCACGACTAGCTGCTATGTTGTTGATTAACTGCAGTCACAAACCTCCAGGGTGCTAGTCACCTGCTGTTGACAACCTGGGCATTGCCTTCAAAACGTCATCTTGATGTTGAGCTGTCCCATCAGTACCAGGCGGGCAGGGAGCCCTGTCTGATTCGCATAGGCGGACAAGCAGCACTGTCTGATTCTCATGGTCACACTGCTCCATGTCAACAAGGTTCATGATGCACCAGTTTTAAAAGAATGTGAACACAGCCACATAGGGACAACTAGGCCTGCCTGAGAGGATGCCAGTGCACCCGGACAGTTTCTGTGCTCCTGCTGTGTTTTTGTTTTATTTCTACAATTGTAAAGCGACTTTGGGTCCTTAAAAGCGCTATATCCCATTTTATTATTATTAAGGCCAGGCTTGACTACAAATTATTTCTAAGAATTATTCAGGCAGGCACTTTGTTTTATTTTACATTTAGCCTAACTGCACAAGACGAGTTAAGTTTAATGTTTCAAACAACAAAGTAAATAGCCTCTTAAAATCAAATACCTCTTTGGAGTGTCTTCATCTAAGATTTCACTTCTAGATTTCCCTGCAATGGAATCCAGAGGAGATGAAAACCTTACTCCACTCTCACCATCCAAAGTATTCCAACTATTTCAAACGTTTTTTCTGTGAATCCTTTGTGAAAATATAATTTAGGTTAGCTAATGGTCAGTCAGTGACATACCCAATAGCCTTTCCAACAACAGTAGAACCACTTTAGATTGTTGAGATAATGATGACATTCCAAAAGAGAGGACATTCTCAACATGCCTCAGGGTCTTAGTATAAACAAAGAAATTCTTACACCAGGGCTATCTAAGCCCCATAAGATTACCCTGTCCGCCCTCCTGCTCACCCCATGCCGCCAAAGTCTACAGCACTAACACAACTGTCACCAGATAGCCTAGAAGTGCCCATTTTTTTGGGATGGTCAGCGTTCAGAGTGCATACAGAAGAAGTCCCTTTTTAGGCCAATATGCAATTTTATGGGTCACCAAGCGTCTAGCCTTCAAAAGAGCAGCTTTGAGCTGAAACTGTTGGGCATCGTCGTGCCAAATTGAGTCATTAGTCACAAGTCAAAAACATGGGCTTCTGGAGGTTTGGCACAACTTTAGTAGTCGGCCCAGTCCTGAATATCTCACAGATGCTCAAGAGACTAACTGCTATTTTTTCCACTGGTATTTAGTATTAGCTTTTTCAGTACTATTTGTAAGATAAGTTGAGATGTAGTTTTCAAGGTCATTGAACATGTCTGTTGTCTAGTGGTTTGCTTTATATTGCAATGCAGAGTGAAATCAATACACGTGCTGTGATGCCAAGGGAGAACGACTGCCCCTTCTTATTGAAGCCACGGAAGTTCAAGTCCGACCGCGGTTCTGCAGGCATTGTTAGCAGAAAACAAGATTCTCCATTATAGTGAATGAAAAAAGGCCAGTCTTTGTGGTCAATCTTTGTTTAAATATACAGTACCAGTCAAAAGTTTGGACACACCTTCTCATTCAAGGGTTTTTCTTTATTTTTACTATTTTCTACATTGTACAATAATAGTGAACACATCACAACTATGAAATAACACATGGAATCATGTAGTAACCAAATAAGGGTTAAACAAATCAACATTTATTTTATATTTGAGATTCTTCAAAGTAGCCACCCTTTGCCTTGCTGACAGCTTTGCACACTCTTGGCATTCTCTCAACCAGCTTCATGAGGTAGTCACCTGGAATGCATTTCAATTAACAGATGTACATTGTTAATTTGTGGAATTTCTTTCTTAATGCGTTTGAGCCAATCAGTTGTGTTGTGACAAGGTAGGGGTGGTATACAGAAGACAGCCCTATCTGGTAAAAGACCAAGTCCATATTATGTCAAGAACAGCTCAAATAAGCAAAGAGAAACAACCGGCCATCAGAACTTTGAAAGTTTCTTAAAGTGCAGTTGCAAAAACCATCAAGCGCTATGATGAAACTGGCTCTCATGAGGACGGCCACAGGAAAGGAAGACCCAGAATTATCTGCTGCAGAGGATAAGTTAGAGTTAACTGCACCTCAGATTGCAGCCCAATTAAATGCTAACAGACACACCTCAATATCAACTGTTCATTGAGACTGTGTGAATCAGGTCTTCCTTTCCTGTGGCGGTCGAATTGCTACATAGAAACCACTACTAAAGGACACCAATAAGAAGACTTGCTTGGGCCAAGAAACACAAGCAATGGACATTAGACCGGTGGAAATCTGTCCTTTCGTCTGATCCAAATTTTAGATTTTTGGTTCCAACCGCCGTGTCTTTGTGAGGCGCATAGTAGGTTAACGGATGATATCCGCATACGTGGTTCCCACTGTGAAGCATGGAGGAGAAGGTGTGGGGGTACTTGCTGGTGATACTGTCTGTGATTTATTTACAATTCAAGGCACACTTAACCAGCATGGCTACCACAGCATTCTGCAGCGATACCATCCCTTCTGATTTGCACTTAGTGGGACTATCATTTGATTTTCAACAGGACAATGACCCAACACACACCTCCAGGCTGTGTAAGGGTTATTTGACTAAGAAGAAGAGTGATGGTGCTGCATCAGATGACCTGGCCTCCACAATCACCCGACCTCAACCCAATTGAGATGGTTTGAGATGAGTAGGATCGCAGAGTAAAGGAAAAGCAGCAAACAAGTGCTCAGCATATGTGGGAACT
The DNA here is from genome assembly GCF_901001165.1 of Salmo trutta. Classification (NCBI taxonomy): domain Eukaryota; kingdom Metazoa; phylum Chordata; class Actinopteri; order Salmoniformes; family Salmonidae; genus Salmo; species Salmo trutta. The sequence goes on along the minus strand of NC_042986.1, from coordinate 35,436,665 downwards.
CCTTCAAGGTTGTTGGAAAAGCATTCCAGGTGAAGCTGGTTGAGAGAATGCCAAGAGTGTGCATCAAGGCAAAGGGTGGCTACTTTGAAGAATTTCAAATACAAAATATTTTTATTTGTTTAATACTTTTTTTTGGTTACAACATGATTCCATGTGTTAGTTTTTTTTTCTCACTATTTACAATGTAGAAAATAGTAAAAATAAAGAAACCCTTGAATGAGTTGGTGCGTCCAAACTTTTGACTGGTACTGTATATATATTTTTAAGACAATCATGGTACCAGTAATTGCTTCTAAAACACCAGATGTATGTCCTTCTTCTGTCACACACAGAAGAAGTTATAAGGATAATTTAGTTGCTAATGGAAGCCTGCAGTACCCTGGTCAGCCTTCAACTTGAGTTACTCAATGAGAAGGAGTCAGCATTGAGCTAACCTCAACGTCACTTCCAGGAGTAGCTCAAACTGCGCATGTTATGTCTCAATGAAACGTTATCTTAACCAATTTCATTTGGCTTCAATGCGCTATTGAATCTTCACATAGGAAAGAATGGTGTCACGTGATCAATGGCTTTGTCCATTCATATATACAGTCTTTGTGTGACGCCCAGTACAGGCAAAGTCTGAATGATGAGAGCTCCCTTAATAGCAAAAGACTATCATTAGTGTCAAATCCAACCACTGAGTAATCCAAATGAAGCAGCTTCTCATCTCGAGGCCTAAACATTTCTCTAATTTGACCACTGAGGAGTCAGTGACCTGTCATCCTTTGACTGTTGTAGAGGATAATGATTATAATGTGTCAATCTTTGTTAGTAGTTCCCCCTACAGGACAGGTTAACAACTGTTTAACAATGTGTTTGTTTGCTTGTTTCTGTCTGTGCCCTCAGAGAGCTTGAACTGTGGCTACCCCTCCGCCCTCCGCATCTCGCCCCCCACCCTCCGCATCTCGCCCCCCGCTGCCCCCTCTGATGGACCGCATGAGGAAGATCAAGCGGCAGCTGTCCCTCACCCTGAGGGGGGGCAACAGTGGGGATAAGACCAGCGAGACCATCAGCCCTCAGGACACAGCGCACAGTCACAGTGACTCCGGTACAGTGGCTGATACAAACCAACACAGTCACAGTGACTACAGTACAGTGGCTGATACAAACCAACACAGTCACAGTGACTACAGTACAGTGGCTGATACAAACCAACACAGTCACAGTGACTACAGTACAGTGGCTGATACAAACCAACACAGTCACAGTGACTACAGTACAGTGGCTGATACAAACCAACACAGTCACAGTGACTACAGTACAGTGGCTGATACAAACCAACACAGTCACAGTGACTACAGTACAGTGGCTGATACAAACCAACACAGTCACAGTGACTACGGTACAGTGGCTGATACAAACCAACACAGTCACAGTGACTACAGTACAGTGGCTGATACAAACCAACACAGTCACAGTGACTCCGGTACAATGGCTGATACAAACCAACACAGTCACAGTGACTCCAGTATAGGCTGACCCATACCAAGTTACCTATACAATGACTCCAGTATAGGCTGACCCATACCAAGTTACCTATACAAGGATTCTAGTATAGGCTGACCCATACCAAGTTACCTATACAATGATTCTAGTATAGGCTGACCCATACCAAGTTACCTATACAATGATTCTAGTATAGGCTGTCCCATACCAAGTTACCTATTCAATGATTCTAGTATAGGCTGACCCATACCAAGTTACCTATACAATGATTCTAGTATAGGCTGACCCATACCAAGTTACCTATACAATGATTCTAGTATAGGCTGACCCATACCAAGTTACCTATACAATGATTCTAGTATAGGCTGTCCCATACCAAGTTACCTATTCAATGATTCTAGTATAGGCTGACCCATACCAAGTCACCTATACAATGATTCTAGTATAGGCTGACCCATACCAAGTTACCTATACAATGACTCCAGTATAGGCTGACCCATACCAAGTTACCTATACAATGACTCCAGTATAGGCTGACCCATACCAAGTTACCTATACAATGATTCCAGTATAGGCTGACCCATACCAAGTCACCTATACAATGACTCCAGTATAGGCTGACCCATACCAAGTTACCTATACAATGACTCCAGTATAGGCTGACCCATACCAAGTTACCTATACAATGATTCCAGTATAGGCTGACCCATACCAAGTTACCTATACAATGATTCCAATATAGGCTGACCCATACCAAGTCACCTATACAATGACTTCAGTATAGGCTGACCCATACCAAGTTACCTATACAATGACTCCAGTATAGGCTGACCCATACCAAGTCACCTATACAATGATTCCAGTATAGGCTGACCCATACCAAGTTACCTATACAATGACTCCAGTATAGGCTGACCCATACCAAGTTACCTATACAATGATTCTAGTATAGGCTGACCCATACCAAGTCACCTATACAATGACTCCAGTATAGGCTGACCCATACCAAGTTACCTATACAATGATTCTAGTATAGGCTGACCCATACCAAGTCACCTATACAATGATTCTAGTATAGGCTGACCCATACCAAGTTACCTATACAATGATTCCAGTATAGGCTGACCCATACCAAGTTACCTATACAATGATTCTAGTATAGGCTGACCCATACCAAGTTACCTATACAATGATTCCAGTATAGGCTGACCCATACCAAGTTACCTATACAATTCAACTGTAGGATACTTCACCTCTGAATTATTACACTGCAACAACCAATATGGTGGTATCTTTGACCAATTAGGCCTAATTGTCAAAGAAGTAATAAGTGAAACTGCAGACAGCTTTGTAGTTCAATGTGCAGAATATTTAGTTTAGTTTGGACCATCTTTATGCTGAAGGCGGGAGCTATTATATCCTTCTTTTCATAATGGTGATATGAAAAACCAAATGATGCGATGAAAAGCTCTCAAATGTAGTGATTCAACTGTTTTCTTACCAGAGACATAACAACTGTACTCATAAATATTTCAATTAGGTCTGCTGTAAAAGGTTACATTTCTTTCTTCTTATACAAGCATGCCACACATGACTGGGTGACCTGAAACCAATGATGACTCAGTATCATTTGTGGGAGTACTGTACATGCCACAGAGTAGTGTCACTCTTGTGCAAAGCTCTGCAGTGCAAACATTACACCCTTCTATGGCTTCTCTGCTACAGGGGATACATGGTTTAGGTTAGTGGTAGGGGTACGTCTTACCTTACCATCACGCCACAGTGTGTGTTCCTAAATTCAATCTGGAGTGCTAAGAGTGCGTTCGTAAATTCATCAGTTATTCTGCGCTCTGGCACACTCAGACGAGAGTGCTCTGAAATTGGAGTAGATAGCCAGAATGAATTTACTAACGCACCCACAGATTCACACACAAAATAGGCCTAGCTACACTTTTCCAAATCCTATATGGCTCCACCCTGAAGGATCTGGTGATGATGGGATGGGTGTTTGTGTGATAACGGTGCTTCTGGTTCCTGCTTGCTATTCTTAATTTAATCCGACGCATGTCTCTTCCAGCATGGCTCTCTGTGCTCTAATACTGGCTGTATTGATGCTGTCTCAGGAGGTTTCAATGAAACAACTTCAGTCTACTCTCCTCAACTTGACTCCCTGGTGGAAAAAAACTAAGAATTTGTGCAATAAAACCAATCGACATTTGAATAAAAAAAAATAAAAAAACATTGAAAAACTGTTTAGAATGAAAATTAATTTGGCTTTGTGAAGTAATGAATAAAGTGCTGTTGCGTAATATAAATTACCATCAACTGTGTCCATAAGAGATTATTAGAGGCAGTAAGCAAGAGCCACATCTGGCCTGTACAATGCAATGAAACCAGTTCATGCAGCTCACACACTTCTCAGTAACCCTGTTACTAATACTGAAGGTTTTCCTTGTCAATTGACCCCATATTTTTTGTCTTCCAGTGTGTATTACCCTCTTTTGGAAAGTGAATCGCATGCTCTGAAAGATGGACATTTGTACGTGTTTCCCCTGTTCATTTGGTTGATCCTTTAATTTCAAGTTACTGGCTCTTTTCTTTCCTTTCCTTCCCCGTTTCTTCTCATCTTAACCACCATTACTCTGTTCCTCTCTACCAAATGTTACTGCCTACTTCTGTAACATTTTTCTTACTTTCTGTAACATTTTTCACAATTTTTGTAACATTTCCACTTTTTTCCCCAATACTACATCTTCATCCATGACTTTAATTTGTTTTTCTGTTTATTTTTGTCTTCTTTCTTTCTACACCCCTTCCCCCTTTTTGTTGTCCTGTCTTCATCCCAATCATGATCTGTTCCCTCTTTCATTTGCTTTGTACCCTTGTCCCCGATCATGCCCTGCCGTGCCCTGTGTTCCCCGTCCACCTCACAACCACCTCCACCTGCATTGTCCTTCGTGACTCCCACCCGTACCCCATTCCTCCCTCCTGTGTGTGTCTCCCCTGTGTCTCTGCCTCCCCACCCTTCTCTCTCCCAGAGACCATGTCAGTGCGGGGCAGTGGCACTGGCAGTTTGCGGGGTTCAGTGCGAGGCAGTGGTGGTGGAGGCTCGTTCAGCATGCACTCCCTGCTCCAGTCGTACGGCTCCGCCCTGCGCCGACCACGCAGCCTGGGCCGCAGCCTCAGCTCCTATCTCAACCACACCACACGCCTGGGTACAAAACACTTGGCCCACACAGGGAAGGGGAATGTGTGTGTGTCTGCTCTGGGAGTGTGTATGTGACCTCTGGCCACAAGTGTGTGAGTGTGTATGTTAAGGGTGTGTCATGTTATGACTGGTTATGTTGTAGACTTACAGTGACTTCAGAAAGTATTCACACCCCTTTGACTTATTCCACATTTTCTTGTTACAGCCTAATTTCAAAATTGACTAAATATATATATTTTTCTCTCACCCATCTACACACAATACCCCATAATGACATAGTGAAAACATGTTTTCAGAAATGTTTGCAAATGTGTTGAAAAGGAAATACTGAAATACCACATTTACATAAGTATTCACACCCCTGAGTCAATACTTTGTTGAATCACCTTTGGCGTCGATTACAGCTTTCAGTCGTCTTCGGTATGTCTGTATCAGCTTTGCACATCTGGATTCTGGGATTTTCTCCCATTCTTCCTTGCAGATTTTCTCAAGCTCTATGAAGTTAGGTGGGGAGCGGCAGTGAACAGCAATCTTCAAGTCTTTCTTCAGATTTTCAATGGGATTCAAGTCTGGGCTTTAGCTGGGCCACTCAAGGACTTTCACATTCTTGTTTTGAAGCCATTCCATCGTTGCTTTGGCTGTATGCTTGGGGTCATTGTCCTGTTGGAACGTAAAATCTTCACCCCCAGTCTGTCGTTTTATACTCTGAAGCAGGTTCTCATCAAGGAGTTGGCTGTATTTGGCTTCCTCTATCCTGACCAGTCTCCTAGTCCCTGCCACTGAAAAGCATCCCCATAGCATGATGCTGCCACCACCATGCTTCACGGTAGGGATGGTGTTAGATGGGTGATGAGCTGTGCCTGGTTTTCTCCAGACATAGCACTTTGCATTCAGGCCAAAGAGTTACATTTTTGTCTCAGCAGACCACAGCATCTTTTGCCCTATGATCTGTCTTTCACGTGCCTTTTTGCAAACTCCAGGCATGCTGTCATGTGCCTTTTTCTCAGGGGTGGCTGCTGTCTGGTCTTTCTCCCATAAAGCCCAGATTGCTAAAGTGCTGTAGAGACTTGTCCTTCTGGCAGGTTCTCCCGTCTCAGCCAAGGAACTCTGTATTTCTGTCCGAGTGGTCATTGGGTTCTTGGTCATCTCCCTGACCAAGGCCCTTCTTGCCCAGAGGCTCAGTTTGGTCAGACAGCCAGCTCTAGGCAGTCTGGGTAGTTACATCTTTTCCCAATGATGGAGACCACTGTGCTCTTGGAAACTTTCAACACTCTAGAAATTGTTTTATACCCTTCACCAGATATATGCCTCATCACAATCCTGTCTCAGAGATCTGTGGACCATTCCTTGGACTTCATGGTATAGTTTCTGCTCTGACATGCACTGTCAACTGTGGGACCTTATATAGACAGGTCAATTGAATTTACCACAGGTGGACTCCAATCAAGTTGTAGAAACATCTCAAGGATGATCAGTGGAAACAGGATGCACCTGAGCTCAATTTGGATTGTCATAGCAAAGGGGTGTGACTACTTACAGTATGTAAATTAGATATTTCTGTATTTCATTTTCAATATATTTGCAAACATTTCACTTTGTCATTATGGGGTATTGTGTGTAGATGGGTAAAACATTTTTATATTTAATCCATGTTGAATTCAGGCTGTAACGCAACAAAATGTGCAGTAAGTCCAGGGGACTTTCTGAAGACACTGTATATGCCTGTTTTTTTTATTTATTCATTTATTTTTTGTCCTTGTATGGGACTAAGTTAATTACATAATTGAATACTGTTTGGAGAGTAGGTTTAAAAGCTGATAAACACATCACACCAGTGCTGTATAACAAGTTAACAACAGTGAGCGAAACCTTTAATAGTTGTAGTGGGAGAAAACAGCGAGGAAACAAAATGATAAGACATCAGCGAAGAATTGCTTTACCTCTCAAATCTTACTGTGGTGGTACCGCATGCACCCCTCCAGGTGCCTTTGAACCAAAACGTTTCCCAGAAAGAAAACGTATAATGAAAGTTAACAGACACAGGGCGAGTAAAACATTATTATCAATAGTAGTAAGATTATGATCGTTAGATTGCGATAGGACATTGAGAGCTGGTAACCCTAGCACTCTTCCATGTGGACCAGGAGTTGAGAGTGTTGCTGTGTGTTTGTACAGAGATAGTCCATGAAGATGTGAAGATCGGCTCTGATGGGGAGAGTGACCAGGTCTCGGCCACCTCTTCTGATGAAGTACACAGTCCTGTCAGGGTCCGCCTCAGGAACAACTCTGTACGCAAGATATCCACCGAGGTACACACACTCTCACACACACAGACTCATGCACACACATGCACTCACACTCTCTCATAACACTAGTAACACATGAGGTGTTTTATCCTAACCTCTAACCTTTGACCTCATCTTCAACCTCTAACCTTTGTATCTTTTCTGTTAGGATATAAACAAGCGGTTGTCCTTGCCTGCGGACATCCGTCTCCCAGATGGCTACCTGGAGAAGTTCTGTCTGAACAGTCCTCTTTTTGACAAGCCTCTGAGCCGGAGGCTAAGGAGAGTCTCCCTGGTAGGTTACTGCCCCCTCCCTCTCTGTCCTCCTCTATGTCTCCCTGGTAGGTTACTGCCCCCTCCCTCTCTGTCCTCCTCTATGTCTCCCTGGTAGGTTACTGCCCCCTCCCTCTCTGTCCTCCTCTGTCTCCCTGGTAGGTTACTGCCCCCTCCCTCTCTGTCCTCCTCTATGTCTCCCTGGTAGGTTACTGCCCCCTCCCTCTCTGTCCTCCTCTATGTCTCCCTGGTAGGTTACTGCCCCCTCCCTCTCTGTCCTCCTCTATGTCTCCCTGGTAGGTTACTGCCCCCTCCCTCTCTGTCCTCCTCTATGTCTCCCTGGTAGGTTACTGCCCCCTCCCTCTCTGTCCTCCTCTATGTCTCCCTGGTAGGTTACTGCCCCCTCCCTCTCTGTCCTCCTCTATGTCTCCCTGGTAGGTTACTGCCCCCTCCCTCTCTGTCCTCCTCTATGTCTCCCTGGTAGGTTACTGCCCCCTCCCTCTCTGTCCTCCTCTATGTCTCCCTGGTAGGTTACTGCCCCCTCCCTCTCTGTCCTCCTCTATGTCTCCCTGGTAGGTTACTGCCCCCTCCCTCTCTGTCCTCCTCTATGTCTCCCTGGTAGGTTACTGCCCCCTCCCTCTCTGTCCTCCTCTATGTCTCCCTGGTAGGTTACTGCCCCCTCCCTCTCTGTCCTCCTCTATGTCTCCCTGGTAGGTTACTGCCCCCTCCCTCTCTGTCCTCCTCTATGTCTCCCTGGTAGGTTACTGCCCCCTCCCTCTCTGTCCTCCTCTATGTCTCCCTGGTAGGTTACTGCCCCCTCCCTCTCTGTCCTCCTCTATGTCTCCCTGGTAGGTTACTGCCCCCTCCCTCTCTGTCCTCCTCTATGTCTCCCTGGTAGGTTACTGCCCCCTCCCTCTCTGTCCTCCTCTATGTCTCCCTGGTAGGTTACTGCCCCCTCCCTCTCTGTCCTCCTCTATGTCTCCCTGGTAGGTTACTGCCCCCTCCCTCTCTGTCCTCCTCTATGTCTCCCTGGTAGGTTACTGCCCCCTCCCTCTCTGTCCTCCTCTATGTCTCCCTGGTAGGTTACTGCCCCTCCCTCTCTGTCCTCCTCTATGTCTCCCTGGTAGGTTACTGCCCCCTCCCTCTCTGTCCTCCTCTATGTCTCCCTGGTAGGTTACTGCCCCCTCCCTCTCTGTCCTCCTCTATGTCTCCCTGGTAGGTTACTGCCCCCTCCCTCTCTGTCCTCCTCTATGTCTCCCTGGTAGGTTACTGCCCCCTCCCTCTCTGTCCTCCTCCATGTCTCCCTGGTAGGTTACTGCCCCCTCCCTCTCTGTCCTCATGCTCACTCTGTCTGGCCCATGCTTTTTTCATGAGCTGTCTTGTCCCTGTGTGTGTTGAGCTCTTAAGACTCTCCCTCTTGCATTTTAGTTCTTGTATTTTCATGTGCACTACAATTCAGTTATGCCTTGCTATACTGTTCCTCCACCATTTTCTTTCATTGATATTTATTCAAGGTCAGAGCTTATACAGTCACTGCCAGACATCTCAACAGAAGTGGTTGCACGTGTCCTGATGAGATTGACCTTCTTTGTATCATCTTCCTGGATAAAGCCAGTCTCGTAGTTCATCTTCCTGGATAAAGCCAGTCTCGTAGTTCATCTTCCTGGATAAAGCCAGTCTCGTAGTTCATCTTCCTGGATAAAGCCAGTCTCGTAGTTCATCTTCCTGGATAAAGCCAGTCTCGTAGTTCATCTTCCTGGATAAAGCCAGTCTCGTAGTTCATCTTCCTGGATAAAGCCAGTCTCGTAGTTTGTAACAATGTTCTGGAGTCTGTCTGTCATATTTGTGAATAACAAAGCATGTTCTCATTCTGTGATTTTACATGTGGTAAGACTTCTAGAATCCTCTAAAGATACAATGTGTTTTTTCTCTCAGTCAGAGATTGGCTTTGGGAAGCTGGAGACCTATGTGAAGCTGGATAAGCTAGGAGAGGTATGCTGTTACAAACATATACATTTGACATTACCTTACCCCTTAGTCATTGTTTATTTGCTCTTAACCTCTGCTGCCAAACATTTGTCCTGGCGGTGTTGAGGTTTGCTTCTGCTACTGTTCACATGTAGTGTATGTACTGCTTATATGATGTGCTCCTACTGTAGTCTGTATGTAAGTATTGTCTCTCTCCCAGGGAACCTATGCCACGGTATACAAAGGGCGCAGCAAGCTGACTGACAACCTGGTGGCTCTGAAAGAGATCCGATTGGAGCATGAGGAGGGGGCTCCCTGCACTGCCATCAGAGAGGGTGAGACACCACGCCACCACAGGGTGGGCACTGGGCAGAGTGCCCAAACACCTTTGTGTCGGGTGGGCCTGAGCCTGGGCCGCCAGCTAAAAATAAAACCCAACAGGTTGGAAAGTGGAAACCAGAGCAAGCCAAGGGAGCACTGGCTATTTACAGGATTGACCTCAGTCAGCCACAGTTGCTGCCGCAGCTGGCCTCTGTGGAAAGAGTTGAGGCATGCTGTATAAGTCTTTTTAAAATCATGCGTTGGTTATCTCTCTCCCCTAGTGTCTCTGTTGAAGGATCTGAAACACGCCAACATAGTGACCCTCCATGACATCATCCACACGCAGAAATCTCTCACGCTGGTCTTTGAGTACCTGGTGAGTCATCGTCCACACAGAAAGGAGGAGACGCATAAGAGCATCTGACAGCGCATCTCACACACTGTTCATCTGTCGACTCCTTACATTTTAAATGAAAACAAATTGTGCCAGTGTCAAAGTTGTGTAAATGATTTGTGATTTGTCACGCAGGATAAAGACCTTAAGCAGTATCTGGAGGATTGTGGCAACTCTATCCACATGCACAATGTGAAGGTGAGGCACTCGTCAGCCTAGAATACCTTGATACATGATTTACATTACATTCTTTAGCATGTATCATAAAACGGAATTCTATCATTCCAGTCCGACGTATATATTTCCTTAACAATAGATGAATTGGTACGGTGCTAATAGTTTAAATGTGTAGTTAGTGATTAGTAGGTTCTTATTGGTGTTTTTTGTCTTTGCACATTGTCTCCCTATGGCTCTCTCACCTACAGTATACCTCTCATGTCTGTTACTGTGCCTCTCCTCCTCAGCTCTTCCTGTTCCAGCTGCTGCGTGGCCTCAACTACTGCCACCGCCGCAAAGTCCTCCACAGAGACCTCAAACCCCAGAACCTGCTCATCAACGACCGCGGAGAGCTCAAACTGGCTGACTTTGGTCAGTACCTCTAATTGTACAGACAGTCTTAACACCACACCTCAGAAGTCTCTGTGGAACCAGTGTTATCTGTAGTGCTTCAGTTTAACGTTCTCAATCTGTTGAGAGTAACGACAAAACAATGTGGTCAGAAAAAAGGACATCCATTTTTTTTGTTGGTAGAATGACATACACAAAAAGAGTTTTGCTGGTGAAATAAGCCAATATGCCCCAAGAGCCTCTCCCACAAACTGTCCTGATAAAATGTTAAGCTTCTTTCAAGCGTTTTGTTGAATAGTGAATCATGCTTTTGTCTCAGGCCTGGCCCGGGCTAAGTCCATTCCCACCAAGACATACTCCAACGAGGTGGTGACGCTATGGTACCGTCCCCCAGACATCCTCCTAGGAAGCACTGACTACTCAACGCAGATAGATATGTGGTAAGAATAAACTATTGTTCATAGCCAATCGGGTTGATATTGAAGTTTCGTTATAACATTCTGTTCTAAAATGTCAGTGAAGTTGTTATAGTAACGTTATATTTTGCCTGTGTAGGGGAGTGGGTTGTATCTTCTATGAGATGTCTACAGGCCGCCCCCTGTTTCCTGGCTCCACAGTGGAGGAAGAGCTGCACTTCATCTTTAAACTGCTAGGTGAGACTGTACCCCCGTCACTGCCCAACTTGCTCCATGGTGTGGCCCTGCCCTTTGAAGGAAAGGAGACGGGGAGAAAATGCCACTTGGCACCATTGAGATGGCTAAGGACATAAAATATCCCTTCCTTTTCAATGTCTTGAGAGTTGAAGCACTTGTGTTTGTGTCTGCTCCAGGTACACCCAATGAGACATCCTGGCCTGGAATCACCTCCAATGAGGAATTCATCTCGTACAACTACCCCCGTTACAGAGCCGACTGTCTACGGAATCACACACCAAGGTGATGCAGTGCTCGGCACTGTGACCGTTTCACACGTTAGACCTGCTCGTTCAATGAGAGATACTTTCATTTGTTGTGTATTTGTTGTTTATTCCTAGACTGGACAATGAAGGAGTGGAACTGCTGTCCAAACTGCTGCAGGTGAGACCACCCCTGTGGCAACATTGTCGTCATTGAGAAACTCCCATCTCAGCTTTTTAGATAATCCTCCTGATCGTCCTGGAGGTGTTCGTTGCCATTAGCGACAGTAGAGTGAAGCTGTGTGTCCTTCTGTGTTTCAGTTTGAGGGAAAGAAGCGCATCTCAGCAGAGGAGGCCATGAGGCATCCATACTTCCACAGTCTGGGTGATCGAGTGCTCACACTGCCTGACAGTGAGTTGGCCTTCACTCCTCCACACATGACTCACACACATTATTAACAGCAGTGTAGTCTCATGTCGTTGGTAAATAATTGTATAATATGAATGTATCCTCTCCTAGCTACATCAATATTTTCACTTCAAGACATTCAGCTGGAGAAGGAGCCTGGAGGTAGAAGCAGCTCCTTGTCTGACTCAGGTCAGTTCCTCTCTTTTACTGTCGTATTTCATCCCATAAACGAAATGTCTTATTTTAATGTCCCAACTTCCTTGTACAAAATGCAAACTTAATGGCTACATCACTGTGTTCCAGAGCTCGTACAGGGATGCCTAAGGTTCCGGCACACCTTAGGTATATTCAGTTCACTTCCTTCTCTCATGAGGAGGCCGCGAACCATCCCCTCCTTTCCCCTCTGATGCACTTCAATGTGTCAGTCTATCATCCCATGGCTTTTAACAATGAATATGTAACCATTCTCAAAACACCACCTTAGATTTTGAGGCTAGAAGAATATTGTATGTCAAGAGTACTTTACATTATATTGAGTACTTTACATTAAATTGAGTACTTTACACGATGTCAAGACTACTTTACACGATACTTGACATTTATTTACATGTGAACATCCATACAGAGCACATTAGGTGGTCTTCACTTTCAATGGAAATTCCCACTGTTCATCGTAATACACACTCATACACAATCATTTTAAGAAAGGAGATTCAAAAGCAGTTCACTCAGATATTTAAGTATGCTAGGCTAGCTTTTTTATGCCAATTTATTTTGGCTCATGAACATAGCCTCAGACGTTTGTTAGAAATGAACACAAACAGCATCACTGAACAGCGCCTTGAATACAAGACTATCCTCGAACAAACACCAAGTCACATCAACAGGGCTAGTACACAGTACACTCTACCTCTGAATGGTTATAGGTTTTATTTGCTAAAATAGCTGTCTCTGGTTGGTCCCCTGTTCTTCCTGGTTGTGTTTGATTTGTTGAAAATCAAGCTCCGACTCAGGAGCATTCAGTCCCCTGGTCATTATGCGTTGTAGTCAGCCCCCCTCAGACCTGGTCATTATGCGTTGTAGTCAGCCCCCACCTCAGACCTGGTCATTATGCGTTGTAGTCAGCCCCCCTCAGACCTGGTCATTATGCGTTGTAGTCAGCCCCCCTCAGACCTGGTCATTATGCGTTGTAGTCAGCCCCCCTCAGACCTGGTCATTATGCGTTGTAGTCAGCCCCCTCAGACCTGGTCATTATGCGTTGTAGTCAGCCCACCTCAGACCTGGTCATTATGCGTTGTAGTCAGCCCACCTCAGACCTGGTCATTATGCGTTGTAGTCAGCCCACCTCAGACCTGGTCATTATGCGTTGTAGTCAGCCCACCCCTCAGACCTGGTCATTATGCGTTGTAGTCAGCCCACCCCTCAGACCTGGTCATTATGCGTTGTAGTCAGCCCACCCCTCAGACCTGGTCATTATGCGTTGTAGTCAGCCCACCTCAGACCTGGTCATTATGCGTTGTAGTCAGCCCACCCCTCAGACCTGGTCATTATGCGTTGTAGTCAGCCCACCCCTCAGACCTGGTCATTATGCGTTGTAGTCAGCCCACCTCAGACCTGGTCATTATGCGTTGTAGTCAGCCCCCCTCAGACCTGGTCATTATGCGTTGTAGTCAGCCCCCTCAGACCTGGTCATTATGCGTTGTAGTCAGCCCCCCTCAGACCTGGTCATTATGCGTTGTAGTCAGCCCACCTCAGACCTGGTCATTATGCGTTGTAGTCAGCCCCCACCTCAGACCTGGTCATTATGCGTTGTAGTCAGCCCCCACCTCAGACCTGGTCATTATGCGTTGTAGTCAGCCCCCACCTCAGACCTGGTCATTATGCGTTGTAGTCAGCCCCCCTCAGACCTGGTCATTATGCGTTGTAGTCAGCCCACCTCAGACCTGGTCATTATGCGTTGTAGTCAGCCCACCTCAGACCTGGTCATTATGCGTTGTAGTCAGCCCACCTCAGACCTGGTCATTATGCGTTGTAGTCAGCCCCCCTCAGACCTGGTCATTATGCGTTGTAGTCAGCCCACCTCAGACCTGGTCATTATGCGTTGTAGTCAGCCCACCTCAGACCTGGTCATTATGCGTTGTAGTCAGCCCACCTCAGACCTGGTCATTATGCGTTGTAGTCAGCCCCCACCTCAGACCTGGTCATTATGCGTTGTAGTCAGCCCACCTCAGACCTGGTCATTATGCGTTGTAGTCAGCCCCCCCCCTCAGACCTGGTCATTATGCGTTGTAGTCAGCCCACCTCAGACCTGGTCATTATGCGTTGTAGTCCAGCCGAAACAGCTTGCAGGCACCTGGCTCGCCACAAGGAGTCACTAGAGTGCGATGGGACAAGGAAATCCCGGCCAGCCAAACCCTCCCCTAACCCGGACGACGCTGGGCCAATTGTGAGCTGGCTGTGACACAGCCTGGGATTGAACCCGGGTCTGTAGTGACACCTCAAGCACGGCAATGCAATGCCATAGACCGCTGAGCCACTCAGGAGGCCATGCTGTCTTTTACTGAGGAAAACAATTACTTTTTACCAAATGTAATAAAACACAGCCCCTGCTCAACAATGAAAATCAATATCCAAATTATGCCCAACACACACACAGAGTAAAAAATGTAAAGAGAAATCGATTGGCCTGTTGCTTACATAATCCAAATATCAGCCATGGATAAAATGTGTGTTGTTTTGTAACACAGCTATAATGAGAAATTCATCATTACATAATTTCCTGCATTAATTATTCATACGTCTTTCTGAGGGGTGTTCTGTTCTCTCACCCTAAACTCGTTCCTGTTATATCACAGAGGAAGGGTTAACCGTCCTGTAATCTAACTCCTGATTTAGCCTGAGGAGTCAGGAGTGGGGTGATAATGAGAGGGTGGATCTCTGACTCATTCTCATTTACAACACTGCTGCTATTCTATCTACTTGAAGCTTATCAACAATGCGGAAGGGAAAAGTACAGTTTACTTCAACTATGTTTGACGTTAATACTGTGCAATACTCCGTATAGTTTTTTTACATGCAAAACATTTACCCTTTTCGGCCTCCCAGGACTTGGTGTATTTGAGATGAATTCAGAGTAATTTCCATTTCTCCCCTTCCTGACACACCAAAGGGGAATGCTGATGTGACACATTGCCTGTAGGGACCTTACCCACTGAGTTGTCCTGTATGAAAACCCTATGTTTGTTCCTGCTCCTCTCTCTCTCTCTCTGGGCGCTCCTCTCTCTCTCTCTCTCTGGGCCAACGCCCTGATAGATCATTCAGCATGGTTACTAAACACATTCATATGTTTCATCACTGAATTTGTATTGTGGGCCCTGTTTTGACAATGCAAAGTGAAAATACGGCACTAGTGTCAAATAATACCGTAATGCTCCCAATATCTGTACTTGAATTTATTTGAAATATTTTTGTGACGTCCATGGAGGGCATGATGGTTTGGAATGTAATGATGCGGATACAAAACACACATTTGTGTTGAATTTTGACACGAGTGCTACTTATTTCCTATGTCAACGTATTACTGTGTGTGCTGTATGTCTTCATACGGTATCACTGTGTGTGCTGTATGTCTTCATACGGTATCACTGTGTGTGCTGTATGTCTTCATACGGTATCACTGTGTGTGCTGTATGTCTTCATACGGTATCACTGTGTGTGCTGTATGTCTTCATACGGTATCACTGTGTGTGCTGTATGTCTTCATACGGTATCACTGTGTGTGCTGTATGTCTTCATACGGTATCTCCTTTGTCAGCAGCAGCACCTCTCTTACCCTGATGGAACCTTCTCCCTCTGGTCTCTGTTCAAGTACTTGTGATGATGATGACGATGAGTGTTCCTCCTGGGAACTGTCTGTCACTCCTCTCACTGTCTCTCTCTCTCCTCACAGTGAACAGCATATCTCGACGACAGAGCCTGCTTTTCTGAGTGGAGTGAGAGAGACGGACAAACGAGGGGACGAGAAGCTGAGACATTTCCGTGTGCGATGAAGGGATACATATTCATCTTCTTTATACCTTTTGAATTGTCATTGTCGGTCCATTTAGTGTTGAGAGAGGTTCACTAGCTGTTTACATGTAAGACGAGGCTGAGGAGGATACCTGTTTTTCTTCTTTGTTTGCTCTCAATATGCACTCTCTCCTCTATATAAAAACGTTTACTGTCACAGACACACTTTTACCATCACGTATACTGTAAATGCTGACAGGCAAAGAAAGCCTTACCATTTTTCCTTGTATAGCTAACTACTGTGATCTTTAGTTTACAGGCTGACATAATTGCAGTCCTGTATAATTAAATTTAGACATGTCAGGACATTCTTTGAATGCAATAATCATCACCCGTACATTTTAATGGATTTGGACCAAAGTTTTCGACTCACTTAAATTATGCACAATGACATGGTAATACCCCTAGCTAGAACCTTTTTATTTTTGATTGTATAATACCACAAGGAAGGAATAATTCGAAAAATGACAAGGCTTGAATAAGGGAAAGTTAATTAGAGTTGTCATCTAACTGAGGGAGGAATAATACGGTGAGGCTGTAGTGTCTCACCTTGGTCTTCCACACTCCCATTTCCACCACAGCAAGGTATTACAGTCTATCACTCCCATTTCTACCACAGCAAGGTATTACAGTCTATCACTCCCATTTCTACCACAGCAAGGTATTACAGTCTATCACTCCCATTTCTACCACAGCAAGGTATTACAGTCTATCACTCCCATTTCTACCACAGCAAGGTATTACAGTCTATCACTCCCATTTCTACCACAGCAAGGTATTACAGTCTATCACTCCCATTTCTACCACAGCAAGGTATTACAGTCTATCACTCCCATTTCCACCACAGCAAGGTATTACAGTCTATTCCTCCCATTTCCACCACAGTAAGGTATTACAGTCTATTCCTCCCATTTCCACCACAGCAAGGTATTACAGTCTATTCCTCCCATTTCCACCACAGTAAGGTATTACAGTCTATTCCTCCCATTTCCACCACAGCAAGGTATTACAGTCTATTCCTCCCATTTCCACCACAGTAAGGTATTAGTCTATCACTCCCATTTCCACCACAGCAAGGTATTAGTCTATCCCTCCCATTTCCACCACAGCAAGGTATTACAGTCTATCACTCCCATTTCCACCACAGCAAGGTATTACAGTCTATCACTCCCATTTCCACCGCAGCAAGGTATTACAGTCTATCCCTCCCAGCTCCACCACAGCAAGGTATTACAGTCTATTCCTCCCATTTCCACCACAGCAAGGTATTACAGTCTATCACTCCCATTTCCACCACAGCAAGGTATTCCAGTCTATCACTCCCATTTCCACCACAGCAAGGTATTACAGTCTATCCCTCCCATTTCCACCACAGTAAGGTATTACAGTCTCTCCCTCCCATTTCCACCACAGCAAGGTATTACAGTCTATTCCTCCCATTTCCACCACAGCAAGGTATTACAGTCTCTCCCTCCCATTTCCACCACAGCAAGGTATTACAGTCTCTCCCTCCCATTTCCACCACAGCAAGGTATTACAGTCTATCCCTCCCATTTCCACCACAGCAAGGTATTACAGTCTATCCCTCCCATTTCCACCACAGCAAGGTATTACAGTCTATCCCTCCCAGCTCCACCACAGCAAGGTATTACAGTCTATCCCTCCCAGCTCCACCACAGCAAGGTATTACAGTCTCTCCCTCCCATTTCCACCACAGCAAGGTATTACAGTCTCTCCCTCCCATTTCCACCACAGCAAGGTATTACAGTCTATCCCTCCCAGCTCCACCACAGCAAGGTATTACAGTCTATTCCTCCCATTTCCACCACAGTAAGGTATTACAGTCTATTCCTCCCATTTCCACCACAGTAAGGTATTACAGTCTATCCCTCCCATCTCCGTAATCATTGAAGGGGGATATTAGTTTAGTACCAGGTAGATTTAATCCAAACAGTGTCTTGGTGGCATTTGGGGGAAATCCTCATGTTGTATTTATTTATTTATTTTCATAATGCTGTGCTTGGCTGATATGGTACAATGGTTTGAAAGAAAAATGCAGCACTTCTGTTCTATTTTCACACATTTTGCAGTTCTCTGAGGAATCCATAGCACTTACAGGAATTCTCCTCATTCTTGCAGGAATTCTGGAATTTGGGGAACCGTTGTACCAAAAACCTGGAGATGGAGATCTCTTTATTGATTATATAGACATGCATCCAATACAAATTGAGCTTCCTCAGTGAAACATCACAACCCTGATAGGTTTAATGTCTCTTTTAGGGCACAGGGTACAGTATTGTTGGGTGTAATGTAATTGTGTTTACACATCTACCTGTTTGGAGTGAAAGAGACAGTCTGCAAATTGCCCCACTGTGTACAGAGTGATGTGTGGTCATCATTCTGAGGAGAGTGAGAGCGTGCACCAGACACAGTGTCACTACTTTTACACCGCCTGCTGATGTAGTTAGCCCACCTATTAACCATGGCTGTTGTTCTAAAGCAGTGGTTCCCAACCTTTTATCGTTTACCTTACCACCAACTGAAATTTTTCTCTGCCGAAGTACCCCATGTACATTTTACCAATAGGCCTATGGTCTCATGAGTCTTCTCAAGTACCCCCTGTGGATAGGCCAAGAACCCCTGTGGATAACCCCTGTGGATAGGCCAAGAACCCCTGTGGATAGGCCAAGAACCCCTGTGGATAGGCCAAGAACCCCTGTGGATAGGCCAAGAACCCCTGGTTGGGAACCACTGTTCTAAAGCACTTCAGTATGTGGAATCTGTGAAAACCAAAGTGAACATGCATAAAACTGTCATCTGAAATTTCTGGCTCGTCATTTTGAGTGGGGATAGATGATGTGTTTCAATCCTCAAATAACCAAAGTAAACATTTTTGGATTGAGGCGGTAACTTGGAGAGAAATGCAGTTGGTAATGAATTCTCACCATTTCAACCTTTGGGTTAGTTTGGTGGGTTGTGGTGTGATCCTAGCAGCGAGATGTTGTGAACTTAGTAAGTGTGAATGAGTGAGCGTGTGCTGTCTGGGTGTGTGTGTATGAGAGAGCCAGAGAGAGAGTCAGACGGTCAGAGCAGAGGATATGTGTCGTGAAGCACGGCAATGTTATATTGTGGAAAAAGAATATGGTATGTTGTAAATAACCTTAGATTATTTTAACGGAACCGAGCAGAGGACTGTGCAATGAGATGAGGATCCTCTTCTCATGTCATTTTGAAGATAAGAATATAGTTTTTCTTACGATGATCATTGATTATATTGTTATTGTGTTCTTATTCTTTTAATGAGAAAAAGTTTCTTTGTTCATAGAATACATAATCAGTGTAGATATTTGGATTTTATGTTTATAATTTTTCTGTGATGGTGAAAGGGGCTCTTCCATATACATTGTCATAAGAAGCATGGATATGTTGCCATGGAAGGGCTAACGGGTTGTGGTTGTGAAGTCGCCTCTTGTACCATTTTATATTTCGCAATAACTGTTGTACTACGCAATAACTGTTGTACAGTACGTGAGCCCTGTCCAGATTTCCCAGTGGATTGACTACTTTATATCTAACACAAAAACAATGAAGTCACAACTTTAAGTAGAACAAAAAAATACTGGAGACTGTTCTATTGCCCATTGTCACTTTTACATTTGGATTCAAATAGTGAGATTTTGATATCACTGTTGACAAAGCGCTTAGTTTTTTTTTTTATTGAGCCAAGAAACAAGAAACTTCTTGTAGTTTCCAGTATTGATAAAACTGACATTTCTTTATAAAGCAAAACAAGTTCAATTCTAAGGTGTATGTGCTGAGGTTAAGACGGTGTTCTTCAGTTGTCAAGGAAAGTTGGATTACAGTTTGGACGATGCAATTTGGACAATGCAATGAGACTTGGTTTGGAAACAGCTTTACCATACAGCCCAGCATATCTAATAGGCATGTGATGTGTTGAGGTTGAAAAGGTATGAACATGTACTGTAAACTGGTGTGTGTGTGTGTATATATGTAGGTACTGTACTGTAAAACATACAATTTGAAAAGGAATTTAAACAAACACAAGCAATACATTTGGCAAATGTCTGATGCAGAAGCCTGCCAAACAAGTTGGTGCTCTGATAGCGCTTAGGAATGGCATGTTATGGGGAGGCTGCAGTACACAGCATTGTGATAAGATGTTCTTGGTTGGTTGGGAAAACTGGGCCATATTCAGTAGGTATAACACTACAGGAAGTTGCAGATATAAATGGAATGTAGCCTATGGAGCAACCAACACATTAGACTGACATTTTTCTCTGACACGTTCTTCATGGCTGCACCTCTGAATATGTTTTAGATCTGTGTGTATATTATATGGATATGTAAATGCTCAAGATGTTTTGTGAAGAGAATGTTTTTGGTTGATAGGCTCTGTCAACTGTGCGTAAAAACTGGATTTGCATATTCAAAAGCTCTTTGGATTGCGGCAATAGTTATTATTTTTCCATCTGAGCAGCGGTTTGGAAAGGACTACAGTGTAAATTCTCAAGTGAAATACCACACCATCATGAACCTGTGGTTATTATATCGGTGACACTGAAATACCACACCATCATGAACCTGTGGTTATTATATCGGTGACACTGAAATACCACACCATCATGAACCTGTGGTTATTATATCGGTGACACTGAAATACCACACCATCATGAACCTGTGGTTATTATATCGGTGACACTGAAATACCACACAATCATGAACCTGTGGTTATTATATCGGTGACACACTGAAATACCACACCATTATGAACCTGTGGTTATTATATCGGTGACACACTGAAATACCACACCATTATGAACCTGTGGTTATTATATCGGTGACACACTGAAATACCACACCATTATGAACCTGTGGTTATTATATCGGTGACACACTGAAATACCACACCATTATGAACCTGTGGTTATTATATCGGTGACACACTGAAATACCACAGATATATGGCTGACTGTTGAGAGCACCCTTCTGGGTAGCGATACACAATCTTCCAGGACTTGTCAGATGGACTAGATACAGCGAAAAACAGAGCTTGGCACATTTGCTTAATGGAAGCAAAATAATTCACGCAAATGCTTTACTTCTTCACAACTACATACATTTAGTCAGACAATATAAGAAAATATTTCCAGTCATGACAGTCACTAGGCCAATGTAATGTTTGCTCCTGTATTTATCCACTTTTCTGAGTGTCTCAATCGTTTCATGTAACAGTACTACAAACACTTATCCACAAATAATGCCATTCGGAATAGTATTTTATGAATGTAATTGTCCTCCTGAGGTTTGATTTAGCCAAAGTTTCACTTCAATTCAATGGGCGTGTATTAATGTTCAGCACATCACGATTCTAGCTCACCCCAGTGAATTGGGAGGATTAAGACCATAATACTATAGACAGATTATTTTGAATGACTCATCATTTTACACAACGTGAGGAACTTGGTTATATGAGCTGTTAGTATATTCCCCATTAAAGAAGAATTCATTTTAAAGGCAAAACATTTACAAACCACCATTTTGAACAGATGATTACAACATTGGTTGTGTAAATCTCCTTTTATAAAAAATATTTTGGTGATATAATGCTTTGCTATATTGTCCGCATCTGTACATTTCAAATTTTATTACCTTTTGACTGGATTTATTAAGATATTTCATAGTCTCTACCGGTTGATATACTGTTAATCAACAAACAAATGTGTACAACACAGCTATAAATGCACGCCTCAATGTGTGTTGTAAAAGAGCTTTGCTTTTGGCTGCCATCAGCTTTTGCCTCAGTCCAATACCAAAGTTATCTGCAGTATTGCATGATATGATTCTTCCGAACTTTGCTCAGAAGCTGTCAAATTGCTCTGTGTGTCTTTTAAGTCAGCCATTTCCTTCCAAGTAACTGCAAACTATAAATTGCTTTATTGAGTCCACATACAGTGCCGTGAAAGTCTTTGCCCCTTTCTGATTTTCTCTATTTTTGACATTGAATGTTATCAGATCTTCAACCAAAACTTAATATTAGATAACAGGAACTTGAGTGAAGAAATAACGCAACAATTACATATTGTTTATTTAATAAACAAAGTTATGCAACACCCAATGCTCTGTGTAAAAAAGTAATTGCCCTCTTACACTCAATAACGGGTTGGGCCTCCTTTAGCTACAATGACTGCAACCAAACGCTTCATGTAGTTGTTGATCAGTCTCTCACATCGCTGTGGAGGAATGTTGGCCCCCTCTTCCGTTGAGAACTGCTGTAACTCAGCGACATTTGTTGGTTTTCAAATATTAACTGCTCATTTCAGGTCCTGCCACAACATCTCAATCAGGATTAGGTCTGAACTTTGACTAGAACATACTAAAACTTAAAATGTGTTGCTTTTCAACTATTCGGATCTAAACTTGATTTGTGTATTTTGGATCATTGTCTTGCTGCATAACCCAGCTGTGCTTCAGCTTCAATTCACAGACGGCTGGCCTGACATTCTCCTGATACAGAGCAGAATTTATGGTTCCTTCAATGATGGCAAGTCATCCAGGTCCTGAGGCAGCAAAGAATCCCCAAACCATCACACTACCACCATCATGCTTCACCATTGGTATGAGGTTCTTACTGTGGAATGCAGTGTTTGGTTTTCGGCAGACATAACAGGACCCATGTTGTCCTTAAAGTTCTACTTTTGAGTCATCTGTCCATAAAGCATCTTGATGATCATCCGGGTGCTTCCAGGTACTTATTTGGCAAACTTGAGTCAACTTTTTGGAGGACATGGGTCCCATTATGTCTGGCAAAAACCAAACACAGTACAGTAAGAACCTCATACCAACGGTCAAGAGTGGTGGTGGTGGTGGTGGTAGTGTGATGGTTTGGGGATGCTTTGCTGCCTCAGGACCTGGATGACTTGTCATCATTAGAGGAACAATGCTCTGTATCAGAGAATTCTAGAATTCTACAGGAGAATGTCAGGCCATCCATCCATAAGCTGAAGCGCAGCTGGATCATGCAGCAAGACAATGATCCATAACACACAATCAAGTCTACATGAAAATGGCTAAAAAGCAACACATTTTATGTTTTGGAATGGCCTAGTCAAAGTCCAGACCTAATCCTGATTGTGTTGTTGTGGCAGGACTAGATACGAGCAGTTCATGCTTGAAAACCCACAAATGTTGCTGAGTTAAAGCAGTTCTGCATGGAAAAGTGGGCCAAAATTGCTCCACAGCGATGTGAGAGAATGATCAACAACTGCATGAAGCATTTTGTTGCAATCATTGCAGCGAAAGGTGGCACAACCAGTTGTTGAGTGTAAGGGGGCAATTACTTTTTCACACAGAGGCATTAAGTGTTTCATAACTTTCGTTATTAAATAAGTATCAGATTGTTATTTGTGTACACAGGTTTTGGTTGAAGGTCTGATAACATTCAATATCAAAAAATGCAAAAATTTGAAGAAATCAGAAAAGGGGCAAATACTTTTTCACTGCATTGTACTTGTTATGATTTAAGTATGGAAAAGTACCTTGAATATATAAATGTTGTAAGATGTTAATTCTATGTATTCAAAAATATATAGCTCAATAAAGTTGTACATTTCTCAAGATTGTTATCTGGTTTGTGGTGTTATTCAATATTGTATATCACATTTAAATAAATTATCTGGGCTCCCGAACGGACTGAACTTATCTAATATATAAACAACTTTTGGAAAGCTCTGAGCTAGCCATTAATATTCTGAGCTAGCCATTAAAAAGTCCACAGATCTAATTGAATCAGAACAACTCTTCAACTGAAACAGAATATTAAAAAATATGACCTTGGAATCCTGTAATTCGAACCATCAATTTAAACATGTTTATTTTCTTCACAGATTATATTTAACACCAAGGAAACGTTTTAAGATTAAATTGGCCTCAACTCCCAACTGTTCACAGTGTCCCCTAAATCAGACACATTCTTCATATGATGTGGGAGTGCCCTGCAGTTAAATGCTTCTGGGGCAAAGTTACAAAATTCAGTTCAAAGTGCATACATTTAAATATTCAATGCTTTGCATCTATAGTTACTTAACAATGATAACTCATTAAATCTCTCAATCACTCAGAGAAGATTACTGCTGGCACCACCTCACTTTCTCCCATTTAACCAGTGGATACAGTTACAATGAAGTTATAACAGAATTATCAACAGCCAGAATGAATGGTGCTATGAAGGAACAATTGAGCCCTGGACAAATATACTTGACTCTGTAAAGAACAATCTCAGCTAAAGCCCAACACATACAAACTTTAGACTTTTGTTATTATCTTTGCTTTCAGGCCCACGGGAATGGGGTGGTACTGATCGTTATGGGGGAGGGCGGGGGATTGGGGGGAATGTAAGGGGAGACTTGGGATGGATTGGTGGGCGCGGGACTGATACGCAACTTCAGTTGCTGGGTGGGATGGGAAGGGGTGGGGTGGGAGGCATGCTTTCTTCGGGTCGGGGAAGTGTGTGGGAGGGTATGTTTGTGTGCATTTCTTTCATTGTTTTTTGTACATGTAACCCTCTGGATTTAAAAAAAAACCTCAATAATAAGTTGGTAAAAAAAATTGTATATCAGATCAGTCAGTGGGCTGGGATCAGCGGGCTGGGAATCTTCACAGACCGGCTCACCTGGTGAACTTCTTTTTAGATACAATAAAACAATTTTACAGATACAGTTGATATATTCAAGATGAAGAGATTTTATGTTATAATAATACGTCCCAATCAATGATTTATAATGAACAAAAATATAAACGCAACATGTAAAGTGTTGGTCTCATGTTTCATGAGTTGAAATAAAAGATCTCAGAAATGTTCCATACTCACAAAAATCATATTTCTCCCAAATTTTGTGCACAAATTTGTTTACATCCCTGTTAATGAGCATTTCTCCTTTGACAAAATAATCCACCTGACAGGTGTGACAAGTCAAGAAGCTGATTAAACAGCATGATCATTACACAAGTGCACCTTGTGCTGGGGACAATAAAAGGCCACCCTAAAATGTGCAGTTTTGTCAGACAACACAATGCTACAGATGACTCAAGTTTTGAGGGAGTGTACAATTGGCATGCTGACTGCAGGAATGTCCACCAGAGCTGTTGCCAGAGAATGTAATGTTAATTTGTCTACCATAAGCCGCCTCCAACGTCATTTTAGAGAATTTGGCAGTAAGTCCAACCAGCCTCACAACCGCAGACCACGTGTAACCACGGCAGCCCAGGACCTCCACATCCGGCTTTTTCAACTGCGTTACCGTCTGAGGCCAGCCACCCGGACAGCTGATGAAACTGTGGTATTGCACAACCAAATAATTTTGTCAGAACCCGTCTCAGTGAAGCTCATCTGCATGTTCGTCATCCTCACCAGGGTCTTGACCTGACTGCAGTTTGGCGTTGTAACTGACTTCAGTGGGCAAATGCTCACCTTCGATGGCCACTGGCACGTCGGCGAAGTGTGCTCTTCACGGATGAATCACGGTTTCTACTGTACTGGGCAGATGGCAGACAGTGTGTATGGTGTTGTGTGGGCAAGCGGTTTGCTGATGTCAACTATTTGACCTAGATAGCTTGTGTATGCATTGATATGTAGGCTACGTGTGCCTTTTTAAAAATGCATGAAGTTCTGTCCTTGAGCTATTCTTGTCTAATGATGTTCTGTATTATGTCATTCTGTATTATGTTTTGTGTGGACCCCAGGAAGAGTAGCTGCTGCTTTTGC
Organism: Salmo trutta; assembly: GCF_901001165.1. NCBI lineage: Eukaryota > Metazoa > Chordata > Actinopteri > Salmoniformes > Salmonidae > Salmo > Salmo trutta. Next base: position 35,411,008 of record NC_042986.1, on the reverse strand, counting down.
AACAGCTAATGGGGATCCTAATCCAGGTCCTGCAGTGCCTAGCTCCACTCCCACTCCCCAGGTGCTCTCATTTGTTGACTTCTGTAACCGTAAAAGCCTTGGTTTCATGTATGTTAACATTAGAAGCCTACTCCCTAAGTTTGTTTTACTCACTGCTTTAGCACACTCTGCCAACCCGGATGTCTTAGCCGTGTCTGAATCCTGGCTTCGGAAAACCACCAAAAACCCTGAAATCTCCATCGCTAACTACAACATTTTCCGCCAAGATAGAACTGCCAAAGGGAGCGGTGTTGCAATCTACTGCAAAGATAGCCTGCAGAGTTCTGTATTACTATCCAAGTCTGTACCCAAACAATTCGAGCTTCTACTTCTAAAAATTCACCTTTCCAGAAACAAGTCTCTCACTGTTGCCACTTAATATAGACCTTCTTCTGCCCCCAGCTGTGCCGTCGATACCATATGTGAATTGATTACCCCCCATCTATTTTCAGAACTCGTGCTACTAGGTGACCTAAACTGGGACATGCTTAACACCCCGGCCTCCTACAATCTAAGCTTGATGCCCTCAATCTCACACAAATTATCAATGAACCCAACAGGTACAACCGCAAATCCGTAAACACGGGCACCCTCATAGATGTCATCCTAACTAACTCGCCCTCCAAATACACCTCTGCTGTTTTCAATCAAGATCTCAGCGATCACTGCCTCATTGCCTGCATCCGTAATGGCTCTGCGACCAAACGACCACCCCTCATCACTGTCAAACGCTCCCTAAAACACTTCTGCGAGCAGGCCTTTCTAATCGACCTGGCCGGGGTATCCTGGAATGACATTGACCTCATCCCGTCAGTAGATGATGCCTGGCTATTCTTTAAAAGTGCCTTCCTCACCATCTTAAATAAGCATGCCCCACTCAAAACATTTAGAACTAGGAATAAATATAGCCCTTGACCAGCACAAAAACAATGCGTTCTGCATTAGCATCGAATACCCCCCGTGATTTTCAGGGAAGTTAGGAACAAATATACACAGGCAGTTAGAAAAGCAAAGGCTAGCTTTTTCAAACAGAAATTTGCATCCTGTAGTACTAACTCAAAAAAGTTCTGGGACACTGTAAAGTTCATGGAGAATAAGAGCACCTCCTCCCAGCTGCCCACTGCTCTGAGGCTAGGAAACACTGTTACCACCGATAAATCCACTGTAATTGAGAATTTCAATAAGCATTTCTTTACAGCTGGCCATGCTTTCCACCTGGCTACCCCTACCCCGGTCAACTGCCTGGCACCCTCCACAGCAACCCACCAAAGCCCCCACCATTTCTCCTTCACCCAAATCCAGATAGCTGATGTTCTGAAAGAGCTGCAAAATCTGGACCCATACAAATCAGCCGGGCTAGACAATCTGGACCCTCTCTTTCTAAAATTATCTGCAGAAATTGTTGCAACCCCTATTACTAGCCTGTTCAACCTCTCTTTTGTATCGTCTGAGATTCCCAAAGATTGGAAAGCTGCCGCGGTCATCCCACCCTCTTCAAAGGGGGTGACACTCTAGACCCAAACTGCTACAGACCTATATCTATCCTACCCTGTCTTTTTAAGGTCTTCGAAAGCCAAGTTAACAAACAGATTACCAACAATTTCGAATCCCACCGTACCTTCTCCGCTATGCAATCTGGTTTCAGAGCTGGTCATGGGTGCACCTCAGCCACGCTCAAGGTCCTAAACGACATCATAACCGCCATCGATAAGAGACATTACTGTGCAGCCGTATTCATTGACCTGGCCAAGGTTTTCGACTCTGTCAATCACCACATTCTTATTGGCAGACTCGACAGCCTTGGTTTCTCAAACGATTGCCTCGCCTGGTTTACCAACTACTTTTCTGATAGAGTTCAGTGTGTCAAATCGGTGGGCCTGTTGTCCGGACCTCTGGCAGTCTCTATGGGTGTGCCACAGGGTTCAATTCTCGGGCCGACTCTCTTCTCTGGATACATCAATGATGTTGCTCTTGCTGCTGGTGATTCTCTGATCCACCTCTACGCAGTTGAAACCATTCTGTATACTTCTCCTCTTTGGACACTGTGTTAACTAACCTCCAGACGAGCTTCAATGCCATACAACTCTCCTTCCGTGGCCTCCAACTGCTCTTAAACGCAAGTAAAACTAAATGCATGCTATTCAATCGATCACTGCCCGCACCTGCTCGCCCGTCCAGCATCGCTACTCTGGACGGCTCTGACTTAGAATACATGGACAACTACAAATACCTGGGTGTCTGGTTAGACTGTAAACTCTCCTTCCAGACTCACATTAAGCATCTCCAATCCAAAGTTAAATCTAGAATCGGCTTCCTATATCGCAACAAAGCATTCTTCACTCATGCTGCCAAACATACCCTCGTAAAACTGACCATCCTACCGATCCTCGACTTCGGTGATGTCATCTATAAAATAGCTTCCAACACTCTACTCAACAAACTGGATGCAGTCTATCACAGTGCCATCCGTTTGTCACCAAAGCCCCATACACTACCCACCATTGCGACCTGTACGCTCTCGTTGGTTGGCCCTCGCTTCATACTCGTCGCCAAACCCACTGGCTACAGGTTATCTACAAGTCTCTGCTAGGTAAAGCCCTGCCTTATCTCAGCTCACTGGTCACCATAGCAGCACCCACTCGTAGCACGCGCTCCAGCAGGTATATCTCACTGGTCACCCCAAAGCCAATTCCCCCTTTGGTCGTCTTTCCTTCCAGTTCTCTGCAGCCAATGACTGGAACGAACTGCAAAAATCTCTGAAGCTGGAGACTCATATCTCCCTCACTAGCTTTAAGCACCAGCTGTCAGAGCAGCTCACAGATCACTGCACCTGTACATAGCCCATCTGTAAACAGCCCATCTATCTACCTACCTCATCCCCATACTGTATTTATTTATTTATCTTGCTCCTTTGCACCCCAGTATCTCTACTTGCACATTCATCTTCTGCACATCTACCATTCCAGTGTTTAATTGCTATATTGTAATTACTTTGCCACCATGGCCTATTTATTGCCTTAACTTACCTCATTTGCACTCACTGTATATAGACTTTTTGTTTTCTTTTGTTCTACTGTATTATTGACTGTATGTTTTGTTTATTCCATGTGTAACTCTGTGTTGTTGTATGTGTCGAATTGCTATGCTTTATCTTGGCCAGGTCGCAGTTGCAAATGAGCACTTGTTCTCAACTAGCCTACCTGGTTAAATAAAGGTGAAATAAATAAATAAAAATCCTAATGAAATACCAAACATACCAAAAAACTGATACCACTATGGTGACGGTGGGGTTATGGTATTGGCAAGCATTAAGCTACAGACAACAAAAACAATTGCATTTTATCGATGGCAATTTGAATGCACGTTGTTGTACCATTCATCCGCCGCCATCACCTCATGTTTCAGCATGATAATACACAGCTCCAAGAAGCAACGATCTGTACACATTTCATAGAAGCTGAAAAAGGCCCAGTTTTCCTATGGCCTGCATACATACTCAGGAGACTTTTGTTTTTTATAATCAGCAGACATGTCACCCATTGAGCATGTTTGGGATGATATCGATCGACGTGTATGACAGCGTGTTCCAGTTCCCGCCAATATCCAGCAACTTCGCACAGCCATTGAAGAGGAGTGGTACAACATTCCACAGGCCACAATCAACAGCCTGATCAACTGTATGTGAAGGAGATGTGTTGGCTGCACACCAGATACTGACTGGGGGGAGGGAGAGGGGGGGATTTTTGACCAATAGATGCATATTTGTATTCCCAGTCATGTGAAATCCATATATTAGGTCCTAATGAATTTATTACGAACTGTAATTTTATATGAACTGTAACTCAGTAAAATCTTTGAAATTGTTGCAGGTTGCGTTTATATTTTTGTTAAATGTATATACAGTATACACTAGATGACTGACAGGGGGTGCTGTGTTGAAGCCACCGTGCCTCTATCTTGGCTCTATTGTAAAACATATTTTGGAAGTTATATAAAAATGCATTTATTAATGTCTACAAAAATTTTTTGTCCAAGTTTATTATATTACAGACTATTACTCTTAATTCATACATTTAAATTATATTTTAAATTATATAATTAAATTATATTTTTATGTGAGCAAAAAATATATACAAACTTTTTCCTTAAAGTATACTTTTCTGAGATGACTAATGTTATTTTCCCCACTAGAACAAAAAACAATGTAAATACATATCATTTTTCCCAGGGTTTATATGCATCATTGGTCCCAAAACTATTTCAACATTTTGCCTCGCGTCTATTCTGATGGTGGGGAGTGATGGTCGATGACATCTGGGATCAACTTCGTTACCTTGCTTGAGCAAATTCGAATCGCTCACTGGTCACTCGTCATGTAATGCCTGATTATTTTCAAAATGGAAGCGCAGAAGACTGCACGTGAACTTTTCACTGAAGCAGTGAGAGCAGTCCTAGAAACTTGGCCTGTTTTACAGGTAGGTGAATATTTTATATAGCAATCACTGCATATTCGGGTACAGGCTTTAATGGTGTAATTATTCAGTCGTGAATAGCAATAAGGACATTCATGGGCCGTGCTGATAGCTGGCTACTCATGTAACTATGTTAGCTAGTTATAGTTGTTGGGCTGTGCTGTATTTTCCTCCGTGCGCTGTTTGGTTAGCTAGCTCTATAGCGACAACGTTATAAGCGTGTCAGCTTCCTAGAGATCTAATTAAACAGTATACCTATGTTTGTAGTTACATGTGTGTAACAAATAGTGTACAAACGTTGTTTTGCAGATCGCAGTTGATAATGGATTTGGAGGCGTGTACGGCCAACAGAAGGCGGATTGGATGGTGGATGTGGTCCAACAATATTTTCATGACAACGGTAACCTGACCCATGATTTCGATACATAGCATAACGTTACCCAAATATCTGTTGTATTGTTATATACGTCGCATCTTCCTCTTTGCGTTACTGCACATCTGCTAGTATGAAGCACCCGTGTCTGCTCTGTTTAGATTACTTGTTGGCATGCTGAACAGTCCCAGGCAGACTTTCAGTTCAAGCTAATTAGAACTTCTTTGTTTACAGCAAACCTGCAGCCAGATGAAGTGGAGGACTACATAGCAGACCTTATGAACAATGAGTTTGATACAGTGGTGGAGGATGGCAGTTTACCTCAGGTGCACATTTTGTTTTCAATTCAGACATTTAAAATGTCAACATACAATATTGGGGCTAGCTGAAGGTCTCAATTTCATTTTCAACCATCTGCATTCTTAATGTCAAAATGTCTCCTAAATCAATGCTTTCTTCATTGATCAGGTGGCACAGAAGGTTAGCCAGATCTTCACACAGTGTCAACAAGGAAAGCTTGCGGAGGTCAAGGATCAGATAGTCAAACTTAACAAGAAGAGTGCAGAACGAGCCATCGTCACACCTCAACCAAACGCTGCTGATGATGTAGAGAGTAATGGAGATGAAACAGAGGTACGTGTTTTATTGGTATAACATGTCAAATTGACTATTTGAATGCTAGTCAGTCTAGTGTCAATTCTGAAAAGGTTGTGATTGTGCCATTGTAAATCTTGTCATTGTAATCCAGTTCATGGAGTGTGAAGCAGCAACGTCAACAAACCCCCCGCGTAGTGCAGCACCCAAACAGACAGATCAACCCCAGTCTCAAGAGGAAAACGATGGTTGGACGACAGTAGTGCGCAAGAAGTGACACTACTGTAGAAGTACTGAGTGAATTGGGATTTTACTGCTGCCTAAGCTCTGGAATTGCTTCCTAACACTGTTGCTGTTTTATATAGTGTCTCTCCGATGGGTCTGTCATATTGGGAGGATGGACATATGTTCTGATGAAAACCTGGACACGTAACCTGGAGTTCATTAGGTCACTCTTATCAGGGCATCTCCTGAGGAACTGTCACCGTTTACAGGGATTTCAGTAGCCATCTATAGTGTATATACACACACACCACTCACCTACAATGCTGATTAAGGCAGCCCCCCGCACCTCTCTGATTGAGGGGTTGGGTTAAATGCGGAAGACATTTCAGTTGATCAACTGACTAGGTATCCCCCTTTCCAATAGTATGTATTACTGAGTAAGAGATAGAAAGTGTTCCTTTGCACTGATCCATGTTCTATTTTCAAATCGATAGAAGTCTACCTGCTACATGTCTATTTACAGTATAGTAGTAAAAGTTGTTTGCAGTGCTAAATATTAAACTTGAAAATAGCCAACTTAAGAATGGTGAATTTATTTGAGTGGCATACAGTACTCTAAAACTGCCTGAATCTGGTTTCATTCTGAAGAATACAGGTTAAGATATCTGATCTTTCTTTCAGTCATGTTTAAACATTTTATGTTCACAATAAGCATTCCACAGTTTGGCGACATGTATAAAAAAAAAAGTGAAGGATTTTTTTGTAGACTTTTTTTGTACACCTGGCATATCAAGGCACTATTTTAACAAATGTGACATAGATCATCCATTTTAAAACAAACTACAGATATCATATTCATCCCAACCATTTATAGAACCTGTAATGCTGCTTTAATACAAAGAATCTGTAGATTTAGGTTACTGCTACTTATGTGCTCAGAGTAATGGTAACGTCAGTTTATATTAACTTTAGATAAATACTCAACGTTTCATTTAGAAAAGATCTCCTAGGCTGAGAATAACCACACTGACTTAGTGGTACAGTATGGACTCAGTGGTATACAGTAAAGGTTAGACGCATGGTAGTTGTGTTGTGGTGGACAGTAGTCTACAAGTTGAGCCAGGGGTGCTGCAAACACTGAGCGGCAGTGGCTCTCTTCTCTGGTGTGACATCCAGCATGGTTAGGAGGAAGTCACTGAACTGGGCCGCCTGCTCCAGTGGCCACTCATACTTCTCCAACAGCACCTCAAACAGACCCCATGGCTTCAGGTTGGCTATGTGCCTCAGCTCACCTTCAGGAGGGAAAACAATAGTGAGCTAAACAACATTATACCACAATAAAAATAGGGCCATTGATAAGTCTCAGATCATCATTTTGGGGGCTGCTGAGTGGCGTAGCAGTCTATGGCACTGCATCTCAGTGCTAGAGGCGTCAGACCAGGCTGAATCACAACCGGACGTGATTGGGAGTCCCATAGGGCGTCGTTAGGGTTTAGCGTCATTGTAAATAAGAATTTGTTCTTAACTGACTTGCCTAGTTAAATAATAAATCCTATTAGGCACCATACAGGTATGTCAGCTTGTGCTCGTCATTTTGAGGATATTTATGTAGATATCTGTTCCAGGACCGCTGAAGGAAAATATATTGTAATGGTACATTCAAAGCAGATGACCACTTGAGTATTACGAGACAGGACACGTGAATTGTAGTACTGTAACATGGTCTGACTGACCTTTCTTGTTGATGCGTTGCTCAACAAGGCATTGTTCTCTTGAACCAGACTATTCTGTGACATAGCTTTTACATACAGTACAAAACCATTACAGATACATTTGACTTTTTTTGCACCAAATTTACTGTAAGACTTACCTCGCCTGTCAAAGTATTCTCGTGAATATCTCCCAGACAGAGCAAAAGGGGGCGGAATGGCTCCCATTAACTCAATGATGTGTGCAATGTGATCTGAGAGAACAAGAGAGCGCATTACGTCACTGAAATTCTTATTAAAACAACTCACTATGTAACAGTTTACAAATTAATGGCTTCCTGTTCTGTGTGGAATCAGAAATTGTCTGGCTTGAACAGCTTATTTACAAGCATGAAACATACATAGCCTAGACAAAACCTCTCCTTGGGGACCCACAGATCAGGTATTTCACAATTTTGTTGTAGTCCTGAACAAGCTCACCTGATTCACCTAGTAAGGGCTTTTTGCTAAGTTGCCGATTGGAATCAGGTGTGCTAGCTCTGGAATAGATGAAATGGCTGGCGTCCCCGGTAAAGAGGTTTGAGAACCACAGGCCTAGACGATACAAGGTGAGTACAGATCCCTCAAACTCAACTCTGGACCTCGAAGCCAGTTCCACTGCATTGTTCCCCTCTAATCAGGGATTGATTTAGACCTGGGACACCATGTGGGTGCAATTAGTTATCAGAGATACACAACTACCGTTAAAGTTTGGTGTCACTTAGAAATTCTTGTTTTGAAAGAAAAGTGCTTTTGTCCATTAAAATAACATCAAATTGATCAGAAAGTTTAAATAGTACCCTCAAAACACCAGTCTCAACATCAACAGTGAAGAGGCGACTCCGGGATGCTGGCCTTCTAGGCAGAGTTGCAAAGAAAAAGCCATATCTCAGACTGGCCAATAAAAAGAAAAGATGATGGGCAAAAGAACAGACACAGAAATCTGCCTAGAAGGCCAGCATCCCAGAGTCGCCTCTTCACTGTTGACGTTGAGACTGGTGTTTTGAGGGTACTATTTAATGAAGCTGCCAGTTGAGGACTTGAGAGGCGTCTTTCTCAAACTAGACACTAATGTACTGGTCCTCTTGCTCAGTTGTGCACCGGGGCCTCCCACTCTTTCTATTCTGATTAGAGCCAGTTTGCACTGTTCTGTGGAGAGTGTACACAGCGTTGTTCGAGATATTCTTTTTCTTGGCCATTTCTAGCATGGAATACCCTTCATAGAATAGACTTAATTTCTCAGTACAAGAATAGACTGACGAGTTTCAGATACTCAACTAGTCTAAAGTTCTGATTAAAGAAGCAATAAATCTGGCCAACAGTTTTCAGCTGTGGTAACAATTGCAAAAGGGTTTTCTAATGATCAATTAGCCTTTTAAAAATGAAACTTGGATTAGCTAACAACGTGCCATTGGAACACAGGAGTGATGGTTGCTGATAATGGGCCTCTGTACACCTACGGAGATATTCCATTAAAAATCAGCTGTTTCCAGCTACAATAGTCATTTACAACATTAACAATGTCTACACTGTATTTCTGATCAATTTGATGTTATTTTAAAAATGGACAAAAAAAAAAAGGTGCTTTTCTTTAAAAAACAAGGACATTTCTAAGTGACCCCAAACATTTCAACTGTATGTGTGTTCTATCTAATATATATATACACAAAAAAAATATGGGGGATTGGAAATGTATACAATTACATTGATGGAAGCAACAATCTGCAATATTAAAGCTGATCCACCCTTTATTATTATTAATTTTTTTAAAGAAAAGAGTTGAATACCCCTGGTACAGACCTTCATCTCTAGTGTAGTCCTCTCCTGAGTGGGGCTCGAACAGGTAGTCCCCTGTAGCCAACTCAAACGCCTGCAACAAAAATGTCACGTTGGTCAAAATACAATCCACAGAAGGGCAACGCTACAGTGGGAGATCCCAGACGAAACAGGACATAAGATGATGTGAAGAAGGTCCCGTCACGGTTTCGTAGCTTACCATGCAGGCTACGCTCCAGATGTCTGCTGGAGTGCCGTATTCTGCCCCTATCAACACCTCCAGGGCACGGTACTGGCGTGTCTGGATGTCTTCTGTGAAGTGTTTGTGCTGGGGAAGTAGAGGGGGGGGGCTGATTAACACCATGCTGTTCTTTACCATCTCCACACATCACAAGAGAACAGCTCCAAGTCCAGGTTATCATGAGAACTGAACATACAGAGCTTGTTCTTCCTGTTGAAAACAGTCACTTACCACCCAACAGGCATTGCCCAGGTCTGCTATCTTGATGCGTATTTTGTCAGCATTCTGTGGTTCCAGGGGATTGACCAGGAAATCTGCTGCGCTGAACACTAGAGCGACACAGACATACAATTTAGCTCATAATCACAACAACCTCACCATCTAAATACAGAGAACAGTAAAGCAACTGCATGCTGGTGCCAGATATACATATGGCAACAGAAGTGACAGACCGAGAGATGCCTAGTGAGATACTGACTGCTGGGGGACAGTCCAGAGCGTTGGCTGTCTCTCCCGGTGGAGTAGCCTGACAGGGTAGACAATGCTGACTCAGACGTGGCTGACAGTATGGAGCCAGCAGACATCCCTGACATCCCAGAGACAGGGCTGCAGAAACGCATGGGGTTGTGGCCGTTCCAGCCCTCCTCGATCCACAAGGAGCCAGATTCCGGGCTGGCCTTGGTGTTAGCCGTGGACGAGACATGGGTGTAGCAGTTCCCGTTTTCATTCCCCTTCACCACAGAGGAGTCTGGCAGAAGAAATGGTATCAAGAACATATGGATTTAATACAGAAACTCAACCAGGAAACACAGCTGCTACCAAATCACCGTTATAAAGGGATTGGCATAGCAGTGTCACTAGTAGAGGTGGACCACTCACTGTTGGCGGTCCTCTCTGGGTCCCCAGCGTCGTCGTCCAGGGGCCAGGGGGTGCGTAGAGGGTTGGAAGGGTCTGGTGGAGAGGTCCCATCCAGATCCTCCATCTTCTGAAGGTCCACCAGTCTCTCCTCCAGCAGACGCTGCTGCCGCTTGGCCTTCCTCTTCAGCTTCTTCTTCTTGTTCTTGGTCACCTTGCCGCTCTAGACACACAGATGGACATAGAGAGACAGATACATGGTCAGGCCAGGACGCCTGAAACTTTCCCAATCATGATGCCAGCCTGACTGACCATGTGATGCTCCCTGACAACACTACCGATACTGTAGATACTGATGACTCCAGTTCACAGTACCAGAGGGTCCAACACAGAGAGTGCATGCCAGGCAGAAAAATAGAGTGTGCAGAAAGGAAGTACCAAACTGAGAAATATTCAGAGTTAGCCTGTCTTCAGTCTCTCTCTCACACACAACAAGTCTTCCTCAGACAGGTGAGCTTTAATACATTGTAGTAATATCATGGAGTTCAGATGGTATTAACTGTATCTATCTACAATGGGGCTCAATTATATTTCACATGATTACTTTTGATTCTAATCCTCATTTCTATGGCAGAACCACTGCCCTACAACAAACAGAGTTTTGATTGCAAGTAAAACTTGGGCACTTAGGAAGCAGACTAAACATGATCCCACCACAACCTCTCTATATCCTGCTAGCTAGATGACCACACTATTCTGAGCTCCAGCATGTAACCGTCGACAGTTCTCCAGTAGGCCTCTTACAGAAAGTCCATCCCATCTGACAGTATCCCTCAAAGCTGACCTGGTGAACTCACGTGCCCACAGCTGTCTGAACAGGCTTTGGCTCAGTGGGTTAGCTAGCTTTGCGGTGATCTGCTGAGGCAGCTAACGTGAGCCACGCCTGGAATTTGAGGAAGGGCCAACTGTACCACAAGGGATCAGATGGCATTCTGTTTTCCAACTGAATAACAGTGCTACGGCTTTAAACTTCCCCCAGCCATGGCCGGGGGAGCAAACGCACACCCTCCAGTTCAAAAGTCCTTGAGGTTGTTTATTCCACTGCATATACTGTAGTCTACTTGGTAATGGATTTGGTATGAAATGCTGTCTATGCTACAGTAATACATTAAAGTATGGTGCTCTTTAAGTGCCAAATGCCAATCATTCATGAGGTTGAATGCATCGTTCAAAACAAACATTCTAAGAACTGCATACAGTGGGCTAGAAGCCTTCTTGGTACTGGAGGTATATTACAGAGAAATGTGATAGGTTGTTTTCACCTGCTGAGATAAACATTTCCAATTTCAAAAACAATTTTTTAAAAAAGTACTCAAATTAGATCCATATGAAAGGAGGGCAGCTGTAAAGAGAGCCTATAGGATAAAACTGTATCAAGTCAAAGTGCTCACACTTCCTCACATCAAAAAACTGGTGTGAAAAACCCTACAAACCCAATAAAGAAACTGGGTAAATTATTATGTTCTTTGTTGGACAGCAACAGGAGGCTGAAACGATGCTTACATAGAAACCACAAGTCAGCCATGGGGCAAAGCATTGTCCAGTGAGAATGTATTACATGTGAGAAGGCATTACTGTGAGGTGTCTGACTGACGATTCGGTCACCAAGACCCCATTCCCTCTCCTTGATTTTTTACATGTCGTTTAGAAAGCCAACTACTGTTTTGACATGCAGAGACAGATGATACACTACCTGAGTAGGAGACGAACCACTAAAGACACACACACCAACCATCACAACGTCAGAAAATAATCGTTAGGCAACATGATCACATCACACAAAAGCTGAGGTGAGTTATGATCAACGTTAAAGCACTGTTCACCAAAAGTGATGTTTCTTTTTTTTTTTTGCAAGACTATCCCTTCTGTGGCAGGCAGGCAGGACTTCAGTCTGAACATACCTGGTTCTCCCTTGGGGCGGTGCTAACTGCCATCAGAAAACGAGGTAAAAAAAGGAAGGGAGGGACAGTAAACCGTAATGACCACAAAAACAAACACACAAGAAAAACAGGACAAAGTTAGAAACCAAATAGAGACAGAAGAAATGACGATGAGCAGATTTGATAGCAGAAAGTATGCGAAAGAGAGAAGAGACAGACGCATAGGAAACATCTAAACATGCAAGTAACAAATCACCACAGATTTACATCTAGACAGTTTTGACTAAATTTGAGAGAGAAAAAAGGCTGTTGATGGAGTCAAAGTGAATATACATAGTTGTCTGTATGTGTACAGCAGGGGTTTCAAACATCAGTGTTTTCGGCAAGGTCCGGAAGGCCACACTGACATTTTGTATATCTCCTTGCCATCAAAATTCAAAAGAAAAAAATTCCTCTGTGCATCGTGAAGAGACTATATGTAGACCCATTATCATTTCTAGTTTCCATTTGGTTTTAACCAGTAAAATGGTCATCCACACCCCTGGTGTACAGTATAACATAACAAATTACTGGCTTCACAGTAATGTGTAAGTCCAATTAAATTTTAACAATTACAGCACACATACAGACACACATTGAAGCACTCACAAGATGACCCTATGCTATAACCCCTCAGAACAAGTTTGACTAATAACAAAACGTATGATTAAAGTTGAAAGTCTAGATGTTGTTTTCATCATAATGAACCAACCAGCTCACCTGAGGAGCCCGAGGGAGGAGGGGCTCCTGACTGCTGCCACATAGTGGCCTCTGCAGCCAGCCGTCTGACGTACACCTCATCTACATCCAGCAGGATGTTCTCCGGCTTGATGTCGGTGTGGATGATCTTACATTTGGTATGCAGGTAGTCCAGGCCCTGCAGAACCTGTGGAGGGTAAGACATGGAGCATGTATAAGGGTGGTTGAGATGGATACATGGAACTGAACAGTTTCTAGTGAAGCTTTACTGACTACTGTATCATTAACATTACTGCTAGCTATGGTAATAACTAATACATTGATCATATTTTCAAGGTTTCCTGGCTATTTTCTAAACGCTGCACCTGTGAAACCGGCTTGATATGCTATAAACACAGGAGAAAGTGCTGTGGTATTCCTTACCAGTCGGAGAATGCTCTTCACACAGAACAGACGCTGTGTGAAACCTGCTTGATGTGCTATAAACAGAGGGGAAAGAGCTCTGGTATACCACTGTACCTGTCGGAGAATGCTCTTCACACAGACTAGAGGAAGGCCCATGTAGTTGGACTTGATGATCCACTTCAGCAGCTGGTGACCCAGAACCTCCAGCACCATACACACATCTGACACACCAGTTAAGGAGAAGCTGATTCACTCAAACTTACACATGAAAGATCCCTTTAATACACAGACCAAAATCTTATTTATTTACCACGCCTGCATTTTTATATATCTGAAAGTAGTGTAAAAAAAACATGGACAAATTAAAAGCCACCTAATGACCTAGTCGTGATTCCTGCATTTTCATAGACTCTGTGACCAAAACACAGGTATCGTGTCTGTGTGAATGGTTCTGCTTTTTTGCAGGTAAATTCATTAACACTTCCATTGTTTAACACCTCCTTAACTTGAACTGCAAACAGCCCCCATGGTTTAAACCCCCCTGCCACCCCTCTCAATTGGCCAGTTCTCTACTGATATGTATAAAGGGGTCTACCTGCAAAATAAGAGGTCAATTAGGGGCTGTTTGAAAGGGGGTCATATAAAACATTGCCTTATATTCTTTTTTACAGGTAACATACCACATCTTCTGTCTGAAATGGGTGAAAGAACACAGGGAAAATAGTAGTACAGGCAAGTAGGAGGAGAGGAACAAGTGGTGTGCAAGGTCCACCAAACCCAGTTGATTACAGGGTCCACCAAACCCAGTTGATTACAGGGTCCACCAAACCCAGTTGCAGCCGGTAAGCAGCAGAAAGGATACGCACACCATTGACCCCGGATATCTTAAAGTCATCAATAAGCTGTACAATGGTCTCTCGTTTGGGGTCTGTAGGGTCACTGTCTCGCACCTTAGGCCACAAAATAATCGCAGAAAAGTTACTTCAATTCAGAAACAGTACGATCTATCCGTATATGCTAGAGATGTTAGAATGTACCAGACTACGACTCCCCAGAGTGTTGGGCTAGCTAGTACAATGTACACAGTACAATGATTATGACATCAATCAATTTCACCAAACAACTATGCCATTTGCTTTGGAGGATGCCCTTGGGCTTGTAGCCATTAATGAGTGATGTCTGTGGGTGTGCCGTCTGTCTGAGGGTGAAATAAATAGGAATGCACTCACACATCTGAGCAGCTTAATCTCATCCAGCGCCGTCTCTGTGTAATGCAGAGCACTCTTCACCACTTTCAGTGCCACAAAGCGCTTCCTCCTACACACAAACACAATCATGTCATGACTCAAACTGGAGAAAAAAAAAAAAACACAGCCAATAATGAAAACTTAACCATTCAGCACTGAATGAAACAAATTGATGGGAATGAAAAACATTAAAAAAGGATAAATATCATTAGGCTTCTCATTTGTGTATTACTGGTATAGTTTTACAGATGCACTCAAATCAGTCACTTACTGCAGGTCCCAGCATAGCCATACAGTAGAGAAGTGACCCCAACCAAGCTTTCTGACTACGTGATATCGGCCATTGAACAAGTCTCCAATCTTCACTGGGTAGTACCCACCTGAAATATACATAGACTTTCACTCACACAGGCTTATTAGCATTATCGCATCATCCTAGTTGATAAATTATATTGTGAAGTTGACATACTGTATCTACAAGGGCATCATATCACAAGTATTATTACAAAATCCATGTGGTGACTACATTCATTACATAACCACCAACAAGTAATTCCACTCCCTGCTGATTTTTCAAATAGAATAACCTTGACTGTCACTTTCCTAATCTGCCACACTATTGCATCGATCCATTAGACAATTATATAGCCTACCTTTGCAGTAATCCGATGGGTCCTCCTGCTCCTCATCATCTGATCCGAGCAGCTCTGTTGGTGGAGGGGTGAAGTCAGGTGGGGGTGGGCTGAGAGCCTGCGGAGAGGTGGTCTGAGATGAGGTCAGTGGTTTAGGTGGAGTAGAGGACAGAATTGGAGGGATCTCTAGTGAGGGTGCTATGGGTGAGGACAGTACGGGGGTGGACAGAGTGTCAGAGGAGGGAGTTAGTGGTATAGGAAGTGGCTGGGTGGTTAAAGCGGAAGGATGTAAGAGATGGGGAGGGCTCTGGGAGAAATTGAGTGGGGCAGGGGGTTGGAGGTCCGGGGGCCTCTGGGAGAGGTTGAGTGGGGCAGGGGGTTGGAGGTCCGGGGGCCTCTGGGAGAGGTTGAGTGGGGCAGGGGGTTGGAGGTCCGGGGGCCTCTGGGACAGGTTGAGGGGAGGGGTGGGAGAGGTTTTTGGTGGAGTCGCAGGCCTGTGTATTGTGAGGATGCGACACAACTCATCTGCGGTGGGAATCTGGGACCTGAAACAAAAACACAGAACAGCCTGATGAAATAACCGTCTCAATATGGTTCCTGTTTGCCTTTAGGAAGGTGGTGACGATATCTTTGCCTAAACAATAACAACCAGCAAAATATCCCTTTATCTGAAAAAAAATGACTAATTACATCAGTTATATTTAACTAGTCATCTAAAAGACTGACTTGACATTCAGCAATGTAAGTACTGTGATTCTCTTGTAAACAAGAAGCATGCGTGCGCTTCAATACAGACAATGAGGGGTTTGTGTTTTATTATGAGTGAGACATGCATCACATTAAATTAAAGTGGAGTGCTGACTGTGGCCCGTCTCCAAAATTCATTGGGGGGGGGGGATTATGCAATTACCAAGGGATAATGATAGTCCAAATAGTGTACCCCCCATATCTACATTTGCACGGTCCCCACACTATTCGTAACAGCAGTGAAATGGGTATTGTTAAGGTTTGCCAGGGTTAAACTGAAATAGGCACAGAGCAGGAAAGGGGGGAGGCATGAGTCAATGTGCTTATCTGGAGAGGTGAGTCGCTCCACCGCCCCCGTGTATTTATAGCACATAGACATAACTACTAGCTAGACAGAACCAGCTGCAAGCTCTGATACATGCTGTTAGCCGACGCATGGAATGGGAATAACGTTAGAGTAGCCAACGTTGCTCACCCAATATCCAAACTGGGGAGGTTGTCACCGGATCCTTTTCGATGTTTCTTGCCTTTCTTCTTATGCTTCTTACTGTGGGTGCTATGCGGGTTGTGATTACCGCTGGACACTGCTGGCGATCAGGGAATATATCATTAACTACCATATATCCACAAGGCTAACGTTACGGCTATCATAGAGTTGCCTTGTAGTATCTGCAGTTCTCACTCGCATAGACAATCCGCTAGGGTTAGTGCAATGCGGGATCCTTGGGACGTCCCTAACGTAACACCCTACCACAGCCGTAACCCTTACATAACCCTAACCTAAACCTTTGATTTCACCATTTTTTATAAATGTCAACTTCAATGGGGTGACTTAGGTACGTCCCAGGGATCCAGGGTTGCAAGGAGCAATCAGCTAGCGCTAACTGGAAATATTACACTTCCATTTGCAAATTGGACTAACGTTACTTGCCAGCTGCGGATTTCTTTTTGTGTGAAATCTGAATACATATCGTTGACGTGTAAAACTTAGTAACAAGACGAACAAATATTGGAAAGAAAACACATTGCCACTGGAAATATTTTTAACACATTAGCTAGCTCGTTAGCTGGCTAGTTTAGCTAGCTAGCAAGGAGTGTCTGTGCTAGCTGGTTAGCTTGCGTGCGCCAGACAGCTGGCTAACCTTAGCTAGGCTTTTTTTTTAATACAATGACAGAAACATACAAATCAATTCTAACTCAACGATGAGATAAAGTAGTAGTCATGCGACCATCTTTATCATTTACATTGTGTTAAATGGTATATATAAACATCATCTTTGGCATGTTTTAAAACTCTCACCGTTCATCGATATCATCAGTGCAGCTGTCACCGCACACACTGCTGGCAGGCTGTATTTAGGTTCGCGCCTGCGCTGTAGTTATGAGCACAAGAGCTTTGGGAACAGTGGTGGGGTCAGCTGAGCAGTGGTAGGGCCATGGGACAGTGGTCACTGGTCAGGGGGATATGCTGGGATATGGGTATGGCAAGTCATTTAAACAATCTGTCAAATTTACCCTGGTCAATTGTCATTTCGATTAACCTGGCATGTATCTACCATCCAGGCTGTATCACGGTGTAGCAGGTAGCCTAGTGGTTAGAGCGTTGGGCCAGTAACCGAAAGGTTGCTGGATCAAATCAAAAATGTGTTGTTCTGCTCCTGAACAAGCAGTTAACCCACTGTTTTCTGGTAGGCCGTCAATGCAAATAAGAATTTGTTCTTAACTGACGTGCCTAGTTCAATTTAAAATCACAACCGGCTGTAATTGGGCCAGGTTTGGCCAGTGTCGGCCTTCATTGTAAATAACAATTTCTTCTTAACTGATTTTTTTTTATTGAAGAATATAACTTAAATATAATATAAATAAATCCCTAATGAGATTTAGTATAAAATCTGGAGCCTATTCCATTGTTTTTGTTTTTGTTGGTAACAAAACAATGTATAGTATAATGATTTTGCCTATCTCATGGACTGTAAATCCTTGCATTCATAGCTCCATCAATGAATTTAAAATGCAATGATGGTGATTAAATTTCCCCAGCCCCACCCCTCAGCTTTGGCTATACCAAACCAAGTGGATGGGCTGTGGTGTGGAAGACCAGTATAGTTACCAATAGATTGAGGTTCCTGGTCGCTTGTGCCAACTCATGGCTTGTTTGTCATGGTTATGCTGAAATAATAGCTTGGCCCAACGTTTTGTTTTTCGATGTAGGATTGTACTGAGTAATGGTGATGTTTGGCTGGACAGAGGTTTAGCATAAGAACGTTGAATGTGATACATTGGGGTAGATGTAATATAAATGTCATATACTGGAAGGGCTTGGCACGGGGCAGATTCTCTGTCTCTGCCACACTGACTCTTGTCTGTGTCTACAACCCTGTTGTGGTAAGGACAGGAGTATGAGGAGCTACAGCAAGAGGGAGAATGTGGGAGGAGGGACACATTTTGATAGACATCGGAAAGGGAGGAGAAATAGGAGACAAAAATAAGAGACGTGAGAACAGGGTGAACTTTCTGGCTGGGGTGTCTTTGGGATTGGGTGCAATTAGGTGGTTGACTCATCAAAAACAAATACAAATGGAGGCAAGGAAACAAGAGAGGATAGGAGGAACGTAGACAGTGAGGGGAGGGAGGTTTGAGAAGAGGGCGGGAGGGAGGGTTGAGAAGAGGGACATGAGGTGAGAGGAAAGATTGGGAAGACTAGAGTTGTGGTTTACTGCATGTTCTTGTCAGACAGTCAAATTTAGGTTTGTTGTCTCGTGTCTCTCCAATGTTTACTCTGGTAAGTCACCTCAGGACAAGCATCTGTCTGTTTGAGTGTTTACTGTAAAAAGAACAACACCTGCTCCCAAATGGACCTTTTGGACTGGAGGTCTGGATGGGCTGGGATTGTCACCCTCTCTGACGTTATAGGACTAGTCGTTAATGCACGCACACAACCGCACGCACACACACACACAAACATATGCACACATACACAAAAAAAACACAAAAATGCACTCGTGCACACTCACTCACTCACACACTAAATATGGGCATGTAGTGGCTGGGTTGGTTTTTGACCTGGGACTCCTCTAGAATATCATATAGGCTTTATTTTCACATCATTTGATATTTCTGTAAATTCACACCTTGTAACCCTGCATAGCTGTTGTCTGTGATATACAGTGTGGGATGAATATACACACATTGTAAGGATGCTTGTGTGTGTTGCTGAGGTTGTAACAGATGACGTCTGAGCAAGTGCCTGGCAATGACATATACACATAGCTAATATATATACAGTGTGTGTGTGTGTGTGTGTGTGTGTGTGTGTGTGTGTGTGTGTGTGTGTGTGTGTGTGTGTGTGTGTGTGTGTGTGTGTGTATTTACTATGCAAACAGAGAATGGCAGTCAGCAAGTTTCACTCTGCAGTGTGAGGTTAGTCAACAGAAGTGGCACCTGCTTGGTTCAGTCAGTGTGTGTGTGTGTGTGTGTGCTGTATATATGCTGAGATTGTATAATGTGTGTGTTTGAGGGAGATGGAGTTTGTTAGCAATTGTATGTGTGTTACAGCCTTGGCAAGGCTATTTTTCATTTTTAAAATGGTCTTACCTCTCTTCGTAGATACTGTAGATGCCAATGGAAGGAGGCCAGACAGGGGTGACTCCAACCAGAGCAGACACTGTCCTCTTTCTCTTATGTAGGCACAGATCCAGGATCAGTTTACTCAAAGAACGCAAAACTGACACAGGAGGTTGGTGGCACCTTAATTGGGGAGAATGGGCTTGTGGTAATGACTGGAATGGAATTAGTGGAATGGTAAAAAATACATCAAACACGTGGTTTCCAGGTGTTTGATGCCATTCCATTTGCTCCGTTCTGGACATTATTATGAGCCGTTCTCCCCTCAGCAGCCTCCTGTAAATACTGACCATAGATCGGAGTCTGAGGGTAGCTTCATCCTTACTCCCTACGTCGACCAGGAACACCCCACCAAACCAATTTGTCTATGACAGACAAAACAGCATGACAGACCACTGTCTCCTGCAAACACAAATTATGTCATCATCACCATTGTGTGTAAGATCATTTCTGACTATTTCCCTCCCTATTTGTCTTTCTAGTTGCCCCCCTTCCTGTCTCTCCCTCTCCCCACCTGTTTCTCTCTCTCTCTCCACACCTCTCTCTCTCTCTCAATCTTCCACCTCTCTCACTCTCTCTCCCCACCCCTCTCTATCTATCTCCCCGCCTCGCTCTCTCCACCCAGGTGTTTGTTAGTTTAAGGCAATGAGGACAGGACTAGAGAGGGCAGGAGTGGGCAGGAGAGGACAGAAGAGGAAAGGAGAGGAGGGCAGAGGGCAGGAGAGGAGGGGTGATCTGTGTTTTCTGGAGAGATGAACGAAGGCCTTTGTTTAGAATGTGAGAACATACTTTTTTCCCCCTCTCTCTCACTCTCCCACCTCTCTCTCTCTCTCTCTCTCTCTCCTCCCTGTGCCCTCCTCCTTCTCTATCCCCTCTTTTCTCACTCTCTATCCATTCTCACCTCTCACTTTTAGTTCTGCTGGTACAGTATCCTCTGGGGAGAGTGCTTAAAGAGTCGGGAGTCTCTTGGGAGTTCTGTCGTCCACGTCTCCTCTTCTGCTTCGCATCTTTATTCTTTGCCTGATTTTTGCTTCTGCGGGTGCTGCTATACTCAGGAAGATCTTTGTTACTTCTCTTTACTTCAAGACTGGACTGGAGGTGGTTTCAGAAACACAGCCCAGCTCTCAAAGTTTTTCCTTGTCTATAGTAATTTCTTTCTTGGACTATCCCAGTAAGTTTGTCTTAAACTAACCCAGTTAGTTTGTCTTGGACTAGTACAGTTAGTTTGTCTTGGACTAGTAGATTTGACCAGCCGTAGGCTCAGATCCAGAGACCTGACATGGCGATGCTGAGATTTTGGGTTCTGTGTCTGTGTGTGAGTGTTCTCAGTGTAGGCGTTCTAACTCTGATCCCCCAAAAACACGAGATAGAAAATGAGGTACAACACGACGTGGAACATGTGCATGGAACATGGACCATGGAACATGAAGCGAGGGAACCCGATAGAATCTATGCAGACACTCTAGCAACCCACCAACCTGCCACATACAGTCCTATAATGGACACACATGCCACAGTCCCAACTCTGACGGACATACCTCTTACAGAAACAACTGTGATAGGTACAGCTATTACGGAGTCAGATGTACCTGTGGTCGTCACATGTCTTTCATCAGGTGAGTCCTTCTCTGTATGTCTCTTCTATGCATTCTCTGAGTGCTCTCTATAGTTGACATAGCTGTCCATAAAAAGCCCCTTGCAATCCACCAAAACAGTGAGGATTTTAAGAGTCTAAATCCTTGAAGTGTTCTTTCTAAAATATATTTTAACCTTAATCTCTAATCCTAAAATCTAAGTGTCTCTCTCAGCCCTACCCCTCACCTCATTACCGAATGATGAAGAAGGCAGGGATCAGGGAAAAGGCAGGGAGGACGAGAATCCAAGAATTGAAGAGGAGGAGGAGAAGGGGAGAGTGACGGATGAGCAGATGAGAAAGGACAGAGAGATGGAGGCGAGCAGAGGGAGGAGAGGAGTGACGGGAAGGAGACATGCAGCAACTGTAGAGGCCACTGCATACAGAGTGGTAGGTATACAGACCTCTTCAATTCTCCTTTATTGACGCACCGTTTTTTGCATTGGATGCCTCTTAATCCACCGCATCCGCCGATGTAACATTTCCACATCTGCGATGAAAGGTGGCAGAGCTAGAGCGGTGTTTGTGAGACCATGAGACATCCCGAAAATTGGTCTTCTCACGAATACGTCTGTAGCGTCCGAACGGTTTGACCTACAAACTATTCTGACCACTCCATGGAAAGGAGACCCCCACAAGTGTCAGGGGACTCATCTGAAGTCGGTACAGTTGATGTGACAACTTCTGTTTGTAGCATCCAAACCATTTAGTCTACACTATGGTAAGGGGAGATTCTCACGAATATGGTGGTGTTCTCCGTTTTGCTCTATGACCCCCACACGTGTCACAGGACTTGTCTGAAGGTAACAGGTACTGGTTAAACATTTTTATGGAAGTATGAAGGTAGTTTTGTGCCAACCCCCCCCCCCAAAAAAAATTGGGGATACCTAAAGGGGTCCTAAAATTCAAAATCAAATACCTAAAGGATTCATAGTATGACCATCTTAAAACAATTCCATGTGTCAGCTTAGAACCTTTTAAGGATTATTCATCCTTTTCTATTGGTTCTTCCTTTTCCCTCCCCTCATGCAGGCAGGTCTGGGGCGCCCCCTACCTGGCTGGAAGAAGCGAGGCACAAATGGGGGAGCTGAACAGGAAGGTGTTCTCAGGACCACACTAAAGGAACTACACAGTGATAAGGACAGACTGATGGACACAGAGAAGGCAGAGGAAGAGGAAGATGAGGAGGAAGAAGAAGACGATGAAGATGAAGATGATTCTGAAGAGGAGGAAGAGGAGGAGGTACGG
Organism: Salmo trutta; assembly: GCF_901001165.1. Classification (NCBI taxonomy): domain Eukaryota; kingdom Metazoa; phylum Chordata; class Actinopteri; order Salmoniformes; family Salmonidae; genus Salmo; species Salmo trutta. The sequence goes on along the minus strand of NC_042986.1, from coordinate 35,388,471 downwards.
GATCGTAATGAACAGGATCCATTCATCAGGCAAAGCATGATGATGACAATAATGATGATTATGATGATGATTATGGTCATTTTTATTTGTATTACTAGGAGGAAGAGGAAGAGGAGGAGGAAGAAGAGGGGACAGAGTCTCCCACCAATCAGACAGTAGCAAGGACCAGCTTCACAGAGTCTCTCCCAGGGACGTGTCAAACGTCTAACGGCCAAATCAGCTGCAGGGGTGTTGGCATGAATCACCTCCCAATCATCACCGACCTTGGGGTCACGACCCTGGACCTGGCAGGTGAGGAGGTGGGCGGGAGTAATATGAAATGAGTGTTTAAAAGGTAATATGTACTGTATAAAATCATGTATTGTGTATCTATGACATTAGTGAGTGTGTATATCAGTGTGTATATTAGTGAGTATATTAGTGTGTATATATTAGTGTATATCAGTGAGTATATTCTAGTAATTCTATTAGTATACATTGTATATTAGTGAGTATATTAGTATGTCCAGTTGAAGTCAGAAGTTTACAAACGCTTAATTTGGAGTCATTAAAACTCGTTTTTCAACCATTCCACACATTTCTTGTTAACAAACTATAGTTTTGGCAAGTCGGTTAGGACATCTACTTTGTGCATGACACAAATCATTTTTCCAACAATTGTTTACAGACAGATTATTTGTTTATTTTATTTTTACTTCACCTTTATTTAACCAGGTAGGCTAGTTGAGAACAAGTTCTCAATTACAACTGCGACCTGGCCAAGATAAAGAATTCAGTGCGACACAAACAACACAGAGTAACAGATGGGATAAACAAACGTACAGTCAATAACACAATAGAAAAATCTATACACAGTGTGTGCAAATGTAGTACGATTAGGGAGGTAAGGCAATAAATAAGCCATAGTGGCAAAATAATTACAATTTAGCAATTAGCAACAGTGATAGGTGTGCAAGTAGAGATACTGGGGTGCAAAGGAGCAAAGAAATAACTAACATGGGAATGAGGTAGTTGGTTGGGCTATTTACAGATGGGCTATGTACAGGTGCAGTGATCGGTAAGCTGCTCTGACAGCTGATGCTTAAAGTTCGTGAGGGAGATAAGACTCCAGCTTCAGTGATTTTTGCAATTCGTTCCAGTCATTGGCAGCAGAGAACTGGAAGGAAAGGCGGCCAAAGGAGGAGTTAGCTATGGGGATGACCAGTGAAATTATCTGCTGGAGCACGTGCTACGGGTGGGTGCTGCGATGGTGACCAGTGAGCTGAGATAAGGCGGAGCTTTACCTAGCAAAGACTTATAGATGACCTGGAGCCAGTGGGTTTGGCGACGAATATGAAGCGAAGACCAGCCAACAAGAGCATACGGGTCGCTGTGGTGGGTAGTATATGGGGCTTTGGTGACAAAACGGATGGAACTGTGATAACCTGCATCCAATTTGCTGAGTAGAGTGTTGGAGGCTATTTTGTACGGATCGGTAGGATAGTCAGTTTTATGAGGGTATATTTGGCAGCATGAGTGAAGAATGCTTTGTTGTGAAATAGTAAGCCAATTCTAGATTTAAGTTTGGATTGGAGATGCTTAATGTGAGTCTGGAAGGAAAGTTTACAGTTGTCGTGTCTTTGGCATCATTAAACTGAAGACTTATTTTGATCAAATAAATTCTCCGTAATTATTATTACGCGATTAAACTAACTTAATCATGTAAATAACTAGGAAGTCGGGGCACCAAGGAAAATATTCAGATTACAAAGCTATAATTTTCCTAATATAACTTTCAGATATTTTAATATCTGATCAATTAGTCTTCTAATTAATGAATCATTCTTTACCTCACGTTAGTCTCATTCCAAACTGAATCATCCATACATCAATTGTCTTAAATCATTTATTTACTAACTAAATAATCACAGAAATGCATAAACAAACAAACAGTAGATATAGTTACAAGGAAATGATGGCGGAGTTTCCCTAGTGGGATAAACTGGTATCGCGGCTTGGTGGACAAAAGGGAAGTGGGGTCAACTGAGAAAGGCGGGAATTATGCAAATGAGTCACTACACACTTGATAATTATATTAATTGAAATGCTAATCCTTTGCACATGAACGCTCACTCATTCAGGAATAACTGCAATATATATTTACGCTCAGTGTGTCGTCATGTCTTTCTGTTGGAGAGTTCGTCTGATCGTCTCTCATGGTTAGAATGGATACTTCAGAGTCTCATTTCAGAAATGTTCTTGTAGAATAGGTGTTTCGGCGGTTGTCGGTCTTCGCATTCAATGGTACAGAATTCCTAGCTGCAGACTAGTAATTAGCATCAAAGATTTGTTCTTATTCTGTCGGTATCGATAGTCTCAGAGTTTAACCACGTGGTATGGTTAAGAATTCAGCAATCCACTAAAACCTTAGCCCTCTCAGTTATCGAGGTAAGCTGGTCTGAAGATGATTCTCCAGGTGGGGGTTATATTCGGAAGAGCAGAAAAAGGCTGTCCCATGACGCCAGATCAATGTCTGTGCTCATGGGGCGGACCAATGACTTAGTTAACTTTAAAGGGAATTGGGTTCCCTTTCATTAAACAGTTTATAGTCACATTACATAATTTCACAAATAGTTTCATCTTTACTCATTCATTTTATACAACAATTAGATGCACGCCTCATAACTGAGAGTCTTGTATAAACAGAGTTATGGTAATGTGGCTGTATTGTCTCTCATGAGTTTCACAAATATTAAACGAAATGGACCGGTCGTAGCTGGCTTCTTCCCCGACCGTGTACTCCTTCTCCAAAACATGTACATTGTTCAGTTCTCAAGTTCTATGCTGGAGAAGAGGTTCCATTGTTCTCCTGGGAAACCTTCTCTCTTTCTATACTGTCTGACCATGAGGAAGAGAGTCTCCTCCAGGAATTTACGACCTGAGATAACAGCAGCCTGGGTGTAGGCGAGAGAGAGAGGGGGAAGGCACGCTATACCCAAAGAGGGCCACGTCATGACATAGTCTAACCAGACACCAAGGTATATGTAGTTGTCCACATATTCTAAGTCAGAACCATCCAGAGTAGTGATGCTAGACGGGCGGGTGGGTGCGGGCAGCGATTGGTTGAAGAGTATGCATTTAGTTTTACTTGCATTTAAGAGCAGTTGGAGGCCACGGAAGGAGTGTGTATTTCACTTATAACTCACTCTATCACAATTCCAGTGGGTGTAAGGGTTGCGGAACTGGTGGCAGTGAAGTCAGACGCAGGAGAGCAGAAATAGGTAAGGAGAGGAAGAGAGAACAAGGAGAGGAAAAGACTTCGGTGGAAGTTGTGACAGTACCCCCCCCTTGACGCGCGGCTCCAGGGACGACCCGGAGGGCGAGGTGCAGGGCGATCCGGACGGAGACGGTGGAACTCCCGCAGCATTGAAGGGTCCAACACGTCCTCCACCGGAACCCAGCATTTCTCCTCCGGACCGTACCCCTCCCAGTCCATGAGGTACTGAAGGCCCCTCAGCCGACGTCTCGAATCCAGTATGGATCGAACGGAGTATGCCGGGGCCCCCTCGATGTCCAGAGGGGGCGGAGGAACCTCCCGCACCTCAGACTCCTGGAGCGGGCCAGCCACCAATGGCCTGAGGAGAGACACATGGAACAAGGGGTTAATACGGTAATCGGGGGGAAGTTGTAACCTGTAACTCACCTCGTTCAGTCTCCTCAGGACTTTAAACGGCCCCACAAACCGCGGACCCAGCTTTCGGCAGGGCAGGCGGAGGGGCAGGTTTTGGGTCGAGAGCCAGACCCGGTCCTCCGGTGCGAACACCGGGGCCTCACTGCGGTGACGGTCTGCACTGGCTTTCTGGCTCAGCACGGCGCGCTGAAGGTGAACATGGGCGGCGTCCCATGTTTCCTTCGCGCGCCGGAACCAGTCGTCCACCGCAGGAGCATCGGTCTGACTCTGATGCCAAGGAGCCAGAACCAGCTGATACCCCAGTATGCACTGGAAGGGGGAGAGGTTAGTGGAGGAGTGGCGAAGCGAGTTCTGGGCCATCTCTGCCCAGGGCACAAACGCTGCCCACTCCCCCGGACGGTCCTGGTAATAAGACCTCAGAAACCTAACCACGTCCTGGTTCACTCTCTCCATCTGCCCGTTACTCTTGGGGTGAAAACCTGAGGTAAGGCGGATCGAGAGACCCCCAGATGTTCCATGAACGCTCTCCAGACCCTCGAAGTGAACTGGGGACCCCGATCAGACACTATGTCCTCATGCACCCCGTAGTGCCGGAAGACGTGTGTAAACAAGGCCTCCACAGTCTGTAGGGCCGTAGGGAGACCGGCAGCGGGAGGAGACAGCAGGACTTAGAGAAACGATCCACAACGACCAGGATCGTGGTGTTTCCCTGTGATGGGGGGAGATCGGTCAGGAAATCGATCGACAGGTGTGACCATGGCCGCTGTGGAACGGGTAAGGGGTGTAGCTTACCTCTGGGCAGGTGCCTAGGAGACTTACACCGGGTGCACACCGAACAGGAGGAAACATAAACCCTCACGTCCTTAGCCAAAGTGGGCCACCAGTACTTCCCACTCAGACAGTGCACCGTCCGACCGATGCCTGGATGACCAGAGGAGGGTGATGTGTGGGCCCAATAGATCAGCCGGTCACGGACAGCAGACGGAATGTACAGATACCCAGCGGGACACTGGAGGGGAGCAGGCTCTGCATGCAACACCTGCTCAATGTCCGCGTCCAGCTCCCACACTAACGGCGCCACCAGGCAGGAGGCCGAGAGTATGGGGTGGGATCCATGGGCCGCTCCTCTGTGTCATACAGCCGGGACAGTGCGTCTGCCTTCGCGTTCTGGGAACCTGGTCTGTAAGAAAGGGTGAAAACAAAACGGTGAAAAACATGGCCACCTTGCCTGGTGAGGGTTCAGTCTCCTCACTGCCCGGATATACTCCAGATTGCGATGGTCAGGAGAAAAGGGTGTTTAGCCCCCTCAAGCCAATGTCTCCACGCCTTCAAAGCCTTGACGACAGCCAACGGCTCCCGGTTCCCCACGTCATAGTTTCGCTCCGCCGGGCTGAGCTTTCTCGAGAAGAAGGCACAGGGCCGGAGCTTCGGTGGCGTACCGGAGCGCTGAGAGAGCACGGCTCCTATCCCAGCCTCGGACGCGTCCACCTCCACTATGAATGCCAAAGAGGGATCCGGATGGGCCAGCACGGGAGCCGAGGTAAACAGAGCCCTCAGGTGACCAAAGGCCCTGTCTGCCTCAGCCGACCGTGGCGATAAGAGGTAGCGGGTAACTGTACCTCACAGTTATCTGATTAATGCCTCGATAGTCAATACACGGGCACAGACCTCCCTCCTTCTTCTTCACAAAAAAGTAACTCGAGGAGGCGGGGGATGTGGAGGACCGAATGTACCCCTGACGCAGGGATTCGGAGACATATGTTTCCATAGCCACCATCTCCGCCTGTGACAGAGGATACATTTTTTTAAACATTTTAGTCATTTAGCAGACGCTCTTATCCAGAGCGACTTACAGTAGTGAAGGCATACATTTAATTTCATTTCATGCATTTTTTTGTACTGGCCCCCCGTGGAAATCAAACCCACAACCCTGGCGTTGCACACACCATGCTGGCGTTGCAAACACCATGCTCTACCAACTGAGCCACACGGAAGGCTGACTCCTGGGAAGTGCAGCTTCTACCAGGAGATTTATCGCACAATCCCCTCATCGATGGGGTGGTAATTGAGTCACCTTCTTTTTGGAGAAGGGGAGAGCTAAATCGCCATATTCGGGGGGAATGTGCACGGTGGAGACCTGGTCTGGACTTTCCACCGTAGAAGCACCTACGGAAACCCCTAAAACACCTCCCCGAGCATTCTCGCAACCACCCGTGAGAGCCCTCCGTTGCCATGAAACAGTGGGGTCATGACATGCTAACCAGGGTAGGCCTAGCACCGCGGGAAACGCAGGAGAGTCAATGAGAAAGAGACTGATTCTCTCCGTGTGACCCCCCTGCGTCACCATGCCCAGAGGAGCGGTGGCCTCCCTAATCAACCCTGACCCTAAGGGTCGACTATCTAAGGCGTAAACTGGGAAGGGCATAGCCACAGGAACGATGGGGATCCCTAAACTATGGGCAAATGATCTGTCAATAAAATTCCCAGCCTCGCCCGAATCGACGAACACCTTATGCTGGGAATGCGGGCAAAACTCAGGAAAAGTGACGAACAAAAACATGTGTGCAACAGAGGGCTCTGGGTGAGAATGGTGCCTTCTCACCTGGGGTGACGCCAGAGTGCCCTGCCTGCTGCCTCGACCACCAGAGGAACCAACCCGGCACCGACTGGCAGTGTGACCTCTGCGGCCACAGATGGTGCACGAGACGGAACCTCCTCCGGTCTCCCTGAGCGCAGCACCTCCCAACTCCATGGGCATCAGAGCGGTGGTGTTGGGGGATGGAACGAACAGACCCCAATCTGGACGTCCGCGGGTAGCCAGCAGGTTATCCAGCCGAATGGACAGGTCCACCAGCTAGTCGAAGGTGAGGGTGGTGTCCCTGCAGGCCAACTCTCGATGGACGTCCTCGCGCAAACTGCAGCGATAGTGATCAATCAGGGCCCTGTTGTTCCATCCCGCTCCGGAGGCCAGGGTGAGAAAGTCCAAAGCGAACTCCTGTACGCTCCTCGTCCCCTGCCGTAGGTGGAAAAGACGGTCACCCGCCGCTCTGCCCTCAGGCGGGTGGTCAAAGACCGCCCGGAAACGACGGGTGAACTCCTCAAAGTGGTCCAGCACCGCATTTCCTTCCACCCACACGGCGTTGGCCCACTCCAGGGCTTTCCCCGAGAGGCATGAGATGAGGGTGGACACCCTCTCACCGCCCGAAGGAGCCGGGTGGACGGTTGCCAGGTATAACTCCAACTGCAGCTGCAGGTATAACTGCCAGGTATAACTCCAACTGCAGTTCCAGTGGCGAATCCCACTGGAACTGGGTGCAGGGGGAGTGAGTAGTGGAGACCCCTGTTGTGCTGGGAGAGGCGCTGGAGGAACTCCCTGTCTCTCCCAGTGGTCCATGGTTTGGACAACGCGGTCCATGGCGGCGCCGAGATGGTGGATCATCGCCTCTTGCTCCAGGACGCGCTCCCCGACCCCTATACCAGGGGCACCTGCTCCTGCTGACTCCATATGGGTGGTGTGAAATTCTATAAGGGCTGCGGAACTGGTGGCAGTGAAGTCAGACGCAGGAGAGCAGAAATAAGTAATAGCCGGAGCAGTTTAATTTCAAAACCAACGGCAATAAAAAAATGAACCTACATGGGTACAAAACCCGACACGCACCAGTAACATCGTGCACCAGCACTTTCAAACAAACAATTCCACATAAGGACATGGGGGGGAACAGAAGGTTAAATACACAACACTTAATGAGGGAAATGGAAACCAGGTGTGTAGGAAAACAAGACAAAACAAATGAAAAGTGGATCGACGATGGCTAGAAGACCAGTGACGCCGACCGCCGACCGAACAAGGAGAGGAAACGACTTCGGTGGAAGTTGTGACAGTGGGTCAGAAGTTTACATACACTAAGTTGACTGTACCTTTAAACAGCTTGGAAAATTCCAGAAAATTATGTCATGGCTTTAGAAGCTTCTGATAGGCTAATTGACATCATTTGAGTCGATTGGAGGTGTACCTGTGGATGTATTTCAAGGCGTACCTTCAAACTCAGCGCCTCTTTGCTTGACATCATGGGAAAGACCTCAGAAAAAAATTGTAGACCTCCACAAGTCTGGTTCATCCTTGGGAGCAATTTCCAAATGCCTGAAGGTGCCATGTTCATCTGTACAAACAATAGTACGCAAGTATAAACACCATGGGACCAGGCAGTTGTCATACCACTCAGTTCTGTTTCCTAGAGATGAACGTACTTTGGTGTGAAAAGTACAAATCAATCCCAAAACAACAGCAAAGGATCTTGTGAAGATGCTGGAGGAAACAGGTACAAAAGTATCTATATCCACAGTAAAACGAGTCCTATGTCGACATAACCTGAAAGGCTGCTTAGCAAGGAAGAAGCCACTGCTCCAAAACTGCCATTAAAAAGACAGACTACGGTTTGTAACTGCACATGGGGACAAAGATCCTACTTTTTGGAGAAATGTCCTCTGGTCTGATGAAGCAAAAATAGAACTGTTTGGCCGTAATGACCATCATTATGTTTGGAGGAAAAAGGGGGAGGCTTGCAAGCCGAAAAACACCATCCCAACCATGAAGCACAGGGCAGGCAGCATCATGTTGTGGGGGTGCTTTGCTGCAGGAGGGACTGGTTCACCTCACAAAATAGATGGCTTCATGAGGTAGGAAAATTATGTGGATATATTGAAGCAACATCTGAAGAAATCAGTCAGGAAGTTAAAGCTTGGTCGCAAATTGGTCTTCCAAATGGACAATGATCCCAAGCATACAGTGAGAGAAAAAAAGTATTTGATCCCCTGCTGATTTTGTACGTTTGCCCACTGACAAAGAAATGATCAGTCTATAATTTTAATGGTAGGTTTATTTAAACAGTGAGAGACAGAATAGCAACAAAAAAATCCAGAAAAACGCATGTCAAAAATTTAATAAATTGATTTGCATTTTAATGAGGGAAATAAGTATCAGAAAGATTTCTGGCTCCCAGGTGTCTTTTATACAGGTAACGAGCTGAGATTAGGAGCACACTCTTAAAGGGAGTGCTCCTAATCTCAGTTTGTTACCTGTATAAAAGACACCTGTCCACAGAAGCAATCAATCAATCAGATTCCAAACTCTCCACCATGGCCAAGACCAAAGAGCTCTCCAAGGATGTCAGGGACAAGATTGTAGACCTACACAAGGCTGGAATGGGCTACAAGACCATCGCCAAGCAGCTTGGTGAGAAGGTGACAACAGTTGGTGCGATTATTCGCAAATGGAAGACACACAAAATACCTGTCCATCTTTCTTGGCTTGGGGCTCCATGCAAGATCTCACCTCGTGGAGTTGCAATGATCATGAGAACGGTGAGGAATCAGCCCAGAACTACACGGGAGGATCTTGTCAATGATCTCAAGGCAGCTGGGACTATAGACACCAAGAAAACAATTGGTAACACACTACGCCGTGAAGGACTGAAATCCTGCAGCGCCCGCAAGGTCCCCCTGCTCAAGAAAGTACATATACATGCCCGTCTGAAGTTTGCCAATGAACATCTGAATGATTCAGAGGACAACTGGGTGAAAGTGTTGTGGTCAGATGAGACCAAAATGGAGCTCTTTGGCATCAACTCAACTCGTCGTGTTCGGAGGAGGAGGAATGCTGCCTATGACCCCAAGAAAACCATCCCCACCATCAAACATGGAGGTGGAAACATTATGCTTTGGGGGTGTTTTTCTGCTAAGGGGACAGGACAACTTCACCGCATCAAAGGGACGATGGACGGGGCCATGTACCGTCAAATCTTGGGTGAGAACCTCCTTCCCTCAGCCAGGGCATTGAAAATGGGTCGTGGATGGGTATTCCAGCATGACAATGACCCAAAACACACGGCCAAGGCAACAAAGGAGTGGCTCAAGAAGAAGCCCATTAAGGACCTGGAGTGGCCTAGCCAGTCTCCAGACCTTAATCCCATAGAAAATCTGTGGAGGGAGCTGAAGGTTAGAGTTGCCAAACGTCAGCCTCGAAACCTTAATGACTTGGAGAAGATCTACAAAGAGGAGTGGGACAAAATCCCTCCTAAGATGTGTGCAAACCTGGTGGCCAACTACAAGAAACGTCTGACCTCTGTGATTGCCAACAAGGGTTTTGCCACCAAGTACTAAGTCATGTTTTGCAGAGGGGTCAAATACTTATTTCCCTCATTAAAATGCAAATCATTTTATAACATTTTTGACATGCGTTTTTCTGGATTTTTGTTGTTGTTATTCTGTCTCTCACTGTTCAAATAAACCTACCATTAAAATTATAGACTGATCATTTCTTTGTCAGTGGGCAAACGTACAAAATCAGCAGGGGATCAAATACGTTTTTTCTCTCACTGTACTTCCAAATTTGTGGCAAAATGGCTTAAGGACAACAAAGTCAAGATATGGGAGTGGCTATCACAAAGCCCTGACCTCAAACCTATATAAAACTTGTGGGCAGAACTGAAAAAGTGTGTGCGAGCAAGGAGGACTACAAACCTGACTCAGTTACACCAGCTCTGTCAGGAGGAATGGGCCAAATTCACCCATTTTATTGTGAAAAGGTTGTGTAAGGCTACCCAAAAAGTTTGACCCACGTTAAACAATTTAAAGGCAATTACATACACTCAAATACTATTTGAGTGTATGTAAACTTCTGACCCACTGGGAATGTGATGAAAGAAATAAAACCTGAAATAAATCATTCACTCTACTATTTTTAAAAGGTAAAGCGCCGCCTTATCTCAGCTCACTGGTCACGATAACAACACTCACCAATAGTACGCGCTCCAGCAGGTATATCTCACTGGTCATCCCCAAAGCCAACACCTCTTTGGCCGCTTTTCCTTCCAGTTCTCTGCTGCCAATGACTGGAACGAATTGCAAAATAAATAAAAAATATTGCTGAAGCTGGAGACTTATATTTCCCTCACTAACTTTAAACATCAGCTATCCGAGCAGCTAACCGATCGCTGCAGCTGTACATAGCCCATCTGTAAATAGCCCATCCAATCTACTTACCTCATCCCCACATTGTTTTATTTACTTTTCTGCTCTTTTGCACACCAGTATTTCTACTTGCACATCATCATCTGCACATCTATCACTGCAGTGTTAATTTGCTAAATTGTAATTACTTGCTACTATGGCCTATTTATTGCCTTACCTCCTCACGCCATTTGCACACACTGTATGTAGGCTTTCTTTTTTTTCTATTGTGTTATTGACTGTACGCTTGTTTATTCCATGTGTAACTCTGTGTTATTGTTTGTGTCGCACTGCTTTGCTTTATCTTGGCCAGGTCGCAGTTGTAAATGAGAACTTGTTCTCAACTGGCCTACCTGGTTAAATAAAGGTGATATAAAAAATTAAATAAAGAAATAATTCTGACATTTCACATTCTTAAAATAAAGTGGTGATCCTAACTGACCTAAGACAGGGAATATTTGCTAGGATTAAATGTCAGGAATTGTGAAAAACTGGGTTTAAATGTATTTGGCTAAGGTGTATGTAAACTTCCGACTTCAACTGTATATTAGTGTATATATTAGTGAGTATATTAATGTATGTCAGTGTGTATATTAGTGTGCATATTGGTGTATATGTCACTGTGTATATGTCAGTGTGTATATTAGTGTATATATTAGTGTGTATATTACTGTATATGTCAGTGTATATATTAGTATGTATATTAGAGTGTATATGTCAGTGTGTATATTAGTGTATATATTAGTGTGTATATTACTGTATATGTCAGTGTATATATTAGTATGTATATTAGAGTGTATGTCAGTGTGTTTATTAGTGTATATATTAGTGTGTATATTACTGTATATGTCAGTGTATATATTAGTATGTATATTAGAGTGTATATGTCAGTGTGTATATTAGTGTATATATTAGTGTGTATATTACTGTATATGTCAGTGTATATATTAGTATGTATATTAGAGTGTATATGTCAGTGTGTATATTAGTGTATATATTAGTGAGTATATTATTGTAAATGTTAGTGTGATTGTACCTCTATATGTGTGTCTGACAGAGAACAACATCAGTCTTATTGCCTCGCGGGGTTTCTCTGGTCTTCCCAACCTGGAGAGTATAGATCTGAGCAAAAACCGACTGGATGACGACTCACTCAGCCACCACCTCTTCTCTGTAAGTCTCACCAGCTTTCCACCCCTACCATGTTGTATGAAAGACCTGCTGGAGTGTAAGGGTTGGGGGTTTGAGATCTCTAGATGCATCTGCTAAATGACCAGGGCAGTCCTGCATGAGTCAGCACATTCCTATAATAGCAAGTGGTAAATGGCTGACAGTAGCTGCGTCAGTATACTCCATAATAACAGCTGGTAACTGGTTGACAGTAACTGAGTCAGTATACTCTATGATAGCAGCTGGTAACTGGCTGACAGTAACTGAGTCAGTATACTCCATAATAACAGCTGGTAACTGGTTGACAGTAACTGAGTCAGTATACTCTATAATAGCAGCTGGTAACTGGTTGACAGTAACTGAGTCAGTACATGTATACTCCATAATAGCAGCTGGTAACTGGCTGACAGTAACTGAGTCAGTATACTCTATAATAGCAGCTGGTAACTGGCTGACAGTAACTGAGTCAGTATACTCTATAATAGCAGCTGGTAACTGGCTGACAGTAACTGAGTCAGTATACTCTATAATAGCAGCTGGTAACTGGCTGACAGTAACTGAGTCAGTACATGTATACTCTATAATAGCAGCTGGTAACTGGCTGACAGTAACTGAGTCAGTATACTCTATAATAGCAGCTGGTAACTGGCTGACAGACTACAGCAGGAGCACACTCTGGTGTATTGGCTCCTCTTACAGATTTTTCACAATCTCTTACACACTTAAAACTGGTACTTGAGGCACTCTCAGTGAAACCATTAACTCATGTACGTTATCTTCATACCAAGTCTGCAAAACTGTCTGTAAAACACACTTATCGCAAAACACTGAAACACAGTTATTTACATTAGACACATCATTCAAAACTAACAGGTCTTGTGTTTCGTTTGGGAAACACTGCCATTCAAAATGTCACACTCATTTACCGATTACCTACACCCAGTGCTCACATGTGAAAACACTTATAGCTCATTTCTTCACTAAGAAATCAGAGCTTGAGCACTATAAATAGGCTTCAGGTTAGGTTCTTGGCTTGGACAACAATGGAGGCCAATATTGGAGAGTTAGAGGAGTGAGAGTAAGAGGGGGACGAGAACGAGGACAACGATAAGGACGAGGAGGAGGACAACGAGGAGGTGGAGGAAGAGGAGGGGGACACGGAGGAGGTGGAGGAAGAGGAGGAGGACGAGGACACGGAGGAGGACAATGAGGAGGTGGAGGAAGAGGAGGAGGACGAGGAGGAGGACAATGAGGAGGAGGAGGACGAGGAGGAGGACACCGAGGAGGACAACGAGGAGGTGGAGGAAGAGGAGGAGGACACGGAGGAGGACAACGAGGAGGTGGAGGAAGAGGAGGAGGACAAGGAGGAGGACGAGGACACGGAGGAGGACAATGAGGAGGAGGAGGACGAGGAGGAGGACACGGAGGAGGACAACGAGGAGGTGGAGGAAGAGGAGGAGGACAAGGAGGAGGACGAGGACACGGAGGAGGACAATGAGGAGGATGAGGAGGAGGACACGGAGGAGGACAATGAGGAGGTGGAGGAAGAGGAGGAGAATGAGGAGGTGGAGGAAGAGGAGGAGGACACGGAGGAGGACAACGAGGAGGAGGACGAGGAGGAGGACACGGAGGAGGACAACGAGGAGGTGGAGGAAGAGGAGGAGGACAACGAGGAGGAGGAGGACGAGGAGGAGGACACGGAGGAGGACAACGAGGAGGTGGAGGAAGAGGAGGAGGACAAGGAGGAGGACGAGGACACGAGGAGGACAATGAGGAGGAGGAGGACGAGGAGGAGGACACGGAGGAGGACAACGAGGAGGTGGAGGAAGAGGAGGAGGACAAGGAGGAGGACGAGGACACGGAGGAGGACAATGAGGAGGTGGAGGAAGAGGAGGAGGACACGGAGGAGGACAACGAGGAGGAGGAGGACGAGGAGGAGGACACGGAGGAGGACAACGAGGAGGTGGAGGAAGAGGAGGAAGACAAGGACAAGGACGAGGAGGGGGAAGAGGACGAGGAGTGGGACAAGGAAGAGGAGGAAGGAAAACAATCACAGATGAGATCCGGGCCACTTTGGTTGATCATGTGGTCAACCATGGTTTGAGTTTCAGGGAGGCTGGGCAGAGGGTCCAGCCTAACTTGAGCTACTACACTGCAGCTAGTATCATCCGGACATTTTGAAATGAGAACAGGTAAGTAAACCTACCCCCTATACCATGTTACTGTACTTACAGCACTGCAGCACTTGCAGCACATGCCCTACAGTAACATTTCATTTCATACCGAAAGAAATCTTGCACCCTAACCATTCACATCATGTTTTTGCAGAATTGCTAGACGATCCTTCAATGGAGGAAGAAACCGGCTGTTCAGAGCAGGAACAACACATAGTGAATATGGTCATTTCACACACATTATCACTGACACCACATTATCACTGACAACACAACATTCAGTAACATAAATAAGGTTAGTTTATCCTCAATTGGCCGTCTCCTGAAACGCCATCAGAGTCATATGAAGCAGCTCTACAGAGTACCATTTGAGAGAAATTCTGACAGAGTGAAACAACTGCGCTATGAATACATACAAGTAAGCTGTACTATCCTGTCATTGGTGCTGTATTCCAGTGTATTGTGCTGCATATTGACTGCTCTATGTCTATTCATACTGTCATACAATAATGTTTTGTCTTGTCTGTTTCAGAGAGTTATGAAACTAGATGCTGCTGCAGAGCATCATGATTTAGTCTACATTGATGAGGTCGGCTTTAACATAGCCAAAACAAGATGCAGGGGAAGAAACACTGCGCCATCGTCAATGTCCCTGGACAGCGTCGCGGCAACATCACAATGTGTACAGCCATTAGTCAGAACAGTGTCCTTGATCATCATGCCACTCTTGGTCCTTACAATACTGCCCACATTATCACCTTCCTTGACACCCTGCATAATATCCTCATTCCCAATGACCAGAGGAATGGGCCAGAGTAGTCCAGATTTGTTGTCATCTGGGACAACGTAAGTTTCCACCGGGCTGCTCAGGTCCGCAATTGGTTAATTGACCATTCACAAGCTTTGACGCTCAACCTGCCACCATATTCTCCATTTCTAAACCCAATAGAAGAGTTATTTTTAGCGTGGCGTTGGAAGGTATGTGATCGGCAACCTCACCAATGCATACCCTTTCTCCAGGCGATGGAGGAGGCCTGTGGTGACAGATGAGGGGACATGCCAGTGCTGGATACGC
Organism: Salmo trutta; assembly: GCF_901001165.1. Lineage (NCBI taxonomy): Eukaryota > Metazoa > Chordata > Actinopteri > Salmoniformes > Salmonidae > Salmo > Salmo trutta. The sequence goes on along the minus strand of NC_042986.1, from coordinate 35,373,374 downwards.
CACTCCAGACTCTACTTCCCCTGCTGTTTAGCCAGAGAGATCACTTGTGATGTTGAGGTGCTGTGGCCAGACCCAAATAGGAGACAGGATGCACCCTCATTGTTTTTGTTCATTACAGTAACAAGCCTATTTGTTTATCTTCTACTGTATTTGTTTTGTCTGTTACTGTTCATCCCGAAATATGGATGAAAATACAATGTTTTGAGAAATAATTTTTTCCCCCCCCACCTTGCATTTCTGTTTATAGCGTAACTATATACTGAATATGCATACATACTGTATATATTTGTGCACATACATGTATGTGTGAGTGCTATGACAAACTGTTGTGGACTCCACTGCGCACTGAACATACAAAAGACAAGAGTAATGTTTTACATTTGTCACATCCGTGTGTAGTTGGCGTGTATAAGTGCTAATCATTTGGTTTGTGTGTAGAGTTTTGATGCAAAAACACCATTTTGGTAAGTGTTTGGTTTTGCAAGAGATGTGTGATGTTTTGCAGGTGTGTGTGTTTTGGGGTTGTGTGTAGAGTCTAGAGAAAAGGAGCCATAGTTTCAGAAATCGCGTAAGCAATTGTCAAAAACTGTAAGAGATCAGCTAAGTGTGTGTGTGTGTGTGTGTGTGTGTGTACACATGTTCAAGTGAAATATAGTACATGACTACAGCCAATGGGATTGAGATGAAGAGATTATTTTAAGAATGAATGATTTCATGATATCCGTTCATCCAGTAATGACAGAGGCAAGAGGAACAGGGCAGAGTTACTGGGAGAGTGACACAGCTCACTGCTTTCACTGGGTACAGATCAACCAGACCAGACCAATACATGCGCTAAATAAAGATCAGGGTCAAGCTAGATTTCCAGTAACAGTAATCTAAACCGTTTTTCTCCTCTTCTTTTTCTGTACTCCCTGGTAGAATCTGACCCGGCTGAGGAGGCTTAACCTAGATGATAACCAGCTGACACGGATCCCACTGCTGCCACCGTCACTGGAGGAGCTCAAGATGAATGACAACAAGATCACCAGACTCACCCCTTACAGCTTCAAAGGTGTGTGTTTCAGAGAGGTCGAAGGTTGATTTAATCCCCCGTATATAACACACACACACACTTCTTTGTGACACTCATAAGTATCAGTTTGTGTATGTGTGTATGTCTGTGTGCGTGTGTTTGTGTGTGTATGTCTGTGTGCGTGTGTTTGTGTGTGTTTATCTGTCTTTGTGTGTGTGTGTGTGTGTGTGTTTTTGTGTGCGTCCCCCAGGTCTGTTCCATCTGTTGTCTCTGGAGCTAGAGGAGAACCTTTTCCATGACGGCAACATGTCCCCTTTGACCTTCAAGCCGCTGAGGAGGGTCCAGTACCTGCGCTTGGACACGAACAGGTTCCGCTCCCTCCCCCTCGGCCTGCCCCGCTCCCTACAGGTCAGAGTCTCCTCATCACCATCCAGAACATTCTTACAATACATTCTTGTGTGTTTCTATATTATGTGCGTCTAAATATCTGTGTGTGTGTGTGTGTGTGTGTGTGCGTAGGAGCTGAGGATGCGTGATAACCAGTTACAGGAGGTACCAGAGGGGGTTCTGAGTGAATTGGCCAAACTGAGAGTTTTAGACCTTAGTCACAACCTGCTGCATGAGGGCAGCATCTCAAACCGGGCCTGGGTCAAACTAACGTGAGTTCAATTAAGAAATTCATTAAGAAAATAATCAATCTATCCATTGACCCACCTATCCAAAAATGAATTCATGCCAGATCATATGACACGAAAGGCATCATACTGGCTTTATTTCAGAATTTTAAAAGTTATATATCTTAAACTTGATTGCTGACATGCAAAACACTTTGGGACTATATCAACAATTGATTAATGAAACAAACACCATTTGTTATAGAATGGCTTGTAGTACCTACATCACCCGCCGGAGGGTGTACTGTGCTTGAGAATCAGCACCTCAGATTTTCCTGGTTCGTTCTGTTTGATGTAAAATCATTACTCTCCTGCTTGTGCTGATGTACACACACACGTGTGTGTGTGTGTGTGTGTGTGTGTGTGTGTGAATTCCTGCTGTTTAGTCAGATAAGCATCTCTACAGTACACAGGGTTCAAACCTGTCATTATTATCTTGACAGCCACACACACACACACACACACACACACACACACACACACACACACACACACACACACACACACACACACACACACACACACACACACACGCGCACACACACACACACACACACACACACACACACACACACGTGAGTCCGATAGACTGTGACAACTGACCCTGTGTACTCAGGAGAACAAATATGTGATGAAGGGAAGGAAAGGGTGTTTTGTGTGTGTGTGTGTGTGTGTCTTGTTTAAATATAGTGAATTCCAGTGGGTTTATCCCTTGCTCCGTGGGATCCTTGCGAACCACAGCAAGAGCTTCGGGAGAAAAAATACACACAGAGAGGAGAGAGAGAAAGAAAGGGTGTGTGAGAGTGGTGTTGAGGAAAAGAAGGTAGAAAGGAAAAAGGCAGCAAGAAAATGGATGAGAAGAGAGCAGAAGGGAGGAGGATGAAGAAAGGCAGAAGGGAGGAGGATGAAGAAAGGCAGAAGGGAGGAGGATGAAGAAAGGCAGAAGGGAGGAGGATGAAGAAAGGCAGAAGGGAGGAGGATGAAGAAAGGCAGAAGGCGTAGGAGGATGAAGAAAGGCAGAAGGGAGGAGGATGAAGAAAGGCAGGCAGAAGGGAGGAGGCTGAAGAAAGGCAGAAGGGAGGAGGATGAAGAAGGCAGAAGGGAGGAGGATGAAGAAAGGCAGAAGGGAGGAGGATGAGAAAGGCAGAAGGGAGGGCAGAAGAAGAAGGCAGAAGGGAGGGAGGATGAAGAAAGGCCAGAAGGGAGGAGGATGAAGAAAGCAGAAGGGAGGAGGATGAAGAAAGGCAGAAGGAGGAGGATGAAGAAGGCAGAGGAGGATGAAGAAAGGCAGAAGGGAGGAGGATGAAGAAAGGCAGAAGGGAGGAGGATGAAGAAAGGCAGAAGGGAGGAGGATGAAGAAAGGCAGAAGGGAGGAGGATGAAGAAAGGCAGAAGGGAGGAGGATGAAGAAAGGCAGAAGGGAGGAGGATGAAGAAAGGCAGAAGGGAGGAGGATGAAGAAAGGCAGAAGGGAGGAGGATGAAGAAAGGCAGAAGGGAGGAGGATGAAGAAAGGCAGAAGGGAGGAGGATGAAGAAAGGCAGAAGGGAGGAGGATGAAGAGAGCAGAAGGGAGGAGGATGAAGAAAGGCAGAAGGGAGGAGGATGAAGAAAGGCAGAGAGAAACTGTGTGTTTGCATAAGTGTTGCCAAAGTACCCGTAATGTAAAACAGATAAACCTATCAGGTACTTCCTGGATGCCTATTGACTGTCTGTAGCGTGAGGGCCCATGGGTTAATAAGGTCAGGGGTTAATTGGGTAGGGCACCTACTGTAGGTAGGGGTTAGTAGGGGTCAGAGGTTAGATACATGGTTGGAGTTCTGGCCATCTGACAGGTTTATGAACGTTTATACTGACAGAATGCTTGGAGACTGATTTTCCCACTTTGCTCCACAATGTTTTCATTGAGTGGAGTCAGTATTTCACCCAAGTCTGGGGGTCAGAGGTGAGGGTTGTGTATATGAGTTTGAGCCAGGGTTGGGGTCAATTCCATTTCAATTCAGAAAGTAAACCAAATTCCAATTCCAAATGTTTCTTATTGAAAAGTATTGAAAATAATTGGAATTGGAATTTCCGTGTACTTCCTGAATTGAATTGAAGTGGAATTGACCCCAACCCTGATTTGCTCCTGAGACTGCCTGGGCTTTAGGTCGTTCTATTCTCCCACATAAACTGAGCTTTGTGTCTGTCAGGGGATGTGTTTGTGTGTGTATGTGCATGTGTGTGTGTGTGTGTGTGTGTGTGTGTTTGTGTGTTTGTGTGCGTGCGTGTATGTGTGTGTTAAATATTACTTTTCTTGGCAATCTTTTTCTAATTTCCCCTCCTGAGCTTAGTGGATAAAGAAGAGTATTTCTGTATTAAAGCTTCTCTTTCATTCACCACAGTTCTTTCACCTCTGTCTGGGTCTCAGTCTGTCTTTTGTTTCACTCTTCCTCTCTCTTTCTCTTCTCTCTTCCTTTCTGTCTCTCTGTCTCTCTCCATGTCTCTGTTTCTCTCCATGTCTCTGTTTCTCTCCATGTCTCTGTCCCTCTCCATGTCTCTGTCCCTCTCCATGTCTCTGTCCCTCTCCATGTCTCTGTCTCTCTCCATGTCTCTGTCCCTCTCCATGTCTCTGTCCCTCTCCATGTCTCTGTCCCTCTCCATGTCTCTGTCTCTCTCCATGTCTCTGTTTCTCTCCATGTCTCTGTTTCTCTCCATGTCTCTGTCCCTCTCCATGTCTCTGTCCCTCTCCATGTCTCTGTCCCTCTCCATGTCTCTGTCCCTCTCCATGTCTCTGTCCCTCTCCATGTCTCTGTCCCTCTTCATGTCTCTGTCTCTCTCCATGTCTCTGTCCCTCTCCATGTCTCTGTCCCTCTCCATGTCTCTGTCTCTCTCCATGTCTCTGTCCCTCTCCATGTCTCTGTCCCTCTCCATGTCTCTGTCCCTCTCCATGTCTCTGTTTCTCTCCATGTCTCTGTCCCTCTCCATGTTTCTGTCCCTCTCCATGTCTCTGTCCCTCTCCATGTCTCTGTCTCTCTCCATGTCTCTGTCCCTCTCCATGTCTCTGTCCCTCTCCATGTCTCTGTCTCTCTCCATGTCTCTGTCCCTCTCCATGTCTCTGTCCCTCTCCATGTCTCTGTCCCTCTCCATGTCTCTGTCTCTCTCCATGTCTCTGTTTCTCTCCATGTCTCTGTCCCTCTCCATGTCTCTGTCTCTCTCCATGTCTCTGTCTCTCTCCATGTCTCTGTCTCTCTCCATGTCTCTGTCTTGCTCTAAGTCTCGCTCTACATCTCTCTCAATTTAATTCAATTCAAGGAAGCAACTGTTAACATTGCCAAAGCAAATGCAGTTGATAATAAACAAAAGTGAGATAAAAAATAAAAATGAACAGCAAACATTACACTCACAGAAGTTCCAAAAGAATAAAGACATTACAAGTCTCATGTTGTGCAAATATACAGTGTTGTAACGATGTGCAAATAGTTAAAGTACAAAATGGAAAATAAATTAACATAAATATGGGTTGTATTTACAATGGTGTTTGTTCTTCACTGGTTGACCTTTTATTGTGGCAACAGGTCACAAATCTTGCTGCTGTGATGGCACACTGTGGTATTTCACCCAGTAGATATAGGAGTTTATCAAAATTGGGTTTGTTTTCAAATTTTTTGTGGATCTGTGTATTCTGAGGGAAATATGTGTCTCTAATATGGTCATACATTTGGCAGGAGGTTACGAAGTGCAACTCAGTTTCCACTTCATTTTGTGGGTAGTGTGCACATAGCCTGTCTTCTCTTGAGAGCCAGGTCTGCCTACGGCGGCCTTTCTCAATAGCAAGGCTATGCTCACTGAGTCTGTTCATAGTCAAAGCTTTCCTTAAGGTTGGGTCAGTCAGAGTGGTCAGGTATTCTGCCTCTGTGTACTCTCTGTTTAGGGACAAATAGCATTCCAGTTTGCTCTGTTTTTTTGTATTTTTTTCCCAATGTGTCCAATGTAATTTTTTTTGTGTATCTTTTTGTTTTCTCATGATTTGGTTGGGTCTAATTGTGTTGCTGTCCTGGGGCTCTGTGGAGTCTGTTTGTGTTTGTGAACAGAGCCCCAGGACCAGCTTGCTTAGGGGGCTCTTCTCCAGGTTCATGTCTCTGTAGGTGATGGCTTTGTTATGGAAGGTTTGGGAATCGCTTCCTTTTAGGTGGTTGTAGAATTTAACGGCTTTTTTCTGGATTTTGATTATTAGCGGGTATCGGCGTAATTCTGCTCTGCATGCATTATTTGGTGTTTTACATTGTACAGAGAGGATATTTTTACAGAATTCTGCATGCAGTCTCAATTTGGTGTTTGTCCCATTTTGTGAACTCCTGGTTGGTGAGCAGACCCCAGACCTCACAACCATAAAGGGCAATGGGTTCTATAACTGATTCAAGTATTTTTTGCCAGATCCTAATTGGTATGTCGAATTTGATGTTACTTTTGATGGCATAGAAGGCCCTTTTTGCCTTGTCTCTCATCTCATTCACAGCTTTGTGGAAGTTACCTGTGGCGCTGATGTTTAGGCCAAGGTATGTATAGTTTTTTTGTGTGGTCTAGTGCAACGGTGTCTAGATGGAATTTGTATTTCTGGTCCTGGCGACTGGGCCTTTTTTGCAACACATTATTTTTGACTTACTTTCTTTCTCTCTATTTATCTTTCCCTCTTTCTTTCTCTTTCCCTTTCTCGCTCTCTCTCTTTCTTTTTCTCTCTCTTCCTTTCATCTGTATCTGTCTTTCACTCTCTCTCCCTCTGTTTCTCTCTCTGTGTCTCTGCTAACACCTCCATTATAACTACCATCCACTACCATTATTTATTTGTGTTTTCTCAGCTCCTAAGTTTGCCTGTGTGCATATACAGTAGGTGTGTAATGTAACCAGGCCCCTGCAGTAACCTACTATTATCCAGGCATAAATCCTGTTGCTGTGAAATTAGCCATTCCTCCTCTAGGGCACAACTCCCTCTGCTCGCTTTCATCTTAACGCATGTGCACACACACAAACACACAGACTTTAATATTTCTCTCTCATTTGGAACCTGTCAGTCTAAATCACCAACCATCTAAATAATCCTGCAATCTCTAATGTTTAACGTTCTATGATGTACTGTTGTATCTTGTGTTTTATGTGTAATGTAAGTGCCTTAATGTGTTTGGACCCCAGGAAGATTGGCAGCAGCTCATGGGAATCCCTAATACATACAAATAAATACAATATATCCTCACCACCTACCCCCTTAAATACCTCCATAAACTACAGCTACAGACGTTACTGAGGCTATAGAAGCTCTTAGCAGTTATCATAGCCGTAGGATGAGCCAGGTTGGACGAAGAGTCTGGTTTCAATAATAAGAGTGCTGATCAGAGGAATCCATCCACTCTCTGTGTGTGTGTGTGTGTGTGTGTGTGTGTGTGTGTGTGTGTGTGTGTGTTACGTATTGTACACCTACTAAAGGTGAGCCATGGTTATCCCCTAAGGCTTGCTGTCTTCACATAACATAACTCATTCTGTGAGAGTGTGTGTTTTGGCCACTGTGTTTTACATTGTGTACAGTTCATGAGTGTGTATGTTTGTTTGTGTGATTTGGGTTTATGTCAGTTATTATCAAGTTTTGCGATGACAACACATTTGCTTGGATGTTTTTGATTAGTAATGGCTCTCTGGTTTCAGCGTTTAATTGAATAGGGATGTGGTAATCCCTGGCACATCCTGATGATGCTTCCTGTTTTTAATGAAATCCTTCTCATCACAGTTAGTGGCTAGATACTGTGGTTATCCTGGTTAGTGTGGCTATCCTGGCTAGCCTGGTTATCTTGGTTAGTGTTGCTGGCCTGGTTAGTGTGGTTATCCTGGTTAGTATGGTTAGTGTTGCTGGCCTGGTTAGTAAGGTTATCCTGGTTAGTGTTGCTGGCCTGGTTAGTAAGGTTATCCTGGTTAGTGTGGTTATCCTGGTTAGTGTTGCTGGCCTGGTTAGTATGGTTATCCTGGTTAGTCTGGTTAGTGTGCATTGTTCCCCCTACGCTACGCGCGTGCTTGTGCGTGCAGTAGCCCCGAGACTGCAGCGCGGCTCCCCCAGGACAGCAGCAGAAGAAATATCTCCCCATGGAGAGAAAGACGAGCTTGAACTTCACTCAACTTTTTCGAGATTTCCCTGTTAGTTAACGCCATCAACGTTTCCCTTTACTGTGGCAATTGTGATCGAATCAACGCAATATTAGTCACTTTTAATGCAACATACCGAAACCAAACGAACTATGCAAGACTTAGTATGCAAAACTAATTATGCAAGACATTTTTTTTGTAGGCAGAACACATCGGAGTAGACTTCTATTGCATTGACACAGCATGACTCAGCCATACTCTACCCAGACCGGTGCATCATAACCAGTCAGAGCTGCAGTAGACCTACACTATCATTCAAAAGTTTGGGGTCCCTTAGAAATGTCTTTGTTTTTGAAAGAAAAGCAACAAAAAAATTGTCCATTAAAACAACATAAAATGTATCAGAAATACAGTGTAGACATTGTTAATGTTGTAAATCGCTATTGTAGCTGGAAACGGCAGATTTTTGGGGGGAATATCTACATAGCCATACAGAGGCCCATTATCAGCAACCATCACTCCTGTGTTCCAATGGCACACTGTGTTAGCTAATCCAAGTTTATAATTTTAAAAGGCTAATTGATCATTAGAAAACCCTTTTGCAATTATGTTAGCACAGCTGAAAATGGTTGTTCTGATTAAAGAAGCAATACAACTGGCCTTCTTTAGACAAGTTGAATATCTGGAGCATCAGCATTACCAAATAGGGATATCTTCTGTATACCACCCCTACCTTGTCACAAAACAACTGATTGGCTCAAACGCATTACGAAGGAAAGAAATTCCACAAATTAACTTTTAACAAAGCACACCTGTTAATTGAAATGCATTCCAGTTGACTACCTCATAAAGCTGGTTGAGAGAATTGCAAGAGTGTACAAAACTTTCATCAAGGCAAAGAGTGGCTACTCTGAAGAATCTATATATTGATTTGTTTAACAATTTTGGTTACTACATGATTCCATATGTGTTATTTCATAGTTTTGATGTCTTCGCTATTATTGTAGAAAGTAGTAAAAATAAAGAAAACCCTGGAATGAGAAGGTGTGTCCAAACTTTTGACTGGTACTGTGTGGATCTGTGCCATTTACTTTGAACTGGACTGTGTTTACAGCATGAGTGGTCGTGAGTAGATATGCTTGTTTTGAGATCAGAGCGAGAGCTGCATGTAGCTACGTGTGCACATTTTGTTCATATCCTTTAATAGTTAGTGAGTTAGTAGCCCAGTTATAGATCATTTGTAGTCAGCAATGGAGAAGTGATTGCTTCCTACAAGAGCACACAATGTTTACATTTCTATACATCTTTGAAAAGAAAGTCAGGAGCTTTTTTTTGTCTTAAAAGGGGCAGTGTTGTATTTTGAGACAGGCTTGAATAAGCTAAGTAGCCAATAGGCAGAAGGTAGCATGATTTGTCTGATTCTCTGTAATAATGGTATGGGAATAATAATGCATTTTATTTTGTAAAGTCGTTTCTTGCATCATGTTTTGTTTATTCTAAGGTCTTCGAAAGCCAAGTTAACAAACCGATTACCGACCATTTCGAATCCCACCGTACCTTCTCCGCTATGCAATCTGGTTTCAGAGCTGGTCATGGGTGCACCTCAGCCACGCTGAAGGTCCTAAACGACATCATAACCGCCATCGATAAGAGACATTACTGTGCAGCCGTATTCATCGACCTGGCTAAGGCTTTCGACTCTGTCAATCACCACATTCTTATTGGCAGACTCGACAGCCTTGGTTTCTCAAATGATTGCCTCGCCTGGTTTACCAACTACTTCTCTGATAGAGTTCAGTGTGTCAAATAGGAGGGCCTGTTGTTCGGACCTCTGGCAGTCTCTATGGGTGTGCCACAGGGTTCAATTCTCGGGCCGACTCTCTTCTCTGTATACATCAATGATGTTGCTCTTGCTTCTGGTGATTCTCTGATCCACCTCTACGCAGACGACACCATTCTGTATACTTCTGGCCCCTCTTTGGACGCTGTGTTAACTAACCTCCAGACGAGCTTCAATGCCATACAACTCTCCTTCCGTGGCCTCCAACTGCTCTTAAAACGCAAGTAAAACTAAATGCATGCTATCCAAATCGATCACTGCCCGCACCTGCTCGCCTGTCCAGCATCACTACTCTGGACGGCTCTGACTTAGAATACGTGAACAACTACAAATACCTAGGTGTCTGGTTAGACTGTAAACTCTCCTTCTAGACTCACATTAAGCATCTCCAATCCAAAATTAAATCTAGAATTGGCTTCCTATATTGCAACAAAGCATCCTTCACTCATGCTGCCAAACATACCCTCGTAAAACTGACCATCCTCCCGATCCTCGACTTCGGTGATGTCATCTATAAAATAGCCTCCAACACTCTACTCAACAAACTGGATGCAGTCTATCACAGTGCCATCTGTTTGTCACCAAAGCCCCATACACTACCCACCATTGCGACCTGTATGCTCTCGTTGGTTGGCCCTCGCTTCATACTCGTCACCAAACCCACTGGCTACAGGTTATCTACAAGTCTCTGCTAGGTAAAGCCCTGCCTTATCTCAGCTCACTGGTCACCATAGCAGCAAACCACTCGTAGCACGCGCTCCAGCAGGTATATCTCACTGGTCACCCCCAAAGCCAATTCCTCCTTTGGTCGTCTTTCCTTCCAGTTCTCTGCTGCCAATGACTGGAACGAACTGCAAAAATCTCTGAAGCTGGAGACTCATATCTCCCTCACTAGCTTTAAGCATCAGCTGTCAGAGCAGCTCACAGATCACTGCACCTGTACATAGCCCATCTGTAAACAGCCCATCTATCTACCTACCTCATCCCCATACTGTATTTATTTATTTATCTTGCTCCTTTGCACCCCAGTATCTCTACTTGCACATTCATCTTCTGCACATCTACCATTCCAGTGTTTAATTGCTATATTGTAATTACTTCGCCACCATGGCCTATTTATTGCCTTAACTTACCTCATTTGCACTCACTGTATATAGACTTTTTGTTTTCTTTTGTTCTACTGTATTATTGACTGTATGTTTTGTTTATTCCATGTGTAACTCTGTGTTGTTGTATGTGTTGAATTGCTATGCTTTATCTTGGCCAGGTCGCAGTTGTAAATGAGAACTTGTTCTCAACTAGCCTACCTGGTTAAATAAAGGTAATAAATAAAAAGACAACATTTTCAGTCACCTCCTTGTCTGAAGGACAAGTGGATAAACAGGTTAATGCGAAGCCCTGCATGTTTTTTCAAAAGTCTCATGGAACGTAGGCCTACATTGAACACCACACATTATCTGCTACTTTAGGCTGAATGATAGAACAGCTAATTCCATGTTAAAATGTTATGGGATGCATTTTCTCAAAAAAAATGTAATGGTAGACTACTCTGGTAGGCCTGCATTATGATAAAATAGCCACAGTAGCCTACTTGACCACTGTACGTTAAAGTGGGTACAGCCTTAGTGTTCATAGTAAAAGCACGCTGGAAGTTGCACCGAATTTTCACAACATTCAAGTTTGTGCTCAGCAGACCTGACATTTGCTCAGTCCCCAACATTTTTTGAGGGAACATTGTTAGTGTGGTTAACCTGTTTAGTGTAGTTAATCCTGGTTAGTTTTTGTATTTTTATTTAACCTTTATTAACTAGGCAAGTCAGTTCTTATTTACAATGACGGCCTACACCGGCCAAACCCGGTCGACACTGGGACAATGGTGCACCGCCCTATTGGACTCCCAATCCCAGCTGGTTGTGATACGGCCTGGATTCGAACCAGGGTGTCTGTAGTGACACCTCTAGCACTGAGATGCAGTGCCTTAGACCTCTGCACCACTCGGGAGACGCTGATCCACTCGGGAGCAGTGTGGTTAGTCTGGCTAGCGAGCAGCTTGCATAAGCCTGGTTGTATAACACTGACATGGTACGTCTCAGCCCCAGGCAGATGAAACAGAGGAGACAGGGCGTGTGTGTGTGTTTTTGTGTGTGTTTGTGTGTGACTGCTACCAGCTCCCTCTCCTGGTTCTCGTTAGATCTCAGCTCCCCGAGGAGGAACGGACCATTAGATTGATTACTCTTGTCCGTGTCAAAGCACACACAGCTCTAGCCAGGTCCACTTGATAGTCAGTAAACATCCCTGGCTTGAAGTCAATGGGAAGATGGAAAGAACACTTATCTAAAACAATCAACAAAGACAGTATTGATTCAATAGTAAAGACAGTATTGATTCAATAGTAATCTCTCCTACTCACTCTAACCTGTTTAACATAATCAGAAGACAATGAAGTTGATAAGATGATTCCAATGGTGCATTTCCATACAGGATTTACCACAATGTTTTACCCAAAAAGCCACCATCTACGCAGGCCATCACCCGTGTCTCCCTGGGCCATGGCTCCAGCGGACCTCCTCTGACTTGGGGCCAAAGCCAGGCCACTGGTACTTTTGAGATTGCATTTACATATGTGAACTTTAACACCTTCTCACAAAGCAACTGTTTTTGATTATGCAGAGGCTGTTGATTCTGCTGTTCATTGTCAGCCCTAGATATGGAAACACAATGTCTCCAGAACAACATCAGGGTGTACACACCAGTCAAAAAGCAGCAGAAGTGTGTGGGACTGGGTGTTTCTCCTCTCCTCTCCTCTCATTAATAGCATATGGAGATAGGCAGCTGCAGCCTGGCTATATTTCTGAACAGAGTTTAGTAAGCCGCCATAAACTCACTCTATCCTAGAGCTCCATTCAATCCATCCTGGTCACAGAGTTTCTAGTGTACATAAAAAAAACATGATTCTACATATAATGTTCTTGATTTTTTTGGACAATACAGTCTATCTGCAATGTGCTGGTGTGTTTTTGGTTAAATCTGTCATTGTGTTGAGTCCCCTGTGGTGCTGCACTGTTTTCAGTAAAACCTTTACGGTTGTATTAATGTAGGATTTAACGACACTCCTGTTGACTTAATACCCCTAATACTCAGCAAAGAATTCCTGAAATCATTTTTGGACCTCGCTGAGCCTCTGCTATATGAACAACAGCTTGAACAAGAGAACAAACTTTTGTTAATATAAACAGTAATAATCAAATCCCAGATTTCCCTGCACAACAACAATTAGGGTTTATTTAAATAAAAAACAGATTTATGTGGAGAAACATGAACGTTTTGTTGCTTAATGTACCAAAGAGTACAAAGATGGTCATGATGAGCAGGAGGGTTGAGGTTCCGTATATGTATTGACATTATAACGTGAGTCACACATACGCCTCTCTAATCAACCTCACCAGGGGCCCCTGCTCATCTCTCTTCTCATTGGCTATACACCCTACTCTGCTTTGAGCCTGTTGGTTGTTCAGCCTCCAGTGTGTTGTGCTCATTGGCTGTTCACCCTGCTGTGCGTTAATGGCAGTAAGGTAACAGGAAATTTGATATCTGTCCTGCTTTGACCTGCCCTGTAAACTCACACCAGCTGCTCGGTGTTCTCTTACCCGCTACCACCCTCTACCCTCTGTCTTCCTGTGTTCTCTTACCCCCTACCCCCTGTCTTCCTGTGTTATATTACCCCATTACTACCCCCAAAACACAGCATCCCGTTCCTCACCCCCTGGCTTCCCGCAATCCTCTTTAATGGTCTATGTTCTGTTACTCAACGTGGCCACATAGCCCTAACCACCCCATTTCCACGTCCTATGGACCCTCACTACCCCCCACATGGCTCCATGTTAATGATGGAGCAAGGGGCCCTCTCCTGCCAAATCATTGTGGAGAGAGTACACCCTTCCACTCCTAGCGTGCATGTGTTTCTGTAGAGAACAACACCTCTCCACTCCTCAATCTAACAGCCAAAACACTGGAAACTCCCAAGTCTACTGCTTCTCAGTAAACTCTACTTTCAGCATTATATCTGACCCAAGAGCTCTGTAAAACTAAGTTAGAGTAGCCATTAGACTGGTCCCATAGCTCTTACTCCGCTTTATAAAACTTTGTATATTGAATAACCAAATATGTTTCTGTTTCTCTCTCTCTTAGTTCTCTTGAAGCCTTGGACCTCTCTCATAACAGCCTCACCTCAGTCCCCCTCTACCTACCCCGCCCTCTGCGTCAGCTGACCCTGCAACACAACTCAATTGGTCGAATCCCTGCGTATGTCTTTGGCCACCTGCGCCCCGGCCTAGAGTCCCTCCGCCTATCCCACAATGCACTAGGGGACGAAGGAGTGCAAGGAGTTTCTTTTGTGGGCATGTACCGATCGCTTGTTGAGCTCCTATTGGACAATAACCGTCTGGGGGCGGTGCCTCGCAGTGTGTGGCAGTTTAGGAACCTGCAGGTGCTGAGGCTCGACTACAACCAAATCAGGTATGACTCCAGTGCTACCAACCTTCTCTACCTCTGCAGGTACTGTGCTCACCAAGGGTAAATGTGGCCAAACTGAACCCCCACCTACAGTACCAGTACCAAGTTTGGAAACACCTACTCTTCAAGGGTTTTTCTTTATTTTTACTATTTTCTACATTGTAGAATAATAGTGAAGACATCAAAACTATGAAATAACACATATGGAATCATGTAGTAACCAAAAAAGTGTTAAATCTTTTATTTAATATATTCTTCAAAGTAGCTACCCTTTGCCTTGATGACAGCTTTGTACACTCTTGCAATCTCTTAACCAGCTTCAACTGGAATGCTTTTCCAACAGTCTTGAAGGAGTTCCCACATATGCTGAGCACTTGTTGGCTGCTTTTCCTTCACTCTGCGGTCCAACTCATCCCAAACCATCTCAATATATCCAAGATGGCGCAGCAGTAAGACGTGTTTGTTTTCGTCCCATGTAAATATTGTCTTTTTCATATACATCTCTTTTTTCCCTTTTTGAAATAAATATACATTCCTGCAACCCACCTCACCCAATGTGGTAGGGATCAGCAATTTTTTTAAACTTTAGACCTTATAACTGGAACCTCCATCAGAAGCAAGCCAGCTAATTAGATACTAGCCATTTAGTCATTGTTAGCCTCTGCTAGCGTTCTTTACCTTTAGCTCGGACTCCTGCTGATTTTGCCTGGATAGCCTGGATAATACCTGCCATAAGCACATCAGACTGCTTTTTTCCACTACATCACCGGACTCCTGCCGCAAGCTCTGGACCATTACACCGGATCTTCGCAGCTATCTAGTTGCTACCAATGAGCTATTGTGGCTAACGCCCTTGTCCAGAAGCATGCACCAGTTAGCCCCGAGCTTGGCCCATCTCCCGGCTAGCAAACGAAGGACACCAACTACAACACTTCTCTTGCCAATTGGCCTGGACCCTTTGTCGACACGGAGCTCCGCCGATCCATCACAACTGGTCTGCTGACGTAACTCGGCCAATGTGCTCTCAACCGGCCTCTGCGTCGAGGATGTTTGGTGATGATCCATCTGCTAGCCCTAAACGCCGTGTCTCCCGCTTGCTCAACGTAGTAATCGACTACCGAACTGTTCCCATGTTTCATCTAGTGCTGCTCAATGGACCCTATGATGACTCGGCTACACAGCCGATGCCTGCTGGACTGTCCATGAACACAAACCGGAACCCCCAACAGAAGCTAGCCAGCTAACTAGCTACTAGCTAGTAGTCAGTTAGCCACTGCTAGCAGTCAACAGCTAACCTTAGCCCGGTCAACTCCTGCCAGTCTGCACAGCACGATTCAACCCAGAGCATACCGGACTGCTTTTCTCCACCAAATCTCCATATCTCCGGATTCCTACCACAAGCTCTGAACCTTTTCACCTGGATCAGCGCAGCTAGCTAGCTGCTATCCGAGTGGCTACTCCTGGCTAACGTCTCTGTCCCGAAGCAAGCACCAGTTAGCCAGGAACTAGCCTGGTGCTAGGCCCATCTCCCAGCTAGCTGAAGAGGTCCATCAGCCACTCCTTGGGCTATAATACCTATTTTGCCAATTGGTCTGGACCCCTTTTACTGCCGACATGGAGCCCCGCCGATCCATCACGACTGGTCTACCAACGTAATCCGCCCGAGGGGGTTTCAACAGGCTCCTCTGTCACGACGTCTCCTGAAGGATTCCCACGGGGGACCAGTACGGAGAAAAAAATGTAGGAAATGTATGCATTCACTACTGTAAGTCGCTCTGGATAAGAGCGTCTGCTAAATGACTCAAATGTAAATGTAAAATGTAAGGACCATCCGCTAGTCTGTTAGCCGCAGCCCGCTAGCTGTCTAGGGCATATCGGACTGTTAGCTGAAGAGGTCCATCAGCCAATTTCTTGGGCTACAATAACTATTTTGCCAATTGGCCTGGACCCTTTTACTGCCTACAAAGAGCCCTGCTGATCCATCACAACTGGTCTGCCGACGTAACCGTCCGAGGGGGCTACAAGATTCTTCCATCGCGACGCCCCCCCAAAGGCCCTTCTGCTAGCCTGCTAGCCCTGACCCGCTAGCTGTCTAAATCGCTACGTCTCCAGCTCGCCTAGCTACTCACTGGTCCCTATGATCACTTGGCTATGCATGTCTCTCCCTAATGTCAATATGCCTTGTCCATTGATGTTTTGGTTAGTGATTATTGTCTTATTTCACTGTAGAGCCTCCAGCCCTGCTCAATATGCCTTAGCTAGCCCTTTTGTTCCACCTCCCATACATGCGGTGACCTCACCTGGTTTAAATGGTGTCTCTAGAGACAAAACCTCTCTCATCGTCACTCAATGCCTAAGTTTACCTCCACTGTATTCACATCCTACCATAACCTTGTCTGTACATTATGCCTTGAATCTATTCTTCCGTTCCCGGAAACCTGCTCCTTTTACTCTCTGTTCCGAACGCACTAGACGACCAGTATAGCCTTTAGCCGTACCCTTATCCTACTCCTACTCTGTTCCTCTGGTGATGTAGAGGTTAATCCAGGCCCTGCAGCGCCTAGCTCCACTCCCATTCCCCAGGCGCTCTCATTTGTTGACTTCTGTAACCGTAAAAGCCTTGGTTTCATGCATGTTAACATTAGAAGTCTCCTCCCTAAGTTTGTTTTATTCACTGCTTTAGCACACTCTGCCAACCCGGATGTCCTAGCCGTGTCTGAATCCTGGCTTAGGAAGGCCACCAAAAATCAACCCTAACTATAAAATTTTCCGACAAGATAGAACTGCCAAAGGGGGTGGAGTTGCAATCTACTGCAGAGATAGTATGACAGAACTCTGCAGGCTATCCAGGTCTGTGCCCAAACAATTCGAGCTTCTACTTCTAAAAATCCATCTTTCCAGAAACAAGTCTCTCACCGTTGCCGCTTGTTATAGACCACCTTCAGCCCCCAGCTGTGCCCTGGACACCATATGTGAATTGATTGCCCCCCATCTATCTTCAGAGCTTGTACTGTTAGGTGACCTAAACTGGGACATGCTTAACACCCCGGCCGTCCTACAATCTAAGCTAGTTGACCTCAATCTCACACAAATGATCAATGAACCTACCAGGTACAACCCCAAATCCGTAAACACGGGCACATTCATAGCTATCATCCTGACCAACCTACTCTCTAAAT
This sequence comes from Salmo trutta, assembly GCF_901001165.1. NCBI lineage: Eukaryota > Metazoa > Chordata > Actinopteri > Salmoniformes > Salmonidae > Salmo > Salmo trutta. The sequence continues at coordinate 35,356,050 of NC_042986.1, read as the reverse complement.
ACACCTCTGCTGTCTTCAACCAGGATCTCAGAGATCACTGCTTCATTGCCTGCATCCGTAATGGGTCTGCAGTCAAACGACCATCCCTCATCACTGTCAAACGCTTCCTAAAACACTTCAGCGAGCAGGCCTTTCTAATCGACCTGGCCCGGGTATCCTGGAAGGATATTGACCTCATTCCGTCAGTAGAGGATGCCAGGTTATTCTTTAAAAGTGCTTTCCTCGCCATCTTAAATAAGCATGCCCCATTCAAAAAATGTAGAACCAGGAACAGATATAGCCCTTGGTTCACTCCAGACCTGACTGCCCTTGACCAGCACAAAAACATCCTGTGGCGTACCACATTAGCACCGAATAGCCCCTGCGATATGCAACTTTTCAGAGAAGTTAGGAACCAATATACACAGGCAGTTAGGAAAGCAAAGGCTAGCTTTTTCAAACATAAATTTGCATCCTGTAGCACAAACTCCAAAAAGTTCTGGGACACTGTAAAGTCCATTGAGAATAAGAGCACCTCCTCCCAGCTGCCCACTGCACTGAGGCTAGGAAACACTGTCACCACCGATAAATCCATGATAATTGAGAATTTCAAAAAACATTTTTCTACGGCTGGCCATGCTTTCCACCTGGCTACCCCGGTCAACAGCCCTGCACCCCCCACAGCAACTTGTCCAAGCCTCCTCCATTTCTCCTTCACCCGAATCCAGATAACTGATGTTCTGAAAGAGTTGCAAAATCTGGACCCCTACAAATCAGCCGGGCTAGACAATCTGGACCCTCTCTAAAATTATCCACCGCAATTGTTGCAAAGCCTATTACTAGTCTGTTCAACCACTCTTTCATATCGTCTGAGATCCCCAAAGATTGGAAAGCTGGCGCGGTTCGAAGAGGGGGGAGACACTCTAGACCCAAACTTTTACAGACCTATGTCTATCCTACCCTGCCTTTCTAAGGTCTTCCAAAGCCAAGTTAACAAACAGATAACTGACCATTTCGAATCCCACCGTACCTTCTCTGCTATGCAATCTGGTTTCCGAGCTGGTCATGGGTGCACCTCAATCATGCTCATTATCCAAAACGATATCTTAACCGCCATCAATAAAAGACAATACTGTGCAGCCGTATTCATCGACCTGGCAAAGGCTTTCGACTGTCCATCACCACATTCTTATCGGCAGACTCAACAGCCTTGGCTTCTCAAATGACTGCCTCGCCTGGTTCACCAACTACTTCTCAGACAGAGGTCAGTGTGTCAAATCAGAGGGCCTGCTGTCCAGATGTCTGGCAGTCTCTGGGGGTGCCACAGGGTTCAATTCTTGAGCCGACTCTTTTCTCTGTATGCATCAATGATGTCGCTCTTGCTGCTGGTGATTCTCTGATCCACCTCTACGCAGACGACACCATTCTGTATACTTCTGGCCTTTCTTTGGACACTTAACTAACCTCCAGACGAGCTTCAATGCCATACAACACATCTTCCGTGACCTCCAACTGCTCTTAAATGCAAGTAAAACTAAATGCATGCTCTTCAACCGATCGCTGCCCACACCTGCCCGCCCGTCCAGCATCACTACTCTGGACGGTTCTGACTTCGAATATGTGGACAACTACAAATACCTGGGTGTCTGGCTAGACTGTAAACTCTCCTTCCAGACTCACATTAAGCATCTCCAATCCAAAAGGAAATCTAGAATTGGCTTCCTATTTCACAACAAAGCATCCTTTACTCATGCTTCCAAACATACCCTCGTAAAACTGACTATCCTACCGATCCTTGACTTCGGCAATGTTACAAAATAGCCTCCAACACTCTACTCAGCAAATTGGATGCAGTCTATCACAGTTCCATCCGTTTTGTCACCAAAGCCCCATATACTACCCACCACTGCGACCTGTATGCTCTCGTTGGCTGGCCCTCGCTTCATATTTGTCGCCACACCCACTGGCTCCAGGTCATCTATAAGTCTTTGCTAAGTAAAGCCCCGCCTTATCTCAGCACACTGGTCACCATAGCAGCATCCACCCGTAGCACGCGCTTCAGCAGGTATATTTCACTAGTCACCAATTTCTCCTTTCGCCACCTTTCCTTCCAGTTCTCTGCTGCCGATGACTGGAATGAATTGCAAAAATCACTGAAGCTGGAGACTCATATCTCCCTCACAAACTTTAAGCATCATCTGTCAGAGCAGCTCACAGATCATTGCACCTGTACACAGCCCATCCAACTACCTCATCCCCATATTGTTATTATTTTTTTATTCTCCTTTGCAGCCCAGTATCTCCACTTGCACATTCATCTTCTGCACATCTATCATTCCAGTGTTAATTGCTAAATTGTAATTACTTCGCCACTACGGCCTATTTATTGCCTTACGTCCTTAATCTTACCTCATTTGCACACACTGTATATAGATTTTTTCTATTGTGTTATTGACTGTGTTTATTCCATGTGTAACTTTATGTTGTTGTTTGTGTCGCACTGCTTTGCTTTATCTTGGCCAGGTCGCAGTTGTAAATGAGAACTTGTTCTCAATTGGCCTACCTGGTTAAATGAAGGTGAAATAAAAAAAATATTGGGTTGATGTCGGGTGATTGTGGAGGCCAGGTCATTTGATGCAGCACTCCATCACTCTCCTTTTTGGTCAAATAGCCCTTATGTAGCTTGGAGGTGTGTTGGGTCATTGTCCTGTTGAAAAACAAATGACAGTCCCACAAAGCGCAAACCAGATGGGATGGCGTATCGCTGCAGAATGCTGTGGTAGCCATGCTGGTTAAGTGTGCCTTGAATTCTAAATAAATCAAGACAGTGTCACCAGCAAAACACCATCACACCTCCTCCTCCATGCTTCACGGTGGGAACTACACATGCAGAGAACATCCATTCACCTACTCTGCGTCTCACAAAGACACGGCGGTTGGTACCAAAAATCTAAAATTTGGACTCATCAGACCAGATTTCCTCCGGTCTAATGTCCATTGCTCGTGTTTCTTGGCCCAAGGAAGTCTCCTCTTCTTATTGGTGTCTTTTAGTAATGCTTACTTTGCAGCAATTCGACCATGAAGGCCTGATTCACGCAATCTCCTCTGAACAGTTGATGTTGAGATGTGTCTGTTACTTGAACTCTGTGAAGCATTTATTTGGGCTGCAATTTCTGAGGCTGGTAACTAATTAACTTATCCTCTGCAGCAGAGGTAACTCTGGGTCTTCCTTTCCTGTGGCGGTCCTCATGAGAGCCAGTTTCATCATAGGGCTTGATGGTTTTTGCGACTGCACTTGAAGAAACTTTCAAAGTTCCTGAAATGTTACGTATTGACTGACCTTCATGTCTTAAAGTATTGATGGACTGTCGTTTCTCTTTGCTTATTTGAGCTGTTCTTGCAATAATATGGACTTGGTCTTTTACCAAATAGGGCTATATTCTGTATACCACCCCTACATTGTCACAACACAACTGATTGGCTCAAATGCATTAACAACACAAATTTACTTTTAACAAGGCACACCTGTTAATTGAAATGCATTCCAGGTGACTACCCATGAAGCTGGTTGAGAGAATGCCAAGAGTGTGCAAAGCTGTCATCAAGGCAAAGGGTGGCTACTTTGAAGAATCTCAAATATAAAATATATTTTGATTTGTTTAACACTTTTTTGGTTACTACATGATTCCATATGTCTTATTTCATAGTTTTGATGTATTCCCTTTTATTCTACAATGTAGAAAGTAGTACAAATATATAAATGAGTAGGTGTGTCCAAACTTTTGACTGGTACTGTATAAATGTAAAATCAGGTTTGAGTACATTAAGACCATGATGGCTTTAGCTATTACCACAACTCATCAAAGGAAAATGTGAGACTGAAGCGACCACAGCGTCAGGATCAGTTGAGTTCGTCTGGCACTGCCCTCTCCCTGAGGCTATATAAGAACCAATCACAGAGCCTATATGTAAGAACCAATCACAGAGTCCAGTATCGGTGAGGGAACTCACGTCGCCGTCCTGTTAGAGCACAGAACTAATCTCAGGCTAATTATCCAATCAGAATGATTGTTTTGGCAGGGCGCCCAGAGGGGCCGTCAGACAAGCACAGACACGTATTCACAAGAGTACACATTAAATAACGTTATTACACTGTGTGTGTTGCTTGCAGGTCTGTGGCGGTGGGGTCGGTGTGTCACTCTCGTGTGGCGGTGCGTTCGGCCCTGGCCTCTCTCCACCTGGAGAACAACCTTATAGAGGAAGAGATCCCCTCCACTACCTTCAACTGTATTCAAGACCCTAGTAGTGTGGTCACACAGCCCCAGGAACACATACACGAAGTGTAGACCAGCTTCTCCATTTATAGATGTTCCACTGAACCATCATTAAACCTCCCTATTTCCCCACCTCCCTTTCTTCACTAATCACCTATGTCTTCTAGTCATGTATGTAAACTCGTGTTTGTGATGTCTCAGTCGATGACGATGATGATAAAGATACTAATTTGTATCAGTACAGTTGTGTTACTCTAACTGAAATGAAACTACTGATTTCTGTGTATGTAAATGCTCTAGCGGTTGAGAGAGAATCTGAAATAACAGCTATTCCATCCTGTGTATTTAAGGGTCTGGGGGAGGTTAGTCTTGGGGCAGGTTAGACGTATACCAGGGGTAACAGGGTAACAGTGTCAGTGGGAGATCTGAGGGAACATTGGGAAAGAATATAAACATCATACATGTTCTCCACCCCGAGTCCAGCCATATAAACATCTCCAGCAGCTTCTGACGCATCCTGTCATGTGAAAACATAGAGGGTCAGGTCAGCCTGGGTGGCAGGGTTAGGGTTGGGGAGGGAGTCTTTCTCTGTGTGTCTGAGCTGACAGGGATGGCATCATAGACTGTGGCACGAGGTGGAAGGGAGTGTGTATGTGTTGGAGGAAGGGCAGAAGACAGGTTTTGTGTGTGTGTGTGTGTGTGTGTGCACACTTGTGTCTGTGTGTATGTGTACGTGTGTGTTTGTGCACGTCAGAGAGGGTTAGAGGTAGCGAGTGTGTGAGCAGGATTCATTATTTGGGTTAGCAGCTGGAGAGAAAGAGGGAAAAGGGGAAAGAGAGAGACATGAACATAGAAAGACAAGAAAGAGAGCTGTTCAGACTAGCTGCCCTGTTGAGAGAATACAAATACACTGTAAAGAGGAGGCAGAGGAGGAGAGGAGGAACAAGGGCAAATAAGGAGAGGAGGGCAGAGGAGAGGAGTAGAGGAGGGCAGAGGAGAGGAGTAGAGGAAGGCAGAGGAGAGGAGGGCAGAGGAGGGCAGGGGAGAGGAGGAGGGGAGTAGAGGAAGGCAGAGGAGAGGAGGGCAGAGGAGGGCAGGGGAGAGGAGGAGGGGAGGAGAGAAGGAGAGGAGGGCAGAGGAGAGAAGGAGAGGAGGGCAGAGGACAGGAGGGCAGAGGAGGGCAGGGGAGAGGAGGAGGGGAGGAGAGGAGTAGAGGAAGGCAGAGGAGAGGAGGGCAGAGGAGGGCAGGGGAGAGGAGGAGGGGAGGAGAGAAGGAGAGGAGGGCAGAGGAGAGAAGGAGGGCAGAGGAGAGAAGGAGAGGAGGGCAGAGGACAGGAGGCCAGAGGAGGAGAGGAGGGCAGAGGAGAGAAGGAGAGGAGGGCAGAGGACAGGAGGCCAGAGGAGGAGAGGAGGGCAGAGGAGAGAAGGAGGGCAGAGGAGAGGAGGGCAGAGGAGAGAAGGAGGAGGAGAGGAGGGCAGAGGAAAGAAGGAGAGGAGGGCAGAGGAGAGGAGGAGAGCAGGGCAGAGGAGAGAAGGAGAGGAGGGCAGAAGACAGGAGGCCAGAGGAGGAGAGGAGGGCAGAGGAGAGGAGGAGGGCAGAGGAGAGGAGGGCAGAGGAGAGGAGGAGAGCAGGGCAGAGGAGAGGAGGAGAGCAGGGCAGAGGAGAGGAGGAGAGCAGGGCAGTGGAGAGGAGGAGAGCAGGGCAGAGGAGAGGAGGCAGAGGAGAGGAGATGTGTTCTGAGCTCAGAACTGGAGCAGTATTCTCTCACAGAGAGTTAAGTCGGCAGTAATGGAGAGTGAGAAGGGAGGAGAGACAGAGGGAGTTGGACAGCTGGAGCGGGTTCTGAGATGCTCTCCTATTTGGGAACTGAAGCCGCAGGAGCCCTGGTGTCCTGCCAACCTTATTGACAAAGTGACTTTACGAATCTCAATGTTCTTTCGGTTGTTCACCCTCCCCTCTCTCTCTGTTACATGTATTCAACAGTTATAAAAAAGTTCACAATGACCCATTCTTCTGCCAGTGCTCCCCAGTTGTCGGACATCCTAGCTGAGCTGTGTGTGTTTTCGTGCATGTGCGTGCATGTGTGAGTGTGCGCATAAATTATATAATTTACATAACAAATGATCAGAATCCACATATACTGTCGTGGCCATGAAATAAACGTACATTGCTTTACAGGCTCCTGAGTGGCGCAGCAGTCTAAGGCACTGCATCTCAGTGCAAGATGCGTCACTACAGTCCCTGGTTCGAATCCAGGCTGTGTCACATCCGGTTGTGATTGGAAGTCCCATAGGGCGACGCACAATTGGCCCAGTGTCGTCCGGGTTTGGCCGGGGTAGGCCGTCATTGTAAATAATAATGTGTTCTTAACTGACTTGCCTACTTAAATAAAGGTTAAATAAAAAAATACAGGCGGTGCAATTGCTCTGGCAAAGTGGAGGCATTGCGTTTCATAAGCAGTTCTCTGTCAGGGTTTAAATGAAGAACAGAAGGACCTCCACGGACACTACTGTTGCATACACACCACCCTTATCAGAGAGAGAGGTGGGAGGTAGAGAGGAGGTGAGTATAGAATGTGAAAGGGAGAGGAGGGAGGGGGGAGGTGAGTATAGTGAGGGGAGAGAGGGGGTGGGAGGTAGAGAGGAGGTGAGTATAGTATGTGAGAGGGGAGAGGCAGGGGGGAGAGAGAGAGGAGGTCAGTATAGTATGTGAAAGGGAGAGAGGGGGGAGGTGAGTATAGTATGAGAGGGGGAGAGAGAGGAGGTGAGTACAGTATGGGAGAGGGGGAGAGGCAGGGAGAGAGAGAGGAGGAAGAGGAGGCGAGTACAGTATGTGAAAGGGAGAGAGGAGAGGGAGGAGAGGAGTACAGTATGTGAAAGGGAGAGAGGAGAGAGAGGATGTGAGTACAGTATGTGAAAGGGAGAGAGGAGAGGGAGGAGGTGAGTACAGTATGTGAAAGGGCGAGAGGAGAGAGAGGAGGTGTGTACAGTATGTGAAAGGGAGAGGGAGGAGAGGGAGGAGGTGAGTACAGTATGTGAAAGGGAGAGGGGGAGAGAGGGGAGTAAAGGGAGAGCGTCTCATTGTCTAGTTCTTTCCTTATTCTCCCTTCTACACACGCGTTGTTATATTTGACCTCTTAGTCTTGTGCATGTGGTGAGGTCTCCATAATTATAGTCATTTAGAGGCAGAGTACACTACTGTCTAAGAAACCACCACGCGACGCATCTACATTTACACACCTGACATAGCACGCACAGACAATACACACACACTACATACGCATGCACGCACAGACAATACACACACACTACATACGCATGCACGCACAGACAATACACACACACTACATACGCATGCACGCACAGACAATACACACACACTACATACGCATGCGCGCACACACACACACACACACACACACACAAATACACATGCCCACGCAAACTTGGACACACACACACACACACACACACACACACACACACAAATACACATGCCCACGCAAACTCGGACACAGACACTACACACACATCTCTCGTTTCTACTCACAAAAATGTCAGTAAAATGGCCAAAACAGTAACTTGAACTGAATTTGAATTGAAATAATTTGAATTTAACAGACCTGCTACTTCAACCTTACTCATTCCACACATCCAATGAACATATTAGTGTTGAACCAACATTCTACAGCTCTGAACAGATGTTTCATTTCGTCGTAAAGAGAGAGCCACAGTTTGTCAGAGTTTAGTTAGAGTTTGACCTGAGAAACGACATGCTTTTCTTCCCCCTCGCTACGTCTGTTCTACCCGGCGACAGCCGCTTCCTGTGTTTGTTATTGGAGGAGGAGGGGAGCCCTCACTGCTAAAATAAAAACGGCCAGTACACACACAGCGCAGGGAAGCTAGCGGGACAGGCAAAGCATTCCTCTCTCTCGCACGCGCACACACACACACACACACACACACACACACACACACACACACACACACACACACACACACACACACACACACACACAGGCAGCTAGTGGGGCTGGCAAAGCATTCCTCTCTCTCACACGCACACACACACACGCACACACACACACACACACACACACACACACACACACACACACACACACACACACACACACACACACACACACACACACAGGCAGCTAGTGGGGCTGGCAAAGCATTCCTCTCTCTCACACATCCACCACACACACAGAGAGAGAGAAAGAGACAAGGGCAGCTAGTGGGGCTGGCAAAGCATTCCTCAATTTGACTCATAGAGGACAATAAATAGAGGACAGAGAAGTAGAGACAGAGGTTAAAAGAAGAAACAGACAGAGAAAGTGAGAGGTCACACAGAGGGGTCCAAATAACACACACAGTTATGCTGATCTCTAGAGAAATGTACTTTCGACAGAACAGAAGACAAAAAGAGCAGTTCAAACTACAGACCTGTACCATAATCAACCAAAAGAGAGAGAGAGAGAGGGGTGGAGCAATAACAAGGGAGAACAGTACATATACAGCAGTTGGGATTACTGTGAGTGTGCATTCAAGTTCCTCCATCATCAAATCAAGCGCACCTCAAATACTTTTAAGTAGGTCTGGTTGGTATAGAGAGTTCCAAGGAGTAATTCCATTGTATGGGATGCTTGGTGCCAACATGGAGAAGAGTGCTGTGAACTAACTCATTGTATGGGATGCTTGGTGCCAACATAGAGGATAGTGCTGTGAACTAACTCATTGTATGGGATGCTTGGTGCCAACATGGAGGATAGTGCTGTGAACTAACTCATTGTATGGGATGCTTGGTGCCAACATAGAGGATAGTGCTGTGAACTAACTCATTGTATGGGATGCTTGGTGCCAACATGGAGAAGAGTGCTGTGAACTAACTCATTGTATGGGATGCTTGGTGCCAACATGGAGAAGAGTGCTGTGAACTAACTCATTGTATGGGATACTTGGTGCCAACATGGAGAAGAGTGCTGTGATCTAACTCATTGTATGGGATGCTTGGTGCCAACATGGAGAAGAGTGCTGTGATCTAACTCATTGTATGGGATGCCTGGTGCCAACATGGAGAAGAGTGCTGTGAACTAACTCATTGTATGGGATGCTTGGTGCCAACATGGAGAAGAGTGCTGTGAACTAACTCATTGTATGGGATGCTTGGTGCCAACATGGAGAAGAGTGCTGTGATCTAACTCATTGTATGGGATGCTTGGTGCCAACATGGAGAAGAGTGCTGTGAACTAACTCATTGTATGGGATACTTGGTGCCAACATGGAGAAGAGTGCTGTGAACTAACTCATTGTATGGGATGCTTGGTGCCAACATGGAGAAGAGTGCTGTGAACTAACTCATCGTCAGCCAGGTCACCCGTGATACAAGTCAGTATTTGACGTCCATCCATGTCTGAGGACCTCAGGAGATGACGTGGAAACCGGTCACTAGGGACAACAATGAGAGCTGTTACCTTTAAGTAGGTTTGGATTTTGCTAGGGTGTTGTGGACGGGGATGGTGGATGGGTGTAAGCATCTGCCTCTGATTCTGCGTCTGATTCCAAAGGTTGCAAGTTTGAATCCACAGATAGAAAGTTGTTTTAAGCCTAACCCAAACCTCAAACCTCAATCCTTACCTTAACCATTCGGAGTTAATGCCTAACCTTAAGATTTCAGAGTTAATGCGTAAACTTAGCCCTAACCTTCAAAATGTGGAGTTAAAGGAAAAATCCACCCAAAACCACTCATTCCTGTAATTTACAGTGTTAAACAACACTAATATGTGAGAACAATATTTTTTGTGAACAAATGTTTCATTTTGGAGTTATAATAAGGTTGGTAGCAACATGGAAAATCGTTGTGGAAATCAGCTCAAGTCGACTACAAAATCAAAATGCAATGCTCTCTCTATGGGCTGACTGGCTAGCAAATGTAGCTACACACAATAATGCCACTGACAATATCAACATGTAAAGTAGTTAGTTACCTGTAAAATCGGATTCTACAATCTCACCATGTTCAACCTGCAGAACGAAGTGCCTCACAGAGTGGAGTCTGACATTCGCAACGGGAGAAATACTTTTGAGCAGATGGGAAACATTGCCTACACTACGTCAATGGGCCATTAGCACGAACTTCGTCAACAAGAAGTACAATATTACAAATAGTTTACGAGACGTGAGATAATTAACTTTCTCTCTATAGTATCGTATAGCTTTGGAATCGTGACATTACGTACCTTCTAGGAAAATAGGCACGTTTCTTGAGAAGGGATTTTGTGATGATTAGCTTAGCAACCGCGTGACGGCAGCATGACAACGTGAACGCAATTGGTTGACAGTCCGCTGGGTGGGGCGTTATAAGTTCCTTTATTCATTGGATTCCGATCTCCTTTCTATAATAATATCTTTGGCAACGGCACCATGCAACGCACCCTGGACTAAAGAGGCAGACAAAAAAGGAAAAATGTGCTAGACCCTCCGTTAAATTACACATTTCTAGAAGTAGGAATATCGCAGAACTATGATCAATGGCTCATTTTGAGAGAAGACATACTCCCGAGTTATGACATCGGCCGGTACTGAAATCCCACATGTATGATAGAAGTTTTGACGATGTAAAAGTGATATTCCTATTAGGTTCCAGTGCAGTGAGAGAGACTTTATCATGGTGCTACGTCATACTGGACGGATTTCTGCCTACTTTAACGTCAATCACTCAGATACACATGAAAACACACAATTACCCAGGGAATCAATAGAATGTCACTCAGAGATGCACAAAAACAATGTGACATTCAAAATGGGTGTACCTTTCCTTTGAAATTTTACGTTTGAGAAACATGGATGAATGTCTGCTTCTGACGGGAGGAATACATTTCTCATTTGTATGGGATGCTTGGTGCCAACATGGAGGAGAGTGCTGCGAACTAACTCTTATCTCGGGATCTGGGTGTTGCTGGCATTGTGGAGGAGGGGGAATCAAAGGACCAGTCATAGAATAACACTACAGCTTGCCAAAGACAAATACAAAACAGACTGAGAGAGAGGTAGGGGGGAGAGAAGGAGAGGGACAGGGAGAGAGAGAGGGAGGGAGATTGAGAGGGACGGGGACAGGGAGAGAGAAAAGGAGAGGGACAGGGAGAGAGGGAGGGAGGGAGGGACAGGGAGGAAGGGAGATGGAGAGGGACAGTGAGAGAGGGAGGGAGGGAGATGGAGAGGGACGGGGACAGGGAGAGAGAAAAGGAGAGGGACAGGGAGAGAGGGAGGGAGGGACAGGGAGAGAGAGAGGGACAGGGAGAGAGGCAGAGAGGGAGGGAGATGGAGAGGGACTGGGACAGGTAGATGAGCCCCACAGACATGACAGTTAATGTAAAACAGAGATATATCCATACCAATAATTAGGAATTAGAATACTAAAATGGACATGACCCTTCTTATGATGGATTACATGGTCAGCCATTTTGGTAAGGGAGTTGATGCTGTGGCCTAAAGTAGTGTAAAACAATGCAATTGAAGAATTTATCTGCACTATATGTTTATTAGCTAACTAGCCAGACAGTTTAAGTGTAATGATTACATTCATTTTCAAATGATCTGCCATTATACAACGAGTGGGTCTAATGCTGAATGCTGGAATGCGTTTTGGTTAAAAGTGCATTCCAGCCGGTGTCTATTCCACAAGTTACCACCAGTTAAATCTATGGCGTTAAAATGCCTATTTACTCTGTTCCATCTGACTGCACAATCCACTGTCTCATCAGCCCAGCCAGGCACATTATAAACTTGATCTCCACTGTAAAAAGCATCAGACATGATCTCACATTTCTTTTAGACTGACATGCCGTTTTCAACAGCGGAGACTTGTAGAAACCTTGCTGTCTGTCTCTCCGACATTTGCAATACTGTTTCAATATTCAAATTCGATCTTTAACTGTCCAATACTAATGAACGTGTAGGGGTCGGGAGTCGGGACGAGAGAGAGAGTTTCTCAGCCAGTCAAAATCAAGAATCAGCTGGCATCATTTTTATGGATATATACAAAGAAATGTCAATTGAAAAAAAGGTAAAACGAAGCTAGTTTACAGTCTTTCCAGCTTCAGTTTGAAGTTATTGTGGTAGCTGTGTGAACAACAGTGTCCTAACGAGAGAGAACGTTTTCTATGCCAGGCGAAATCGGGCCTGATTAGCTCATTGTTATGGATGTATCCAAATAAATGTCACTAGAAAACAGCTTTAATAACAAATGCAGCTACTGTTGTTATTCTGTCTACACTGTTTGATGTGACTGTAAATTGGCCGAAGTTGGCTAGGAAGGGATAAGAACGTTGCCAGCCAGTATGGAACATTTAGAACGAATGACTGGGTCGCGTCCATAGATACAGAACAAAGACTGAATGACTGGGTCACGTCCATAGATACAGAACAAAAAGACTGAACGACTGGGTCACGTCCATAGATGCAGAACAAAAAGACTGAACGACTGGGTCGCGTCCATAGATACAGAACAAAAAAACTGAATGACTGGGTCGCGTCCATAGATACAGAACAAAGACTGAACGACTGGGTCGCGTCCATAGATACAGAACAAAAAGACTGAATGACTGGGTCACGTCCATAGATACAGAACAAAAAAACTGAATGACTGGGTCACGTCCATAGATACAGAACAAAAAGACTGAACGACTGGGTCGCGGCTCTGGCAACCGAGCCAATAGAACGAACGTCCAGCCGGCTTGGGTTGCAACCCTAGATGTGTAGGGACTATTTCATTATCATTATTTGAACATGTTGGTTACCCCCTGTATAAAAGTGATGCCCTCGAAGCCGGTGTTTGGAGGGTATATTGGCATGGTTCTGGAACTTTTATGGGTTTATGACATAGCCCCTCTAGTAATTTAATAGGACCTCTATGATCCATACCACCACAGCTCCCTAAAATGAGATTTCAGAACAACTGTTTCCCATGCCAATAAAGCCCTTAAATTGAATTGAAAAAGAGAGAGAGAGAAACAGACAGAAATAAAGGGAACCAGAGAGACAGACAGAGAGAAAAAGAGAGGAGAGCGATCCTAGCATCTCTATGTCTCTGGGAGGCTCTGGTTTGGCTATGGACACCACAAGTATGAACAACCCTGCATTTGAAGTTTCTATAAAGTTCAGCTTAAAATAGACCCAACAAAATTGGTTCAGGTTAGAGTTAGGGTTAAGGTTAGGAATCAACACCACATCTAAAGCTTACCAGAAACTCTACTAGACGCAAGATTCCGAGTATTGCAATGTCGTTTTTCCTCACAAGAGAGGCGGCTCCCTGTAATATGGTTCTGCGTTCTACATACTTTTTTACTACCTGAAAATTGAGACACGTGTTTCATTCTTTCTGCAGCCGTGGGGACAGTGTTGTCACTTCATTCCTTGATCTGATCTATAGGATATATAGGCTATTCATCAAAGTAGCCTATTTTGCATTGATAACCAAATATAATCTCAGTGACTGTTCAAACAGTAAACCAAACAACAAGAATCCACCACTTTTTGTTTAAAAGTAATAACTAGTGATTACAGGCTATTGTGAAATGGTAGAACTTACTGTAGCCAACTAGCTAGCCATGTGCTTTTTTTTCTCTGTGACCAAAACATGATGATGTTCTATTTTTTGCTGATATGGAGATGAATACACAAGCAGCTTATCAAACTGGGATAATGTTTTAGGTTACACCGGCAAGTAGTGATGGGACGATTGATACCGGAGCTCAGATGCAGTTTACTGATTTGACACAATGTATCAACGCTCGTTTCAAAGTAACATTATCACGTGATCAATGATGTCCGAAGCTTCGTTTGATCACGTGGTTTTTCAAACCGTGTGTTCCGAAATGCGAGATTTCACTAATTTTGCCGTGGTTCCGATGCTTTCTTCCATTCAAAGTTGCTTTCAAACGCCGACCTCTACTTGACACTTTTCATTCTCACCTTAATGGTAGCTCAGCACATAGAGTTGGGGTCTCTGGGACTAGAACACTCAGAGACAGCAGGGAATATGGTCAAATCCCAGCAAAGGCATATTATTTGGAAAATAGTTGTGACACCACACATTCTGCACATTAATGTTCAAAACATTTGATTTAGTAAAGTATAAGATTCTATCCTAAATAATGCCAATAGATTCACAGTTTAACAGAAAAAAGGGATTCACAGCAAAAAAGGGAAGCATGATAGAAGGTGAGAACCTGTAACAGTAACTGATAACAGGCTAAGACTCGCAACTAACCACTGTGCCACATAGATTTGATATATTGTGGAATAAACTTCCATATGAAAATCAAACGCTGACCAGTAGATCTCACTAATGTGCATTGTGTTAAAAGCTCTGAGTATTTAACCATTTTTTGGCACCATTTTGTGAAAGCCACAGACTTCAGAAAGCCTCGGTTACCCGTCACTAATGGAAAGTATAAGAATATTTGCCAGTGGGAAACTAGCCAGGCTAAAACCAGCTAGCCAGGCCAAAAAAAACAGCTAGCCAGGCTAAAAAAAAACAGCTAGCCAGGCTAAAAAAAAACAGCTAGCCAGGCTAACAAAAACAGCTAGCCAGGCTAAAAAAACAGCTAGCCAGGCTAAAACCAGCTAGCCAGGCTAAAACCAGCTAGCCAGGCTAAAACCAGCTAGCTACTACTAGCAAGACAAGGCGACGCTTCCATTCTTTCACAAAATTAAAAGACAAAATGCTATTGCCCCCTTGTGAATGGGAGTGGGACTGGTGAGTATAGCATGTCACCTAAAGGTGTCCACCACCTAGAGCAATGGACTGAAGCTTGTAGTAACCTTTTTAATTGTATTATTATTAGCCCATCCACCACCCCCCCCCCTTCAGAGGAAACATATATTGTTTGTTTTTTACAGATTTTCTGCTACATCTACATTTCACACACTTTTTGCAACACTGTTATTTGTAAGGTTCATTTTAAATTAATGTTGTAATTTTTGTAATCATTCCTGAACCTGTGACCAGAAACAAGCTACATAGGGGCAATAACATAATAAATGATCTACTGATTCTGTCTCTTCACAGCAAAATCTACAGAGCTGAGACTGTTGTATGCCCCATATATATAGCATTTTGTTGGTGGCAAGAATTTTGCAGAATAATTTAAATTGAAAAACTCAAAGTGTTGAATCAAGTGTTGATTTTTGTACCAGTTCATAAACCATGTGCCATGGAATCCGTACAATGAAAATCTCTTCCAATTTATTTTTCAACCTGTATGGCGCAGCTGTCAACATTTTTGTCCTCAAATGAAACTGGAATATTTTTCTATTAATGCCAATTCCTTTCAGCCAATTAGTATCTTTAAAATATGGCAGGCTTGTAGTAACCTTAACAGTGACCTACACATCACTCAATCTAGATAGGTGAAAACCTGCAATGACTTCTGATTATTCCCATTGAATCAAATCCGATCAAATAGGTCAACATTTAATTAATCTCATTACTAGCCACTTTGCGCAAGAGGTTACCATTCACTAAACAAAAGTTGTAAACTCTATCTCAGTGGTTACCAACCTGTGGTCCGGGGTACTGCAGGTGGTCTGCAGCACAGGAGGTTGGTGGAACCTTAATTGGGGAGGATGGGCTCATGGTAATGACTGGAGATGAATAGGTGGGATGGTATCAAATACATCCAACACATTGTTTCCATGTGTTTGATGCCATTCCGTTGGCTCCATTACAGCCATTATTATGAGCCTGTTCTTCCCTCAGCAGCCTCCTGTGGGACTCTGCAGGAGTTTTTTGTTGTTGCTGATTGATACAAAAAAACAACAACATATTTTTCTTTAAACAGGATTTTGGGAATATTAATGGTATTATATGAAATATATTACTTTCCACAATGCAAATTGTTTATTATAATAATAGGCCTTTAAATTGTTACATTCACTGCTAAAATTAAGAAAAAATTGACCACCAAGATATTATGTAAAAGAAATCCTGAGTGAATGGTGGTCCTCAAGAGACTTTGACGTTATTTGGTAGTCCAGAAAGGAAAAGGTTGGGAACTGTTGCACACCCATTTAGCTTAGGCTACATGATTTTAGAATAGAACGTGAAATAATTCAACTTTTTCCCCCCAGAGTTTTCATTTGACATGAATACATCCCGATCCATGGAAGCGGAGTGGTTTTGAGGAATCTGACAGGCAGTTTATTCCCTCGCCTGCCTCGGGATCAAGGTGTGGGAGTCCATCATTACACTTGCGCGCGATTTAAAGGAATGCAAACATGTTCTAAAATATATTTGCTGCTCACCTTTCCATTTTGTCAAATAGCAAACTCCCTCTTCCTCTCCCTCCCTTTCTCCCTCTCCATCTCTCTCTCTCTCTCTCTCTCTCTCTCACACACACACACACACTGTTACTTTTGAGCTCTACCCCCCATCTTTTAGTCAATTCCTTGCTTCTGGAGCGAGTTGACTGTTCCGACACCGTTGGCACTCACGGGCTGGGTCACTATCGCTGGCTGATAGGGGCAAGGAAAATAGGCTACATTAATACATACATTCATAAATGTCATGACAGTTATCAGTTTGACTTTTCTCTCAAGAAAAACCGACGCACTGACATCCTAAATAAGGAGAAAATCTCAGACCATCCAATTGAGTTGGAGATTATAGATTCATTTTTGAACTGAAGGTAAGATGACACGATGATTGTAAAACCAATATTTTTCATTTGTTTGGGAAAATAGGCTGTTTTACTTGGGTGCAAAGAAATGTGGGTATTTTTTGTTGATGCTAGAACACTATTATGTAAAGGAAAGTTGAGTAATCTATTTAACATTGCAGTCCGAATTGGGTAGATCATTCCTAATGCTATGGATACATACAATTTTGTTCATTTTCCTGTGGTGTAACGTTTTAGCTTACACTACATACAACCTGCTGCGCCGTTTGTTCCGTGGCGTGCCTCCTGCATCAGACACTCAAACGAATATGATGTATTAGGATCTAGAATGCTCTGTCAGTTATGTTCAATAGATGGCGCCACGGAGCGGTGTAGAATTTATGAACGTTGTGTCTTTAGTATTATAGATAATTATAAGGACCTTGGGCGCTCATCCCGTTTACCCTCAAATCCATTGGACTCAGATCGAAGTTTATTTTTTCCCCATTCCCCAGAGCTTTCTTTTTTTATCTCTCCTTTCGGCGCACTCTGATTGTGGTATTTATAGGTATTTATAGCTGGGATTTTATGCCCTACCGGCATCATCATTTTGAGAGAATAATTGCAGTCAAACGTGCCAATCAAGTCAGCCCGCTATGGTGCTACCCTGTAACTCCGTCAACGACCTTTAAGAGACTGCCCTCTGTCTTTAACCCACTGTTGAATATGTATTTTGTTTTTTGATGGTTTTTAGATGGTCTTCTGATGGATTTTGGATGATTTTGTGGGATGGCATTATAATTGTTTCATTGAATTATCTCTGTGTGCGTGAGTGTGCCCATGTGCCAGTCTGTGTATGTGGCATTAGCAACAGGTGGTGATTCCTTGTCTGACCTCATTCTGTCTCACGTTGATGACATCATGTCCAGCTCTGTGGTTTAATGCCACATGCCTACCACATATAAGGGCCCCATTTATACCAACCCATTTAACTCTGAGTCACTGTGGATACAGGGACACATCTCAAAGGAGGAGTAGGTCTACACTAATACCAATGGTTTGACACTATGTCATGTCAAATTAATTGACTGCCTCTCAGTATCTGCCGTCAGCCAGTCTGTCTGTCTGTCTGTCTGTCTGTCTGTCTGTCTGTCTGTCTGTCTGTCTGTCTGTCTGTCTGTCTGTCTGTCTGTCTGTCTGTCTGTCTGTGCCCCCTTTCACCTTCACCCGTGGGCCACATGGTTATAAGTTGGTGGTATATGAAGAGAGATAGTGAATGCTGTTTAATCTAAACCATAATTGGACTTGTGGTGTCTGGGGTTTTAATGAGAGGAAGCCTTGCCTATAGGGTTTTAATGAGAGGAAGCCTTGCCTATAGGGTTTTAATGAGAGGAAGCCTTGCCTATAGGGTTTTAATGAGAGGAAGCCTTGCCTATAGGGTTTTAATGAGAGGAAGCCTTGCCTATTGGGTTTTATTGAAAAGGAAGCCTTGCCTATTGGGTTTTATTGAAAAGGAAGCCTTGCCTATTGGGTTTTATTGAAAAGGAAGCCTTGCCTATAGGGTTTTATTGAAAAGGAAGCCTTGCCTATTGGGTTTTATTGAAAAGGAAGCCTTGCCTATAGGGTTTTATTGAAAAGGAAGCCTTGCCTATAGGGTTTTATTGAAAAGGAAGCCTTGCCTATAGGGTTTTATTGAAAAGGAAGCCTTGCCTATAGGGTTTTATTGAAAAGGAAGCCTTGCCTATAGGGTTTTATTGAAAAGGAAGCCTTGCCTATTGGGTTTTATTGAAAAGGAAGTCTATAGGGTTTTATTGAAAAGGAAGCCTTGCCTATTGGGTTTTATTGAAAAGGAAGTCTATAGGGTTTTATTGAAAAGGAAGCCTTGCCTATAGGGTTTTATTGAAAAGGAAGCCTTGCCTATAGGGTTTTATTGAAAAGGAAGCCTTGCCTATTGGGTTTTATTGAAAAGGAAGCCTTGCCTATAGGGTTTTATTGAAAAGGAAGCCTTGCCTATTGGGTTTTATTGAAAAGGAAGCCTTGCCTATAGGGTTTTCAGTAGGATAACAATACCCTTGCCTTGGTTACAACCAGGGTTTTGAAGCCTGTCAATCAAGCCTGTTTTTCATGTGCCACTCTGATATAAAGACCATGTGTATTCAGGGTTTTCACAGGGTAGGCCTACAGTACAGCCAAGAGAAATGTTTACCAGGAGCCTATGTTCTGTTTCGTTCTGATTTCAACTAGTTAGGCCTGTGATCTTCTCTACACAGCTCTGTGTTCGTATAGTGTACTTAGGCCTGGTCTCAGCTGTGTTTAGCTGGTTACCACATCCAAGCCTGGTGGCAGCAGCAAAGCTGCCAGAGAAATCCTTTTTTAGGGACACCAGTCACCAAATTACAGCTGCAGGCCTAGTTAACTCCACCCGAGCTCCCTGTCCCAGACCCGCCTAGTGGGTGCTAGCAGTCAGGGAGGGTTGTCTGTGTGTTAAAGGCTTCCCATCCGAAACATTTCAGAACAGTTGTGAATATATTATGACAACATTTTCTGACGTTTTGTTTTTGTTTCGGCCTTCGGCAAGGGTTTATTCGTCTGTTCGTGAACACTAAATTTTTTCTTGAGGCAAGCCGAAGTTCGGAAGCCGAAGTCTGTGCCGCTTCGTCGGTGATTGGTCAACAGTAGGGATTCTTCAATTAAGTGTTTGTTGTCATTCAACGATAGACAACTCATTTTCATGCACATTTTTTCACTTGAGAAATACTGCACCAAACATCCTAGTTAGATGTAAAATTGCGTGGCTAAGATCTTCTCGGCAAAAACATCAGATTTCTTGAGTTATATTAGATGAATTTAGGTTATTTTTAGGAAGTGTATACTGGCTACGGCATCTCAAGATGGACAAACAGTACTATTGACGCTTTTTTTCTTGTTTTTCAAGCGAAGGTCTTTTAAGGGTGTATGGGAACACAGTGGTGGTGGCATGGAAGGGGGACACAGCATGAGGAAATGAGAGGAGTGAGGACCGGAGAGAGAAAAAAACAAGAGTTGAGAAAGAGAACAGAGGGCAATTTAAAAGTGCTGCCAAACAGCCCAAAGTTAACCCTGATTAAGCTTTTCATGCCAACTCAGCATGCTGTGTCTCACGCCCTGCCACCTCCATATGATATTAATAGGCTGTGAGTGTTGACGTGGCCAGAGCCAATACACCATTATTCCACTTCCAGCAGTCAGCTGTTGGCAACCCCTCCTGCCCCACCTTGCCTTGCAGGACTGCCAGTACCATGAATGGAGGAGAGGTTGATTGGTTCATAATGTGCATGTTGAACTTCCTGACACAGTTATCTGCAATCCTGGTATTGGAGACCTACAGGGTGTGCAGGCTTTTGTTACAGCCGAGCACTTACACACCTGATTCAATCAATTAAGGTGTTAGTTAAATCTCATTTGTGTGTCCATACGTGTTTTTCTATACATGCCATTTGTTGTGGAGATCCAGCTATACTCTATGCCCTAATCTCAAATGAATTAGCAAGGCACTGTATCTTGTTGGGGGAATGTCTGACAAGCTTTGATTCTGGAGGGAATTTAACGAGGTCTCTTTAGCTTCAGTCAGCAGATGATGTGTGGTACTCCCTCTTTCTAGCCTCTCTGTAGTGGGGGTGCGTGTTGGTTTTAGGTCGAGAGTGGTTGTCAGAGTGGTTGTCATGTGGGAATCTCACTGACTGGGAAGCCATTGTGGTGGATGGGAGCGTTGACATGCAACACTTGCTTGATGGATTGTTCATATAGGAAATGTAAAGATACATGTAGACTGGGTTGTTTTTGGTGTGTGGGAAACTTAAACATCCAATGACCATGCTGGAGACATGAGATACTCAAAGCTATCACTGGCTTCCTTTTTGTCTCAGATGTTAGTCCTTGCCCTTTTCCCTCTCTATCACTCTGTCTCTGCCCTCCCCCCTCTCTCTCTGTCTCTGTCCTCTTCCCCCGCTCTCTCTCTCTCTGCACCCACCTCTCTCTCTGTCCTATTTCCCCCCTCTCTCTTTCTCTCTCTCTCTCTGTCTCTGCCCTCCCCCTCTCTCTGTCCTATTTCCCCCCTCTCTCTTTCTCTCTCTCTCTGTCTCTCTCTCTCTGTCTCTGCACCCCCCTTTCTCTCTGTCTCTGTCCTATTTCCCCCCCTCTCTCTGTGTCTCTCTGTCTCTGTCCTCTCGATCTCTGTCTCTGCCTCCCCCCTCTCTCTGTCCTATTTCCCCCCTCTCTCTTTCTCTCTCTCTCTGTCTCTCTGTCTCTGTCCTCTTTTCCCTCTCTTGATCTCTGTCTCTGCCCCCCCCTCTCTCCCTGTCTCTGTCCTATTTCCCCCCTCTTTCTCTGTGTCTCTCTGTCTCTGTCCTCTTTTCCCTCTCTCAATCTCGATCTCTCTGCCCCCTCTCTGTCTCTGTCCTATTTCCCCCTTCTCTCTCTCTCTCTCTCTGTCTCTCTCTCTGTCTCTGTCTCTGTCTCTCTCTCTCTCTGTCTCTGTCTCTGTCTCTGTCTCTGTCCTCTTTTCCCTCTATCAATTCAATTCAAGGGGCTTTATTTGCATGGAAAACATGTTTACATTGCCAAAGCAAGTGAAAGTTCCAAAAGAATAAAGACAGTTCAAATGTAATATTATGTCTATATACAGTGTTGTAATGCTGTGCAAATAGTTAAAGTACAAAAGGGAAAATAAATAAACTCTCTCTATCTCTCGCTGTCCTCCTTTCCCTCTCTGTCGCTGTCTTCCTTTTCACTCAATTCTGTCTTCTCACCATGATTGTTGTAATGAAACAAATGATAGGAGAGCAGAGCAGAGAGGAGAGAAAAATAAAATGAGAGAATGAGAGAGAAGGAGAGACAGACAGATGAAGAGAGAGTAGACGTATAGAGTGAGGTGGAGGGAAGTCCCCCACTAGTGTCTGGGGCATATGGGTTTATACCTGTTAGAATCAAACAAACAACCTCAGACACAGAACACAACATGTAGACATAACCATGATGATAGACGCTTAGACAAGGAGGGGAATTCCAGATGAACACTGTGAGAGAGAATGAGAGAGAGAGAGAGAGAGAGAGAGAGAGAGAGAGAGAGAGAGAGAGAGAGTAGTGTGTTAGTAGTGTGTATATAAGGGTTACTGGGTTAGAGAATCCCAGTAAAAAAGATCCCAGACAATCCAGAAACAATCAGAGACATAAACACCCAGGAAACAGCTAATGCTTTTCCATGATGTAGACTGGCAAGGTCCTGGATCCTGGATGTCAAAAAACCCAACTCTGCAGTATGGTCAAATTGGTAAAAATAGCAGCAAAATTATACCATACTGCTGAAAAAAACATGGCTGGCTTGGTCTGGACAATGGAATGTAGAGGGACGGTAGACTGACAGGAACTTAGATACCCAGTAGAACACATTCAGCTCCCATTCAGATGATGTTACTATAGGAAAAGTGGGAACGGAAAGAAGATATGGAAAGGGGATTTATTTATTTTATTTATTTATTTAACCATGTAGGCAAGTTGAGAACAAGTTCTCATTTACAATTGCGACCTGGCCAAGATAAAGCAAAGCAGTTCAACAACATACAACAACACAGAGTTACACATGGAGTAAAACACACATACAGTCAATAATACAGTAGAAAAATAAGTCTATATACAATGTGAGCAAATGAGGTGAGATAAGGGAGGTAAAGGCAAAAAAGGCCATGGTGGCAAAGTAAATACAATATAGCAAGTAAAACACTGGAATGGTAGATTTGTAGTGGAAGAAAGTGCATAGTAGAAATAGAAATAATGGGGTGCAAAGGAGCTAAATAAATAAATACAGTAGGGGAAGAGGTAGTTGTTTGGGCTAAATTATAGATGGGCTATGTACAGGTGCAGTGATCTGTGAGCTGCTCTGACAGCTGGTGCTTAAAGCTAGTGAGGGAGATAAGTGTTTCCAGTTTCCAGAGATTTTTGTAGTTCGTTCCAATCATTGGCAGCAGAGAACTGGAAGGAGAGACGGCCAAAAGAGGAATTGGCTTTGGGGGTGACCAGAGAGATATACCTGCTGGAGTGCGTGCTACAGGTGGGTGCTGCTATAGTGACCAGTGAGCTGAGATAAGGGGGGACTTTACCTAGCAGGGTCTTGTAGATGACCTGGAGCCAGTGGGTTTGGCGACGAGTATGAAGCGAGGGCCAGCCAACGAGAGCGTACAGGTCGCAGTGGTGGGTAGTATACGGGGCTTTGGTGACAAAACGGATGGCACTGTGATAGACTGCATCCAGTTTATTGAGTAGGGTATTGGAGGCTATTTTGTAAATGACATCGCCAAAGTCAAGGATCGGTAGGATGGTCAGTTTTGCGAGGGTATGTTTGGCAGCATGAGTGAAGGATGCTTTGTTGCGATATAGGAAGCCAATTCTAGATTTAACTTTGGATTGGAGATGTTTGATGTGAGTCTGGAAGGAGAGCTTACAGTCTAACCAGACACCTAGGTATTTGTAGTTGTCCACATATTCTAAGTAAGAACCGTCCAGAGTAGTGATGCTGGACGGGCGGGCAGGTGCGGGCAGCGATCGGTTGAAGAGCATGCATTTAGTTTTACTTGTATTTAAGAGCAGTTGTAGGCCACGGAAGGAGAGTTGTATGGCATTGAAGCTCGTCTGGAGGGTTGTTAACACAGTGTCCAAAGAAGAGCCAGAAGTATACAGAATGGTGTCGTCTGCGTAGAGGTGGATCAGAGACTCACCAGCAGCAAGAGCGACATTATTGGTGTATACAGAGAAAAGAGTTGTCCCAAGAATTGAACCCTGTGGCACCCCCATAGAGACTACCAGAGGCCCGGACAACAGGCCATCCGATTTGACACATTGAACATTATCAGAGAAGTAGTTGGTGAACCAGGCGAGGCAATCATTTGAGAAACAAAGGCTATTGAGTCTGCCGATGAGGATGTGGTGATTGACAGAGTCGAAAGCCTTGGCCAGGTCAATGAATACGGCAGCACAGTATTGTTTCTTATCGATGGCGGTTACGATATCGTTTAGGACCTTGAGCGTGGCTGAGGTGCACCCATGACCAGCTCTGAAACCAGATTGCATAGCGGAGAAGGTGCTGTGGGATTCGAAATGGTCGGTAATCTGTTTGTTGACTTGGCTTTCGAAGACCTTAGAAAGACAGGGTAGGATATATATAGGTCTGTAGCAGTTTGGGTCAAGAGTGTCCCCTCCTTTGAAGAGGGGGATGACAGCAGCTGCTTTCCAATCTTTGGGAATCTCAGACGACACGAAAGAGAGGTTGAACAGGCTAGTAATAGGGGTTGCAACAATTTCGGCAGATAATTTTAGAAAGAAAGGGTCCAGATTGTCTAGCACGGCTGATTTTTAGGGGTTCAGATTTTGCAGCTCTTTCAGAACATCAGCTGACTGGATTTGGGAGAAGGACAAATGGGGAAGGCTTGGGCGAGTAGCTGTGGGGTGTGCAGTGCTGTTGACCGCGGTAGGGGTAGCCAGGTGGAAAGCATGGCCAGCTGTAGAAAAATACCTAGTCACACAACTGAAAGCATTCAACTGAAATGTGGGTGTCCGTGTACCATGGATAATTTAGCTATTTGATTTAGAATTTTAGGACCCCTTTAGGTATCCCCCGAAAATATGACAAAATATTTGATAAAATATTTAATTTGGCCTTTACTACTATAGCCAACAGAAATGCATTGTAAACCAAATTCATAAATGGCAAAAAAAAGACAGTCAAAAAATGTATCATAAGGAATAAGGTTTTGAAGTGTCTGTCCTATATCTAGGAGATATGAGAAAGCCCAATAAATATTTTTGTTTTTTTGGACACATATTTAAGCCCTTATCTCCATTCTTCCATGTGTTTGTATGGGTTACCTTCAGACCAGTCCCATGACATGTGTGGGGGTCGTAGAGCAAAACGGAGAACGCCATCGTGTTCGTTAGAGTCTCCCCTTTGCGTAGAGTGGTCATAATAGTTTGCCAAACTGTTCTGACGCTACAGACGTTTTCGTGAGAAGACCGATTTTTGGGATGTCTCATTGTCTGACAAAGATCGCTGTGGCCCGGCCACCTTCCACCGCAGATGGGGAAGGCCGACATAGGCGGATGCTGTGGATTGAGACACAGACCATACAAAACACGGATATCTCTAGCTTAAACTAGCTTTTATTTTTTTTATGTTACTTTAACTGACAGACGGGTGCGTCAATAGATTCTTTAGGATTAATTGACATCTTCAGCACCCGGCGAGCAGTTGTTGTTGGGGGTTAACTGCAGAGTCTTTCTGGGTAAATCTCTAAGAGCTCTCTAAGAACTTAAATCTCTAAGAACTGCAACATTTTCCCATTATTCTGTTCAAAATTCTTCAAGCTCTGTCAAATTGGCTGTTGGTCATTGCTAGAGAACCATTTTCAGGTCTTGCCATACATAATACATTATGGGGTATTTTTTGTAGGGCAGTGACCAAACATATAAATTGAATCCATTTTAAATTCAGGCTGTAACACAAAAAAATGTTGAAGTCATTCGGACAGTATTCAGACCCCTTGAGTTTTTCCACATTTTGTTATGTGGAAAATTGATTAAATATTTGTTTCCCTCATCAATCTACACACAATACCAATTAATGACAAAGCAAAAACTATTTTTTGGAATTTGAAATATCACATTTACATAAGTATTCAGACCCTTTACTCAGCCTCAAGTCTTCTTGGGTAAGACGCTACAAGCTTGGCACACCTGTATTTGGTGAGTTTCTCCCATTCTTCTCTGTATATCCTCTCAAGCTCTGTCAGGTTGGATGTGGAGCATCGCTGCACAGTTATTTCCAGGTCTCTCCAGAAATGTTATATCGGGTTCAAGTCCGGGCTCTGGTCGTTGTCCTGTTGGAAGGTGAACCATCGCCCAGTCTGAGGTCCTGAGCGCTGTAGAGCAGGTTTTCTTCAAGGATCTCTCTGTACTTTGCTTCGTTCATTTTTCCCTTGATCCTGACCAGTCTCCCAGTCCCTGCCGCTGAAAAACATCCCCACAGCATGGTGCTGCCACCACCATGCTTCATCGTAGGGATGGTGCCAGGTTTCCTCCAGACGTGACGCTTGGCATTCAGGCCAATGAGTTCAATCTTGGTTTCATCAGACCATAGAATCTTGTTTCTCGTGGTCTGAGAGTTCTTTAGGTGCCTTTTGGCAAACTCCAAGCAGGCTGTCGTGCCTTTTAGTGAGGAGTGGCTTCCGTCTGGCCACTCTACCATAATGGCCTGATTGGTGGAGTGCTGCAGAGATGGTTGTTCTTCTGTAAGGTTCTCCCATCTCTACGGAGGAACTTTGTAGCTCTCTCAGAGTAACCATCGAGTTCTTGGGTACCTCCCTGACCAAGGCCCTTCTCCCCAGATTGCTCAGTTTGGGTGGGCGGCCAGCTCTAGGAAGAGTCTTGGTGGTTCCAAACTTTTTCCATTTAAGAATGATGGAGGCCACTGTGTTCTTGGGGACCTTCAATGCTGCAGACATTTTTTTGGTACCCTTCCCCAGATCTGTGCCTGGACACAATCCTGTCCTGGAGCTCTACGGACAATTCCCTCGACCTCATGGCTTGGTTTTTGCTCTGACATGTACTGTTAACTGTTGGTAGGTATTACTCTACTGTTAGAAACACAAGCATTTTGCTGCATCTGCAATAATATCTGCAAATCTGTGCACGCAACCAATAAACGTTGATTTGATTCTATTTTTTTATTTGCTCAGGGTAAAGGGGAGATGTATGAAAGCGGGACAGCTGTTCCTGTTGCACTCTCTATGTTTGTCTTAGAGGTGCTGTGGTGTGCGAGGGAAAGAAAGGGAAGACTAGAGGAAGGAATGACGATGATGAGAGAGAGGGAGGGTGTATGGAAGAGAGAGGGATGAGAGGGAGGGTGTATGTGAGAAAGAGAGGATGAGAGAGGGAGAGAGAGACGAGAGAGAGAGAGAGAGAGAGAGAGATGGAGCCCTAATTGTACGAGTGATCTTTTGAATAACACGGGGAGGCTTTCTATCAGCGCTCACAAACGTCCCTGCCTCAAACCAAACCATTAACTTTCATCTTCAGAGAACCAGCTCTTATCTCAATTAACATTAAGACACAACAGGAACAACTTTCACACTGTTTAAACAACGTCTATTCCAGGTTAGATCAACTTAATTGAATTGAAATGACGTGGAAACAACGTTGATTCAACCAGTGTTTGCCTAGTGGGGTGTCTGTCAGACAATATCATTATCTCTCTGTGGACATCTGCGACTATTTGGCATGACGTATTCCTGACACTGCATATCCTCTCCAAACTCTTTCACGTGTTTGTTTACAGTTTGTCTTTTTGAAATCAGGGCCTAATGGTGTTCTGGTGTATGATCCTAAGATGTAGACGTGGTCAGATGTTAGTGTTGAGTTGATGCGTGTGCATACAGTGTTTGTTTTTGACTTCCTCTTGAGTGTGTATAAATACATACACCACAGATGTACACAGTCCCCTAGGACTACCGTATACAGCCATCTGGTTAATGATGTTCAACAGACCTCAGAGAGGGAGAGGCCGAGTTAGAAGTAGCCAGTGAGGTCAGATCCATCTCCCTGGTTCAGGTTAGTAAAAGTTAGGATTTAAGGTAAGGTTGTGAATAAGGGAAACTTCTAACTTGAGCTAGTTTCAAACTTGCTTATGAATCGTAACCTCTCTGTATTTGAGACTATGGGCTTCCTCTGCCAAGAGGTCTGGTTCAAGCCTCTATCCAACTGTTCCTCTCTGTCACTACATAATCACATCCCTTGCATTCAATCTCTATATCTCTGAATCACAAGAAACATAAAGACAGGCATTTAAGTGTATGATGACTGAAAGAAAACAGCCACATGAAGTACGTGGCCTGTCCAGCTATTGTGTCTTAGTGGTCAGTCTGTTATTCCAGGATTAAGTCTTTAGTTTGAGGCATTGTGAGTTCCTCGACTTCACTCTAAGCATTATCATGTCTTTTGAATTCTTCTTGAAAGTCAAGCGCATTTCCGGCGTGGCTGGAAACGGCAAGCACAGGTTAGAGAGACTGGAAGAGCTTGAACAGCATGTCCCGAGGGTTGGGCTCAGGGATGGGGAGGCACTGGCGTGTATATAAACACACACACACACACACACACACACACACACACACACACACACACACACACACACACACACACACACACACACACACACACACACACATGAACCTGACTGGGTAACCAGGACATCTGGTGACACTCTTTTTAGCACACTCTCCTGCTTTCTCGTTTTCTCTCTTTCTCCGTCCCTATCTCCATCTCTCACTTTCTTCCTCTCTTCAGCTCCAATTCTGTATCGCTTTCTCTCCATTTATACCTTTCTGACAATTTCTCCCTCCCTCCCTCCCTCCCTCCCTCCCTCCCTCCCCGTCTAAGTTGATGTCTAACCCCTAGTGGCTAGGCAAGGTCAGTGCAGGTTTACAAAATATCCCAAGACACTTATTACAACATTATGGTTAGGAATAGTTTTGTTGTATGGTATTTGGGCCTAGGGTTATGGTAATTGTTTCTTATGATTTGGGGTTAGAGTTAGAGTGAGAAAGGAGCTTCTACTGCTGTAGACTGGGGTGATGGCAGGAAGTAGCTTCTACTGCTGTAGACTGGGGTGATGGCAGGAAGTAGCTTCTACTGCTGTAGACTGGGGTGATGGCAGGACGGAGCTTCTACTGCTGTAGACTGGGGTGATGGCAGGAAGTAGCTTCTACTGCTGTAGACTGGGGTGATGGCAGGAAGTAGCTTCTACTGCTGTAGACTGGGGTGATGGCAGGAAGTAGCTTCTACTGCTGTAGACTGGGGTGATGGCAGGAAGTAGCTTCTACTGCTGTAGACTGGGGTGATGGCAGGACGTAGCTTCTACTGCTGTAGACTGGGGTGATGGCAGGACGTAGCTTCTACTGCTGTAGACTGGGGTGATGGCAGGAAGTAGCTTCTACTGCTGTAGACTGGGGTGATGGCAGGACGTAGCTTCTACTGCTGTAGACTGGGGTGATGGCAGGATGGAGCTTCTACTGCTGTAGACTGGGGTGATGGCAGGAAGTAGCTTCTACTGCTGTAGACTGGGGTGATGGCAGGACGTAGCTTCTACTGCTGTAGACTGGGGTGATGGCAGGACGGAGCTTCTACTGCTGTAGACTGGGGTGATGGCAGGAAGTAGCTTCTACTGCTGTAGACTGGGGTGATGGCAGGAAGTAGCTTCTACTGCTGTAGACTGGGGTGATGGCAGGAAGTAGCTTCTACTGCTGTAGACTGGGGTGATGGCAGGAAGTAGCTTCTACTGCTGTAGACTGGGGTGATGGCAGGAAGTAGCTTCTACTGCTGTGGACTGGGGTGATGGCAGGGTGGGTGGGTAACATTCCTGGTTAGCTCAACTAGCAGCAGGAGGAGTATGTGTGCTCAGCAATGACATCATGGAGTCTGGCTCTGCACCCACAGACACATTCAGTAACTCACACACACACACACACACACACACACACACACACACACACACACACACACACACACACACACACACACACACACACACACACACACACACACACACACACACACACACACACACACACACTGCTGTTTTCCTGACTGGATGAATGGACGAAGTGTTTGACTCCGGAGTTCATGGTTTCACATTTTCCTCCATTTGGGCTGTAGAGCATTTATTTGGTCAGACACACCCCTTCTGTATTTGGGGAAGGGGGGGGGGGGGTGTCAGAGGGAAACATACTGTGACACACTCTGTCCCAAAGGCTAAGGATGATCTTTCTCCCAAGTCATCCTGTCCATCCTCTCAATATGGATTTATTTATTGGCAGGTGCAACAGACTGCTTCGGCTCTCTCCACCCTTCCTCCTCCTCCTACTTTCTTTCCAGACTTTTTGATGGGTTTATGCTGGCTTGATTTTTATTTTCCTCTCCTCCCTCTCTTCTCTGCAGGTGTGGTTGTTAGGAGCACACCCTGTCTGGGTCAGCCACCCATAGCAGCCGGGGCATGCGGCTGCAGAGCCAGTATAGCCAGTGGAGTGTATTTAGGTGTGACCGAATCACGGTGCAGAGTAGGTGGAGCGGTGTGTTGCTTTCTGACAGCCAAGTAGCCATCTGCCCTCACTACCAGGACAATAAAGAGAGACGCCACACTCACAGGACAGCAACTGGATTTAATTCATTTACTTAGATATTGAATGGCACTGTAATAACAATGTCGTCATGTCTTGACCACATATGAGAAACTGGTCTGTTACTGTACCACAGTGTATGTAATATGTACAGCACCAGTCCATTTTTTCTTCTTCTATTATCTACATTGTAGAATAATAATGAAGACATCAAAACTATTAAATAACACATATGGAATCATGTAGTAACCAAAAAAGTGTTAAACAAATCAAAATATATTTTAGATTTTAGATTCTTCAAAGTAGCCAGCATCACAATCTCTCTCTCTCTAGGTGTATTTTTAACTCTCTCTCTCTAGGTGTGTTTTTAACTCTCTCTAGGTTTGTTTTTAACTCTCTCTAGGTGTGTTTTTAACTCTCTCTCTCTAGGTGTGTTTTTAACTCTCTCTCTCTCTAGGTTTGTTTTTAACTCTCTCTAGGTTTGTTTTTAACTCTCTCTAGGTGTGTTTTTAACTCTCTCTCTCTCTAGGTGTGTTTTTAACTCTCTCTCTCTCTAGGTTTGTTTTTAACTCTCTCTAGGTGTGTTTTTAACTCTCTCTCTCTCTAGGTGTGTTTTTAACTCTCTCTCTCTCCAGGTTTGTTTTTAACTCTCTCTAGGTTTGTTTTTAACTCTCTCTAGGTGTGTTTTTAACTCTCTCTCTCTAGGTGTGTTTTTAACTCTCTCTCTCTAGGTGTGTTTTTAACTCTCTCTAGGTTTGTTTTTAACTCTCTCTAGGTGCGTTTTTAACTCTCTCTCTAGGTTTGTTTTTAACTCTCTCTCTCTAGGTGTGTTTTTAACTCTCTCTCTCTCTAGGTTTGTTTTTAACTCTCTCTCTCTAGGTGTGTTTTTAACTCTCTCTCTCTAGGTTTGTTTTTAACTCTCTCCAGGTGTGTTTTTAACTCTCTCTCTCTAGGTGTGTTTTTAACTCTCTCTCTCTATGTGTGTTTTTAACTCTCTCTCTCTATGTGTGTTTTTAACTCTCTCTCTCTAGGTGTGTTTTTAACTCTCTCTCTCTCTAGGTGTGTTTTTAACTCTCTCTAGGTGTGTTTTTAACTCTCTCTCTCTCTAGGTGCGTTTTTAACTCTCTCCCTCTCTAAGTTTGTTTTTAACTCTCTCTCTCTAGGTGTGTTTTTAACTCTCTCTCTCTCACTAGGTGCGTTTTTAACTCTCTCCCTCTCTAAGTTTGTTTTTAACTCTCTCTCTTTCCACAGGTGTGTGTGTGTATAGTCCCGTGATGTTGGCCCACTCTTCTCTCCTGTTGTTGCTGTGTCTCGCGCGGCTGCCCACACCCTTGTCGGCCCTGCCCTTTGAGCAGAGGGGATTCTGGGACTTTGCGATGGACAGTGATGTGGGAGGGATGATGTCAATGATGAAAGATGAAGAGGAAGGCTCGGCAATAGAGGAGCTGCCCCCTCCTGATCTGCCCTCATGCCCCTTCGGGTGCCAGTGCCAACGCAGAGTGGTGCAATGCTCCGATCTGGGTGAGTGTGTGTCTCACCGTAAGCCTGAAGCACTTCTGTGTTTATGTGTGTATGTATGTGTGTGTGTGTGAATGCCATTGTGCAAGTTTATCTGTGTGGTTACCTGAAGCAGGGTGCAGTCATTTGTTTTGGAGGCAAGAGAGCCCAGTAGAATATGAATGGGAGGCAGAGAGGGTTCAGCTGGTTGGGGTTATTCTGTGAATGACTTTGTGCATTGCGTGACTCCAGAGAGAGAGAGAGAGAGGAGATAGATTGGGATCTGATGGTGTATTATTATAGAGAGGAATTTCTCTCACGGATAACGGGTATATTTTGATAAAGAAAGGCATGTCTTAGAGGGATTTTCTGTTCCCAACGTGAGCGGCGGAAAGAGAGGAAGAGAAAGAGAAGGGAAGAACACGAGAGAGAGAGAGAGAGAGAGAGAGAGAGAGAGAGAGACCAGATGAAAGCTCGGTGTGTAATTTCCTTGAGGTCTTTAATGAGCTGTTTCATGGTCTTCTTGACACACACAACAGGATGTTCCAGGGAAATCAAGGGAAGGATGAGAGAGATAGAAGGGAAGAGTGTTACTAAAGAATGGATGGAAGCCATGTCTTTGTGTTTATCCTTAGCTTCGGTGGAGAGGATTGGGAAAGATCAGTGTTGTATGTCCAATTTCATTAACACTGAAATAGACAGGAGCTCAAACAAATGAGAACGATGATCCTATTGTGGACCAGAGGCATCATTTTCAATTGATTATGTGTCAAATTATTTAATCCTTCAAACGGATAGAAGTGAGGGGGAACAAGGAACACATACAGATGTAGGATTTTAATTTGATTACCCTGTTCATGGAAAACGTTCATGCAATGCAGGAAATGTAAAACTTGTAGTGTATTTGAGGTTTAAAAAGGCTTCTGAAGTTTGGCATTTCTTTGACATTATAGACTTGATTTTCCCTTACGAAAAAGGTATCAACCCCTACAAAAATGTCCATTAATTATAATCCACATAATGATTCACATTTCCTGTTGCTGCATGATCATTTTCCTACTGTAGCAAACTGTCTCAAATTAAGATCCTACATCTTAACACACGCAAGCACGCACATACACATATAAATGTATATAAATACACAGATTCACAGACCATAATCCTCCATTCTCCTAAATTATAGTCCTCTCAAAGACTTTACAGTCTATGTCCCAACAAAGGCCAATGACAAGCCTGGAAATAAATGCTTATTATCTCAAAATATGAACATTGTAGTTGTATGCACTATATGTATGTGTGTGTGTGTGTGTGTGTGTGTGTGTGTGTGTGTGTGTGTGTGTGTGTGTGTTTGTGTGTATTTTTGTGTGTGCACGCACTGTGCAGTAGGTCTGAGCGTTGTGTATGTTTGTGTAGTATTTATTTATATTTTTGCATGGGCAAGTGTGTTGCTTTTGTGTGTAGCTACAGTAGTATTCTTCCAGTTAACTGTTATATTAGTATAACAGTTAATAGTCTGTACTTTCTTATTCGCTTTTGTTGAATCATCATGTCATTTTCATCCCACCACCTAACACTATATTTCCTGTCTCAGACTACTGAAGTGAGTAAATGTGGAAGCGTATAATTTGCGAGTTGTCAGTGCTTATTTAGAACAGATGTATTTTGGCTATGGCGTCTGTCTCTGTCTCTGAGTGTATACCAATCTTCTGTGGAACAGTTGTGTAAAACAGTAGTGGGGTTTAGGTGTAGTGGTTAGAGAGGAAGGAGTTGGGCTGGGGTTTGGGGTTTACATTGGGGTTGGGTTGTTGAGTGGGTGTGGGGTGTTGGTATGGGCTTTTGTTTTGGGCAAAATGGTTGTGACTACATACTGGAGAATTGTGTGGTACAGTGGTAAAGACTTTGTTTTGGGGCGGTGCTTGGTTAAGCATTTTGGGGGTACGTGTTCTGTCAAGGGAGGGGTTTGAGTTGTGTTAAAATGACCAATATTGACCAGAATAGGTTTCTTCAGACATACAGAACATCCTGTATGTTGAGTAGAGACATTGGTAGTGTTCAAAGTGTTGCAGTGTGTTGTGTCTTGGTTGTGGCCAGGAGGGTGTAGTAGTGTGCTCTGGGTCAGATGTGGTCAGGGTGTGACAGGGGAACAGTAGGTGTTGCTAGGTCAACAGCAATAAGAGGGTTGTTGCAACAGTATGCTGGTTGCTGGACTGGGTTGCAGGTCGGGATTCATTTTGTGGTCATGATTAGGGCTGTTGCAGTGATGTATTACTGCCACACCGGCAGTCATGGGTCATGACCGCAGTAAAATTCAACATGACTGTTGAGTCAAGGTAATCTCCTTTTATGCACTCAGGACATGTGTTGGTAGTATCCAACTTGCTAATGGTCTGGTACTCAGGGCTCTATTGTCCTTCCAACCACTCTGACATCAATGCAATAGACAATCACATCAAACACGTATCATCAACCTTATTGTGCTTTAAAACTCACCTCACTGTGATTGATCAATTTGAAGAAAGAAACAGGCTGAAACAGAGTGTTGTTTCAATGCCTAACAAGGAAACGGACAGCGCTTTCTAAGGTGATGAATGAAAAACACCCATACACAAAGAGTCTTATACATATGTATAGGCCTATATATGAGTCCAAGACCACAAAACAAAACGGAATTAAAATAATGATTGTCCCGTTCGTTTTACAAGACATACATATAGTATCCTAACGCATATTATGCACCGCAAAAAAATATTAAAAACAACTGATTTAAGATGTCTTTAATTGGTCTAGCTAGCCTATATTCCAATAATTGCCTTTGAGTGTAGACTGTATTATTATACATACTGGGTGGACTGGTTACCATATAATAAACTCCAAAGTTTATATTCATGAGTCTGGGAGTTTAATGACATATTTTTTCTTTGTCTGTTATTTTACCAGGTAAGTTGAATGAGAACACATTCACCTTTACAGCAATAACCTGGGGAATAGTTACAGGGGAGAGCCAATTGTAAACTGGGGATAATTAGGTGACCGTATGAGGGACAGCTTGGGAATTTAGCCAGGACACCGTGGTTAAACACCCCTACTCTTACGATAAATGCCATGGGCTCTTTAGCGACCACAGAGTCAGGACACCCGAAAAACGGCACACTACACAGGGAATATATATATATATAAAAGACCTGAGGAAAGAGTGCCTCCTACTGGCCCGCCAACACCACTTCCGGCAGCGTCTGGTCTCCCATCTAGGGACCAACCCTGCTTAGCTTCAGAAGCAAGCCAGCAGTGGGATGCTGCTGGCTGAAATATGTTTTGTTATGAAAACATGTTACTTTCCATGTTCCCGAAGAGATTTAATTTGGTTTTCCACATTAGGAAGTTGGTAGCTGCAGGAACAGGGTTGGGGAGCCCATGGTATACAGAGTTTGGGCGGAATAGCAACCGTCGCGCAGCTAGCGGCTGCATTTTCCTCAAACAGTGGTTAATGCCTGGGGTTAAATAACCGGAGTAGCCAACCCAAACGCTGCCCCTGTTCATGCCCATTTGATAAAGGGCCATTCTAAATCTAAACTAATTTAACATAGTATAGATGTAACCGATGTGAAATGGCTAGTTAGTTAGCGGTGGTGCGCGCTAATAGCGTTTCAATCAGTGACGTCACTCGCTCTGAGACCTGAAGTAGTTGTTCCCCTTGCTCTGCAGGGGCCGTGGCTTTTGTGGTGCGATGGGTAACGATGCTTCGTGGGGTGTCAGTTGTTGTTGTGCGCAGAGGGTCCCTGGTTCAAGCCCAGGATGGGGCGAGGAGAGGGACAAAAGCTTTTACATAGACAATATTACATTGAGAATAGTCTGATGGGTGACAATATGACGATCACTTGACGAGAGAACAGTGTGTGCAGCCTGAGGCAAGGAACAGAGCGCAAGCTTTTTTCTAGGACTTTCTCAAATCATCATGCAGCCCATATATGTTTTGATTTCTAATACATTCTAAGGTTTGTATAATTCACAACTAAAGTTGCCAAATAACTAAATCTAGCGTAGCGTAGCCTATATCACTTTTACGCTCAACCTATAACCTTCATATGCGCACTCGCTCCAGAATGGGAAAAATATCCTTTCTTTTTTATTTAGTTATGTTCGACTATGTTCTTCTTCCTATAAAATCATATAATATAAAATAATGACATGGGACTCATAAGCATATCTTGTCGGCTAAATGAACGAGCCTAAAGCATGGAGCATAGCCAGATAACACACAGTTAGTTGTAGGCCAACTCATATTCTCCTAACTGTTAACATATCATGTTTCTTTGGACCTGCCTAAAATAAATCATGGATTTATTGTTATGGTGTATATTCAACTGATTTATTAGACTTGTTAAAATGGAGATGTTCCAAAGGCATATATTAGCAGTTTGTATTTGTGGAGATGCTAAACGTGTTTAAGGTAATTAACGTTACATTACCGTGAGACCAGCAGTCTTTTGCATGACAACCAGCTGACAAAATGTTATGACCGCCACAGTCCTAGTCATGATGAGATGTAACCGTGGCAGCGGCTTGGTTCTGTTGACCTGGCCAATCGACCGTCTGAGAACTGAAACAACTTAACAATGATGTTGTCTCATTAAAATGGTTCACTGAGTTGAATCATGTTAATCAAAAGTTTATAAGAAGATTAATCAGAATCCTTTTGGGGACCAGAATGTACCAAGTAGGATGAAAGATTAAAGTAATAATATCCTCCGTTATAAAAACACTAGGGTTTCTGACAACTGTTTAGTCACTGGCTGCAACACACCAGTTTGTCCAACTGACAATTTTAGAAACTCTTATTTTACATTCATATTGTCACTGCCGGAGTTCTTGCACATTATAGACAATGATATCATGTTCTGGTTTAAAGTTTGGAGTTGAACAGAGAGACCTGTTTTCTTAACACGAGGAGCCAATCAGGTCTCTGGTTGTAAGCAGGTGTTTCTCTGCAGTAAATTAACTGTACTCTCATATTGCCATAGGAATAGTCTCATTATCATATATGTGTGTGTGTGTGTGGCAGGGTTGTGCCCTACTGCGTAGTCCTAATTTACTTGATGTGATCTTGCTGATGGTGTTGCAATCACGTCCTTTGGGACTTAGTGAAATCTAAAACAGCTGGATGACATCTGGTGTCCCCATCTGGGTGTGAGGGCGTGTATGTATGTTTTTGTTCCGTATGTGTATGAATCCCCACTGACACTGTGTGTGTGTGTGTGTGTGTTTGCAGGTTTGACTGAGGTGCCTAAGGGCATTCCCGCTGACACCAAACTCTTGGACCTGCAGAACAACCGCATCACTGAGCTGAAGGAGAACGACTTCAAAGGCCTCGGCAACCTCTACGTAAGAGAGAGAGAGAGAGAGAAAGGGGGGGTGTAGAGATTGAAGACGGAGAGATAGAAAGAGGGGGTGTAGAGATTGAAGACGGAGAGATAGAAAGAGGGGGTGTAGAGATTGAAGACGGGGAGATAGAAAGAGGGGGTGTAGAGATTGAAGACGGGGAGATAGAAAGAGGGGGTGTAGAGATTGAAGACGGAGAGGGAAAGAGCATTTCATTTTAACTGGCCTTTATTGGCCCAATTCAAGAGGACAGAGTTCCGTCCCTCATCTCCTACAGAAGTTCTTTGTCTGAGACAGCTTTGTTGACCACTTAAACAAACCACCAGGAAAGGACAACATTCCCAGTCAGTCACCTTCGGTAACTGAACAGAAATACGTTTCAGATGGAAAACCCAGCAGGCAGGCAGTCGTGCAGGCAGTCAGTCGTGCAGGCAGGCAGTCGTGCCCTGCAGGCAGTCGTGCAGGCAGGCAGTCGTGCAGGCAGGCAGTCGTGCCCTGCAGTCAGTCGTGCAGGCAGGCAGTCGTGGTGAAAATGTCTTCATCCACAGAGAGGTAACTGTTTTAATTCATGTTGTGAGTTTCCTCGCTGGCCATGTTCAATATTGGGCTTGGTCATCTGTTCTGAGTGGGCGACAGGCATAAATGAAGGCTTTCCGGGAGCAGAGAGGAGAGGATGTGAGCTAGAATATTCCCTTTAGCTCCAGGCAGAGGCTGGCCACACTCTGGAGTAAGAGAAGAGGAAAAGAGAGAGGGGTGGTTGGAGAGAGGAAGACACTGACTGGACATAACTAGGGCACTTAGGAGAGAGAATGGGGGTGGGGCAAAGAAAGCTTACTTGCTTATTTACTCACTCCCCTCTCTCCCTCCCTCGCTCTCTCATTCTCTGTCTCTTTCCATCTCTCAGGCCCTGTCCCTGGTGAATAATAAGATCAGCAAGGTCCACCCCAAGGCCTTTGTTCCTCTGAAACACATGCAGAAGCTCTACTTCTCCAGAAACCTCCTGACTGGAGTCCCCAAGAACCTGCCCTCCTCTCTGGTGGAGCTGAGGATCCATGAGAACCGCATCAAGAAGGTCCATGAGGGGGCCTTCTCTGAACTGGGCAGCATGAACTGCATAGGTCAGAGTTCATTAAAGATTACAGAGCCATTCAATGCTTCAGTATTACCTCAGCATATTCAATATGCTGGAATTCAATCAAATTTGCCACAGCCATGTTCTAATGTGTCTTATGTATGTTCTTGTAGAAATGGGAGGGAACCCCATCCAGAACAGTGGGTTTGAGCCAGGAGCCTTCAAGGGACTGAAACTGAACTACCTGCGTATCTCTGAGGCCCAACTCACTGGAGTACCCAAGGGTACGCGGTACACAGAGCAAGTGGTTTACTCAGAAGTGATCATAACTTATTGAATGCAGACCCTGTAGCTCTTAAAGACCAGAGTTGGAGACCAGTTATGTACAGTGTACATTATTCTGTATTGTAAGCAGAAGTTGGTAGAGATGTTTTGATGTTGTATCAGTAGGTTAGTTAAGAGGCGTGTGTTCTGTCTCCTCCAGAAGGTTAGTTAAGAGGATTGTGTTCTGTCTCCTCCAGACCTGCCAGACAGTCTCCATGAGCTCCATTTGGACCACAACCAGATACAGGCCATCGAGCTGGAGGACCTGAGCCGCTACAAACACTTGTACAGGTGCGGATAAGAGAGAAATACAATGGGATTCACATGGCAGTGTGCAGCTATGTTTGCGTAGGCAGAGTTAACTGCCATAATTGAGTACTGAGAGCCTCCAGTTGTTAATGTATAGGGTTAAGTACCCCACTGCAATGTACGTAATAGCTCTTTGAGACTGAAATAAAGTCTGCTTGATTGAAAAAAAGAGGCAAACAGTGATAAAAGATTTCTGTATGGACACATTGTCTACCCTCCATTCCGGATCTTTCTTAGGCAACCATGCCACCCAGTGGTGACTTCAAGAAATACTGGTAGGCGTTACAGACATAAGGATGATGACGCTCTGTCTCTCTCTGACTCTGGTTGCCAGGTTGGGTCTGGGCTTTAACCACATTCGTATGATAGAGAATGGCAGTCTAGCTTTCGTCCCCCGCCTGAGAGAGTTGCACCTGGAGAACAACAGACTCACAGCAATCCCCAAGGGTCTGCCTGACATGAAGTACCTACAGGTGAGTGTGTGTGTGTGTGTGTGTGTGTGTGTGTGTGTGTGTGTGTGTGTGTGTGTGTGTGTGTGTGTGTGTGTGTGTGTGTGTGTGTGTGTGTGTGTGTGTGTGTGTGTGTGTGTGTGTGTATATATGGGTGTCTGTGTCTGTGTGTCTGTACGGGTGTCGGTGTCGGTGCCTGTGTCTGTCTGTGTGTGTGTGTCTGTACGGGTGTCTGTGTCTGTGTGTGGTGTGTGTGGTACTGGTAGAGTTGTATTCATCAGACAGGTTAAGGGCCTTGAAGCACCTCTATTACAACACCATCCTGTCCCCCTCCCACCATGTAGGTGGTCTACCTCCATTCCAACAGCATCAGCAAGGTGGGAGTGGATGACTTCTGCCCAAGAGGCTTTGGGATGAAGAGGTCGTTCTATAATGGCATTAGCCTCTACTCTAACCCTGTCAACTACTGGGAGGTCCAACCCGCTGCCTTCCGCTGTGTCAGTGACCGTCTGGCCATCCAGTTTGGCAACTACAAGAAATAAGGAGAGAGAGATAGAGAGGAGGAGTGGAGCAAAGAGGAGTGAGAGAAGAGGACTGGGGAGAGGAGGAGGTTGAGGAGAGATGGAGGTAGAGGCCAGAATTGGGGAAAGGAGATGTAAAATTGCCCTGACCAAATTTAAATCTGTATTTGATAGAGAGAACGAGAGATGGTGAGGACAGATGCGAGAAGAGATACAATAGAGATGTGTTTGTATTCTAATTCCAACTGTAGAGATTCTGTATTCTAATTCCAGTTCCAACCAGAGAGATCCTGTATTCTAATTCCGGTTCTAACCATAGAGATCCTGTATTCTAATTCCTGATTCTGACCATAGAGATCCTGTATTCTAATTCCGGTTCTAACCATAGAGATCCTGTATTCTAATTCCTGATTCTAACCTTAGAGATCATGTATTCTAATTCCTAATTGTAGGAGAGAAACATACAGTGTGAGGGGAACAGAAAGGATGTGCTTGCCCAATCCACATTTTAATATCTGACTTTTTTAAAACCATGCTTCTAATAATCAGGTATTAAAGCCTGAAAACAGGTTCAATATAAATAAATACTATTGTGTTTGTGTCAAATGAATCAGTACTCAGAAATATATATTTTTGAGGATGTTTTTTTCCCCAACCAAATTACAAAGATGAGATATATGATAAGAGATATTTCGAAGCATTTCCTTCAATATTGTTTTTATTACAAGATAGCTTTATTTGTTATTATTACAATTTTTGTGTTATTATAATTTTGGTGAAGATACATTACAGGTAAAACATAGAAAAGCAATGCCTGTATATAGATGATCATATAAGAGGTGCTCTTTTTACATATGTTTGTTGTGTGTCTATTTGGGAGTCACATTTGAACCTTCCTTCTATTGCTAACATCAGACTTATCAGGTGCTAACTTGGATGCCATAATCAATTCGTACTGTATGTCATAAGCAAACCCAACCTGTGGAAAGAAAAATATTAAGGTTGGAGTCAATTCCACTATTTCAAATCAGATTCCAAAACGGAAGTTTTGTCAGTTCCAATACATCACAAATCCAAACAAAAACATATATTTCTTATTCCTTTGATTTGATACTGCTGAATTACCATCACAAAAGTGGAACTGACCTCAACCTGGAGACGTCAGTGTCCATTAGGTAGGCTACTCCCCAGGGGAAACTGCCCTGAGTCCGATTCTTCATGGGCGCCATTTTGTGTCCATCCCCACTTCAGCATCCAGTCTCCTGAGTGTATACAGTGACAGTACAATAAGGGGTGAAACGCCAGAGTGGGACTTGAACCAGCAACCCTGCAGGTCCAGACCCCTTGGCAGAGGCTGCAGCCAGGGAGGTTACAACAGCAGTGTTTGATGGATTGTTTTGCACAGTGTCTCTGTAATGCTTTCTCTGCTGGGTTTCCTCTGGGTATTTAGTCTGTGTAAATGATAGATGTAGTTGCCTTAGTTCTTAATGCCTTTTCTGTACTCTGCCAAGCTACTGCTGCATGTAAGAATAAAGATATTTTCAGCCTGACTATAGCAGAGAGAACGTGTGATGGTATGGTGGTGGAAAGAAGCTGTGTGAGAAATAAAGGACAACTACAACATTGGACAGGTTTGATGAGTGGACATGAAGGGAAGCAAAATCACACAGTTTCTCTTTAAATGATTCACTAAGGAAGAAATCATGGTTCACATTATGGCTACGGATACACCAGTGGAGGTCAGTGCCATTTAAGATTAAAGAGGACAATTTTTCTTATGAGCCTAACATTCCCATTTTTGCAACTAAAACAAGTTTCTTTTGGCCAAATTCAAGTTGGTCCATCCCCGTTTCATTCCGTTTGCTTCCGTTTTAAGAAAAGTTTTGCAACAGAATCGGCGGAATGAATACACCCAATGAATACATTTGTTCTCGCCTCTATGCGCTCTCCTCTCACCTTTTCCCTTCGGTTGTGGACTTCAGTGCACAACACAACAGCTGTCCAAGCCAAAAAACCTCTCTCAGGCAAACTTTATTACCATAACCGCTAACCGCTACACAGGGTTGGGGAGTAACAGATTACATGTAAGGGATTACAAAAAAACGGTAACTGTAATCTGTTACGTTACCAGCAAAAATATTGTAATCAGATTACAAATCCTTTTGAAAAACTAGATGATTACTTCGAGGATTAGTTTTAAATTCAGAAAGGATGTTTGTGAGGAAAAAAAGCATTGACAATTCTCTGTTTTTCCAATGACATCCAAATCAGCATTGAAAAAAGGTGCAAGTTTAAGTTTGTTCCTCCTGAGCGAGTCTGACCACAAGTCAGAGATCACTATGATGACACACAAAATGTGTTTGATGGATTGCATGAAAAGAGCAGGAATAGGCACTTGGTAGTGTGTTCCGGTGCTCGACCAGTCGGCGAAAGCAAACATCACCCACGACAGAGAACGGTTGATTGTCAAGGCAATGAATTCCATTATCTTGGCTTTAATGGATTTCGCCTTTGAGTTGTCTTGCTGAAATGTTCTTACTCTTTCAAGCGACTGCTTGATCCACACAACAGACATTGTGGGCTAAGTTAGGAATGCTGTGTTGCACGTGTAGCGCAAAATTTTACCTGGCGTCATTACGTCATGTACCTACGTTATATTGGTATGCACGTCAGCCTTGACATCGGTTTTGCACATCGGCGTTAAACTAGACATCTTCCGATTCCGATATGTTCACCGATATAT
Source organism: Salmo trutta (assembly GCF_901001165.1). Classification (NCBI taxonomy): domain Eukaryota; kingdom Metazoa; phylum Chordata; class Actinopteri; order Salmoniformes; family Salmonidae; genus Salmo; species Salmo trutta. Next base: position 35,313,651 of record NC_042986.1, on the reverse strand, counting down.
TGTGCATCCCTAACATACAGTTGAAGTCGGAAGTTTACATACACTTAGGTTGGAGTCATTAAAACTCATTTTTCAACCACTCCACAAATTTCTTGTTAACAAATTATAGTTTTGGCAAGTCGGTTAGGACATCTACTTTGTGCATGACACAAGTCATTTTTCCAACAATTGTTTACAGGCAGATTATTTCACTTATGTATAATTCACTGTATCACAATTCCAGTGGGTCAGAAGTTTACATACACTAAGTTGACTGTGCCTTTAAACAGCTTGGAAAATTCCAGAAAATGATGACATGGCTTTAGAAGCTTTTGATAGCCTAATTGACATAATTTGAGTCAATTGAAGGTGTACCTGTGGATGTATTTCAAGGCCTATCTTCAAAGTCAGTACCTCTTTGCTTGACATCATGGAAAAATCAAAAGAATCAGCCAAGACCTCAGAAAAAAATGTAGACCTCCACAAGTCTGGTTCATCCTTGGGAGCAATTTCCAAATGCCTGAAGGTACCACGTTCATCTGTACAAACAATAGTACGCAAGTATAAACACCATGGGACCACGCTGCCGTCATACTGCTCAGGAAAGAGACGCGTTCTGTCTCCTAGAGATGAACGTACTTTGGTGTGAAAAGTGCAAATCAATCCCAGAACAACAGCAAAGGACCTTGTGAAGATGCTGGAGGAAACAGGTACAAGTATCTAAATCCACAGTAAAACGAGTCCTATATCAACGTAACCTGAAAGGCTGCTCAGTAAGGAGGAAGCCACTGCTCGGGGGTGGCAGCATCATGTTCTGGGGGTGCTTTGCTGCAGGAGGGACTGGTGCACCTCACAAAATAGATGGCATCATGAGGTAGGAAAATGATGTGGATATATTGAAGCAAAATCTCAAGACATCAGTCAGGAAGTTAAAGCTTGGTCACAAATGGGTATTCCAAATGGACAATGACCCCAAGCATACTTCCAAAGTTGTGGCAAAATGGCTTAAGGACAACAAAGTCAAGGAATTGGAGTGGCCATCACAAAGCCCTGACCTCAATCCCATAGAAAATTTGTGGGCAAAACTGAAAAAGCGTGTGCGAGCAAGGAGGCCTACAAACCTGACCCAGTTACACCAGCTCTGTCAGGAGGAATGGGCCAAAATTCCCCCAACATATTGTGGGAAGCTTGTGGAAGGCTACCCGAAACGTTTGACCCAAGTTAAACAATTTAAAGGCAATGCTACCAAATACTAATTGACTGTATGTAAAATTCTGACCCACTGGGGATGTGATGAAAGAAATAAAAGCTGAAATAAATAATTCTCTCTACTATTATTCTGACATTTCACATTCTTAAAATAAAGTGGTGATCCTAACTGACCAAAGACAGGGATTTTTTACTAGGATTAAATGTCAGGAATTGTGGAAAACAGAGTTTAAATGTATTTGGCTAAGGTGTATGTAAACTTCCGACTTCAACTGTGTGTGTGTGTGTGTGTGTGTGTGTGTGTGTGTGTGTGTGTGTGTGTATATGTATATATATACACACACTGTATATCCATTGATTCTTAAAGAATACCACTTAAAAATGCCTCATGAGTTTAGTTCAACTGTCACATTCCATGAGAACCCCAAATATGTGCTTGTTTTTCTCCAATGTTTGTTAACATTGTAAATGTAAACAAACACTTTATAGTTTCATAACATGGTTAAAACAATTTTTATATCATGGATGGTCAGTCCTTGCATCTATAGCTCTGTCTATTAAATCTGAGAGTGCTTACATTTCTCCAGGCCCATCCCTCAGCTGTTTACCAACAACATGTAAATAGGACTTTTCAGTAGTGCTCAAAGCATGCCATTCCATGATCGCAGCATTTATTTTTCAACTCGAATCAATGAGCCCAATCAGTCCTCCATGACAACAAAATCATAAACAACAGAGTAGGGCTGGCTAATAAGACCTTAGTTTGGGGGTTATGCTCAGGTAAAACAATATGGCTAATCTATACTTCCATATTTCCAAGTCCTATTCTTGAAGATCAAGGGGTATAACATTTATTGGAATGACTGGAATTCTGATAGACTTTGGTTTTTAATGTAAAGATCTAATTTAATCGTATTATTATATGTAGTAGAAAGCGATGGGTTAGAAGCCTACATAACCAGCCCATAAAGTAAAATTTAACATCCATATATGGCCAGCTTTAACATTGATTTATCCTGCAATAGATGTCGTTCAATTAGTAACATACATTTTTGTCTTCTTCTAATGCCTCTTCAGGGGAAAGTAATCTAAAAGTAACTGAATGTAATCAGATTACGTTACTGAGTTTGGGTAATCCCCAAAAATACGGAACTGATTACAATTTTGGACAGGTAACTTAACTGTAACGGATTACATTTAGAAAGTAACCTAGCCAACTGTGCCGCGACATAGCCTACACTGTTGTCACCATATTAGCTATTTAAGATGGCGCTGACAGAGACGGTCACCTCGCTTCGAGTCCTTAGGAAACTATGCGGTATTTCGGTTTTTTATGTATTATTTCTTACATTGTTACTCCAGGAAATCTTAAGTCTTATTACATACAGCCAGGAAGAACTATTGGATATAAGAGTGACATCAATTTACCAACATTACAACCAGGAATACGACTTTCCAGAAGTGGATCTTCTGTTTGGACCACCACCAAGGACAATGGATCTAATCCCAGAAGAGGACCAAAACAACGGCGCCCCAGAAGGGGCAGACGGAGCGGCCTCCTGGTCAGGCTCCGTAGACGGGCACATCGCCCACCGCTCCAGAGGATTCTACTTGTCAATGTCCAGTCTCTTGACAACAAGGTAGATGAAATTCGAGCAAGGGTTGCCTTCCAGAGAGACATCAGAGATTGTAACATTCTCTGTTTCACAGAAAGATGGCTCTCTTGGGATATGTTGTCGGAATCGATTCAGCCACCGGGCTTCTCCATGCATCGCATTGACAGAGATAAACACATCTCTGGGAAGAGGAAGGGCAGGGTATATGCTTCATGATTAACGACTCATGGTGTAATCATAACAGCATACAGGAACTCAAGTCCTCCTGCTCACCCGACCTAGAATTCCTTACAATCAAATGCCAGCCATATTACTCCCACGAGAATTCTCATCAGTTATCGTCACAGCTGTGTACAAGCAGACACTAAGACGGCCCTCAATGAACTTCAATGGACTCTATGTAAACTGGAAACCATATATCCATAGGCTGCATTTATTATAGCTGGGGATTTTAACAAAGCAAATTTGAGAACAAGGCTACCTAAATTCTATCATCATATTGATTGCACTACGCGAGGGGGTAATACACTCAACCACTGCTACTCTAACTTCTGCGATGCATACAAAGACCTCCCCCACCCTCCCTTCGGCAAATCCGACCATGACGCCATCTTGCTCCTACCATCTTATAGGCAGAAACTCAAACAGAATGCACCAGTGACTAGAACCATTCATCGCTGGTCTGACCAATCGGAATCTACGCTTTAAGATTGTTTTGGTCACGTGGACTGGGATATCTTCCGGTCAGCCTCAGATAACAATATTGATCTATACGCTGACTCGGTGAGTGAGTTTATAAAGAAGTGCATTGGAGATGTTGTACCCACTGTGACAATTAAAACCTACCCTAACCAAAAACCGTGGATGGATGGCAGCATTTGCGCAAATTGAAAGTGCGAACCCCTGCATTTAACCATGGAAAGAGGTCTGGGAATATGGCTGAATATAAACAATGTAGTTATTCCCTCCACAAGGCAATCAAACATGCGAAATGCTGGTACAGGGACAAAGTGGAGTCGCAATTCGATGGCTCAGACACGAGATGTATGTGGCAGAGTCTACAGGAAATCACGGACTACAAAAATAAAACCAGCCACGTCACGGACACCAACGTCACGCTTCCGGATAAACTAAACACCTTCTTTGCCCGCTTTGAGGATAATACAGTGCCACCGTCACGGCCTGCTAACAAGGTCTGTGCCCCCCCTCTCCTTTTCCATGGCCGACGTGAGTAAAATATTTAAACGTGTTAACCCTCGCAAGGCATCTGGCCCAGACGGCATCCATAGCCGTGTCCTCAGAGCATATGCAGACCAGCTGGCTGGTGTGTTTACAGACATATTCAATCGCTCCCAATCACAGTCTGCTGTCCCCACATGCTTTAAGATGGCCACCATTGTTCCTGTACCCAAGAAGGCAAAGATAACTGAACTAAATTACTACTGTCCCGTAGCACACTCTTCTGTCATCATCAAGTGCTTTGAGAGACTAGTCAAGGATCATAATCACCTCCACCTTACCGGCCACCTTAGATCCACTTCAGTTTGCATACCGCCCCAACAGGTCCACAGACGATGCAATTGCCATCACACTGCACACTGCCCTATCCCATCTGGACAAGAGGAATACCTATGTAAGAATGCTGTTCATTGACTACAGCTCAGCATTCAACACCATAGTACCCTCCAAACTCGTCATTAAGCTCGAGACCCTGGGTCTCTACACCGCCCTGTGCAACTGGGTCCTGGACTTCCTGACGGCCCCCCCAGGTGGTGAACGTAGGTATCAACATCTCCACTTCGCTGACCCTCAACACTTGGGCCCCACAAGGGTGCGTCCTCAGCCCCCTCCTGTATTCCCTGTTCACCCATGAATGAGTGGCCATGCACGTCTCCAACTCAATCATCAAGTTTTCAGACAACACAACAGTAGTGGGCTTGATTACCAACAATGACAAGACAGCCTACAGGGAGTAGGTGAGGGCACTCGGAGTGTGATGTCAGGAAAACAACCTCTCACTCAACGTCAACAAAACAAAGGAGATGAACGTGAACTTCAGGAAACAGCAGAGGGAGCACCCCCCTATCCACATCAAAGGGAGAGCAGTGGAGAAGGTGGAACATTTTAAGTTCCTCGGCGTACACATCACAGACAAACTGAAATGGTCCACCCACACAGACAGTGAAGAAGGCGCAACAGCGCCTCTTCAACCTCAGGGGGCTTAAGAAATTTGGCTTGTCTCCCAAAACCCTGACAAACTTTTACAGATGCACAATTGAGAGCCTCCTGTCAGGCTGTTTCACCGCCTGGTACGGCAACTGCACCGCCCTCAATCCCAAGGCTCTACAGAGGGTGGTGCGGTCTGCACAACACATCACCGGCGACAAACTACCTGCCCTGCACTGCGAGCTAGCTGTGGCTTATGCTTTCAGTACTAAATTCATTCCCTGATCCTTTGATTGGGTGGACAAAATGTTAGTTCATGCTGCAAGAGCTCTGATAGGTTGGAGGACGTCCTCCAGAAGTCCTCAAAATTACTGTGTTATTCTATGGAAGGGGGTGAGAACCATCCCAATGGGATATACGTCAGTTCAACGTCTAATTTGATTTACATTTGGTTACGTTGTCAACTAACGTGAAATTAACCAAAATGTTAAAAGATGGGTGGATAATAGATGAAATTCCATTATTTTGATGGCTTTTTGCAAATCCAATCAGCTTTACATGTTGATTCGAATTTGTTGACGTAGAATTTTGTTGTTGAAATGACGTGAAATAACGTTAATTCAACCAGTTTTTGCCCAGTGGGATGAGCCTAACACGGAACCCAATCCGGCTGCACGTGTGCGCCATCATGCATACATTTATTTTGTCCCCCACACCAAACGCGATCACGACACGCAGGTTAAAGTATCAAAACAAACTCTGAACCAATTATATTAATTTGGGGACAGGTCGAAAAGCATTAAGCCTATATGGCAATTTAGCTAGTTTGTCCTATTTAGCTAGCTTGCTGTTGATAGCTAATTTGTCCTGGGATATAAACATTGAGTTGTTATTTTACTTGAAATGCACAAGGTCCTCTACTCCGCCAATTAATCCACACATAAAACGGTCAACCGAATCGTTTCTAGTCATCTCTCTTTCTTCCAGGCCTTTTCTTCTCTTGACTTGATATTGCGATTGGCAACTTTCATAAATTAGGTGCATTACCACCACTGACCTCGTTCCTCTTTCAGTCACTCACATGGGTATAACCAATGAGGAGATGGCACGTGGGTACCGCTTCTATAAACCAATGAGATGGGAGAGACAGGACTTGCAGCGTGATCTGCGTCAGAAATAGAACTGATTTCTATTTTAGCCCTTGGCAACGCAGACGCTCATTGGCGCGCAATAATTGAATAACATGGATTTCTAAATTTATTTTGCAACGTGTGGTCAGCCTATGACCGTTTTTTTATTGTATTAAAGGACTGAAAATAGCTGTGCTCTGGCTACACCATAGGGATACCCTAGAGGGTGCTGTTGAGGCTACTGAAGACCATTGCAAAACAGTGTTTCAGTTATTTGGTGGCGTGAAAATATTTAATGTAGTTATCAAAAAAATATAACTTCTATCATGTTTCACTATTTTAATTTGGTACTTCCCTTCCTCCACTGCTATATTATCACTTATGTGTGTTTCACAATACAATCTCAACTAGTGTGTGTGTACGAGAGAGAGAGAGAGAGAGAGAGAAAACACGGAGAGTGTTTCTGCACTTGAACATATTCAATATACCCGGTAAAATACGTCATGTTCGCTTTGCCCCTCTACATGCCTGCCTGTCGTAGCGGCAGCGCTGTAGCCTACTGAGAACGGGGATGAGAGATGAACCGCAGTTTATGTGTTGATATCTGTTGGATGCTGCTGCAGCAGCGACGGCCTTCCGTGTTTAGTCCATGCGGAAGAGTGCTTTCTAAACGGCTAGTAGAGGATTTCGACCTGGATCAAATAGATTAGGAAGCGGACTCACCCAGAAACATCCACCCATACCATCGAATGTGTTGATCACAGTGCGGCCCAGTTGTCCTAATTCGAAGCCGGGGGCTAGATTTGGAACGTCGCAGGAACATGGAGGTGAGACGACGGGTGTGACAAGGGAGTTTTGCCCTAGAAATTAATGTTGCAGACATGCGGATCTAACGCGAGAATGGCCTATTAATTAAGAAGGAATGCAATGATCTAGAGATATAGAATGATGTTTAGCTAGGTGAACAGATTATCACGAAAAATATTAGGCCTAGACTTCATGAATTATTATTATTATTAATACAACAATTATTATTAGTCATGTTGACAGCTTGTACACCCTATTCTGGAGATAAAATGGACATGGATTTGATACGGACATTATGTTTCACCTAATATGGACGCATCAATTTACACATTTCAGTCTGTTTTGAAAGTAATTGTTTATGGTATCATTGGATCTTATATTTGTCTCATATAGAAAATCTAACTGAAATGGGCAGAAGACCAGAACGTAATAGCCTAAAAACTCGTTGGGACTTGTCGTAGCCTACTGTTGCTAGGAATGCTGTTGTAGTTAGTTCATACATTTTTCATGTAGCAACTGAACCGTTGGAGTCATACTGTAGCCTCATTTAAGAATAACATGTGAGTCTACAGGCTTCCTATTCAGATATGAAATCAGTCAGTCCTGCAGTCATGCTAGGCTACTACCTGGGGCTTTCTCTTCTTCATAAGGAACTATGAGGGGAGGAGGAGAAGGAGAGAGGGAGAGCAGACTCTCTGCTGGAGGCCAGATTCTGATATCATCCAGTTGGGACTACAGCAGAACACAGGTACACTCACACACACGCTGACTGTTTCTCAGGGAGAGATGGGATATGCAAAAAACACATTTCTAATTCACACATTAGTACACGTGGGAAATAGGACAAATGTAAGCACCCACAAAGTTATTATTATCATATATATACACACACACTGTAGTAGCTATGTCATTGTTTTTGTGTAACAGTATACAATGTTGAGTGTTGTTCCCTGTCTTTTACAGTGACTCGTCAGATGTTGAAGCGATGGCCATGTGGACTGAGCTATAGCGCTGCAACATTCATACACATAGATGCCCCCCTCCTAACCCCCTGAGCCCCCTACAGCCTCCCCACCCTCCCTCTCTCTCCTCCATCTCTCCTTCCTCTGTCATCCCTCTACCCCCTCTGATCCCAGCCTCTTTCTGATCTAATTGTCTCTCACTGTCTTCTTCTCTCACCTTTTCTCTGCATCTCTCTTTTTCTCTCCATCACCCCCCCCCTCTCTCTCCCACTCCCTCCCTCCATCATGGTGTGTTGTGGTCGCTCTCTTGACTCCCCCTGTACCCTGGCCCTATTGGTGGGCTTCCAGTTTGCCTTTGTGGTCTACTTCTCCCTGGGGGGCTTCAGGGGGCTGGTGTCCGTACTGGTCCATTCTGAGCAGCCTGAGTTTGACTACTCCCGCCCCCACGACGTGTACACCAACCTCAGCCACCTTGGGGCGCCACCAGCCCCCCACATAGGCACCGGACCACCAGGGACAGGGGCTCAGCTGAAGGACTGCAAGGTGCCCTCACCACTACTGGGTAAATATACATGTGTGAGAGGGAGAGCCACTCCATCATGTTGTAAGGCATTATGTACTGTATGAATAATGAAGGTTTCCTACATAATACGATACATCTCCCCTCCTCTACCTCTCTCTGTCTTCTCTAGTCGGTCCTGTGTCTGTGCGTCTGTCCTCGCCTCTCTCTCTGGAGGAGATCAGGGAGAGGAACCCGTTGGTGTTACCGGGAGGCCGGTACAGCCCCCCAGACTGCGAGCCGTGCCACCACACGGCCATCGTGGTGCCGTACCGTAACCGCCAGACTCACCTCCGAGCCCTACTCTACCACCTCCACCCCTTCCTACAGAGACAACAGATTCACTACAGTATCTACATAGTCCAGCAGGTCTCTTTCTCTCTCGCGCGCTCTCTCGCTCTCTCTCTCGCTTACTTTCTTTCTCTCTCTGATCGCTGTATTTTCCTTTGCAGTGGGGTAACTCTACATTTAACCGGGCTAAGCTGTTGAATGTTGGGGTCCGCGAGGCACTGAGAGACGAGGACTGGGGGTGTATCTTCCTACACGATGTAGATCTGCTGCCTGAAAACGACCACAACACCTACACCTGTCACAATCAGTTCCCCACACACCTCTCTGTGGCCATGGACAAGTTCAGATACAGGTATGTGTGTGTTTATGAAGAGTATCAGTGTCTGTATGTCAAGTGTCATCTGAGGTTCTGGCATGTTCTGGTATTTGTCCCACCCAGGTTGCCATACCCCCAGTATTTCGGAGGGGTATCTGCAGTCACACCTGAGCAGTACATGAAGATGAACGGATTCCCCAACAGCTATTGGGGCTGGGGTGGGGAGGACGATGACATCGCTGCCAGGTGAGTAGGGCGAGGGGCTGGGAGGGACAACCACATGTGACTATACCAGTGAATTCCTTGAAAGATGTCTCTCTTGTCTGTATCTCTCTCTTCATTAGCTATTTGTCTTCACGTGTTTAATTTCTACCTCTGTCATAATATCCTGTTCATCTCCATTCTCACTGCCGTTGCTTTGCTGTGTCTCTCCCCACAGTTCATGTTTGGAGCTCAGTAAGTATCCTTGTCAGCTTGTTGGGCAGTTTGCTTGGTAGATTTCCTCCCCATTAGTTAGTTTGTTTAGTTCAGGTGGATGTGTGAAAACCCATACTCTGTCCCATAGAGGGCCAATGGACCAGTATGATAGTGGATTACACACCTCATTAGTAGGCCCCAGAGTTGTTCCTAGTGAGGTCAATTGGTCAGGGAAAAACTTGAGACGCTACCTTATCTAGTCCTGTGCTGTCTTTCAGTTATTTCACTCAAATCAACATATTCATTCTTCCTGTGTTGCGGTCTGTCTCAGAGTGCGTCTGTCTGGGATGAAGATAGTGCGCCCTCCAGTGGCCATCGGACATTACAAGATGATCAAGCATAAAGGAGACAGGGGCAACGAGCAGAATCCACGCAGGTACACACACGCACACACGCGCACACACACACACACACACACACGCCTTATTGACTCATCTCTCTCCCCCCCCCTGTCCCTCCACAGGTTTGACCTTCTGAAACGCACCAGGCTCAACTGGCATTCTGATGGTCTGAACTCTCTGACCTACGAGCTGTTATCCAAAGAGCTGCAGCCTCTCTACACCAACCTGACGGTCGACATCGGGGACGACCCCCGGCTGCCCCAGAGGAAAGCCACGCCTCCTATGCCCAAACGTGAGGTGAAGGGGGATGAATTACCTCCCCTTGTGCCATGGAGCAAACATGGATCAAAGAGGAGGGGAGACACACCCCTTGCAGCCGAACATGATGTAAAGGGGGAGGGGCAAGCCGTTAAAGGGGGTGTGGTTACAGCTGTGACTACAGCTAAACCTAAAGCTGACAAGGTAGACCACGCCCAGTCGAAGACAGTGCATCAGACTGTAGATGAGAGGGCGGGTGGGGTAAAGTAGGAAGACGTCTGGGCTGGAAATGTGGGGTGCATCTCATTGGTCTAAAGCTGCCCCCTCTCCTCTTCTCTCCTGCATCTGAAAATACAGGATGGGTGTTAGCAATGTGGAGGATGTTACTGTCCTGTCCAGTTCTACCACATCAGTGCAGATGAAGGAAAGGATATGATGAGAGGAAGCCATTTTAGACTATTGAAGATGCACTAAAATGACACACCTTCTGTTCCTGGACTGTTCCCTATGAGGGGACCAGTAAAGCTAGCTATGTCCATGAAACTGTAGATATTGTGAAGCATAGGGCTTAGGCTACAGCCAACTCAAACCCTTCTGAATGTGACTCACCTCCGGCGACAGTCCCGGTATTCAAACAACCTCTCCACCCTTCCTCTCTCAGAAGACTGTTATTACCAGTTGGTTTCATTGGTTCTCAAACCTCTCCGGGGATCCCCAGACGTTTCACGGTTTTGTTGTAGCCCTCAGTTAGCTCACCTGATTCCAGTAGTCAACGGCTTGATGAGCTACTGAATCAGGTGTGCTAGTTCTGGAATAGTTCAAATACATGGGGGTCCCTGAGGAGAGGTCTGAGAACCACTGAACCAGACAACTGGTATGTGAAGGGTGTTGTAGTCTTCTGAGAGAGGAAGGGTGGAGAGGTTTTTGAACCACTGGTCTGATGGACAGGTAACATCATGTGTGGTGAACATTAATTCTGAAGAGAGAGATTGTGACATCAGCATTTAATCAAACCCAATTGAAACTCCGGAGTTCCTTTTTTCAGCCAATGGGATGCCAGATCTTGTGAGCAACCAATCCGCTGCCAACCCACTGCTGCTCTCAGCCAATCATCTCCTAGTTGACTTCTGGCTTCAGCCTATCCACTCCCAGAAACTGCTGCTGTTGGTCTGCCCTATTGTGTGGGTCAGTGTTTCTGTGCCTTCTCTCTTCTATTGCTCTTTTATGGAGTGGGACAAAGTTGTCCCTAGACGCTGATCTGGGGTCAGTTTTCTGTTGTCCCTGTTATGGTTAAGTATATTAGGATTGGGTCAGGGTAAACTGATGCTAAGTCTGTATGTACAGGCAACTTCTTCGCCGAGCACCATTTTATATCCATTTGCCCGATCAGTGCTTTCACACTCCAGACGTATCAGATGACTGTAGGATTTATATTTATATAGAGATGTTTGTTTACTTTGAGTCGGGTGCCTCTTGATTGTGTATTTGGGTTTAGAGACAATCTAATGTAAGGGTAAAAACGTAAACTGTGTTACTAATCGCTTCACATAGAGAAAGAAATCTCTACGTAAAGGGAAGTTAAGTATTCTATGCCTCAAATACCATAGACTTGGTTCTATAGTTTATCTAGTTTGAATATACTGTCTTTAAGTGAGTGGACTTATGTCCATCCAGACCAGAATCCCTCATAGCCATCCATGTTGATTTCATATCAGCCATTTGGAATGTACTGCACATACATGACTAGTTTACTGTAATCCAAAAACGATAACATATGTTTTAGTGAGGGGAGGATCTGGAGCCAGTTTGTAGGAGGAGCTATACCTGTTCTGTATTTCCTGCTGCGATGTGATTGGATAAAGGAGTGTGTCTGGGAGGCTCTGAAGATTCTCCTGTATAGGACATAGGGTTTCATTAGAGAGATGCTCACTTCAAGCTTTTATGCTGTTCATGAACTGATAGATTTTTTTTAATATTCAGATCCACATTAGCTGTTGAAGAATCAACAACTATTCTTCTTGGGGTCCACACAAAACATAGAACATGACACAATACAGGTTACTAATGGACAAGAACAGCAACACAAACAATACGAGTAAATGAATAATACTAATCTTAAACATTCAAGAATGTGTGTTTTGAATGTTTTTTTTTCTTCATGATTTATTTCACTTAACTACTGTGTTACTGATGCTAATTTGAATGTATTTTATTTATTAAACTACTGTTAGGATTTGGGTTTTACCCGTTAAGCTTACTTACAGCAGTGAGTATTTACTCAAGAGGAGCATTCCATAGCATCAACAATGCCTCATATCAGAATGTAGACCAGCCTTTTAACATGAAAGAAAGGGTGGTTCATATTATCCATGTAGTTGTCATGGTTACTAGCACTGTGCTGAACTTATATGACGGACTTAAAGTTCCAAACCTTGCAGATACTGTAGAAATTAGATTTAGAATGAAAACAATTTGAATTCTTTATCAGGTAGAACAGCTAATTTGATATATTCTATATTTCTATTTCTGTCTTCTACATTCTAAACATTATGCCTCAATAAGCCCCATGTTTTAAAGAATGGAATGCTGTAGGCGACCCTGTTCCTGGAGTGCTGCAGGTACTGCAGGGTTTTGTTCCAACTAGTCACCACACATGACCAACTGAGCCATGCAGCACTCCAGGACCAGGGTTTCCTTCCCCTGCTGTAGTCTATGTACTGTATGTCTCTGATTCAGTGTACAGCATATCATGCATATATGCCCTCTTGCAGTCTGAATCTGTCTGGGAGAGAGCTTTACTTTTTTACGGCCGTGATTGAGAATTCCATAGGGCGGCGCACAATTGGCCCAGTGTCGTCCGGGTTTGGCCGGGGTAGGCCGTCATTGTAAATAAGAATTTGTTCTTAACTGACTTGCCTAGTTAAAGGTTAAATTAAGGTTAAAATAATATATATATATATATATATATATAAAGAATAGTTACCTGGGTGCTTTCTAATAGAGGAGGGAGGGAGGGAGGGTATGGGATCAAGGCCTCTGACTGTACAGTAGGAATATTAATCAATACTGTCAATCATTATCTGCACCTTGTACCCAATTAAATCGTTCCAATGAGGATGATGAAATGCTCCCCCCATCTTTGAGGTCACCTTTTCAACTCATGTGTGTGAGATATTTTAGAGAGTTAGAGAAAGAGAATAGTATTTTGACTTTAGATTCACTACACAGGTGGCATTCCAGTGAAACTACTGTATACCCACTATAACCAAACACTACTTCATGGTGGTGATGATGATGATGGTGATGATGCCATCCACTATTAATCAATTGTAAATGATCATCCATAGGATATATCTGCAGTCATATTAACACAGCTCTTCATAGGGACATAACCCACTAGCATGTATCATAGGAGACAGTGTGTACCTGGAAATCATTCTATATTTAATAAAATAGCTAGTTTTCTATCAGATGTTTGGTGTAAATGCAGGGGAAATAGTATAGACTATTATAGGCAATCTATTGTAACTTTAATGTAGTCACATGCTTATGACGTTTATTTCTAAAACATGCTTTTTACTTTTTCAATCATGATCAGTTTGGTGTGTTGATTTCCATACTGATAGCTGTGTGGTAACATGCTGTATTGAAAAGTGTTAGAATATTATTGTAGTTTTAAGGGGATATGAATTCTATCACTTGGACTGGGAGTTGAATGGAAGGTTATGACATGTACTTTAGTCACTGTATTGAGTTTCTAACCTGATTTCCACCTTCAGATTAAAATGGACTATCATATTTAGAGGAAATGGTCACTGGACATCTCTAGTTCTCTGGGGTTGCCGTGTCTGCTGAGCTGGGTTGTGTTTGGGAGTGAGAGGGGGGGAGATGAGGAGAGACCAGTGGAGAGGCCAGCAGAGATGGCAACCTAGAGAAATAGGGGGTTATTCTTTGGGCCATGTTGTGGAGTGTTGTGTTTCATGACTACACAGAGAAAACATACCAATAAAACACATTCAAAAGCAGACTTGCCTGCTGTCTTTTCTGTACTTAATGGAGGATGATTTGAATAGGTTGTTAGAGTAATGGCTAATGGACACTTAGGACATAGGGAATGTTTTATTACCCCATCAGAGAAACATACAGTACAAGCATATCATATACACATCAAACCATTACATCACTCTTAATGCTATGGCAATCCTGAATGTTCTATCACACAACATAAGTGGGGGATTATAGAGCAAGCCATGAGATCATACTTATAAATAGATCATGACTCCTGTTAATGTTCGATCTGTTTTCTAATCTCTGATTCAGAGGCATCGGAGTGGGTGTCGGGGGGGAGCTGTAGTAGAACTGAACAGCCATGAAATAAATACATACAGTATCTCAGAGGAATCACATGCCTTTGGTCAGAAGTAGTGTACTGGATGGGGAATAGGGTGTGATTTAAGACAGTCATAGTAATGTTCTGTGGTAGGCTATAAATCCATAATGTACAAGGTCTACATAGACGTCATACGGTTGCAGAAGGTTCCATACACACTGAATTTATTGGGACCAGCCATTGCATTGATGTAACTCCCATTGAACAACTGAGTCTCACAATCTGGCGTAGAGTCAATACAAAATCTTGGTGGAAACCATAAAAAAATGGGCAGGGACCATTTACTGGCAGTGTTTTCCCAGCTAAATATAGTTGGTTCACAGAAAATGTCTGAAAGGCAAGATATAACTCTCCTTGTGTGCCGTAGGCTGTACAGGTGGCAGTTGGAAGAGACTAACCTTCTTACCAATGTTTGTCCATTTCTGTAGCGTTCATAAAAAACTCCTTCCAAATAAATACCCTCTAGGAACAGTGGAGCCTGGGATTTAGATCAAGACTACACTGAGGTGATGTCACAGACAGAGGCCACCAGGAAGGAGACATTTCAAATGATCTTCTATTTCACGAGGAATAAAAACCATTTCAATGGCTGTATTTCAAATGATTGTCAGAAGTGTAGAGAGGAGTAGGCAGTTGCAGGTTTAGAACTACTGAGTTTATTAAAGCACTATCTATATATATATATATATATATAAAAGCGGGATGAAACCCAAAGTGCAAAATAATAAAGTACTCAGGAAATCGTAGGAGAGCTTCCTCTCAGGAAAACAAGCAACATTTACAATGACCGACAAAGACAAATGACAGAGGGAGTATTTATACAGTGATAGAGTGGGGATTGAAACCAGGTGTGTGTAATGATGACGAGACATGTCCGGGGGTTGATGAGTGGAGGGCGTTTGCCAGCAGCAGGTTCGCCAGCAGCAGGTTCGCCAGCAGCAGGTTCGCCAGCAGCAGGTTCGCCAGCAGCAGGTTCGCCAGCAGCTAGGACGGCGACACCGAATGCCTGAGTTGGACAGGAGGGGGAGCCAAAGCGAAGGCTGGTGTGACAATGATCCTCTGTTTCACATGAGGAATAAAAACCATTTCAATGGCAACCTTTCAAATGATCCTCTATTTCACATGAGGAATAAAAAAGGTGTCTCTGTCATCAAACATATTATATAGATCCAGTGGATCCAATTTGCTTTGTGGCTGGAGTTTCACTTTGGTTGGACTGTGAGCAAGCTAAAGTCTACTGTACCTCATCTTTGGCATTAGCGAGACAATCTAGTATGTTGGTGTGATAGATAAGTAAGAACAGAGAGAAGGCTGAGACAGGCTTTAGTCAACTCCTGTTAGTGCCTATGAGACTGACTGACCTGTCCCAGCCTTTACACAATCTCTCTCACACACACACACACACACACACACACACACACACACACACACACACACACACACACACACACACACACACACACACACACACACACACACACACACACACACACACACACACACACACACACACACACACACACACACACACACTTACTTCCCCGGTCTGGCATGGCCCGCTCAGAGAAACCCAGACACGTCACTCTCAAGAAGATCAAGAGTCTCGACCCTCTTTCTGCCAAGGACTCTGCTCTATTCATTAAAGAGATTTCTCTTTTTAATCTCAGAGGGGCAACCTATATTTAGGAAGGTTAAGAGTAAGTAAACATAGAATTAATTAATGTATTCTTTAATGGAAAAGACAATCTACGAAAACCTTGAACAAAACATCCCTTATCTAACTGTTAAATTCTGTTATCTAATTTCTATAGAGTTCCTGGAATTCCTATTTCATTTCCAAATAGGTATGTGAATAGCACCTACCCGTACATATAACACGTAACCTGTACATATTTCTATGTACCGTATTTGATCCACAGTATTTAATACACAGTATTTAATACACAGTATTTGATCCACAGTATTTAATACACAGTAATTAATACACAGTATTTGATACACAGTATTTGATACACAGTATTTGATACACAGTACTTGATACACAGTATTTAATACACAGTATTTGATACACAGTATTTGATACACAGTATTTGACACACAGTATTGCTCATAACACATAACATAAATGTGAGAAAGCAGCAGAGAAATACAAATAACAAAAATGTGTCAGA
This sequence comes from Salmo trutta, assembly GCF_901001165.1. Classification (NCBI taxonomy): domain Eukaryota; kingdom Metazoa; phylum Chordata; class Actinopteri; order Salmoniformes; family Salmonidae; genus Salmo; species Salmo trutta. Next base: position 35,296,979 of record NC_042986.1, on the reverse strand, counting down.
CAAATCATCCAACCATATCTTATTGACAGGAAATAGAATAAAAATAGAAACCATCAAAAATTAGGACATTGAGTCATCAGGCCAGGGTTGTATGATCCACATTTAGTCCCTTAGCTGTTCAGCTGTTTCTATCGTACACATATTCAGCCTCAGTGGACCATTTCTTCTGCCCCAGGCCTCCTGTGCTCACAACAACACAGAGATCAAGTGAATTATTTCAGCTATTGTGGCAGTACACCCACTGGGGATCTAGATCATGCACTCGTGGCTTTTTTTTGCCTCCCAGTAAAATAATGTTAACATCCTGTCCTGTCCTCCTACACAATCTGACCTTGACTTTCCCAGGTGATTGTTTTTTTTCTTCTCTTTCTGTGTGTATGCGTGTGTGTTTGTGTATGTTTCATGACCATTATTGGTCTGGAGTAGGTATAAGGAGATGGGGGGGGGGGAATAATAAGCCTGTCTATACTTAGGGTTTGCCTGCAGCTATGCTTGCATGAGAGAGGGAGAACGAGAGAGAGAAAAATAGGGAGGATGACAGAGAAGGGAGAAGGGAGGGAGAGGTGGAAGGGAGGGGCTGTGTGACTGTGTGAGTATGACGCACATTGATCTCTTCTCCTGCGTTGTGACTGGCTGCTAAGGCTGTCTGTCAGTGAGCTAAGTGGCTGGCGATACAGGGAAGGAGAGCAGATAATGAAGCGGAGCTCACCAGCGGCAGTCTCCTCTCATTGTCTCAATGGCTGCACACGCGTTCCTCCTGCTCTCCTCTGCCTTGCTGTCTGCCCTCAGCCAGCCCACCCTGTCCTTTGATCAAGTGCCTGCACTCCTAGAGAGAAGGTAAATACCCTCTGTGATTGGGGAGAGTGATTGGGGGGGGGGGGGGATCCAAGGATGCTGGGATGCTGATGTGCAACAAGGGTCTTTCTTTCTCCCTCCCTCCATCCCTCTCTCTCCCTTTCTTTCTTTCTTTCTTCCTCCCTCTGTCTCCCCCCTCTCTCCCTTTCTGTCTCTCTCCCTATCTCTACTTAAATGCACAAGGCATCAGATCTGATAACGATGCTGTTGCTGTGAAAGCGTTGTTGAATCTGTGGTCGGATACTGTATGGTTGTGTATATTTTAGCATGCATCAGGCATTTGTCATTGATCACACGGCTGTTGTCTGTCTGGCAGGGAGCAGGTAAATATGGCCAGGACAATGGAAGGCCAGGTAAATAAGGCCAGGACAATGGAAAGGAGGGGAGAGTAGGAACAAAACAAAGGGATGGGACAGAGGAGAGAAAGGGCTGGTCTGTTGGGCTCTGTTTACAGATGAAGAGAAAGAGGGAGAGAGGGGGAGAAAGAGAGAGAGAGAAAAAGAAGGGTGAGAAGGTGGATGCTACTCGGTCTTGTCTGCGTACACACGGTCCTGCAGGTCAGATGTAGCAAGATTAAATATTCAGAGGCCAAACCCAGGCAGTACAGACCTGTCTCTGAGAGAGAGAGCAAGAGAGAAAGTGAGAGAGCAAGAGAGAGGGAGAGGGAGAGAGGGCCTTTGTCAACACTGCTGCTAGGGGCATTGACGTTGGGAAAGGTGCAGGAATCAATGTTTACCTCTGCATGGAATTTTTATCATTGATGGCAGAGAAGGATTTTTCTATCTCAGCACCACAAAGGGGGGCAATGTTGAGGCTTTATGCTTACTCTCTTGGAGATATACTTCATAACATTACAGTTGTATTCACTATATAACAATTAATCAATACTACATTGAGAACTACTGGTTGTTGTGAGGATTCTAATGGTTTTCTGTGATATTCATGGGGGTGGCAGGTAGCCTAGTGGTTAGAGCCAGTAACCGAAAGGTTGCTAGATCGAATCCCCGAGCTAACAAGGTAAAAATCTGTTGTTCTACCCCTGAACAAGGCAGTTAACCCACTGTTCCTAGGCTGTCATTGTAAATAAGAATTTGTTCTTAACTGACTTGCCTAGTTAAATAAAGATAAAATATTTCAGATGTGAATATTCTGGCAATTTTCGCTTGGCTGTTCAACTAAACAATTACCGGGACAGTATACTTTTGTTTGTTTCCATTGAATAGTTTCACATACTATAGAAATGTTTACACAACCAGACAAAGACATTCTGGATCGCTGTAATTGTATATATTTCCATGCTCATGAGTCATTCCTCGCAAATGTGGACAATGTCAACAGGCTTGACTAATTCTTTGTTTTCTCATTGCTTTGACCATCAGCTACCTTAGTTGCATTCCTTTCTTCTATCTTTCAAAAGCTAAAGCTGCATCTTCAAAACAAACAGAAGACAATAACTTATATAGTTATCCCGTGTGCTTGTCTGTCTTACTACATACAGTATATTGGTTCCTCGCTGCTCTGCCACTAACTGAGATTCTGTAATATAAAAAGAACTGCCTTTCATTTCAAAGATCTATATTCACTGGCTAGAGATTCATAGGAGACGGAAGTGTACATTCCGGGGGGAAGGTAGGATAGTAGAGAAAGATCCATATGAAAGGTACTGTAGAATAGTAGCTTTAGAGTTTCAAGAGGAATGTTATTAGCTAGACCAGGGCTCTCCAACCCTGTTCCTGAAGATCTACCGTCCTGTAGGTTTTAGGAGTGAAAACCTACAGGACGGTAGCTCTCCAGGAACAGGGTTGGAGTGTAAACCTACAGGACGGTAGCTCTCCAGGAACAGGGTTGGAGTGTAAACCTACAGGACGGTAGCTCTCCAGGAACAGGGTTGGAGTGAAAACCTACAGGATGGTAGCTCTCCAGGAACAGGGTTGGAGTGTAAACCTACAGCAGGGTATCTCTCCAGGAACAGGGTTGGAGTGTAAACCTACAGCAGGGTATCTCTCCAGGAACAGGGTTGGAGTGTAAACCTACAGGATGGTAGCTCTCCAGGAACAGGGTTGGAGTGTAAACCTACAGGAGGGTAGCTCTCCAGGAACAGGGTTGGAGTGAAAACCTACAGGACGGTAGCTCTCCAGGAACAGGGTTGGAGTGTAAACCTACAGGACGGTAGCTCTCCAGGAACAGGGTTGGAGTGTAAACCTACAGGACGGTAGCTCTCCAGGAACAGGGTTGGAGTGTAAACCTACAGGACGGTAGCTCTCCAGGAACAGGGTTGGAGTGTAAACCTACAGGAGGGTAGCTCTCCAGGAACAGGGTTGGAGTGAAAACCTACAGGACGGTAGCTCTCCAGGAACAGGGTTGGAGTGTAAACCTACAGGACGGTATCTCTCCAGGAACAGGGTTGGAGTGTAAACCTACAGCAGGGTATCTCTCCAGGAACAGGGTTGGAGTGTAAACCTACAGGAGGGTAGCTCTCCAGGAACAGGGTTGGAGTGTAAACCTACAGGATGGTAGCTCTCCAGGAACAGGGTTGGAGTGTAAACCTACAGGACGGTAGCTCTCCAGGAACAGGGTTGGAGTGTTAACCTACAGGAGGGTAGCTATAGACTCCGGACTAGAGCCATGTCCAACATCATAATACTTTTCAACTGATGAACATTCAACATACCTGTTATCTTAAACTTACCTGTAAAACATACAGTACCAGTCAAAAGTTTGGACACCTACTCATTCAAGGGTTTTTCTTTATTTTTACTATTTTCTACATTGTAGAACAATAGTGAAGACATCAAAACTATTAAATAACACATATGGAATCATGTAGTAACCAAAAAAGTGTTAAAGAAATCAGAATATATTTTATATTTGAGATTCTTCAAAGTAGCCACCCTTTGCCTTAATGAGAGCTTTGCACACTCTTGGCATTCTCTCAACCAGCTTCATGAGGAATGCTTTTCCAACAGTCTTGAATGAGTTCCCACATATGCTGAGCACATGTTGGCTGCTTTCATACTGATTCATACATTCTCTTTTTGTTCCTATTGTTTTACCTCTCTTATCAAAGTACTCATAAAACAGAGAACTATTTTCTGATTAACTTAATCTTGACCAGTAGCAGGGATCTACATTTTACATTTTAGTCATTTAGCAGACGCTCTTATCCAGAGCGACTTACAGTAGTGAATGCGTACGTTTCATTTCATGCATTTCTTTTTTTTTTTTGTACTGGCCCCCCATGGGAATCGAACCCACAACCCTGGCGTTGCACACACCATGCTGGCATTGCAAACACCATGCTCTACCAACTGAGCCACAGGGAAGATCTGACTCCTGATCCCAAGCAGACCTCACTATATTTATCACACCTCCAAATCTGTCCTGAGGTCAGTTCTTAAGCATGTAAACACAGCCACCTGAGTAGCAGAAGGGGATCTTAGAGTCTCTCTAAACGCTTTAGTCTTAATCTGCTCTAATAGTCTATTATTAGTCATCACCTGCACATACAATTAACGTATCAAAGACATGTAGGAAGGGGTAACGCAGACAGGCTATTGGTGCTTAGTGATAATGCCTCCTGACCAAGATAACACAGGTTACAACCTCAACGAGGCTTCCCTGAATAAATGAAGGGTAAATAACACAGATTACAACCTCAACAAGGCTTCCCTGAATAAATTAAGGGTAAATAAAACAGATTACAACCTCAACGAGGCTTCCCTGAATAAATCAAGGGTAAATAAAACAGATTACAACCTTAACAAGGCTTCCCTGAATAAATGAAGTGTAAATAACACAGATTACAACCTCAACGACGCTTCCCTGAACAAATGAAGGGTAAATAACACAGATTACAACCTCAACGAGGCTTCCCTGAATAAATGAAGAGTAAATAACACAGATTACAACCTCAATGAGGCTTCCCTGAATAAATGAAGGGTAAATAACACAGATTACAACCTCAACGAGGCTTCCCTGAATAAATTAAGGGTAAATAACACAGATTACAACCTCACCAAGACTTCCCTGAATAAATGAAGGGTAAATAACACAGATTACAACCTCAACAAGACTTCCCTGAATAAATGAAGGGTAAATAACACAGATTACAACCTCAATGAGGCTTCCCTGAATAAATGAAGGGTAAGTAAAACAGATGACAATTGAAAAATATCCTGGTAAACTACTTGATGTACAAGGCAGAGGTGGAGAGAGGCCCAGAGAGGTAGGAGACGCTGAGAGTTCATTGAGGTACCAATCTCCATCTCTGGAGAGCAGTGCTTCTGAACAGAGTCACTGCATTGGCAGAGCGGGCTTGTCCTGTTTACTGTTTGATGCGTACCACACCTTGTCTGCTCCAGTATAGCCAACTCAGCCCAGTAGAGAGTGTATGTGTATCGTTCTGTTGTTTGTGTTATCGTTTATCAATGTATGTTTGTGTGTGAATGTGTGCATGGTATACAGTACATCTCCATGAATGTCTGTGTGTCTGGACAGGTGTATGACTCTTTGTATATTTGAATATGCAGATGCTAGTGCGTATAGTTTATACGTGCCTGTTCCTTCTGTATGAGTGTGGGTCCATGTGTCCCCTGTGTGTCCTGTTGGGAGGTAGCCTAGCGGTTAAGAGCATTAGGTCAGTAACCGAAAGGGCGCTGGTTTGAATCCTAAAGCCGACTAGGTGAGAAATCTATTGGTGTGCCCTTGAGCAAGGCACTTTAATGTAATTGCTCTGGATAAGAGAGTCTGCTAAATTACTAAAATATAAATGTGTGTCTGTCTTTTTGTGTTGATGAGTGCCTCTGTGAGGTGAGCCAAGGAGTGGCTGTGGAATAGCTTTGATTATATAAAGGGCCTGTTCAGCACTCAGGCTCCGTGTGACAGGGTCAGCCAGTAACAGGGCTGCAGCTGACCTGGCCAAACTGGCACAGGAACAAACGGCTGGGCTTACATGCGTATATATACAAACACTTGCAAGGCAGCCTCTTCCAGCCAGCTGAAGCCTGGGTATTCACTCGTGTGTGGAGCTGTGATGTTTAGGAAACCGGGCTGATGGAGGACCTATTAGTGTAGTTGAGGGTAAAATGAGGTCTTTAGTGTCATTCGGCGCCGTAGGCCCGTGTTGATTTAGTTACATTCTATGCATATTGGGTGTAAATCAGATGGGATGTTTTTATTGAGTGGCCGTGTTGTTGTGCGTCTGTTTATTTTACGCTGGGTGTCTGGGCAGGAGAACAGATGCAGGTGATAAGTCACAGACGTCAACCAGCCTGGCACGCTATCACAGTCTCACATGCCAGGTCAAACTGCCAAACGGCACTACCAGGGCACGCGCACACATCAACTTCCAACATCATTATCTCAGCACCTCCACTTTAGGGTAAGCTCAGTTTACATTAGATCTACTGTAGCCTGCATCAGAGAAGCTAAACTCCCTCGTAATTTGATTCATACACAGAACATAGCAGCTTACTCTACATAGTGTGAGCAATGGAGAGGACCAAATGTAGACTACAAGGGACACTATCGTCACAACAGTGCCAGCTGTTGGATGGGAAAATCAAAGTATGGGCTTATGGTAATGGTTGAAATGGGATAGAAAAGCCATCAAATACTTGGAAACCATGTGTTCATTATCATGACAGCCCATCCAATCAGAAAGTTCTGGGTCAATAAAGGCAACGGGGACATTAGTAAAAGTGCTCCTGGGGGCAGGTAATCCAAACAACCAAAAGAAGGTGACCTTGCTTAAGGAACATGAATGAATTCTGCATTTGCGTATTTGATTATGTGTAAGTAAACCCGCGTCATCAGCAGCAGGGTGACTGTCTGCAGAAGACCGCCTGGTCCAAAAGCATTGAGTTCATGAGTGTTATTTTTTCTGTTTCTGTAAATGAAAAGGACACCACTTTTGCAAAATAAATAAGCGATAGCAAGCTTCTTTTCTTCTAAAAATGTTAATCTACTACGGTAGAGAAACACCATGCTGCTGTTGTGTGTCCTTACGTCTAAATAAATACTCATTAAATGTTCCTTAAGTTCATCAACTCTCCTTTGTTTGGGAACAAAATTAGACGATTAGGCTGTTGTATCCTTTATGAAACCTCTGTGCATGTTTAGCCATTGTAACTCTGCTTCCTAACATGTAGCTAGAATAAGATAAAGGAGGATTAGACACATGTCATAGGTCAAAGAAGTCAGGAAGTAGACATGATAGGTAGCTCTTCCAATTGTCCCAATGTGCATGGTCCAATTATCTACCGTTCTCCACAAATAGTTGAAGCCTATGATTAGTTAATATGTTGAATCACATGTAGGTCGATTGCTTGGCTGGAACAAACGCCTGGACCCACACAGGCTTTTTGAGGATAAGAATAGCCACTCATGGTCTAATCTCTCTTCTTATCATGCAGCTGGACCTGGAGAGCTCTCAGTGCATCCTGGTGCTCTCCTGGCACTAAACTGTGTTTTTAGCCCCAGAGACTTTGCTCCAGTGTTCCACCCCTACATTAATCCTGATCCCTCAGTCAGGTGGGCTGGCAATGAGATGCCCCTAGCCTGGCAGGAACTTCCCCTGGTGCGTCCACCTGACCTCCTGGACGGATGCTAACTGATACTAGGTTGACCTTCTTCTAATCTAAAGCTTCCTGAAAAGCACCCCCTCTAGCCCCTGACTGCTAACAGCTCACTTCTCAGAACTAATTAAGCCTGTTATAATAAGACTAGTAATTGTCCTTGACTTGAGCAACAGCCCCACCAATTATCTATGTCAAGCCCAAGCTTGCTTTACATGGGCCCGGTTTCCCGATAGCGATGGAATTTAAGTTTACACGTGTTTTAATTATGCATTGTTCCTACAACGGCCGAAGATGTAACGTGCGTTTCCCAAAATTCCACGTAGAGAGAACGTTCGCTGAACGCGTCGTTAGACCATGTGTCGATACTGGTAGGATCGAAAGAAAACCATCGCTGCTCTCAGATCAGCTTCATCCATTTAAATGTCATGTTAACATTACAACTACTCCACAATACTGACGGCGGATCAGCCCCTAGAGAGATATTATCACCAATGGCTGCAAATATTGACGCGGTTTATTATGCTTAAGAAATAATATTGCACTAAATCACAGATTGGGCACATCATTGCGCTGTTGTTACTCACCATGAAATATAGGCAACAATTACAGACAGTAGCCTATTGGCAAAACATAACTCAAATGACTGAACATGGACTTGATTTCAGTATGATTGAAACAATTTAGCTACATATGCAGTCATATTGGCTTCCATTTGAAGCAGATTTTTATTCTTCACTTGTTTGTAACAATTGCAAAGACTTTGGCAACTTTGTATTTGTAGTTAACTTCGTTCTGCAGTTATCGGCAGTCACCGCCAGACAGATAAACTTCTTCATTCTATGTTTAGCAGAGATCTGTGAATAAAATGACATGGAAGGGCAAGAAAAGCATCTAACGACGCACTTAGCTGTTCTACTAGTGATCCGAGGTAGTCGGTAAATAACGAGCGTTTTCAAGTGCAAGTTTAGTAACGATGGTTTTAACGATGCTCTTAGCTCGCATATTTAACAGTGCTACTACGAAGGTTCTAACGATGAACTTAGCTTTAAGATGCTTTTGGGAAACCGGGCCCTAGGCAATAGCACCAGAGCTAACTGCCCCAGACCATTTAACTGCTCCTGAACAACAGCTTTTGTTACAGCTCTCTAGAAATAGGGTTGGTGATCACTAGACCACGGCACACTGGGCACAAGTTGGTTGAATCAACGTTGTTTCCACGTCATTTCAACAAAACATATAAATGTGATGACATTGAGTCAGCATGGAAAACTGATGGGATTTATAAAAAGTAAATGAATGAGACATAAATTAATTTTTGGATTTTTTTTCATCCAGCCTTTACCTAAATGCAATGAGCTGATTAAAATGTTTGTTGGTTTTACTTTGAATTCAGGTTAGTTGATAACTCAATCAAATGTTTATCAAAACTAGACATTGAACTGTCATCTGTGCCCAGTGGGGAGTGCCTCTCTGATATCCTTTCCTGAACCCTGATCCTATAGTCTTGAGCCAGGTGGACAAATGCACAGAGCCATGTTAGTGGCAGGTTACTGTCTGATAACAGCAGATGTGTAACAACACAGACATGCCCAAGACTGGGGTGTATAAATTCCCCAGATGGATAGCTACCCCAGAGGAAATGATCAGGGTATCATTAAACAGCCTATCTGTCTAATACCTGGTAGTGTTCAGACAGTGAATTCCAACAATTTTGGTGTAAAGGCCTATGTAAATTAATATCCCAGCTACTTCTGCACAACATACTACAGGGCCCAATTCAGTCAAGCAAAGCACAGATAAAGGTTCCACAAGAAAAGAGCAACCAGTGAAGAACAAACACCATTGTAAATACAACCCATATTTATGTTTATTTATTTAAAATGTTGTACTTTTGTACTTGTATTTGAACATCGTTACAACACTGTATGCAGACATAATATGACATTTGAAATGTCTTTATTCTTTTGAAACTTCTGTGAGTGTAATATTTACTGTTCATTTTATTGTTTATTTCACTTTTGTTTATTATCTATTTCACTTGCTTTGGCAATGTTAACATATGTTTCCTATGCCAATAAAGCCCTTGAATTGATTTGAATTAAAGTCAAACCTCATAGCAAGTTCACTCACAATGTTTACTTTACACTGAGTTGTCAATTGGGTTAAAAGCTACACTCAACAGTCCCTGCAAGCTATTCCTCTCACAGACATTGTCATTCGATATTGATGCAGAAACAACGTATGAAGTGCTTAAAATATAGGACAAACCCTCGGAGTGAATCTGCACTGTGGTTGTTCTTTATCTATGCCTAAAAGCATTCCAGATATTTCTTTTACTTTTCATGTTGAAAAACAATATCTCATGTATAAATTTGGTCATGTACACAGACTTAAGAGTAAAAAAAATACATGTTTTGAGAATTGTTTTAATTTTTTTTTATACACAACTGCAAACTTCAAGGAGGTGTCCATTCAATGAGTTGGTCTGATGGGTGCACTGTGATGTCATAGGCCTCCCCCGGTGCTTGAGGAACAATAGAGGAGCATTAGAATAGCCCCCCCCCAGACACTTGTGTCCATGTCATGAGGATACCTGTACCACCTATTAAGATGAGCATTTGTTCAGTAAATCAGGTGATAAATGAGGTGAAAAGGAGAGTGAGACTTTAAAGGAATTGGGTGCCTTAGTTTTGTCACCAACCTGATCAGTTCTGGGTACTGACTGACTGTACAGCCTGTCTGTAAGATCAATGCATGCTGAGCAGAGGCAAGGCATTCAAACTCATAATCTAACCCAGTTCCCCCACACACACACACACACACACACACACACACACACACAGACAGATTGAGATTAGCCACAGACAGCCTAGCCTGCATGGTAAAGCTGGGCGTTATGGACAAAAATACGTATCACGATAAATTGACTGAATTATCACAATAACCATAAATAGAACGATACATTTACAACATTCATGTACACTTGTTAGCCTACTTTTATAATTACCATACTATTAGCACTACTACTACTACTACTACTACTACTACTACTACTACTACTACTACTACTACTACTACTACTACTACTACTACTACTACTACTACTACTACTACTACTACTACTACTACTACTACTACTACACTACTACTACTACTACTACTACTACTACTACTACTACTACTACTACTACTACTACTACTACTACTACTACTACTACTACTACTACTACTACTACTACTACTACTACTACTACTACTACTACTACTACTACTACTACTACTACTACTACTACTACTACTACTACTATGGGGTGGCAGGTAGCCTAGTGGTTAGAGCATTGGATTAGTAACCGGAAGGTTGTAAAATCGAATCCCCGAGTTAACCCACTGTTCCTAGGCCGTCATTGAAAATAAGAATTTGTTCTTAATTGACTTGCCAGGTTAAATAAAGGTTAAAAATATAAAGAAAATACTACTACTTTGAATGTTGTTACTATCAATTGTACCATTAGTCCATATTAGCAGACTTATTTCCTTGAAAACTTCACATTTCTCTAGTAGGCTACTTACTAGGATTATCGGTATCAATAAAATGTCCTCGATAAATTGTCGGCGTCGATCATTTTCGTTTTATCTTCCCAGCTCTACTGCATGATCAGCCTGGACAGGACAATACAAAGCTGACCGATCACAACTATACTGTCAAATGACTGTGTTTATCCTCTGATACTGCATGTAGGCCACCGCTAGTGTCAAGGTTTGATAGTAAATCAAATAAACGTTGTATTGGGGAGATATACCACCACCCCCACCCATTACCAATGTGTAGCTGCCACCACCATGCCAGCCTTTTGGGGCCAGAAAGTAGTGGTAGAGGGAAACCATTTATACAGTTACATATCCGGATATTATTTTTGACGATATATCGTATCCTTTTGACAATATCGCAATATTATATTTTCGCTAGTTGGCTGTACCTGCACCAAAACTCCAGTATTGTTCCTTCATAGCTTGTTCTCCATCTTATTTTTAAATAGGGAACCAATTTGTTTTCTGCACTTTTATTTCCAGGACTGATCTAAACGTGTTTTCTCATGGCTCTCTCTTGTCCCTCTGCAGCAGACATCGTGAGCAATAAAATCACTGTATCGAATCGCAATACATATATAATCGTGAGAATTGCAATACATATCGTATCGCCACCTAAGTATTGTGATATTGTATTGTGAGGTCCCTGGCAATACCCAACATTACCAGAATACTCAGCAGACATTGGCTATGATGATCTGGTTAGTGATCGAAAAGTGAACTGCTGAAGGTATAGTATCCTATGTGGACATAGAACATATTGGTTGGCCACTGATAGTATAGCTTGCCTATATTGCCTTGTGCTGGTTTGAAATCTGCTCTGTCAACTCTGAGAAAATATGTGCACGGACATGTAGCTGCATCTTTTAACCAGATTGTCATTTTCTCTTGTCTCTACAGCACAGAAGTCGACTATGTTACAGAGGTCCCATACCCAGCTGTGAGAATCAGAGCGGGTAAATAACAAATCATGTCTCATGATTATGAGCCTGATGCAATCAAGCCTGTCTTAGACATGTTTATGCAGTATCGGTTTAAAAACTACTGCCCAAACATACAGCTTGAAACATCAATGTCCATGTAGGTAGGCAGTGTATTTGTAAGCAAATATATTTTAGCCAAATGGTATTTGACGGTTTTATTTGTGTTTCTGTGTGTCAGGTGGTATTGATGGAATGAGCTTGGTGGCTGAGGGTTATGTGCCCACTGAGGAAAGCCCACTCAAAAGATTACTGAAGGTAGAGGTCTCTCTGTCTCTCTTCTCGCTCTCTTTCTAACCCGCTCTCTCTGATCCTGTGCATCGTAGTATCACATCGCCCCCTAGGGGACACTGTTCAGATTCTCTACAGTTTGTTTTACTAGTCTTACTATTACTACCGTGATAACTGTGTGTGGCGTTTCTTGTCAATCAATTATATTAATTGATCCAATCTCCCCTCTACCCCTCCTCTCTGCAGCGGGATAGCTGGCACCACCTCAACCAGCATGGCCATGACAAGGGCAAGAGAAAGCTGCTCCAGTCCCCCATATTCGGGCCCTACTCTCCTCTGAGCGTGGCCTACAATGGCAAGACCTGCATCCTGTTTAAAGCCAAGCGCCTGGCCGTCCGCTACAAGAACCACACCTTCATAGACCTGACGGAGAAGACCTTCGGACCCAACGCCCCTGTGGACACCAAGGGATCCATCTGCACCAAGGAGAAGGCTACGTAAGTGCTGTAAATCAAGTCCGACCATGAGTTGTATCGACTGCTATGTAGTTATCAAAAGTTTAAATTATACATTCAATTAATGGAGGAAAATATTGTTACAATGAGATGTCCTGTATATCTCACTCAGGATCTACCTACTAAAGGCCCGGTCCTTTTCAATCAACATATGAGTTTGTTTTTGTACACAGGCTATCACTGAAATTTGGCGATGTGGAGGACCTCAGGGGACTTGTTATCAGGTTGCAGATGTCCAACACGTTCTACGAGTCGGCAGGGCAGAACTGGTTCACCTTAGACAGCGTCCACATCCACTACAACTGGACCCATGAGGCTACATTCAACGCCAGCGAGGTGTACGCCCCCGCCACGTCATCCTATCACTGCCAGCATGTCAGCAGTCAGCACAAATATGACACCCTCCTGGTGCCCAGCTCACACACTGACACCTCAGCTAACTGGCACATCACGTTTACTGACTTCCAGGTATGGAGCTTTGACCGTTTTTAATGACTGATTGATTTATCTATAAAAAAAACTTTACTTCACCTTGTAATATTTCCTATTTCCTCTCTTCCTCTCTGCAGATCCAGGCGTTCAACGTCATGTCTGATAAGTTTGCGTCGGCCAGCGACTGTGCCACCTTCCTGACCCCAGCCATACTGATGGGCCTGGTGACCTCTCTGATCCTGCTGTTGGTGTTGGCCTACGCTCTGCACATGGTGGTGCACCTCAAACACATCGACCGCTACGAGGAACATAAAGCTATGGTGTATTTCCCACGCAGGCTGAGCAAAGCTCTAGAGCGCAGGGCCTCACAGCAGTACGAGCTACCCGACAAGAACTGCCTGTGAGAGAGGGAGGAAGAGAGAGGGAGAAGATAGAGAGTCGTGGATGCTGATGAATGAAAGTGGGGAAAAGTTGCACCCACACTGTTTTCCATGCTTCCAAATGTTTGTTTACTAGTGACAACTATTTTCACCTGTTGGCTTTTGCCTGTTCTCTATTATAAGACCAACATGTTAACATGTTAACAATACTAAGCTATCACATTTTTTGAAGCATTAAAACTGTGTTTGTCTACCATCCTTCCTTTTTTCATTGACCTGAACCTTCACATTCATTTCCTACCTAAGGTTATTGGATGTTAAACCCTCTTGATCGTGGGGTTGAAGGTCAGGAAGAGACCAGGGGCCCTGGAGGGACACAGTGCTACCAAGCTTTCACCTCAGCCAGGCACTGAAGCACCCGATTCAACAGTTAACGACTGCAGCTAACCCTGCCATCGTCCAAGCCTGCTTAGGGGCCCTCACCCCTTAGCATAACTGGGCTTTGGTGTGTGGAGTCCCCACTTCCCATCCTAGCATTGACACATTGCCAAATTCATACCAATACAAGGAATATTTTGTCGAATCTCATGGCATTTTCACTGAATTAGCTGCACTCTGTCATAAATTGAACAAGGTTGTCTAGCACAGTGTTTCTAAAATGGAGTGTGAGGACCCACTGGTAGATCACAGACACATCTTACTGGGTTAAGATGGTACGTGAGCTGGAAACTTGTTTGAGAAAATCTGGAGGGTATCTCAAGAATCCTAGAGGGTTTTGGTGGTTCATGTTACAAAACTATTTGGGAACCACTGGTCTGGCACCTGGCTGGAGTGAACTAGATTGGTCACTGTGGCTCTCCTGAACCTCTGGGGTTTCCCACCCTGCCCCTGGCGTAGACTTTTGGGACTTGAATGGACCAGCCACCAGTCTGAGGGGTTCGACTAACTAGCACAACATGGGTTAGCCTGGCAGGCGCTAATGGCTAACTCTCAACACTAAAGACTAAACATGGAAATAAGCTGCACAAGACTGCCCTTCTGAGGGCAACGAACGACGCGGGTCTATAGGAAGACGTCACTCACTGAGAGTCTATGGAGTACGGACAAGGGAGGTGAAGGAGCTGCCAGCCACGCTGCTGGGTTTTTGACTGCCAAAGTGAAGCTAAAGGATTTTCCATTACGCATGACAATGTGAACATGAGAAGTACAGTTACAATGTAAATAACAAACGAAAAACACTCAAATGTACAGATGTATCTCTCAGCTGAAGTTTTTTTTAATATTCAGTGTAATCAAGAAATACTACTAGGTACAGGAAGGCTATTCTACTACTGCTCATAATCACAAGGATATACAGTGCTGTAGATATGTTAAGGTCGTATGATCATAGCTGTTTACTATCTTCAGATGGCGCACAATTACATAGTTATCAGTTAAACATTGTGCTATGAGGATCGGTGACAGTATCAATGCATATTCATTTTTTTCTACAGTATTACCATATAACACTGTCTGTCTTATAATTGTCTTGAACTGGGCCAGACATGACACCCTAGAAGTACAGTCCAGTTTAAAGGTAGATTCAGCAGTATGACATCATTGTCCACGGTGGGGCAACTTCCTGCTTCACAGACACAATAACAGATTCAAATCTGCCAATATTTCCCTTTCTGGGGAAGAGCCAATAGGGGCAGTCTTGGCAGATTATAATTTTGTTGTTGTTGATTTCTGTAAGCGGGATGTCACCCTGCTGTGTATGATGATGTCATATTGCTGAGTCTACCTTTGATCCAACTGTGACTTTCCAGTACAAATGTAAACATAGGGACGATACTTATGGAATGCCGTCCGTCCGCAAGTACATATAGAGGCCATTATACTCCAGAGACAACACTAGCAACCAGTAACAACATCAGTAACTCACTATTACAGAATAACACTCAGCATGACAGTAAGTAGATCTTACATTCGATATGGCAGTTCTGTCAGTCTGTAGCAGTGTACTTTGGTCATAAATGTATCCTACAAACTATGAAACCAGTGGAGGAGGTTTCTCCATGGAACAATTTATGTAGTTTGATCAATAAACAATAATCAAATTAAATTGCTAAGAGTCGCCTTGTTATGTCTGTTGGGTTATTTTGCCCTTACCACGGTAACGGAATTGCATTGAGACTCAAATTTTTCACTTTAAAATGTATACCAAACAAAAACCATTGATTTCAAAGTTTAACAAAGCATACAACTCTATGCACAATAACTATTTTTTTTACATTTTACACGAAGAACTGTGCAGATGCTAAGTTTGGTAACAGAATTTCAGTCAAATCTCACTCATAATTATGGATATGAATGTCATTTTCTTCATGGTGATGTAGCGGTACACAAAGGTAGAAATATCCTCCTTTGCATATTTGGGTATTATTCTACACACTGGCAATTATTTTGGTGAACTCTGCCCCTAAACAAGACCAAATTTGGTTTGGACCCAACCAAATCTGAACCAATCATAGACGTCTATGTTTCACACGTTTGGACATCAAAGTACAGCACAGTTGAGATGCGTTCAGAACAGTACAGTAAAGTATAGTTCAGAACAGTACAGTAGAGTTCAGAACAGTACAGTCCAGTAGAATTCAGAACAGTACAGTAAAGTAAAGTATAGTTCAGTACAGTACACTACAGTACATTACAGGGTACTCAACTCCAGTGTACTGTACTCTACTATACTGTCCTGCACTATACTAAACTTTTTAAAACTTTACTCTACTGTACTCTACTGTACTGAACTATGCACTTCAAACCTGTGAAACATAGACGTCTATGATTGGTTCAGATTTGGTCAGGTCCGGACTGGACCAATCCTAAATGTCTAAGTTTGGTCCAGATCAAGGCCGGTCTGGACATCTGAAGACGTCTAAAAACATCTGAAGACGTCTGTAGACATCTGAAGACATCTGTAGACATCTGTAGACATCTGAAGACATCTGTAGACATCTGTAGACGTCTGTAGACGTCTGTAGACATCTGTAGACATCTGTAGACATCTGTAGACGTCTGTAGACATCTGTAGACACCTGAAGACATCTGTAGACGTCTGTAGACATCTGTAGACATCTGTAGACATCTGAAGACGTCTGAAGACATCTGTAGACGTCTGTAGACATCTGTAGACATCTGTAGACATCTGTAGACATCTGAATACGTCTGAAGACGTCTGTAGACGTCTGAAGACGTCTGAAGACATCTGTAGACATCTGAAGACGTCTGAAGACGTTGAAATGAAAGCCCTTCTGGTGTCAGTGGGTGCTCAGTGGGTAATGATGCTGGTTACAGTAAATGGAAAGAGAGGGGGCTCACGGGTAGATGTCAGTAAGAGCCGGGGGAGGTGACATTAACAGGAGAGATAGAAATGCAGAGAGAGAGAGAGAGATAGCGAGAGATGGAGGGAGAGAGAGAGGGAAAGAGAGGGGTTGTCAAAATTGTTTTCACACTTGCTTTGACCACCAGTGGACAGAAAGAAAAAGAAAACAGTTAGCGGAACATAACAATATGCCAGTGGACTGTAGCAGCTAGCAGGTGACCCAACTGTGGTTTGTGACTACTACGATTTCCAATTTTAGCCAATTGAATTGCAGTAATTCTGTTACTGGTTTGTCGGAAATTATTTGACCAATTTGGAAATTATTTGACCAATTTGGAAATTATTTTACCAATTTGGAAATTATTTGACCAATTTCGTTAAATAAAAATTCATAAACCAAATAGATATCAGTAAAAACACAATATAACTAATTGTTACTTCTCTGAACTTTCATTATCCTCCCTCCTCATGATACATTTGAAAATATCTTAAAGATTTGCAGGATTTTGGTAACAGAATTTTAAGGCTAAGGGCAATGTCTCAAACGTACAGAAGGCAAATACTAATTAGTGTTTATTAGTTGGCAGGGGTCTTTACTTCAACATTACATTTACATCATTTAGCAGAGCGACTTACAAATTGGTGCATTCACCTTATGATATCCAGTGGAACAACCACTTTACAATAGTACATCTATATCTTTTTTTTGTGTGTGTGTGTGTGTGTGTGTGGGGGGGGGGGGGGGGTTAGAAGGATTACTTTATCCTATCCCAGGTATTCCTTAAAGAGGTGGGGTTTCAGGTGTCTCCGGAAGGTGGTGATTGACTCCGCTGTCCTGGCGTCGTGAGGGAGCTTGTTCCACCATTGGGGTGCCAACATTGTTGTGTATTGATGTATTTCTAATACCTTTTAAGACTTTTTCTGGTAGATGTTTTCAAAGACCCCTTTTGCATCTGACCAGAAATGAAAGCACTTTCTAATTTCTAATATTTAAGATAGAACATATTGAAAATGTATCTATGCCTTCATTTCTTAAAAATATAGACTCTTAGCTTTCATTTGACACCTAATTTGACATATTCCTATGAACTTCCCATGTTGGAGCTCATGGATCATTTTACATGCCCCTTTTTGCTTCATTGTCTCTTTACATCCAATAAATCTACAAGGGGATTCAAGTTGTATTTTCTAATAATTCAGTTATCAAAATACTGTAATTCACTCATCACATCAAGGGGTTTACTCCTGTCTATTAAAATGTGTTTCTGAAATCAAAATGTTTTGCATTTAATTTCATGATCTGGCCTGCCTTGAAGTGTATAACTCTCCTCAGTCCAAGTCTTCAACCCCTCAACCCCATACCTCAATGCACTGTCAGATCTGTCACTCCTCTCGGAGTGTCCCCTCCGGCGCGCCATCTGCTCTCTCCTCTCACATCTCCTCTCACCTGACGGGTCGTCGCCTCTCGCAGGGACAGTTTACTTGTCGGCAGCTGACCAATGACAGGCCTCTCTATTCAAATGTTCAGAGGAGAAGTATGAGAAAATCATTAAGTGATGACTTCCTTGAACACCCATAGTTTGACATAATTGCTTGTGGTGAGAGACCTGGTAGCCTAAAATATAAGTAGCCTTCTGATAGCCTAAAATGTACTTATCCCCCCTCTTTCTCTCACCATGTATGTGTCTGTGTGTTTGTGTGTGTGTGTGTGTGTTATTGGATAATAAGAAAAGCTATGTGGTATTATCATTAAAAGTTGCAGATTTTATGGATGACATCAGCTAAATAAATGTTAAGAGACGTTGCACCGGGAAGATCTAAATTACATACTCCTCACGTCCTCTCTCCTCGTCTCCTTCTCAAAACCCATTGGAGGAGAAGGTCAGAGGGGCGGGCCTCTTGCTTTCTCAACCAATGGGTTTGGAGAAGGAGACGAGGAGAGAGGACGTGAGGAGTATGCAATTGAGATTTTCCCTCTGACTCATAGGACTCTGACTAAGAATAGACATTACAAAAATAAAACAATGGACACACTTTATTGACCAAAACAATGCTCAGTAAACCACACAGACCAGACCCTGCTGCTATCGAACTGATGTCTATAGGAGAGCCACCCCCTTAAAGCGTTCTTAATTTATCCTCCATCTTTGACCGTACAGTAGATGGCGACAAAAGGTTGAGAACAGGGACACAAAAAAAGAAAACGTGTAATAACGAGAAACAGCAACATCTCGCGATACTACCGGGTTTGTTTGAAACATGGCTTCCTCAATGAAGAAGGCTGCCCACGATATTGAAACGCGTAAACGGACTGATGATGTTGTCTTGTCGGATGGTATCGACTTCAACGCCCTGTTGTTGTCGCAGCCTGTGCTCGATGGACTGGCGGCTTCTGGATTCAAGAAACCGTCTCCAATCCAGCTCAAAGCCATTCCGTTGGGGCGATGTGGACTCGGTATGATCTGGTCGTCAGCGTCTACTGTAGTTAACGTTACATCTTAGCTAGCTAGCCAGTAGCCAGCAATTGTATGTCTTAACCACCTAACTTCCTGTATTATAGTCTGTTTACAAGTCAGAATTTCAGATAGACTCTCATTTGAATTTATGCTGCGTTTATAACCAAGTGGGATGTTGGAAGTTACCAGTTGGAAAGTCGTAAATACCAGTTGGATGCATTCACGTGCTTTGAACTCGTTGAGAAACGCCGATTTGCCAACAAGCTGCGTCAACCATAAATTAAAAATACAGTTATCATGCTTCTAAACAAATTATAGTGTTCCCCCAAAAAATATTAATAGATCGCTTTTTATAAATAATGTTTTGTTACATTTAATAACCAAAGATGCTGGATAAATTAAGATGGTTCACTCAGGCCTCTTATCATTGTCTCCCATAGACACCAATGCAATAGCAGCTGGGTCTGGTCTACTTAGTTCATTGATTTAAATTGCAGCGGTGGGACCAAGTCATTGTTTTACAAGTCACAAGTAAGTCTTAACACTCAAGTCCCAAGTCAAGACAGGCAAGTCTCAAGTCCTAAACTTTGAGTTTCGAGTCCTAAACAAGTCATAATGTGCTCTTCACCAAATGTAATACCATTTCATATTTTTAACGAGTAATAATTAGTATATTACATTTACGCAAATCACGAATGCTTTTAAAGATATCTATATATTTATTACTTTCCAAATAAACGTTATATTTCCATGGAAATACATGGGTAGCCATGAGAAAGACCCCCCCCCCCAATAGTGATCGACTATTGAGGATGGCTATGAGGCGCAATCGGGCGATGTAGGCTTGTACACAATCGCCCAACCTTAACACACACACACACACTCTGTGTGGTTACAGTAGGCTAACGTATGTCAATGGTTTGAGGAACAGCAGTAACATCAGGCAGGATTTAGGCTACTAACTGCCTAGCCAGTTGTAGCTCAATCTGGGTGCAATGATCACGTTCCCGCACTGACTGACTGTGTGGAGGCTCATTGATTTAACGTTACGTTAGCCTACATGATACACCAGTAAAGTAATAAAATATATAGATGTCGGCTATATTAGCCACGACTTACCGTTCTTTGTGCAGCTTCAAATGTCGAACAAAGTTGGAAATTGTTTGCTCCTCCGTCTGTAATTTTCTTCCCGCATGTTTTGCAAGTTGCAATCCATTTTTTGTTGATACAGCGTCGTCTTTATATCCGAAAATAATAATTTGGGGTATCATCTTTCCAAGGGCTCCATCTGAATTCACCCGCCGACCTTCCTCTGCACTGCCACGCACAACTTTTTCTCAAGCTGTAATACATTAAAAGAAGAGTTGATGCGATGCACACTTTTATTTTTTAATAGCATCATTTTTAATATTGGCTTGGGGAGGGTATCAAGTCAGGGCGAGTCATAAGGCTCAAGTCCAAGTCAAGCCATGAGTCATTGGTGTCAAAGTCGAGTTGCAAGTCATCATATTTGTGACTCGAGTCCACGCCTCCTGTTAAATTGAACCAGAAAAAAACAGCAAGTGGGGTGTTTAGGACAGGAGGCTGGCAACCTGCATGCCTCATGTCTGTGCTGTATTTCAGATCTGATAGTGCAGGCCAAGTCTGGCACAGGGAAGACCTGTGTGTTCTCTGCCATTGCCCTGGACTCTCTGGTAATGGAGAACACTACGACACAGGTGACTCAACTCACTCAATTTATCATAAGAGACATGCATTCATTTCACATGTCAAGGTTGAATGTCATCTCTGACATCTGTTTGCTTGACTCTATATTTGGACAGATTACAGGCGAATCTTTGACATAGGATGGACATTGTGCATTGACCAAGATTTCCCTTCCTGTGACAGGTGCTGGTGCTTGCCCCGACTCGTGAGATAGCAGTGCAGATCCACTCTGTGGTCATGGCTATAGGCAGTGCCATGGAGGGCCTGCAGTGTCATGTCTTCATTGGGGGGACGCCCGTCAGCCAGGACAAGATCAGTCTCAAGAAGTGCCACATCGCTGTGGGATCACCAGGTCAGTGACTGTAGGCAAACCTATACAGTTCCTTTGTCTTATAGGTAAATAACCGTGGCAACAGTATCATGTGTATCAAACAGTGGCATAAGTCTAATTGTATATCAATGTGTTCTTCCCTGGCCAGGACGTATCAAGCAGCTGATTGAGCTGGGTCTTTTGGTTACCTCCAGCATCCGTCTGTTTGTGCTGGACGAGGCTGACAAACTGCTGGAGGAAGGCAGCTTCCAGGACCAGATCAAGTGAGACACACACACACACACACACTGGTCTTCGATCAACTCCACCTGACTGACGTTTGTCTGTTGTCTGTCTGTCTCATAGAGATCCTATTAAATTACTAGAGCGTCTAAACCCTTAAAGAGCCAAAATGGACTGAAAATGGCAGCCATTGTGTTCAGGGAGACATCCAAACCAGTCTAATTGGAATTAATGACAAAGGCATAGGTGATGCATTTCCTGCTTTTACTCATGCAGGATAAAAAGTAAGGCATGTAATATCAGAATTTATGTAATAGAATTGTCAACCTAAAATATTGTCATCGGTCTTTCCCATTTATTCATTTAGCAGTGGCTTTTTTTTAATATATATAATATAATTTTCAGGATGCTAAAATGTTTTCAGTGTAAACTTAAATGGCTAAAGAGATATAGAGAAGTTAATGGAGATCTATTCTTTTTTAAAGGATATCATAAGGTGAATGCACCAATTTGTAAGTCGATCTGGATAAGAGCGTCTGCTAAATGACGTAAATGTAAAGAAATTAGCTTTAAAACAGCAACATTTTGTCTCTGGCCAAAAGGCGGGCCTTTAAAATGTTTGTTTGGAGAATGCGCTATTGGCCATGCCCCACCCTTACCAAAATAGCTGACGTTTTATACAATCATAAGAAGGTTCATGTCCATTATAATATTTGTATTCCTAATTCTATCTCTAGTTGGATCTTCTCCTCTCTACCGGTCAACAAACAGATGTTGGCCCTGTCTGCCACCTACCCAGAATCCCTTGCCCAGCACCTGGCCCACTACATGAGAGAGCCCACCTTCGTCAGACTTAACCCCTCCGACCCCGGACTCATAGGTCAGTATCACAGCTCAACCAGTAACATCCAGGTACAGCAGGCATCACGTCCCAGACAGACACACAGATATTCCATGATTTTGGGTCATGATTAGCAAGAAGATTGTGTGTTTTATTTCCCTGAGGTGTGTAATCTGCCCCCCTCAGGTTTGAAGCAGTACTACAGGCTGGTGCGCTCCCATGCCATGCCCCATAAGGTGTTTGAGGAGAAGGTTCTGCTCCTGCTGGAGCTGTTCAGTAAAGTTCCCTTCAATCAAGCTCTGGTGTTCTCCAACCTGCACACCAGGTAGGACCGTCAGCTGCAGGGTTACTGTAACATCAACTAGCTATCTGAATAACTGTCAACAGTCTCCCTATTCGTAGTTTGTTTTTCTTTTTGTTCAATAATTTCTTCTGGTTTTCATCCCTGCAGGGCTCAGCATTTAGCAGACATCTTGTCCTCGAAGGGCCTTCCTGCTGTCTGTATCTCAGGTGAGAGTGGGTCAGGACTATACTAGAGTACATGACTCTTACTCGATTCTACTGTTACTACTACTACTAGTCTACTGCCATAATAAAACTGAATCAGATGTGATGTGGTGTACAATGGTCTAATGTGTGTGTGTGTGTGTAGGTAGTCTGAGTCAGGACCAGCGAATGGAGGCCATGTCTAAACTGAAGCAGTACCAGTGTAGAGTACTCATCTCTACTGACCTGGTGAGTGTTTCAGCTACATGACCTCACACCTACCTCATCTCCACAATAACCTCACAAAGGGCTCTCCTATCCTCACAAATGTCCTCAAGAATAGAACATTTCTGTACCACTCGCTAAAAGCAGCCTCCCCCTCTCCATCCTCTTCTCTCCCAGACCTCCAGGGGTATAGATGCTGAGAAGGTAAATCTGGTGATCAACCTGGATGTTCCTCAGGACTGGGAGACCTACATGCACCGTATAGGACGAGCCGGACGCTTTGGTGAGTTCTGCCTGTCAACACAGCCGTTATACCGCCATCACAGGGCAAGGACATCAGTCTGGTCCTAGTGTCTGTATTACACTGCTAGTAGAGACTAGCTGTAGCACTCGGTCTATAGATTGGTCCCAAGGTCAACAGGTTGGCTAATCACTCAGCCGTGTGTGTGTGGAGGTGATAGACAGAACCCTCTAGGTGACTACAAACTCGCTGGGTCGTCATGACAACCTCAGGCTGGCTGGAGTGGCGTCCTTCTGTTGTCAGAACTCTACTTTGTTTTACCTCTCCCTCTTTTATATACACACACACACACACCTGCTAGCTGTTGTGAATGGGTCCTCCATAAGGAGTGTTTTCTCTTTTGTCCCAGGTACACACGGGCTGGCGGTGACCTACTGTTGCCATGGTGAGGAGGAGAATAAGATGATGGCCATCGCTCAGAAGTGCAACCTGATTATTTGCGCTCTACCAGGTAAGATCTGAATGTCCTTGTGTCCTTT
The DNA here is from genome assembly GCF_901001165.1 of Salmo trutta. Lineage (NCBI taxonomy): Eukaryota > Metazoa > Chordata > Actinopteri > Salmoniformes > Salmonidae > Salmo > Salmo trutta. Next base: position 35,273,008 of record NC_042986.1, on the reverse strand, counting down.
GCTTTCAGTCATAGATCAGATTGTGGATTTTCTTTCTCATCTTTTTACAAATGGAGCATGTGTGTGGTGTTGCTGTGTTATTGTGATGGATCTCCTAACCCCATCATCACTCCTCCAGACCCCATAGAGCCAGGGCTGATGCAGGAGCCCTGTGACTGGGATATCACTGTGGAGGCCCTGACACCAGGGACTAATTCCCAGGTGTTCCCCAAGACAGAGAGGAGGAGACGGGCTAAGACTGAAGCCCCAGCCCCTAAACCCATCAGGGATCAGGACCCCAGCCCTGTCCACCCAGAGAGCACTGAACCCAGCCGACCATGTAAGAGCCAGCACACAGCCAGACCTGGGGCTAAGACTGGGCCGAAGCCCAAAAATGCATCCCCTGCCCTGGATGTCCTCCTACCCCCTCCCAAGGCTTCAGTAGTCCCTGGGGCCTCCCTAGCTCTCTCCCGTAAAGAGCAACAGGATGCCCTGCCAAAGATCCCTCCGCTCAGCGCCTTCAAGAGTCAACGGTCAGGGATCATGACCTTCCAGGAGGCGGAGCTGGACTTCCAGAGCTTCATCAGGGAGGGGCTGGGAAGGACGGTGGAGGTCATCCGACAGTTCAGAGGTCACGGAGACGAAGGCGAGGGATTTAACGGTCAGCACGGCTACGAGGAGTCTCACACACTCCAGAATGACGATGTGCCACTCACAAACACACACATGACACGGAACGGAGAGCGTCCACCAACACCCACACAGCTGCCTCTAAAGACGAACTCTGACCCCTCACCTTTGGAGTCTACTTCTGATGGGTCCAGCTCTGACTCGGACATGGAGGAAGACCGGCAAGCTGACGAGTCAACGCAGAGCTCCACAGATCAGACCAGAGGAGCTGAACACAAACCAATCATTCCGATTCAAACTCAATCTGCACAGCAATCCACAGTCATGGATGGGGCCAGGAAACCAAAGTTTGCGCCACCTAGAAGCCAACCCAACTCACCGTGTGTACCACATCCTAGCCACCACAGATCTCCCAGACCAGAGGGGAGAGCTGTGAGTACAAACCCCGGGGAGGGTGAACCTTTGTTGTGGAAGGAAAAGGGCAGAGAGGCTACAGCACACCAGTGGAATAGGGAGACAGCTAAGAAAGTCAAAGGGGAGAAGAGAGAGATTTTAGAGGAGAGGGAGGTGCCTGAGAATCGAGGGAGTGAGAGGAAGAGGGACCGAGGGAGTGAGGTAGGGGAGGAGGATGGTGAGGGTTATGAGGGCTACTGGAGAGCCTACTACAGCGCTTGGGAGGATTACTACGCCTCCATGCCCCCCTCTCACCACCAGGGTTACCATGGCTACCACAGTATGGTGTCCAGCTGGATGGCTGCCTACCGTATGAACTCTGTGTACATGGAGGAACTGTTAAAACACTAACACAGGGCTTCACACGTAGACCAGAGAAACTGAGTTTAGCTCATGTCTAGCAGAAGTTTTTCTATACACTCAATGTCTGCTGTTATCAGTGAAACAAAGTTAAAGATGGTTAAAACTTTAAAGATCTCTTTGTAGGAGCAGCAAACGGTGAACAAACATGAATCATTTCTTCAGTTATTTTAAGGAAATCACTGATTTCCACGTAACAATGTTATTTTGCTGTACACGTTTTGGTCTTTAATTTTGAATGTAAAATAGTGGACTTACGCTAATATTATTGCATGGTAAATGAATGACTTTAGTACATGCATTATTATGCCTACTTTGTGTACGTATTTTTGTAATAAAGATACCTTTGTTCAATATGCCTCCTTTCAGACCTTATTTGATGCCCCTTGTCATTCCCTATAATATAGTTTAGTTTTTTTCCTCCATCTTATTCCAGAAACACAGAGAAGAACATGGGCTGCGTTTACACAGGCAGACCAATTCTGATTATTAAAAAAATGTGTCCAGTCAGTTCGGAAAAAGATCTGATGTGATTGGTCAAAAGACCAATTATTGGAGAAAAAAAAAGATCTGATGTGATTGGTCAAAAGACCAATTATTGGAGAGAAAAAAAGATCAGAATTGGGCTACCTGTGTAAATGCAGCCATGATGGTATTCTTGGAAAATGCTCAGAGTCATCAACCTCAGAACAACACAGGCTAGAACAGCAAGGTCACACGGACTAAACCTGAATACTCCAATCAGCCAGCAAAGCCCTGCTCATCAAATCAGGCTTGGAACAGTCTCTCCCTCAATATGCCACTCAATCACAGAACACACTTTAAATGATGACCAATTCACCCCATTGACCTGTGGTGTGTCATAGGCTAGCTAGGCCAAGGATGCTGCTATCAAAAGTATTCTGTTTGCTCTGTGCTGCCTGGTGAGAGGAGAAAGAGCTAGGAGCATGGCTATGTGTGCAGATTTGGGAGCCATTTTACATTTTGTTTTAACTGCAAAGGTTTGAGTAAAGTAAATGAGGAACTGTTGACCATCAATGGAAGGAGTTGAAATATCACCTGGGTTGTTGATGGCTTATTTTAGGTCATATCCAAACAGATAGGGAAAAAATCTACCAATTTCTATGTTAATGCTCGCGGTGCATAGACTTCCATCGTTGGGCATGGACATGTGCTTCTTTAAATAAAGACAAAAGACCAGCTTGACGTTTGTATGTTGGCTACAAGTGACGCAGATATGCCTGTGTGATAACAGAGATGGAGAGAAAAGGCGAGACAAACTGTACAGTATAGGACATTTCAGCTGTACTGTACAGTGATGGACAACGCCTTGAACGGATCCACACTGGGCTGTGAGTGGACACGGTGTTCCTCGTGTTCAACTATCTGGTGTTGAGCCCGACTTTTCTCCTGGGACTGCCGGGGAACCTGTTGGTGTGCTGGGTGATGTACAGGACTAAGACTGTGCAGACTGCCAACAACGCTCTCCTGGTAAACCTGGCTGCCAACGACCTATTGAAATGCTCTCTGGACACCCCGAATCTTGCTGCTGTCTGTGCTACTGGAGGGGAGGCGAGAGGAGGTGCCGCAGTCGATCTTGCTTTGCTCCCTGCAGCAGTTCACCTATGCCCTCTGCAGTTGCGTTCAGCCGCTCACCCTGGTCAGCATCAGCATAGAATGGTTCCAGGCCATCAATTTCCCGCTTCACAACAAGAAGACGAAGGCCAGGATTCAGGTTTGGATCCTCGCCATCTGGGCTTTCGGGTTACTTCTAGCCATCCTTTCGCTGGCTCTGGCCAGACGCTATCTGTTTTACATGATGTGCCGTCGTCACGTAGACAAACGCACGGACACGTTTGGCGCGTATATTTTGGTTCCAGTGTGGGGCTGCAGCCTAACTTTAATAGTTATTCACTACGTGCGGATATTTAAAGTAGTCAGGCAACACGGTAACAAAGTGTCAGACCGCGGGATTCAGCTGAGGCCCTCTGTGTCGAGGCACATCTGGAGTTGGCAGAACTCTGTTGTTTCAGCACCGCGGAGAGCACCGGGGCACACGTTCAAATCCTTACCAGCGGCTGGAGCATCACGGAATCTGCAACTCCCACGGTGCACAGTGATCACAGTGTCCGAGGAGTCCAGCACCCCTGCAGTGGAGAAAGCTCAGGAGAGAGTGGGGGCCGTGTGTATCCTCACCCCCACCGCTAGGGAGAGGGGACAGAAGAGGACAGAGGGGACACTGGCCAAGCGCTTTGGGTCATCACCTTCACTCTCTTCTGGATGCCCATGGTTGTGATTCTGCTAATACACGTCATCGTGACGAGGGGCAGAGACTCAGTGAGTAGACTATATCATGAGAATGTGTCTTTACAGCTTTCATATTCATTTACAACTTTTACTGTGTTTAATTTTGTAGCCTACTCTTTCATCCCCTCTTCTCTCCCGTCCTCTTTCCCTTTGCCCCCTCACTCTCCCGTTTTCCTATCTCCTCTCCTCTCCCCTCCTCTCTGCCCCTGCACCTCCCCCCCTCCCCTTTTCTCCAGCAGAGCTGTGTCTTGAAGGAGCTGGAGACCTCATCTACACCATGGTCAACAGACAGTTCCGCTCTGAGTTCAGCGAGCTGCTCTCCTCACTCCACTGCAGGAGCTGAGGAATCAATCCAGGCCCAGGACTGGGATGACTGAGAACTGGGACCCCTGGACAGAAGTCAAGGTAGGTCTGCAGAGGATTCAATTGTAGTGCCCTATCAGCACAGTATAATTTCATACAATTGAGAATCCTATCATCATGTGTATCTCACTTTTGGGGTCTTTACCTGAGTTTATTCAGGTAAATATTAAAACATGCTAGCCAGGCTGGTAGCCTTTTTTATCACATGTATAGATGTATGAATTGAATAGACAATAGCTAATGGGATTGTACAGTATGTGCCGTAACGATGCTCTTATGAGGGGTATGACTGTTTAGCGTCTGTTCTTACTGTCATCAGCGTGTGTGAAATTGCAATTAGTGAAGGAAGAAAAGCTACTTACAACTATCATACAGACCCCCCCCCCCACACACACACACTACATCCCACCACCCCCAATGTCTGTTAGTGGATGACATAAAAGACTGAGTCAGAGGTGGTTTCGGCAGATATAGATGTTTTTATCAGGCGTTTTCACAGTCGGGACACAAGACAAGGTCATAAATAATAACCAACGACTGACAGGATACGCACAGCATTAGTGTCAACAACGACAGGAGTCCGGGGAAAGCAAAGAGTGACGGAGAGACTGAGCCGAAGAAAAGACAAGTTGGCTAAGGGAAAGGAAAACAAAAGAGAAGAGAGAGGACTGACACAATAACAGACCTTAGTGTTAATCATTAGGGAAAAGATAACAATAATTTGACACTTTTTAGGGGAGTATTGTGTGTTTGATCACTGCCCCCCCTACAGTGTCATGGTAGGCTAGACTGCAAAGTCAGCCTTTTTATTTGATTTAAGTCATGGTATGCAGGACTTGTGATAACACTTTTCTATTTCAACCCAATAACGGTGAACCTACTTTTATAGACCGCTGTTGTACACCGCTTTTCTGTCAATCTAATTAAAATAGTGTTACAACCAGGCCTGGAAACTGTGAGTATGATGTAATTCACTTCGGAAAAGTGTCTGCCTGTGCTTGTTTCGTAATGTTTGCTCTGTGACAGAGAACGTCTGACTGTATTACGCGTACACTAATAGTCCTAGTCGGATTTCCCCTCGACCAGGCCCACAAAATGGGGAAAACCAACATTATTTCCTATTGACCCCCATTGTAAAATTGGCAACCTCGTTGTTGAATTTTTGTTATACAGAAATAACAAAACGTGCTGAAAATCTGCTGTATTGTTCAATGTACATGTAGCCAGGTCAAAAATCCCAACCTACGGTTCGCAATGCTCCCACATAAGGAAATAGAGCCTGCGAGAAGAGCCATGTGGCTTCAGGCTATTCGGTGTGGGGACGCGGTGTCCAAGTAGGCTACACGTATCTATGTGTATGGAAAACATTTAATCACAGGTAAGACAGTTAACTTGTTTAGTACCATTCGGTTGTAACTCCACTAACTGCTTGTAGCTGTATAGTCTTTTGTTTGTGTTGTTGGTCTTGGCTAGCTTATTAATGTTCCGGTCGGTAGATGGTTAGCACTCAAGTGGCTGCTAGCATCGTCATGAAAAGGGGCATGAGGGAAGCCCTATAATATTACGTTTTTCTAAGTAGTAAGAACGCTAGGGAGCAGGCCATGTTGGAAAGTAATCTTTAGACATGTTGTGCTTCTCTTAAATTTAGTTTTGTAATTGACTAAAACAAGCAGACAACAAGAAAATTGCATTTGAAAAAGTTCAAGTTTTTGTTGTGAGCCAATTGAGTAACTTACAGTGCATTTGGAAAGTATTCAGACCCCTTGACTTTTTCCACATTTTGTTATATTACAGCCTTATTGTAAAAATGATTAAATTGTCCCCCCCCCCATTAATCTACACACACTACCCCATAATGACAAATCAAAAACACGTTTTTAGATTTTTTTGCAAATGTGTAAAAAAACAACAACTTTAATACCACATTTACATAGGTATTCAGACCCTTTACTCAGTACTTTGTTGAAGCACCTTTGGCAGAGATTACAGCCTCGAGTCTTCTTTGGTATGACTCTACAAGCTTGGCACACCTGTATTTGAGGAGTTTCTCCTATTATTTTCTACAGATCCTCTCAAGCTCTGTCAAGTTGGATGGGGAGCGTTGCTGCACAGCTCTTTTCAGGTCTCTCCAGAGATGTTCGATTGAGTTCAAGTCCGGGCTCTGGCAGGCCACTCAAGGACATTCAGAGAGTTGTCCCGAAGCCACTCCTGCGTTGTCTTGGCTGTGTGCTTACATTGCTAACCTGTTGGAAGTTTTGCCCCAGTCTGAGGTCCTCAGTGCTCTGGAGCAGGTTTTCATCAAGGATCTCTCTGTACTTTGCTCCGTTTATCTTTCCCTCGATCCTGACTAGTCTCCCAGTCCCTGCTGCTGAAAAACATCCCCACAGCATGATGCTGCCACCACCATGCTTCATTGTAGGGATGGTGCCAGGTTTCCTCCAGATGTGACGCTTGGCATTCAGGCCAAAGATTTCAATCTTGCTTTCATCAGACCATAGAATCTTGTTTCTCATGGTCTGAGAGTCCTTTAGGTGCTTTTGGCAAACTCCAAGCAGGCTGAAGTGCCTTTTACTGAGGAGTGACTTCCCTCTGGCTACTCTACCACAAGGGCCTGATTGGTTGAGTGCTGCAGAGATGGTTGTCCGTCTGGAAGGTTCTCCCATCTCCACAGAGAACTATTTAGCTCTGTCAGAGTGACCATTGGGTTCTTGTTCACCTCCCTGACCAAGGTCCTTCTCCCCCGATTGCTCAGTTTTGCTGGGTGGCCAGCTCTAGGAAAAGTCTTGGTGCTTCCAAACTTCTTCTATTTAAGAATGATGGAGGCCACTGTGTTCTTGGGGATCTTCAATGCTGCAGACATTTTTTGGTACCCTTCCCCAGATCTGTGCCTCGACACAATCCTGTCTCGGAGCACTACAGACAATTCCTTCCACCTCATGGCTTGGTTTTTGCTCTGACATGTACTGTCAACTGTGGGACCTTGTATAGACAGGTGTGTGCCTTTCCAAATTATGTCCAATCAATTGAATTTACCACAAGTGGACTCCAATGAAGTTGTAGAAACATCTCAAGGATGATCAATGGAAACCGGATGCACATGAGCTCCATTTCAAGATTCATAGCCAAGGGTCTTGAATACTTACGCAAATAAGGTATTTCTGGTTTTTATTTTGAATACATTTGTAAAAATTTAGAAAAACCTGGTTTCGCTTTGTCGTTATGGGGTATTGTGTGTAGATTGAGGACATTTTTTTATTGAATCAATTTTATAATAAGGCTGTAACAACATTTAAAAAAAGTCAAGGGGTCTGAATACTTTCCGAATGCACTGTAGTTAAGCACAGGTTGTTTTCCCTACAGGAGGGCAAGATCGTAACGTTCTATCCCATAACGACTGGGTCTATACTAGATCCTGGGAGCTATGGTCACGGAATAAATCATCGAATTCTAAAGTAACAATACCTGTGCTTACAAATGCAGGTCATCCACTAAATAAACAATACTATTAACTTCCTGATCCAACATAGTTGAACCCTTTTGGTTTGGTTGGTTCACAGGTCCTGTGTCATGTCGTAGATAGATGCCATGGACCTACTCTGCATTGCCCCTTTGTGTGCCTGTATCTCTGGAAGGGTTGGGGTCTGAATTCAGTCTGAATATACTGAAATGAACTGAGCCCAACTCTAGTCTCTGGTAAAGAGACATTTCAGACCCTGTAACCCAGAAGATAAATGGCTAGTGTTAGATGTTAAGGTTGGTTTAGGTCCATGGGTGGGTGTCATCCAGTCCTCCATGTCTCTGTGGTCACCATGACAACAGATGTCCCAGGTTCAAGTTCTCCAGGAAAAAAATAAAACATTTAAGACCTAGAATGTCCCAGGGGAAAAACATGGAAGGCCACAGAAAAAGTACAAACACCAAGTTTCTATCCACATAGAAGATTACAGACACCCAACAACTTTGAAAAATGCCAGCTGAGTTTGGGGAGAAAACATTGACGACTAAAAACAACTACCAAAAGCATATTGTTCTTCACACAGAACGGAGGGAAGGATACAACAGGACGACAACGAGAGAGAGATACACAGGACGACAACGAGAGAGAAAGAGAGAGAGAGGACAGCTTCACTGGCTCTGCCAAACAATGGGAAAATATTACAAAATATTCTATTAACAATATTCACAATATAACCCAGGCTCTGGACAGATCTCTGTCAGAAATTCTCAGCAAACACCTTGTGCTTTTAGTTAGACGTGGTTTAAGTTTAAGTACAACCTTTTTGGTCTTGGTGTTGGAGAATGAAGCAAGTTTACATAAAAGGTCTGTTGAATATCTACAACTAGAACCCAGAGGAAAGCAAAGGGAGGGAAACCGACCTACAAAAAAAAGAGAAATAAAATCAAGAATTTACTCAAACGAAACAGGCACATATTGTGTAAAAGGCTTCCAGCTGAGAATTTTGGACAGAAATATGTACACGAGCTTTCCATGAGTGGCAGCTAGTCACACATATACAGAGCCACGGACACTTACAGAAAGAGCTAAACTACAGACAGCTCCTCAAACTCACACACACTCATACACACATACACGTTCACAAATATAAGAAACCCACTAGTATCTCTGACACAGACACCTACCATAGTTTGATCTGTTAAGAATTTTCACTGTGAAATTAAATTATACCTGGGGAGAAAAAAAAACAAAAAGAAAAAAGATTTGGTATGGTGAGTGACATGTATCTATGACGACGAATAAGTGGGTCAAACTGAATCAAACCATAAATAACTAAACAAACCAGAGGAAAACGTTAATGATTTCAATATGTCTGCGTTCTTTTCTTTGATATGGTCACTGTTTCCTGCTGTAACGATGTAAAGACCAGACAGGTCAAATGTCACTCAGGTTCCAAACCATAAAAAGGTCGTCCTTGCTATCCGGGATCCTTGGGACATCCATACCCCCCATTGAAGTTGAAATTTAAAATGGTTAAGGTGAGGTAAGGGTTATTGTTAAGGTTAGGGTTAAGTAAGTGTTATTGTTAAGGTAAGGTTTAAGGTTAGGTAAAGGTTATTGTTAAAGTTAGGGTTAGGTAAGGGTTAAGTGTAGGGATGTCCCAATGATCCCAGAAAGCACTAACCATAAAAAGGTGCTGCGTACAGAGTGACATATGACTTTACTGCTCTACATCTCTCCAGCGACCCATCAAGTGCTTCTCTTTCATACACTCATTCATACATTCCAAAAACGCAAACCTTTTTTATTTTCTCTAACACACATTTTCTCTCACACACACTTATACCCCTCAAACACACACAAAACGCCCACTCAAACATACAGAGGCGCCCAGACACCTACAGTAGACTGTATCTAAAATCCATCCTCCATTTCTACAGGAAGTCCATGTCATTACAGTAGATCTCCACTAGAGGGCAGTCCTCCATGTCTTCAGTCTGGGACTCGGCCTTCAGAGCATTCGCCTGCTCATCTGTCGTATCCTTCGCACTGTCCTTCTGTCTATCTGCATGAGTGAGTCTGTCTATCCATCCTATCTGTCTGTCTGTCCGCGCGTCCTGCTGCGCTTCTACTCTCACAGCGCAGACACCTTCACAACGTTCTGAAGGGTGGGGCCTGGGGGTGGAGGGTGGGCGTCGCTCTCAGGAGTGGTCGCTGGGGGCGTCGGGATGCTGATGATCGCAGTGGTGATCGTGCCGCTCTGGCAGTTGAGGCGCGCGGGTTCGTCCACACGCATGTTCAGACTGGAGCGACTGGAGAGAGAGAGAGGAGGGCATGAGAAACATCATATTTTTATGAGACCAAAATGTTTATTTGTTTTGTTATTTTTTGTTGAGGGGAGGTTACAGGTACATTATGCATTTCAAGTTATCCATTTATAAAACCTGGTCCTGTAGGCTGCCGCTCAAAAGAAAAACCCCAGAAGAAATACACAGTTTAATAATAAATTCAGTATAAACAGGAATAGAAAAAAATTAAATAAGTGGGCCTCCACCCCCAACCTCCCATCCCATTCCCCCACCTCTCATCCCATTCCCCCAACCTCCCATCCCATTCCCCCAACCTCCCATGCCATTCCCCCAACCTCCCATCCCATTACCCCAACCTCCCATCCCATTTCCCCAACCTCCCATCCCATTCCATTCCCCCAACCTCCCATCCCATTCCCCCAACCTCCCATCCCATTCCATTCCCCCAACCTCCAATCCCATTCCCCCAACCTCCAATCCCATTCCCCCAACCTCCCATTCCCCCAACCTCCCATGCCATGCCATTCCCCCAACCTCCCATGCCATTCCCCCAACCTCCCATCCCATTCCCCCAACCTCCCATTCCATTCCCCCAACCTCCAATCCCATTCCCCCAACCTCCAATCCCATTCCCCCAACCTCCAATCCCATTCCCCCAACCTCCCATCCCATTCCCCCAACCTCCCATGCCATTCCCCCAACCTCCAATCCCATTCCCCCAACCTCCCATCCCATTCCCCCAACCTCCCATCCCATTCCATTCCCCCAACCTCCCATCCCATTCCATTCCCCCAACCTCCCATCCCATTCCCCCAACCTCCCATCCCATTCCCCCAACCCCACCCAGCCAATATGTCTCCATCCAGTGGGCACGCAATGATCTGACGAATCCCAGTTTCTGTTGCGTCATGCTGATGGCAGAGTCAGGATTTTTATTTATTTTTTTATTTAACCTTTATTTAACCAGGTAGGCCAGTTCAGAACAAGTTCTCATTTACAACTGTGACCTGGCAGAGATAAAGCAAAGCAGTGCGACAAAAACAACAACACAGAGTTACACATGGGATAAACAAACGTACAGTCAATAACACAATAGAAAAATCTGTATACAGTTGTGCAAATGAAGTAAGGAGGTAAGGCAATAAATAGGCCAATAGTGGCGAAGTAATTACAGTTTAGCAATTTACACTGGAGTGATATATGCGTGCAAGTAGAATGTGCAAGTAGATTTGGCCGAAGCATCATGAGTCCATGGCCTTATCCTGCCTGGTGTCAAAGGTACAGGCTGGTGGTGGTGGGGTAATAGTGGGTAATGGTGTGGGGAATGTTTTCCTGACACACGTTAGGCCCCGTGATACCAATTGAGCAACATTTCCATGCCCTGAAGAATTCAGGCTGTTCAGGAGGCAAAGGGGGGTCCGACACGGTACTAGGTGGGTGTATCTAATAATGCACTTTGAAATGAATTTAGTCACTTTTCCCCAGAAGCATTTAACTGCAGGGCACTCCAACATCATATGGAGGAATGTGCCTACCTGATTTAGAGGACACCGTAAACAGTTGCGAGTTGGGCCAATCTCATCGTAAAACATTTCCTTGATGTGAAGTAAAGTATGTGAGAGAACTTAACATTTATAAGTTGATGGTTCAGATTACGGGATGCCAAGGTCACATTTTTCCTCATTCTGTTCCAGTGAAAGGATTGTTGAGATTCAATTAGATCTGTGGACCATACTTTTTTAATGGCAAGCTCAGAATATGAGCTTTCCAAAAGTTGTTTATATATTATTAAGATCAGTCATTTCTGGAACCCAGATCATTTATTTATAAATCCCATAGGGATGCACGATATATCGTGAGCATATCGGAATCGGACAATATTAGCTAAAAATGCCATCATCGGCATTGGCCCGATGTCTAGTTTAACGCCGATGTGCAAAACCGATGCCAAAGCTGACGTGCATACCTATATAACGTAAGTAGATGATGTAATGACGACTATAGTGATGCCTCTTGCACTGAGATACAGTGCCTTAAACCGCTGCGTCCATTTGTGTGTGTTAACTATTTAACTGTACTAGAATGCTTAAAAGGCAGCTAAAATATCAGTTATCGGTATTGTTTTTTTTTTTGGCAAGGAAAATATCAGATATCGGTATCGGCCAAAAATGTCATTTCGGTGCATCCCTAAAATCCCATCATTGGAAGGTTTGGTAGTTGGGTTTCGCAAGGGACTCCATAGGCCAGCATAGCTGACCTAAGTTGTAAATATATCTAATTTGTATATATATATATATATATATAAAAAAAGATAAGTTGTAAATATATCTAATTTGTGTATATATATATATATATATATATATATATATATATATATATATATATATAAAAAGATAAATGAAAAAAAATTATATTAAAAAAAAATATTTGGCAGGTAATGTGTATGTAATGTGTTTGTGTAATGTGTATATGTGTCAAATCTTGGAATGCTCTCAAATCATTACTGTCCATGATATCGGCAAGGGTACGAATTCCACATTTTGACCATTGGGGTGATGCAAAAAGCCACCCTCCACAAATGGACATGCCATTTTGATTCCCAGTTACATTGTTTTGAAATTTTGCCCCAAATCATTTTTTTTTAACAATAATAGGACCAAAGCGTAGTTTAAATTGTTTAAGGGATATACTGTCGCAAAGCTAACTAAAAAGCAACATTCCCCAAGAGAGGATGGCTTTCACTTCAGCAGTGATAAATTCATGAACTTCTTTGATGAAAAGATCATGATCAATAGAAAGCAAATTACGGACTCCTCTTTAAATCTGCGTATTTCTCCAAAGCTCATTTGTCCTGAGTCTGCACAACACTGCCAGGACCTAGGATCAAGGAGACACTCAAGTTTTTGAACACTATATCTCTTAACACATTGATGAAAATAGTCATGGCCTCTAAACCTTCAAGCTGCATACTGGACCCTATTCCAACTAAACAACTGAAAGAGCTGCTTCCTGTGCTGGGCCCTCCTATGTTGAACATAATAAACGGCTCCCTATCCACCGGATGTGTACTAAACTCACTAAAAGTGGCAGTAATAAAGCTTCTTTTGAAAAAGCCCGACCTTGACCCAGAAAATATAAAAAAACTATCGGCCTATATCAAATCTCCCATTCCTCTCACTGCCTTCCTGAAGACAAAATGTATACGAAACGCTTCAGTCTGGTTTTAGATCCCATCATAGCACTGAGACTGCACTCGTGAAGGTGGTAAATAACCTTTTAATGGCGTCACACCAAGGCTCTGCATCTGTCCTCGTGCTCCTATACCTTAGCGATGCTTTTGATACCATCGATCACACAATCTTTTGGCGAGATTTGGTCTACAAATTGGTCTACACGGACCAACAAGCAAAAAGGAATTGTGTGGAAGCCCCTTAGGGACTGGCCATCTATTGTAAGCCGTTTAATCCATAGGGATGCAATGTGCTGTAGCACCATAAGGAAGCAACCCCAGTCTGTATGGCACTTCAATATATTATCCATTGTTCATTAATTGGCGTGGAGTCATCAATGTCTAAATGTCCTGGAACATAGGCAATATAATAATAATAATGACAAAGTCCAATGCTCAGCAATAATAATTGTGTTCCTTTTACCCAATTGCGAGGGATTCCTCATCATTGTCCTATGGCAGCACCCAGATCTGTCAGCTCGTCACCTTGTGTGTTGGACTTGATGTGCTTATCAAAGAAGTCTTTAGCCTCCCTGGCAGTAGAAAATGTGTGTGTTTGTATTCTGGAAGGTCAATATATGTTTTGTCGGGTGGATGAAGCCGGATCTTAGGTTTAGCTTGCGTAGCTGGGATCTCACTTCTTTGTAGGTCTTCCTCTGTTTTAGCAGTTCGGCACTCAGGTCTGAGTAGATGCTGATCCACTTCCCCACATAGGTCAGACCCCTGGATTCCGCTGCAAGGCGAACAATTCCCGGCTTGACTTCAAAGCTGTGGACCCGTACAATCATAGGCAAGATCCATTCCTGAGAGGACCTGTGCGATGTGCAATGTTAATCAGTGGCATGGGACCCAGCCTCTCCTGCCCAGACAGTTCATAGAAAAGATTGCTCATGAAGGAAGTTAGGTGGCCCGCTTCAGTTTCAAGTCCTGTGACCCGCACATTGAATTCAATCTTCTCTTTTAGGAGTTTCATTATCCTTTTCAACCTAGTTTGCTCTGTTTCCAAGTCTGTCGCATTGGCTATCCTCTCCAGACTTTCCACTTTGGTTGAATAGGTATCCACTTTAGCAGTGATCACTGCCAATGATTAATTTACCGGTTTTAATTGTAAGTTGAGGGCAGAGGTAATCTCCTCACGAACAATCTCTTGTATAGTAGCGGCCAGCTCTTTCTGCTGTCTGCTATTGAGAGTCGCCAAGTTCCCACAGCTGAATTGTGCACTGACAAATTCTAGCTCCTTGAGCATACAGTGAGGGAAAAAAGTATTTGACCCCCTGCTGATTTTGTACATTTGCCCACTGACAAAGAAATGATCAGTCTATAATTTTAATGGTAGGTTTATTTGAACAGTGAGAGACAGAATAACAACAAAAAAATCCAGAAAAACGCATGTCAAAAATGTTATAAAATTATTTGCATTTTAATGAGGGAAATAAGTATTTGACCCCTCTGCAAAACATGACTTAGTACTTGGTGGCAAAACCCTTGTTGGCAATCAGAGGTTAGACGTTTCTTGTAGCTGGCCACCAGGTTTGCACACATCTCAGGAGGGATTTTGTCCCACTCCTCTTTGCAGATCTTCTCCAAGTCATTAAGGTTTCGAGGCTGACGTTTGGCAACTCGAACCTTCAGCTCCCTCCACAGATTTTCTATGGGATTAAGGTCTGGAGACTGGCTAGGCCACTCCAGGACCTTAATGTGCTTCTTCTTGAGCCACTCCTTTGTTGCCTTGGCCGTGTGTTTTGGGTCATTGTCATGCTGGAATACCCATCCACAACCCATTTTCAATGCCCTGGCTGAGGGAAGGAGGTTCTCACCCAAGATTTGACGGTACATGGCCCCGTCCATCGTCCCATTGATGCGGTGAAGTTGTCCTGTCCCCTTAGCAGAAAAACACCCCCAAAGCATAATGTTTCCACCTCCATGTTTGACGGTGGGGATGGTGTACTTGGGGGTCATAGGCAGCATTCCTCCTCCTCCAAACACGGCGAGTTGAGTTGATGCCAAAGACCTCCATTTTGGTCTCATCTGACCACAACACTCACCCAGTTGTCCTCTGAATCATTCAGATGTTCATTGGCAAACTTCAGACGGGCATGTATATGTGCTTTCTTGAGCAGGAGGACCATTGCGGGCGCTGCAGGATTTCAGTCCTTCACGGCGTAGTGTGTTACCAATTGTTTTCTTGGTGACTATGGTCCCAGCTGCCTTGAGATCATTGACAAGATCCTCCCGTGTATTTCTGGGCTGATTCCTCACCGTTCTCATGATCATTGCAACTCCACAAGGTGAGATCTTGCATGGAGCCCCAGGCCGAGGGAGATTGACAGTTCTTTTGTGTTTCTTCCATTTGCGAATAATCGCACCAACTGTTGTCACCTTCTCACCAAGCTGCTTGGCGATGGTCTTGTAGCCCATTCCAACCTTCTGTAGGTCTACAATCTTGTCCTTGACATCCTTGGAGAGCTCTTTGGTCTTGGCCATGGTGGAGAGTTTGGAATCTGATTGATTGATTGCTTCTGTGGACAGGTGTCTTTTATACAGGTAACAAACTGAGACTAGGAGCACTCCCTTTAAGAGTGTGCTCCTAATCTCAGCTCGTTACCTGTATAAAAGACACCTGGGAGCCAGAAATCTTTCTGGTTGAGAGGGGGTCAAATACTTATTTCCCTCATTAAAATGCAAATCAATTTATAACATTTTTGACATGGATTGTTTTGTTGTTATTCTGTCTCTCACTGTTCAAATAAACCTACCATTAAAATTATAGACTGATCATTTCTTTGTCAGTGGGCAAACGTACAAAATCAGCAGGGGATCAAATACTTTTTTCCCCCACTGTAGTACACCCGCTAGTTATTTCTTGTCACAATGTTTGGGTATTTTTGGTATTTTATTAGGATCCCCATTAGCGGTTGCAAAAGCCACAGCTGCTCTTCCTGGGGTCCCCAGCTGCTCTTCCTGGGGTCCCCAGCTACTCTTCCTGGGGTCCCCAGCTACTCTTCCTGGGGTCCCCAGCTACTCTTCCTGGGGTCCCCAGCTGCTCTTCCTGGGGTCCCCAGCTGCTCTTCCTGGGGTCCCCAGCTGCTCTTCCTGGGGTCCCCAGCTACTCTTCCTGGGGTCCCCAGCTGCTCTTCCTGGGGTCCCCAGCTACTCTTCCTGGGGTCCCCAGCTGCTCTTCCTGGGGTCCCCAGCTGCTCTTCCTGGGGTCCACACACAACATGAAACATGACATAATACACAACATTAATAGACAAGAACAGCTCACGGACAGACCTATATACATTTAAAAACGGCACACATAGCCTACATATCAATATATACACACAAAATATCTAGGTCAAATAGGGGAGAGGCGTTGTGAGGTGTTGCTTTATCTGGTTTTTTAAACCAGGTTTGCAGTTCATTTGAGCAATATGAGATGGAAGTGAGTTCCATGCAATAAAGGCTCTATATAATAATGTACACTTTGTTGAATTTGTTCTGGATTTGGGGACTATGAATAGAACCCTGGTGGCATGGCTGGTGGGGTAAGTGTGTGTGTCAGAGCTGTGCGTAAGTTGACTATGCAAACAACTTGGAATTTTCAACACATTAATGTTTCTTATAAAAAGAAGAAGTGATGCAGTCAGTCTCTCCTCAAGTCTTAGCCAAGAGAGACTGGCATGCATAGTATTTATAGTAGCCCTCTGATTACAATGAAGATCAAGACGTGCCGCTATGTTCTGGTCCAGCTGCAGATTAACTAGGTCTTTCTTAGCAACACTTGACCAGATGGCTGGACAATAATCATGATAAGACAAAACTAGGGCCTGCAGGACTTGTTTTGTGGAATGTGGTGTCAAAAAAAACAAAACATTTCGGTATTGCGGACAGACCTCTCCCCATCTTTACAACTATTGAATCTATATGTTTTGACCATGACAGCTTACAATCTATGGTAACACCAAGTAATGGAGTCTCCTCAACTTGTTCAACAAGTAATGGAGTCTCCTCAACTTGTTCAACAACCGCACCATGCATTATCAGATTCAGCTGAGGTCTAGAGCTTAGGGAATGATTTGTACCAAATACAATTCTCTTAGTTTTAGAGATGTTCAAGACCAGCCTTCTACATTTTATATTTTTACCAATGACATGCCACCGGCATTAAACAAAGCCTGTGTGTCCATGTATGCTGATGATTCAACCATATACATCTCAGCAACCACAGCTAATGAAGTCACTGAAACCCTTAACAAGGAGTTGCAGTCCGTTTTGGAATGGGTGGCCAGTAATAAACTAGAACTGCCCTGCGGTACACCACCCTGTACATGTTTGACATTAGAGAAGCTACCATTAAATAAAACCCTCTGAGTTCTATTAGATAGATGGCTCTGAATCCACAATATGGCAGAAGTTGAAAAGGCATTAAACATAACAGGTTATGGTCAATAATATCAAAGTCTGCACTGAAATCTAACAGTACAGCTCCTACAATCTTATTATTATCAATTCATTTCAACTAATCATCAGTCATTTGTGTCAGTGCAGTACATGTTGAGTGCCCTTCTCTATAAGCATGCTGAAAGTCTGTTGTTCATTTGTTTACAGAGAAATAGCATTTTATTTGGTCAATATTTTTTTTTCTCCAAAAGTTTGCTAAGATCTGGCAGCAAGCTGATTGGTCTACTGTTAGAACCAGTAAAGGCCGCTTTATCACTCTTGGGTAGCGGAATGACTTTGGCTTCCCTCCAGGCCTGAGGACAAACCTTCCTCTGGACTCAGATTAAAGATATGACATATAGGAGTGGCCATAGAGTCAGCTACCATCCTCAGTAGCCTTCCATCTAAATTGTCAATGCAAGGAGGTTTGTCATTATTGATCGATAACAATAATTGTTCCACCTGTCCCATGCTAACTTTACAGAATTCAAACTTACAATGCTTTTCATTCAGTTTGTTTTGTATTCATGAATACGATGGCTCACTGTTCGTTGTTGGTATTTCTTGCTTAAGTTTGCCCACTGTGCCAATTAAGTAATCATTATAATAATGTGCAACATCAATTGGTTTTGTGATGAATATGTCACGTCCTGACCATAGAGAGCTCGTATTTTTATATGGTAGAGTAGGTGAGGGCGTGACTGGGGGGTTTGTCTAGTTTATTTATTTCTATGTTTGGTTCTAGTTTCTTTTTTCTATGTTGGGGTTTTTGTCTAGTTTAAATTTTCTGTGTTCTCGGTTCTTTTTTCTAGGTTGGGGTTTTCGTATGATGCCCAATTAGAGGCAGCTGGTCATCGTTGTCTCTAATTGGGGATCATATTTAAGTAGTTGTTTTTCCCACTAGTGTTTGTGGGAGATTATTTTGAGTTTATGCATGTAGCACCGCTTCGTCACGGTTTGTTGTTTTTGTTTATAGTTTGTCTGTCTTGCATAGTTTCACATAGAAATAAAGATGTGGAACGATACGCACGCTGCGCCTTGGTCTCTTTCATACGACATCCGTGACAGAATAAGCCATCTGATTCAATGAAAGATGGAGTTGAATTTCCATCCTTCTTTATATCATTGATCTTGGCTTCATAATACAGTTTCTTCTTCTTTTTGTCAAGTTTAGTCACATAATTTCTCAATTTGCAGTAAGTCCGCCAGTCAGATGTGCAGCCAGACTTATTAGCCACATCTCTTTCAACCATACAGTTTTTCAATTCCTCATCGATCCATGGAGCCTCAACAGTTCTAATGAATGTCTCACACCTTAATATGATGTTTAATATTGACAAGTTTTTGGAAATAAGCCTGTTAATTCATAGTGGTTTGGAAAAGAGGAACATAATGACAGAATGAATCAAATAAAGTAAAATAACAGAGGTAGGTATATATTGTTGCTGAGCCCATGAAAGACTCAATGTAATACACTATGACAGGGATACGTCATTTGATAGCACCTGACATACCAGCATCACTGGAGAAAAGCTAAATATCAAAGAGAAATTAACAGCCATTTGGCATTCTAGATATCATTCTCTTTAGTAATGGACTTGGGTGTCAACCAATTCATAATTTTTTTCCATAGCATAAGCTCACAGTATGGACTTGTTTTAACAGTCGGACTGACTCTGGGTCAATAGTAATAGTGTAGCCCTGATAATATTACCATATTTAGTGTTAAACCTGACTTCTGGTCAGTGCTTAGCTCACCTGGTGTTGAGGGGCTGGATGTGGATGGTGCTGAGCTCCTGCAGGTTATGATGAGGGTGTGTGTGTGAGAGAGCGCACGTGGGAATACTGGAGTTGGGTAAAGGGGCGTGGTTCCTCTTAGTGTGGCGGGTACAGCAGGTGCCCGTCATGCCTTCTTGGCTGGAGAGAGAGGGGCTTTGAGACGGGTAGCTCTGGAGTGCCCCCTCCAGGTAGCTCTGCTCATAACACAGCTCATCTGCAAACTCATGATTCTACAGAGAGGAAGCAAGAGAGGGGGGGAGAGGAGAGAGGATGAAAGAGAAGAGGAGGGACATCTGAACACATCAAAAAAAGGCTGAACATTTCAATGTACAAAGAGGCAACACAATGCCAGAGAATGCAAGAATACATTCAAATGTAATATACTAACACGCAAGGCATCTCCCCACAAGATATGAAAAGCGAACGTTTGAGGGTCTATTTTGTCACACTCCTCCCAAATAAAATGAAATGATTCAGGGACACATCATTTATCTCAAATTCATGTCCGTTGGGTGTTTGATTTGAATATTATTTTACATTTGATAAAAAAACAAAATATATTAAACATTTCGTTTTTCTTGTTTGATGTGCTTGTCACCTTTTGTGTGTGTGTGTGTGTGTGTACTCACTGTGGTTTTCTCCAGACAATGCAGCAGGTGGTGGTGTTGGCTCTCTAATAGAGACTGGTTCTTGCTCAGCTGCTGCTCCTCCTCAATGGAACTCTGCAACACACACACACACACACACACACACACACACACACACACACACACACACACACACACACACACACACACACACACACAGTGAGTGAAAATGCTCCACAGTGTTGTTTGCCAACAGATAGAGGGGATTCTAGGTGCTGTGTTTGTATGTTTGCTGTCTCTGTACCTGGTCTGAAAGGTTCATCTTGTAAGGAAGTTGCTTCAGGTCAAAGGTGAAAGAGGAGACAAAAAGACACACAGGTAGAGTTTTACTAGGTTTTCATTTCAGTATAGTGAATTCTCAGTGTGTGTGTGTGTGTGAAGGAGGGAGAGAGTGTGAGTGTCAATGTGGGAGTGGTTTGTTCTGTGTTTGCTGGGGCACGATGCCCTCTTCTCTGAGTCAGATTATCTGAGTGGGCTGCTGCTACTGACTATATCTCTGGGTTCTGGGCTGCTAATGGCTATATCTCTGGGTTCTGGGCTGCTACTGACTATATCTCTGGGTTCTGGGCTATATCTCTGGGTTCTGGGCTGCTACTGAATATATATCTCTGGGTTCTGTGCTGCTACTGGCTATATATCTGGGTTCTGCCCTGCTACTGGCTATATCTCTGGGTTCTGGGCTGCTACTGGCTATATATCTGGGTTCTGCCCTGCTACTGGCTATATCTCTGGGTTCTGGGCTGCTACTGGCTATATATCTGGGTTCTGCACTGCTACATCTCTGGGTTCTGGGCTGCTACTGAATATATATCTCTGGGTTCTGTGCTGCTACTGGCTATATATCTGTGTTCTGCCCTGCTACTGGCTATATCTCTGGGTTCTGGGCTGCTACTGGTTATATCTCTGGGTTCTGGGCTGCTACTGGCTATATCTCTGGGTTCTGGGCTGCTACTGGCTGTATCTCTGGGTTCTGGCCTGCTACTGGCTATATATCTGGGTTCTTCCCTGCTACTGGCTATATCTCTGGGTTCTAGGCTGCTACTGACTATATCTCTGGGTTCTGGGCTGCTACTGACTATATCTCTGGGTTCTGGGCTGCTACTGACTATATCTCTGGGTTCTGGGCTGCTACTGAATATATCTCTGGGTTCTGGGCTGCTACTGACTATATCTCTGGGTTCTTCCCTGCTACTGACTATATCTCTGGGTTCTAGGCTGCTACTGACTATATTTCTGGGTTCTGGGCTGCTATTGGCTGTATCTCTGGGTTCTGGGCTGCTACTGGCTATATCTCTGGGTTCTGGGCTGCTACTGGCTATATCTCTGGGTTCTGGGCTGCTACTGGCTGTATCTCTGGGTTCTGGCCTGCTATTGGCTATATATCTGGGTTCTAGGATGCTACTGGCTATATCTCTGGGCTGCTGCTGCTGGCTATATCTCTGTGCTGCTGGCTATATCTCTGGGCTGCTGGCTTTAGCTCTGGGCTGCTGCTACTCGCTATAGCTCTGGGCTGCTGGCTTTAGATCTGGGCTGCTGGCTTTAGATCTGGGCTGCTGGTGCTGGCTATATCTCTGGGCTCTGGGCTGCTGGCAATAGCTCTGGGCTGTTGCTACTGGCTATAGCTCTGGGTTCTAGGCTGCTACTGACTATATCTCTGGGTTCTGGGCTGCTACTGGCTATATCTCTGGGTTCTGCCCTGCTACTGACTATATCTCTGGGTTCTGCCCTGCTACTGGCTATATCTCTGGGTTCTGGGCTGCTACTGACTATATCTCTGGGTTCTAGGCTGCTACTGGCTATATCTCTGGGTTCTGCCCTGCTACTGGCTATATCTCTGGGTTCTGGGCTGCTACTGACTATATCTCTGGGTTCTAGGCTGCTATTGGCTATATCTCTGGGTTCTGGCTGCTGCTGCTGGCTATATCTCTGGGCTGCAGCTACTGGCTATAGCTCTGGGCTGCTGCTCCTGGCTATAGCTCTGGGCTCTGTCTGGGCTGATGCTACGGGCTATAGCTCTGGGCTGCTGCTGCTGGCTATATCTCTGGGCTGCTGCTACTGGCTATAGCTCTGGACTGCTGGCTTTAGCTCTGGGCTGCTGGTGCTGGCTATATCTCTGGGCTGCTGGCAATAGCTCTGGGCTGCTGCTACTGGCTATATCTCTGGGCTGCTGCTACTGGCTATAGCTCTGGGCTCTGTCTGGGCTGATGCTACTGGCTATATCTCTGGGCTGCTGCTACTGGCTATAGCTCTGGGCTGCTGCTCCTGGCTATAGCTCTGGGCTCTGTCTGGGCTGATGCTAATGGCTATAGCTCTGGGCTGCTGCTATGGCTATAGCTCTGGGCTGCTGCTATGGCTATAGCTCTGGGCTGCTGCTACTGGCTATAGCTCTGGGCTCTGTCTGGGCTGATGCTACTGGCTATAGCTCTGGGCTGCTGCTATGGCTATAGCTCTGGGCTGCTGCTACTGGCTATAGCTCTTGGCTGCTGGCTTTACCTCTGGGCTGCTGGTGCTGGCTATATCTCTAGGGGTCTGGGCTGCTGCCAATAGCTCTGGGCTGCTTCTACTGGTTATATCTCTGGGCTGCTGCTACTGGCTATAGCTCTGGGCTGCTGCAACTGGCTATAGCTCTGGGCTGCTGCTACTGGCTATAGCTCTGGGCTCTGTCTGGGCTGATGCTACTGGCTATATCTCTGGGCTGCTGCTACTGGCTATAGCTCTGGGCTGCTGCAACTGGCTATAGCTCTGGGCTGCTGCTACTGGCTATATCTCTGGGCTGCTGCTACTGGCTATAGCTCTGGGCTGCTGCAACTGGCTATAGCTCTGGGCTGCTGCTACTGGCTATAGCTCTGGGCTCTGTCTGGGCTGATGCTACTGGCTTTACCTCTGGGCTGCTGGTGCTGGCTATATCTCTAGGGGTCTGGGCTGCTGCCAATAGCTCTGGGCTGCTTCTACTGGTTATATCTCTGGGCTGCTGCTACTGGCTATAGCTCTGGGCTGCTGCAACTGGCTATAGCTCTGGGCTGCTGCTACTGGCTATAGCTCTGGGCTCTGTCTGGGCTGATGCTACTGGCTATATCTCTGGGCTGATGCTACTGGCTATATCTCTGGGCCGCTGTTACTGGCTATACCTCTGGGCCGCTGTTACTGGCTATATCCCTGGGCCGCTGTTACTGGCTATATCTCTGGGCCGCTGTTACTGGCTATATCCCTGGGCCGCTGTTACTGGCTATATCTCTGGGCCGCTGTTACTGGCTATATCCCTGGGCCGCTGTTACTGGCTATATCTCTGGGCCGCTGTTACTGGCTATATCCCTGGGCCGCTGTTACTGGCTATATCTCTGGGCCGCTTTTACTGGCTATATCTCTGGGCCGCTGTTACTGGCTATATCCCTGGGCCGCTGTTACTGGCTATATCCCTGGGCCGCTGTTACTGGCTATATCTCTGGGCCGCTGTTACTGGCTATACCTCTGGGCCGCTGTTACTGGCTATACCTCTGGGCCGCTGTTACTGGCTATACCTCTGGGCTCTGTTTGGGCCGCTGTTACTGGCTATAGCTCTGGGTTGAAGGAGCAGGAGCAACAGCCTAGGCTTTTGTGGGCCAAGGCTTTTGTGGAGCGATAGGTAATGATGATTTGGGGCAAGGAGAGGGACAGAAGCAACACTGTTACGTACGCATACTGTAAACTTTCACTGGGTTGCATCAGTCAGGGCTGACAGGACAGCCCACTGCAATCCCTGACAAGCCCCTTTGTTTGGCTTGTTAAAATGCATAAACATCACACCACCTAAAATCTACCCTTGCTATTTTTTTTTTAATTGCTGAAAACAATACAGGCTATAATCATTTTAACGTTTAGTTTCCCAGCCTGGACTCAGTGGTAAATGTAACGTAGTACATGTAAATCTGGGACACTCCAATTAGTATGATATGTTACGTAGCAGAAAGTATTCACATCCCTTCACTTTTCCACATTTCTGTTGTGTTCCAGCCTGAATTTAAAATGGATTGCATGTAGATGTTGTGTTCCAGCCTACATTTAAAATGGATTAAATGTAGATGTTGTGTTCCAGCCTGAATTTAAAATGGATTAAATGTAGATGTTGTGTTCCAGCCTGAATTTAAAATGGATTAAATGTAGATGTTGAGTCACTGTCCTTCACAATACCCCATACTGTCCATGTGGAATTATGTTTTTAGAAAAAAAATAGTAATAGTAATGAAAAGCTGAAATGTATTGCGACAATAAGTATTCAGCCCCTTTGTTAGGGCAAGCCTAAATAAGTTAAGGAGTAAAAATGTGCTTAACAAGTCACATACAAAGTTGCATGGACTCACTCTGTGTACAATTATAGTGTTTAACATGATTTTTTAATGACTAACTCATCTCTGTAACCCACACATACAATTATTTGTAAGGTCCCTCAGTCGAGCAGTGCATTTCAAACACAGATTCAACCACAAAGACCAGGGAGGTTTTCCAATGCCTTACAAGGAAGGGCACCTATTGGTAGACATTGAATACCCCCTTTGAGCATGGTGACGTTATTAATGACACTTTGGATGGTGTATCAATGCATCCATGTACTACACGATACAGGCGTCCTTCCTAAATCAGTTGCCGGAAAGGAAGGAAACTGCTCAGGGACTTCACCATGAGGCCATTGGTGATAGCAGAAAACTGAGGATGGATCAACAACATTGTAGTAACTCCACAATACTAACCTAAATGACAGAGTGAAAAGAAGGAAGCCTGTACAGAATACAAATATTCCAAAACATGCATCCTGTTTGCAATAAGGCACTAAAGTAAAACCGCAAAAAATGTGGCAAAGAAATTAACTTCATGTCCTGAATACAAAGCGTTATGTTTGAGGCAAACACATCACTGAGTACCATTTTTCAAGCATGGTGGTGGCTGCATCATGTTATGGGTATGTATGCTTGTCATCAGCAAGGACTAGGGAGTTTTTTTTAAATAAAAAGAAACGCAATAGAACTAAGCACAGGAAAAATCCTAGAGGAAAACCTTGTTCCGTCTGCTTTCCAACAGACAGTGGGAGAAAAATTCACCTTTCAGCAGGACAATAACCTAAAACATAAGGCCAAATATACACTAGAGTTGCTTACCAAGACGACATTGAATGTTCCGGAGTGGCCTAGTTACAGTTTTGACATAAATCAGCCGGAAAATCTATGGCAAGACCAGAAAATGGTTGTTGAGCAATGGTCAACAACCAATTTGACAGAGATTGAAGAATTTAAAAAATAATAATATGCAAATTTTGCACAATCCAGGTGTTGAAAGCTCTTAGAGATTTACCCAGAAAGACTCACAGCTATAATCACTGCCAAAGGTGATTCTAACATCTATTGACCCGTGTGGCTCAGTTGGTAGAGCATGGTGTTTGCAACGCCAGGGTTGTGGGTTCGATTCCCACGGGGGACCAGTACAAAGAAATGTATGAGATGTATGTATTCACTACTGTAAGTCGCTCTGGATAAGAGCGTCTGCTAAATGATTAAAAATGTAAATGACTCAGAGGGTGTGAATACCTCTGTAAATTAGTGATTTCTGTATTTAATTTTCAATAAAATTACTAAAAATACGATTTCACTTTGTCATTATAGGGTATTGTGTGCAGATGGGTGAGCAAAAAATGTATTCAATCCATATTTGAATTCAGGCGGTAACACAACAAAATGTGGAATAAGTCAAAGGGTATGACTACTTTCAGAATGCACTGTATGTATACATTTACGGATGTCCATCATCCATTTCGTATGATCTGTTACGAATTCAAATTCATCCAAATTGTTACGAATTTGCAAAACGTATGTCACGAATTCCAAATTGTTGGCGCTGACCTTAGATGGTGGCTACGTGGTTAACGCTAACATTAGCTAGGTGGCTAATGTTAGTTAGGGGTTAGAAGTTAGGTTAAAGCAGGGCTCTCCAACCCTGTTTCTGGAGAACTACCCTCCTGTAGATTTTCGCACCAATCCCAGTTGTAACTAACCTGATTCATCTTATCAACCAGCTAATTATTAGAATCAGGTGCGCTTTATACACCCACCCATCCTCCCCGAATAACCATCCTACTTTTGTTTTTGCTTTAAGTAACCTTCTGTGTTATTTAACCATACCAAACATAACATATCATACTATTTTGAGTGTCCCGGATTTACATGTACCATGTTACGTCTAGTCTATGAGACCGGGCTGAGTTTCCACCATGTTTACTGTGTGTTATGTAGTTTCCTCCTCCCCTGTGTATGTGAGTAGTGCTGCAGCACATTTTTTTATGTGCTGTGGGGAAGAGTTCACCTCCTAAACAGTGCTGAGCTACAGTACACAGACACAGCTGCGTCTCCAGGCTATTTCTGGTCCTGTCCTACTCATTCCTAAAGACTAAAGCCAAAGAATCAGCAGGATGTGTGAGGCACGGGAGGTCAGTGGCACCTTAATTGGGGAGGATGGGCTCGTGGTAATGGCTGGAGCGGAATTGGTGGAATGGTATCAAACATGGTTTTGATGCCATTCCATTTGGTCCGTTCCAGCCATTCTTATGAGCCGTCCTCCCCTCAGCAGCCTCCACTGGTGTGAGGGCTGCTGTGAAACCCCCAGGTGGCTGGTCCATTAGCTACACTACAGGCAGGTAGGTAACCAGGTGAGGCTGCATAATACATGGACACAATTTACTAATCTGTGTGGTGCAGATGTATCGAAGGTCAGCTGGCTTATCCCTGTGACGTCAACGAGATCCTTTTGTTCGGGACCTCTAAAACATAGAAGCTCAGCTTTTAGTTTTTATAGTTTAGTCATGCTAACGGTTGCTTCATAGTGCGTGGGAGAGCTGGTGGAGGCACAGTCAAATCTCAGTACAATTTATGGGTGTATAGAAGGACAAGCTATACATTCAGAAACAGCTAAAGTGTCTTTGTGTTTTGGCGTGTCTCAGCCCAGAGGAGAGGAGAGGAGAGGAGAGGAGAGGAGAGGAGAGGAGAGGAGGAAGGCGAGTTGTGTTTACATGTCTGCTAGTGCCTGCAGCCTGGATCCCAGCTGAGCACCAAGATGTTCACATTAACACTACAGCATATTTAACAGGACTGCATTTAGCTGTTCTCAGAAGCCAGGCCAGGCCTAGTCTTCCAGGAACCCAGGAGGAGAGAGAGAAGAATCACAAGGGCCCTGTTTGAATAAAGACTTCTCTATCCTTTCTGCCTTGAGGGAATAACTGATCTGATGAGGTTGGATTGGTGAATGTAGTAACCTTGTTTTGATCTACCCCATTACTTATGAGTCAATGATTACCTCAAGGAGACGGAAGAAGGATGGAATCTATAAAGTGTTCAATGAAGTGCAGTCAAAGCGTGATTATATGATCTGGTACTTAAGAGGCAGGTGTATATCCCACGGGGGAAAGTGTCACTCCGATGTATGAACACTTTCAGGGCAAACATACAGAATTCTACTGTTGTGACTGGGCTGGGTTTTAGAGAGTGCCTATGTGAGTTAAAGGGGTCGTGCGGTGTGAGTATTTGAGTTCTTTGAGTCCAGAAGTTTTGTGGAGGGGGATAGGCTCCTAACGACAAATCAGTCTAGTACAATGGTGGTTGTATTGAGTGTTCTCTTACCGTGAGCTCCAAGGCTTCGCTGAAGAGGCCATTCCGTTTGCTGTGGAGGAAGGCATTAGAGCTTCCTGTCTTGGATATTCGTATCCTGGCCAAACGTGCTTTCTGGAAGACAAAGAAACCATGGAAACCAAAGATCAGTCCCCTCATACCACCAACCAGGTTAAATCCAAATGGCTATGCACAGCGCAAACGTTTGATGCAAACCTGATATCAATGCATACAAAAACACATATCAGGAGGGTAATGTCACCATGTCTTTTCAATGTTTAATATTGCAGTCTGTGTTTCTTGTGTAATAGACTTGCTGAATTGCGCCTTGAAATGCATTGCTTTTGTTTATGTAGAATAAATCAATGAAATGTCCACTGCCTTAAAGTGTTACGACTACAACCCTAACCAACAGTGTGTATGTCTGTCTGCATACATCTCTTCTCATCTACAGGAAACACAGTATAAGGAGGGTTGGTGTGCAGCCACCTCTCTCTCTCTCTCTCTCTCTCTCTCTCTCTCTCTCTCTCTCTCTCTCTCTCTCTCTCTCTCTCTCTCTCTCTCTCTCTCTCTCTCTCTCTCTCTCTCTCTCTCTCTCCTGTCAAGGACAGAGACAGAGAGACAAAAGAAGGAGCAAAAGAAGGCAATGTGATTTCTCAATGCGTCAATAACAAACAATACACAATGTCTGTGTGGAAAAGGTCTGACAAGAGTTTCAGCTCAGACAAGCTGGCCAGCATTCTCAATCTTGTTTATGCTCCCAGAGACGGGTATTAAGCAGAGGTGTTCTTGCACACACACACGCCTCCTCCTCTCCATACTGTTCTCCTTCTCTTTTGCACTCCATCCTCTCACTCTTATAATAGTTTTTTCCTCTCAATCTTTTGTCTCACTCTCTTTTTTTCTTTCTCTCCTTATCTGTTACTGTACCTCTCTCCTGGCCTCTCTCTGCCCCTCCCTCTCTCATGCTCCTTTGTGCCAGCTTAGACATCCCAGAGGTCTCTGGGATGACCCTCTTCCTCGTCTCGCTCTGAGCTCAGCCAATGAGATCGGCTCTCTGGGGTCACCAGGCAAACACTTCCAGCCACCATGGAAATGGTTACTGGGGGTAATAGAGGAGGTGTGAAAACATACCCTGCTAGAATGTATCCACTTTTATCGAGAGTGAGCGGGGATGGGGGGTAGAAAGAGAGAGGGAGGAGAGAGAGAGAGAGAGAGAGAGCGAGAGAGAGAGAGAGAGAGAGAGAGAGAGAGAGAGAGAGAGAGAGAGAGAGAGAGAGAGAGAGAGAGAGAGAGAGAGAATTTAGGGCTACTGGGACCCAGAACCTGTGTCTCTGTTCCAAACATGCTCTCAGACAGTACAGAGAGGCAGGACAGATTTGAGGATGGATTTCTGCTGAAGCATTATTGAGAAAACACAGGAGGGCGCTGGCTTTAATTAATTAATTAATTAATTAATTAATGTATTTATTACACACAAGGAACATGGACACAAAGCTAGAGCATCGACAGCTCATAATAATGGTTGGTATTAAAAAAAAATGGTGTTTGAAGTGTTCGATTCCATTCCATGTATTCCGCTTCAGCCATTACTATGAGCCCGTCCTCCCCAATTACGGTAGCACCGGCCACCTTTGGTAGACTGCAATACTTCCAATGAATAGCCTACAGCTCAGAGAAACTTAACTTCAAGAGAAACTAAACTTCAAGTGAAGTTTTAAACTCCTCAGCACAACACCTGGTGAGGAGAACTGAAAAAGCTACTATGGTGAATATTAAAAGCAGAAAGAGAGAGTGGTACTGTATTTGGATTAGTAGGAAGTAGAGCAGAAAGAGACAGGATGGAGGGATGCCTCAAGGCCTGCCCTGGAACGACTGCTCAGGAGAGAACTACATCTGAATAGGTATCCCCCCCCACACACACACACCTCCCACTGCAGATTTGTGAAAATGGAAAGCATGGGGCGTGTGAGAGAGACTGAAGGAAAGAAGCACTGGGCTGTAGCAAAAATTGATTTAGAGCGAGTCACGTCATCAGACAGCTTTCCCTTCCTCTCTCTCTGTCTCTCTCTGTTAGTAAGAGGTTGGCCTCTTACCAACACCACTCAGTGAGAAAACATTTTCACTCAGCCCAGATTGAACTCTCAGTGGAACAATCTAAGATGTTGAGCTGTGTATATGTCTCATACGGACACAATCTTCTCTAACATTTTTTTCAGCTTCAAGTGCTTTATTCGGCAGTACAAAAGTAGAAAACTTTATTCATTTCCGCCAGGGGAGACAATCTCAGGTATACAAGGTCTGTCTGCTCTGGCAGGTTGTTGGTTGTGTTTCTCTTCCACATTGCCATGCTGATTAAAAGGTAGTGTCTGACTCGAAAGTCTCTCTCTGGCTCGCTCTCTGTCTCTCCCCCCTCTCTCTGTCTCTCTCTCTGTTTCTCCCCCCTCTCTCTCTCTCTCCCCCCTCTCTCTCTGTCTCTCTCTCAATTCAATTTCAATTCAATTTAAGGGCTTTATTGGCATGAGAAACATATGTTTACATTGCCAAAGCAAGTGAAGTAGATAATAAACAAAAGTGAAACAAACAATAAAAATTAACAGTAAACATTACACTCACAAAATAAAAGACATTTCAAATGTCAAATTATGTCTATATACAGTGTTGTTACGATGTGCAAATAGTTAAAGTACAAAATCGAAAATAAATAAACATAAATATAGGTTGTATTTACAGTGAGGGAAAAAAGTATTTGATCCCCTGCTGATTTTGTACGTTTGCCCACTGACAAAGAAATGATCAGTCTATAATTTTAATGGTAGGTTTATTTGAACAGTGAGAGACAGAATAACAACAAAAAATCCAGACAAACGCATGTCAAGAATGTTCTAAATTGATTTGCATTTTAATGAGGAAAATAAGTATTTGATCCCCTCTCAATCAGAAAGATTTCTGGCTCCCAGGTGTCTTTTATACAGGTAACGAGCTGAGATTAGGAGCACACTCTTAAAGGGAGTGCTCCTAACCGCAGCTTGTTACCTGTAAAAAAGACACCTGTCCACAGAAGCAATCAATTAATCAGATTCCAAACTCTCCACCATGGCCAAGACCAAAGAGCTCTCCAAGGATGTCAGGGACAAGATTGTAGACCTACACAAGGCTGGAATGGGCTACAAGACCATCGCCAAGCAGCTTGGTGAGAAGGTGACAGTTGGTGCGATTATTCGCAAATGGAAGAAACACAAAAGGACTGTAATTCTCCCTCGGCCAAGATCTCACCTCGTGGAGTTGCAATGATCATGAGAACAGTGAGGAATCAGCCCAGAACTACACGGGAGGATATTGACAATGATCTCAAGGCAGCTGGGACCATAGTCACCAAGAAAACAATTGGTAACACACTACGTCGTGAAGGACTGAAATCCTGCAGCGCCCGCAAGGTCCCCCTGCTCAAGAAAGCACATATACATGCCCGTCTGAAGTTTGCCAATAAACATCTGAATGATTCAGAGGACAACTGGGTGAAAGTGTTGTGGTCAGATGAGACCAAAATTGAGTTCTTTGGCATCAACTCAACTCGCCGTGTTTGGAGGAGGAGGAATGCTGCCTATGACCCCAAGAATACCATCCCCACCGTCAAACATGGAGGTGGAAACATTATGCTTTGGGGGTGTTTTTCTGCTAAGGGGACAGGACAACTTCACCACATCAATCGGACGATGGACGGGGCCATGTACCGTCAAATCTTGGGTGAGAACCTCCTTCCCTCAGCCAGGGCATTGAAAATGGGTCGTGGATGGGTATTCCAGCATGACAATGACCCAAAACACACGACCAAGGCAACAAAGGAGTGGCTCAAGAAGAAGCAGATTAAGGTTCTAGAGTGGCCTAGCCAGTCTCCAGACCTTAATCCCATAGAAAATCTGTGGAGGGAGCTGAAGGTTCGAGTTGCCAAACGTCAGCCTCGAAACCTTAATGACTTGGAGAAGATCTGCAAAGAGGAGTGGGACAAAATCCCTCCTGAGATGTGTGCAAACCTGGTGGTCAACTACCAGAAATGTCTGACCTCTGTGATTGCCAACAAGGGTTTTGCCACAAAGTACTAAGTCATGTTTTGCAGAGGGGTCAAATACTTATTTCCCTCATTAAAATGCAAATCATTTTATAACATTTTTTACATGCGTTTTTCTGGATTTTTTGGTTCTTATTCTGTCTCTCACTGTTCAAATAAACCTACCATTAAAATTATAGACTGATCATTTCTTTGTCAGTGGGCAAACGTACAAAATCAGCAGGGGATCAAATAGTTTTTTCCTTCACTGTACAATGGTGTTCGTTCTTCACTGGTTGCCATTTTCTTGTGGCAACAGGTAACAAATCTTGCTGCTGTGATGGCACACTGTGGTATTTCACCCAGTAGATATGGGAGTTTATCAAAATTGGGTTTGTTTTTGAATTCTTTGTGGATCTGTGTAATCTGAGGGAAATATGTGTTTCTAATGTGGTCATACATATGGTCATACATCTCTCTTTCTCGCTGTCTCTCTCTCTCTCTGTCACGCCCAGATCTGTTCCACCTGTCCTTGTGCTTGTCTCCACCCCCTCCAGGTGTCGCCCATCTTCCCCACTTATCCTCTGGGTATTTATACCTGTGTTTTCTGTCTGTCTGTGCCAGTTCATCTTGTTTGTCAAGCTTACCAGCGTTTGTCCTGTCAGTTCCTGTCTTTTCCCAGCCTCTCTTTTTCTCATCTTCCTGATTTTTGACCCTTGCCTGTCCCTGACCCTGTACCCGCCCGCCTGACCACTGTGCCTGTCCCTGACCCTGTACCCGCCCGCCTGACCACTCTGCCTGTCCCTGACCCTGTACCTGCCCGCCTGACCACTCTGTACCCGCCCGCCTGACCACTCTGCCTGTCCCTGACCCTGTACCCGCCCGCCTGACCACTCTGCCTGTCCCTGTCCCTGACCCTGTACCTGCCCGCCTGACCACTCTGCCTGACCCTGAACCTGCCTGTTGTCCTGTACCTTTGCTCCTACTCTGGATTATCGACCCCTGCCTGCCTTGACCTGTCGTTTGCCTGCCCGTTACAATAAACATTGTTACTTCACACAGTCTGCACTTGGGTCTTACCTTGATACCTGATACTCTGTCTCTCGCTCGCTCTCACTCTCTCGCTTATGTTGGAGGAAACAGGAAATGTGGAGTGGGAAATGACATACATAAGCATGACTGAGAAGAGAGAGAGAGGGAGAAAGAAAGGCAGTATTGAGAAACAGACCGCCTAAGGTTAGGACCGTAATTTAGGACCGTCTGAGTCAAAAACATGGAGCTCAGCTCTCACCTAGGTTCTCCTTTGTTTCTCTCTCTGTCTCTCTTTTCCTCTCTCTCTCTTTCGCTCTGTTTCTTCTTCTCTCTTATGTCTTTCTTGGCTAAACAGCTCTTGAAAGATGGAGTCATCATGAATCATCAATTAGCTTATCCTTTACAATCAAAATCACAACCTGCTGTTCATTACAGCCTCCCTGAGCAGAGCTCATAGGCAGAACAAAACAGAACACAAGGTCAGAGACCAGACAAGACACACAGACACTCTTCCTCTGTGAACTCTGTATGGTTTTGTTACTCTGAAGAGAAACCTGTAGCGTTGTAATGTATTGTTTCATGGTGCAAGGAGAGTGAAGGATACAACAGGCCTGTCACTGAGCTCAGGTCCAGATGGATGCTTCATTAGTAATGGGAGCCCAGAGCAGCTAACGATTAGAGCAGAATGAAGACGGATGGGAGAAGGCAGAGGGAAGGAGGAGGAGGAGGGAAAGAGAAAGAGGAAAGCAGCAGGAGGGAAGCAGGAGGAGTGAGGGAAGGAGGAGGGAAGATGGAAGGAAAAGGAGGAGGGAGGAGGGAAGGAGGAGGGAAGGAGGAGGAAGGAGGATGGAGGAGGGGGAGGGAGGGAGGAGGGAAGGAGGAGGGAGCTAGAGAAGCAGGGAGGAAGGAAAGGGGAAGGAGATAAAGAGGGGGAGATGGTGACAGCATGATCTTGTCTAGGAGGAGGAGCGGGTAGATGGTGACAGCATGATCTTGTCTAGGAGGAGGAGGGTGGAGATGGTGACAGCATGATCTTGTCTAGGAGGAGGAGGGTGGAGATGGTGACAGCATGATCTTGTCTAGGAGGAGGAGGGTGGAGATGGTGACAGCATGATCTTGTCTAGGAGGAGGAGGGGGGAGATGGTGACAGCATGATCTTGTCTAGGAAGAGGAGGGTGGAGATGGTGACAGCATGATCTTGTCTAGGAGGAGGAGGGTGGAGATGGTGACAGCATGATCTTGTCTAGGAGGAGGAGGGGGGAGATGGTGACAGCATGATCTTGTCTAGGAGGAGGAGGGTGGAGATGGTGACAGCATGATCTTGTCTAGGAGGAGGAGGGTGGAGATGGTGACAGCATGATCTTGTCTAGGAGGAGGAGGGTGGAGATGGTGACAGCATGATCTTGTCTAGGAGGAGGAGGGTGGAGATGGTGACAGCATGATCTTGTCTAGGAGAGGAGGGTGAGATGTGACAGCATGTCTTAGGAGGAGGGAGATGGTGACAGCATGATCTTGTCTAGGAGGAGGAGGGTGGTAGGAGGTGACGCATGATCTTGCTAGGAGGAGGAGGGGGGAGATGGTGACAGCATTGATCTTGTCTAGGAGGAGGAGGGGGAGATGGTGACAGCATGATCTTGTCTAGGAGGAGGAGGGTGGAGATGTGACAGCATGATCTTGTCTAGGAGGAGGAGGCTGTGGTAGATTGGTGACAGCATGATCTTGTCTAGGAGGAGGAGGTGGAGATTGGTGACAGCATGATCTTGTCTAGGAGGAGGAGGGTGGAGATGGTGACAGCCATGATCTTGTCTAGGAGGAGGAGGGTGGAGATGGTGGACAGCATGATCTTGTCTAGGAGGAGGAGGGTGGAGATGGTGACAGCATGATCTTGTCTAGGAGGAGGAGGGTGGAGATGGTGACAGCATGATCTTGTCTGAGGAGGAGGAGGGTGGAGATGGTGACAGCATGATCTTGTCTAGGAGGAGGAGGGTGGAGAGGTGACAGCATGATCTGTCTAGGATGGAGGAGGGTGGAGATGGTGACAGCATGATCTTGTCTAGGAGGAGGAGGGGGGGAGATGGTGACAGCATGATCTTGTCTAGGAGGAGGAGGGGGAGATGGTGACAGCATGATCTTGTCCTAGGAGGAGGAGGGGGGGAGATGGTGACAGCATGATCTTGTCTAGGAGAGGAGGGGGAGATGGTGACAGCATGATCTTGTCTAGGAGGAGGAGGGGGGAGAGATGGTGACAGCATGATCTTGTCTAGGAGGAGGAGGGTGGAGATGGTGACAGCATGATCTTGTCTAAAGGAGGAGGGTGGAGATGGTGACAGCATGATCTTGTCTAGGAGGAGGAGGGGGGAGATGGTGACAGCATGATCTTGTCTAGGAGGAGGAGGGTGGAGATGGTGACAGCATGATCTTGTTCTAGGAGGAGGAGGGTGGAGATGGTGACAGCATGATCTTGTCTAGGAGGAGGAGGGTGGAGATGGTGACAGCATGATCTTGTCTAGGAGGAGGAGGGTGGAGATGGTGACAGCATGATCTTGTCTAGGAGGAGGAGGGGGGAGATGGTGACAGCATGATCTTGTCTAGGAGGAGGAGGGGGGAGATGGTGACAGCATGATCTTGTCTAGGAGGAGGAGGGGGGAGATGGTGACAGCATGATCTTGTATAGGAGGAGGAGGGGGGAGATGGTGACAGCATGATCTTGTATAGGAGGAGGAGGGTGGAGATGGTGACAGCATGATCTTGTCTAGGAGGAGGAGGGGGAGATGGTGACAGCATGATCTTGTCTAGGAGGAGGAGGGGGGAGATGGTGACAGCATGATCTTGTCTAGGAGGAGGAGGGTGGAGATGGTGACAGCATGATCTTGTCTAGGAGGAGGAGGGGGGAGATGGTGACAGCATGATCTTGTCTAGGAGGAGGAGGGTGGAGATGGTGACAGCATGATCTTGTCTAGGAGGAGGAGGGTGGAGATGGTGACAGCATGATCTTGTCTAGGAGGAGGAGGGTGGAGATGGTGACAGCATGATCTTGTCTAGGAGGAGGAGGGTGGAGATGGTGACAGCATGATCTTGTCTAGGAGGAGGAGGGGGGAGATGGTGACAGCATGATCTTGTCTAGGAGGAGGAGGGTGGAGATGGTGACAGCATGATCTTGTCTAGGAGGAGGAGGGTGGAGATGGTGACAGCATGATCTTGTCTAGGAGGAGGAGGGTGGAGATGGTGACAGCATGATCTTGTCTAGGAGGAGGAGGGTGGAGATGGTGACAGCATGATCTTGTCTAGGAGGAGGAGGGTGGAGATGGTGACAGCATGATCTTGTCTAGGAGGAGGAGGGTGGAGATGGTGACAGCATGATCTTGTCTAGGAGGAGGAGGGTGGAGATGGTGACAGCATGATCTTGTCTAGGAGGAGGAGGGTGGAGATGGTGACAGCATGATCTTGTCTAGGAGGAGGAGGGTGGAGATGGTGACAGCATGATCTTGTCTAGGAGGAGGAGGGTGGAGATGGTGACAGCATGATCTTGTCTAGGAGGAGGAGGGTGGAGATGGTGACAGCATGATCTTGTCTAGGAGGAGGAGGGTGGAGATGGTGACCAGCATGATCTTGTCTAGGAGGAGGAGGGTGGAGATGGTGACAGCATGATCTTGTCTAGGAGGAGGAGGGTGGAGATGGTGACAGCATGATCTTGTCTAGGAGGAGGAGGGTGGAGATGGTGACAGCATGATCTTGTCTAGGAGGAGGAGGGTGGAGATGGTGACAGCATGATCTTGTCTAGGAGGAGGAGGGTGGAGATGGTGACAGCATGATCTTGTCTAGGAGGAGGAGGGTGGAGATGGTGACAGCATGATCTTGTCTAGGAGGAGGAGGGTGGAGATGGTGACAGCATGATCTTGGTGACAGCATGATCTTGTCTATTCTCCTCTTCTTTTTTCTCTTCTATTCCTCTCCTTTATTATTTATTATCTCTCCTGTTTTCTTCTCGTCTTTATTTTTATCTTCTTCTCCTCTCTAGTTAATGGATGAACAAATGAACACTTCAATACATGAGCGTAGTGTACTGTCATCCAGCAGTTAGCTACCATGGGGCATTAATCAATACCGTGTGTCAAAGTATCTTCTGGCTATTATGGTGTCTTAAAACCCTGTGGTATAATCATTACCAGACCCCGGGGGCAGGAGAGGGGAACAGCAGCCTAATGATGATGACTCTATCATACAGTAGGCTACACACCTCTTGTCGACAGACAGACAGACCACATAATCTATCAAAACTACAGTATGACTAACTTCAGCTCTGAGCTGCACTATAAGAGTCTTCATTACACTGTCATACACTGTCATTAGGGTGACGTAACAGCTGTCTTTAAGGTGATATAACATGTCACTAGGGTGACGTAACAGCTGTCTTTAAGGTGATATAACATGTCACTAGGGTGACGTAACAGCTGTCTTTAAGGTGATATAACATGTCACTAGGGTGACGTAACAGCTGTCTTTAAGGTGATATAACATGTCACTAGGGTGACGTAACAGCTGTCGTTAAGGTGATATAACATGTCACTAGGGTGACGTAACAGCTGTCTTTAAGGTGATATAACATGTCACTAGGGTGACGTAACAGCTGTCTTTAAGGTGATATAACATGTCATTAGGGTGACGTAACAGCTGTCGTTAAGGTGATATAACACATGTCACTAGGGTGACGTAACAGCTGTCGTTAAGGTGATATTACATGTCATTAGGGTGACGTAACAGCTGTCTTTAAGGTAATATAACACATGTCACTAGGGTGACGTAACAGCTGTCATTAAGGTGATATAACACATGTCACTAGGGTGACATAACAGCTGTCATTAAGGTGATATAACATGTCATTAGGGTGACATAACAGCTGTCATTAAGGTGATATAACATGTCATTAGGGTGACGTAACAGCTGTCATTAAGGAGATATAACACATGTCATTAAGGTGACATAACACATGTCATTAGGGTGACACAGTAACACGTCATTAGGGTGATATAGCACATGTCATTAGGGTGATGTAACAGCTGTCATTAAGGAGATATAACACATGTCATTAAGGAGACATTACACATGTCATTAGGGTGACACAGTAACACATGTCATCAGAGCCAATGTATTCACCTAGCGGTTTTTAAACAGCTTAGCGATGCTGTTATTCATCAGTTGGAACGTCTTTTCTTCTTCTTTTCTTCCAGCTGTCAGTACAGTGGTTTGAACAGCTTCGTATTATATAACACTACCAATCAGCAACGTGCTGAAACACTTGGGGTGTCCATAAAAGCAATTAATTACAGTCGCTTCAAACAAATAGCCACAGCCATCCTTAATTAACATGACTCCCATGGCAATAATGTTTTATGGCCGGGTACTGTATGTGTCAATACCAATAAAGCATTTCGGGCTAAATGAATGCCAGAGCACACAACAGTAATGTATATTACTGACGGTTTAGCAACAATGGACATTGGTGTTTTTGCTGGGATATAAGGTGTTTGGGTTCTGACCTTATCAGAATGAAGTAGGTGTGTGTGTTTGGTATTTGAGTGTGTATTTTGTTATTGGGGTGGAATACTGCACTGCGGCTGACTCAGAAAGGAAGGGGGGACACACCAAGGTCAGGTATCTGACAGGAACTATAACACACACACCTCTGCTCTCCGCAACACCTCATGTGGGAGAGAGCTATTTCAGGAAAGAATGTACCATTAGGACAAATATCACCTACGGCTCTTCCCCTCTTTCTCCCTCTTCCCCTCTCTCACCTTTCTCTTTACCCCCTCTCTCTTTCTCTTCTCTCTTTGTCTCGGAGTGCTTGGCTTGGATCTGATGGATATGAGTGCTCACTCTTGGCAGACAGGTTCATGGTTAGTTGAAGCTGGGGAGGATGCTGGGGCCACAAACAAACCTGCCACAGCGCTTCAAACAGGTGCAAACAGCTTTAAACGGCTTTAAACAATATCCCAGGCCCCTCACACCGAGATAGATGAGGAAAAGGATTGGAAAGAGAGGAGTGGAGACACTCTGTGCCTGAGTGTTGCATGTGTACAAGCCACCAACACACACAATCCCAACCCAAACCAATGTCCCAGCATGGAATAACATGACACATCACATGACATAACAACATGATCTGTCATAACTAGCCATCTCCAAAATTAAAACAAACACTATCACACATACACACTCACTCACTCACTCACTCACTCACTCACTCACTCACTCACTCACTCACTCACTCACTCACTCACTCACTCACTCACTCACTCACTCACTCACTCACTCACTCACACACACACACACACACACACACACACACACACACACACACACAAACACAAACACAGCCAACGCTGCTGTCCCATGTCATACAGACATTGAACGACTGGTCACGTTCTGTTTCACACTGCGTGTTTAAATATTGTATTCTCAACCTAGCTCATTCTAATGTTTCTACTAATGCACATTACATTGTAGTTCCACTGTTTATAAACAGCACATATGTATTATGTACTGGATTCTTGTCATAGCTCATTCTAATATATCTACTGCTGTACATATCATTCTTAGTATATCTAGTGTAAATTATTCCGGTGTAGCCTACATACATATAGATTTCATTTTGATTACTGATACAGGGCTATTTGGGTTGTTAATTGGATTCGTCCCGACGTTCTTGATTTCTATTTTTTTAATGAACTTTTTTACAATATTTTAATTATTTGTGTACTTGTTTGACATTCTACCGCATTGTTAGGCGCTATAAACAGAAGCATTTCACTACACCCGCTATAACATCTGCTAAACTGTGTACGCGACCAATAAACTTTGATTTGATTTGTCATAATGCCCTCCAACTAGGATTGCCATTCTCTGTCTTTATGATGCTAGCTGATGCAGTTGCCCAATTTGGCCCCTGGACACGCTGCGACCAATCACATCATCGCTTTACAGGAACTCATTAGCATACATTATCTTGCACCACTGAGTGGAGAACTGGACCAGCTAACACTCAGAGGGCATGAACACCCTCCGGCATCCCATACACACACGCACAACATCCCATACACACGCACAACATCCCATACACACACGCACAACATCCCATACACACACTCACAACATCCCATACACAAACTCACAACATCCCATACACACGCACAACATCCCACACACACACTCACAACATCCCATACACACACACTCCGAACATCCCATACACACACTCACAACATCCCATACACACACGCACAACATCCCATACACACACTCACAACATCCCATACACACACACTCCGAACATCCCATACACACACTCACAACATCCCATACACACACTCACAACATCCCATACACACACTCCGAACATCCCATACACACACTCACAACATCCCATACACACACTCACAACATCCCATACACACACTCACAACATCCCATACACACACTCAGAACATCCCATACACACACTCACAACATCCCATACACACGCACAACATCCCACACACACACTCACAACATCCCATACACACACACTCCGAACATCCCATACACACACTCACAACATCCCATACACACACGCACAACATCCCATACACACACTCACAACATCCCATACACACACTCACAACATCCCATACACACACGCACAACATCCCATACACACACTCACAACATCCCATACACACACGCACAACATCCCATACACACGCACAACATCCCACACACACACTCACAACATCCCATACACACACACTCCGAACATCCCATACACACACTCACAACATCCCATACACACACTCACAACATCCCATACACACACTCACAACATCCCATACACACACTCACAACATCCCATACACGCACGTGCACACACAATATATTTCAGTTGTCATCCTAGGCCTATTTTTTAACCTTTATTTAACTAGGCAAGTCAGTTAAGAACAAATTCTTATTTACAATGATGGCCTACTCCGGCAAAACCCGGACGACACTGGGCCAATTGTGTGCCACCCTATGGGACTCCCAATCACGGCCGGATGTGATACAGCCTGGATTCAAACCAGGTACTATAGTGACGCCTCTTACACTGAGATGCAGTGCCTTAGACCGCTGCGCCACTCGGGAACCTAGATTGAATCAGATGGAGCGTTAACCGGTGATAGCCGACACCCACATAGCTGATGTTTTGGTGGTGTTGGAGGTTTAACTGCGTTGGAGCTGTCAAATCGGTAAGCAGCTGCTCTTGATCATTGTCACGAAGCCACACCCACCACACTCGCATTAGAAGTTTAGAATGAGAAGTGTAGGCTATATAGAAATAATGACTTTCAAATTGAAAATCATTAATTATTTATGATGTCATATGATGTCCAAGATGGTGCAGCAGTAAGACCTGTTTGTTTTTGTCCCATGTAAAAATATTCAGTCTTTTTCTGTTTTTTTTTGTATACATTTCATTATATTTCAATCTCTTTTTTCCATTTTCAAATTAAATATACCTTCCTGCAACCCGCCTCACCCAATGTGGTCCAGATCTGCTATTTATTTTTACATTATAACTGGAACCTCCATCAGTAGCTAGCCAGCTAATTAGCTACTAGCTATTTAGTTATTGTTAGCCACTGCTAGCGGTCTTTACCTTTAGCTCGGACACCAGCCGCTTTAGCCTGGATAGCCCGGATAATACCTGTCAGTCTGCACAGCGCGATATCAGCCCTGAGCACATCAGACTGCTTTTTCCCCCCACTACATCACCGGATTCCTGCCGCAAGCTCTGGACCATTACACCAGATCTTCGCAGCTAGCTAGCTGCTACCGAGTGGCTATTGTGGCTAATGCCCTTGTCCAGAAGCATGCAACCGTTAGCCTTGAGCTATGCCCATCTCCCGGCTTGCAAACGAAGTACACCAACTACAATACCTGTCTTGCCAATTGGCCTGGACCCTTTGTCGACATGATGTAATCCGGCCAATGTGCTCTCAACCGGCCTCTGCGTCGTGGATGTGGTGAAGATCCATCTGCTAGCCCTGGCCCGCTAGCTTCCTGAACACTGTGTCTCCCGCTCACCTAGCGTAGTAATCAACTAGTGAACAGCTCCCTGTTTCATCTATTACTGCCCTATTATCACTCGGCTACACAGCTGATGCCTGCTGGACTGTTCATTAACACGGTACCTCATTTTGTTTATCCGTCGGCCCCAGCCTCAAACTCAGGCCCTGTGTGTAGCTAACTGACACTCTCTGCCCATTCATCACCATGTACCTGTTGTTGTTGTCTTAGTTGTTTACCCGTTGTTGTCTCACCCGTTGTTGTCTTAGCTCTCCCAATCAACACCTGTGATTGCTTTATGCCTCTCTCTAATGTCAATATGCCTTGTAAACTGTTGTTTAGGGCAGCTCTCCTTGTTTTATTTTACTGCGGAGCCCCTAGTCCTGCTCAACATGCCTCAGATAGCCCTCTTGTCCCACCCCTCACACATGTGGTGACCGCACCTAGCTTAACTGGTGCCTCTAGAGATGCAACCTCTCTCATCGTCACTCAATGCCTTGTTTTTCCCCCCACTGTACTCGTACCCTACCATACCCTTGTCTGTACACTATGCCCTGAATCTATCCTACCACACCCAAAAATCTGCTCCTTTTATTCTCTGTTCCCAAAGCACTAAACAACCAGTTCTTATAGCCTTTAGCCGTACCCTCATCCTACTCCTCCTCTGTTTCTCTGGTGATGTGGAGGTTAACCCAGGCCCTGTGTGTCCCCAGGCACTCTCATTTGTTGACTTCTGCAACCGTAAAAGCCTTGGGTTCATGCATGTTAACATCAGAAGCCTCCTCCCTAAGTTTAATTTATTCACTGCTTTAGCACACTCTGCCAACCCAGATGTCCTAGCCATGTCTGAATCCTGGCTTCGGAAGGCCACCAAATTTTTTAAAATTTCCATCCCCAATTACAACATTTTTCATCAAGACAGAACTGCTACAGGGGGCAGAATTGCAATCTACTGTAGAGATAACCTGCAGAGTTCTGTCATACTATCCAGGTCTATGCCCAAACAGTTCGAGCTTCTACTTTTAAAGATCCATCTCTCCAGAAATAAGTCCCTCACTATTGCCGCTTGTTATAAACCCCTCTCAGCTCCCAGCTGTGCGCTGGACACCATATGTGAATTGATTGCCTCCCATCTATCATCAGAGTTCGTACTGCTAGGTGACCTAAATTGGGATATGCTTAACACCCTGGCCGTCCTACAATCTAAGATAGATGCCCTCAAATCCGTAAACACGGGCACCCTCATAGATATCAACCAGGATCTCAGCGATCATTGCCTGCGTCCGTTATGGGTCCGCGGTCAAACACAGCCCATGGTTCACTCCAGACTTGACTGCCCTTGAGCAGCACAAAAACACCCTGTGGCGTACTGCGCTAGAATCTAATTATCACCACAATTTGCAATATTTCAGGGAAGTCAGGAACCAATACACACAGTCAGTTAGGAAAGCAAAGGCTAGCTTTTTCAAACAGAAATTTGCATCCTGCAGCACTAATTCCAAAAAGTTTTGGGACACTGTAAAGTCCATGGAGAATAAGAGTACCTCCTCCCAGCTTCTCACTGCATTGATATTAGGAAACACTGTCAC
This sequence comes from Salmo trutta, assembly GCF_901001165.1. Classification (NCBI taxonomy): domain Eukaryota; kingdom Metazoa; phylum Chordata; class Actinopteri; order Salmoniformes; family Salmonidae; genus Salmo; species Salmo trutta. Next base: position 35,229,695 of record NC_042986.1, on the reverse strand, counting down.
CACTGATAAATCCATGATAGTTGAGAATTTCAATAAGCATTTCTCTACGGCTGGCCATGCTTTCTACCTGGCTACCCCAACCCCAGCCAACAGCTCCGCACCCCCCACTTCTCCTTCACCCAAATCCAGAGAGCTGATGTTCTGAAAGAGCTGCAAAATCTGGATCCCTACAACTCAGCTGGGCTAGATAATCTGGACCCTCTCTTCCTAAACTTATCTACCGCCATTGTTGCAACCCCTATTATTAGTCTGTTCAACCTCTCGTATCGTCTGAGATTTCTAAAGATTGGAAAGTGGGAGACAAAGGGGGAGACACTCTAGACCCAAACTGTTACAGACCTATATCCATCCTGCCTTTATAAAGTCTTCGAAAGCCAAGTGAACTTACAGATCACCGACCACTTAGAATCCCACCGTACCTTCTCCGCTATGCAATCTGGTTTCCGAGCTGGTCACGGGTACACCTCAGCCATGCTCAAGGTCCTAAACGATATCCTAACCGCCATCAATAAAAGACAATACTGTGCAGCCGTATTAATCGACCTGGCCAAGGCTTTTGACTCTGTCAATCACTGCATTCTCATCGGCAGACTCAACAGCCTTGGTTTCTCTAATGACTGCCTCGCCTGGTTCACTAACTACTTCACAGATAGAGTTCAGTGTGTCAAATCGGAGGGCCTGTTGTCCGGACCTCTGGCAGTCTCTATGGGGGTGCCACAAGGTTCAATTCTCGGGCTGACTCTTTTCTCTGTATATATCAATGATGTTGCTCTTGCTGCTGGTGATTCTTTGATCCACCTCTATGCAGACGACACCATTCTGTATACATCTGGCCCTTCTTTGGACACTGTGTTAACAAACCTCCAAACGAGCTTCAAAGCAATACAACACTCCTTCCGTGGCTTCCAACTGCTCTTAAATGCTAGTAAAACGAAATGCATGCTCTTCAACCGATTGCTGCCCGCAAATGCCCGCCAGACTAGCATCACTACTCTGGACGGTTCTGACTTAGAATATGTGGACAACTATAAATACCTAGGTGTCTGGCTAGACTGTAAACTCTCCTTCCAGACTCACATTAAGCATCTCCAATCCAAAGTTAAATCTAGAAATGGCTTCCTATTTCGCAACAAAGCCTCCTTCACTCATGCTGCCAAACATACCCTCGTAAAACTGACTATCCTACCGATCCTTGACTTCAGCAATGTAATTTACAAAATAGTCTCCAACACTCTACCCAGCAAATTGGATGCAGTCTATCACAGTGCAATCCGTTTTGTCACCAAAGCCCCATATACTACCCACCACTGCGACCTGTATGCTCTCGCTGGCTGGTCCTCGCTACATATTCGTCACCAAACCCACTGGTTCCAGGTCATCTATAAGTCTTTGCTCGGTATAGCTCCGCCTTATTGCAGCTCACTGGTCACCATAGCAGCACCCACCAGTAGCACGTGCTCCAGCAGGTATATTTCACTGGTCATCCCCAAAGCCAACACCCCCTTTGGCCGCCTTTCCTTCCAGTTCTCTGCTGCTAATGACTGGAACGAATTGCAAAAATCACTGAAGTTGGAGACATATCTCCCTCACTAACTTTCAACGTTAGCTGTCAGAGCAGCTTACAGATCGCTGCAGCTGTACACAGCCCATCTGTAAATAGCCCATCCAACCAACTACCTACCTCATCCCCATATTTGTTTTTGTTTTTCTGCTCTTTTGCACTCCAGTATTTCTACTTGCACATCCTCATCTGCACATATATTACTCCAGTGTAAATTGCTAAATTGTAAATACTTCGCCACTATTGGCCTATTTATTGCCTTACTTCATTTGCACACATTGTATACAGATTTTTCTATTGTGTTATTGACTGTACGTTTGTTTATCCCATGTGTAACTCTTTGTTGTTTTTTTTGTCGCACTGCTTTGCTTTATCTTGGCCAGGTCGCAGTTGTAAATGAGAACTTGTTCTCAACTGGCCTACCTGGTTAAATAAAGGTGAAATAAAAAATAAAAAAAATATTTTGCATTTCTATCACCGAATCAAGGTATAGATCACATCTGGCATTCCAGTGTTCCAACTGGTAAACAAGGCTGCATGGGATTTATTTCAATGCGACTCCATGCAGCCATTGGCAAGGTCCGCTTTAGGTATAATGCCAGGATCCGCTTGTGGATTTGACAGCTCTAATCAAATCAAATGTTACTGGTCACATACACATATTTAGCAGATGTTATTGCGGGTGTAGCGAAATTATTGTAAAAAATGCAGTTCCACCTCCGACATCGCCAAAACAACCGCTATGTGGATGTTGGTTAAAGCAGATCTGATTGAATAGAGCCCCTAGTCTTTTAACCAGAGACTGGTGTCTACCTGTGAAACAGTCATGTGTTCACCTTCCAACCAATCAGCATTCATTGATTAGGGGTGGGTTTGGGATAGGGGACTAGAACGGCTGTACTCCAGCCAATCAGCATTCATTGATTAGGGGTGGGTTTGGGATAGGGGACTAGAACGGCTGTACTCCAGCCAATCAGCATTCATTGATTAGGGGTGGGTTTGGGATAGGGGACTAGAACGGCTGTACTCCAGCCAATCAGCATTCATTGATTAGGTGTGGGTTTGGGATAGGGGACTAGAACGGCTAGACTGTATCTAACAGTAGTAGGAATGTTGTATGATGAGCCTATATGGTTAGATTGACTCATCATCAGCCTGTTTGACTGTCTGGTCCCCACACACATGGAGACAGGCCCCTGGTGATTTTCAGACAATTAGTTTACAGTTAATTAAGTAATAACAAATACTGAAGAGACTTGAGACAGGGCCTGGTGTGAGGGATAACCCTCTATCTCTTTCTCTCTCTCTCTCTCTCTCTCTCTCTCTCTCTCTCTCTTCCTCTCTCTTACTCTCTCTCTCACACACACACATACATGCATGCACGCACACACACGCCTGCACGCACAAGCACACACACAAACAGTGCGCTGTGAGATGACAGTGATAGGCGAGTGTCATTAGTACACTGACAGGCTGTGACTCCTCAGTTTATCTCCACTCTGCTGCGCCTGGATTGGATGGCTCATACACTATGGCAAAAGGCATTAAAATGTCTAGGTTAATGTAGAATGACACTGTTTCATGACATAACCAACGGCTCTTCCCTCTGAATGCGCTTTTACACAGGGTTATTGCTCTCCTGGGGAAACGACACCAGGGTCGCATTCAGTGAGCAACAAGTAGTGGATGTGTCACTTGATTACTGTTTATATCATGTGAATAACTGTGGTTGTGTGTGTTTGTGTTTGGGTGTGTGATATTCATACGTTATCTAGAGAATGCCTTTCTATGGGGACCTGAGCCCTGCGTCTTTCACATCTCTCTGCTCTTCTCTGGGGGAGAGTGGGCTCGGATGGCTCCCTGAACTGTAGGTCTCCCTCCAGTCCAAACCTCTGAGGTAGTAACAAACTATGTTTACCTGCATCTTCTGCGCTCGTCGTTTGTCAGCTCTCTGGTTTTGGTGGTAGATGCGGCTGAAGTTGGACACGATGACTGGGACAGGCAGGGCAATGACCAACACCCCGCTCAGAGAACAGATAGAACCAAAGATCTTCCCCGCAATCGTCTTAGGAACCATGTCTCCATATCTGCAAGGTGAGAGAGAGAGAGAGAGAGAGAGAGAGAGAGAGAGAGAGAAGGGAGTAGAGAGTGAGAGAAGGGAGTAGAGAGAGAGAAGGGAGTAGAGAGGGAGATAAGCGAGTAGAGAGAGAGAAGGGAGTAGAGAGTGAGATAAGGGAGTAGAGAGGGAGAGAGAAGGGAGTAGAGAGTGAGATAAGGGAGTAGAGAGTGAGATAAGGGAGTAGAGAGGGAGAGAAAGGTGGAGAGCGAGAAGGGAGTAGACAGAGAGAAGTGTTGTAGAGAGAGGGAGAAGGGAGGAGAGACAGGGAGTAGAGACGGAGAAGGGAGTAGAGAGAGGGAGAAGGGAGTAGAGAGGGGGAGAAGGGAGGAGAGACAGGGAGTAGAGAGAGAGAGAAGGGAGTAGAGAGAGATAGAAGGGAGTATAGAGATAGAAGGGAGTATAGAGAGATAGAAGGGAGTATATAGAGGGAGAGAAGGGAGTAGAGAGGGAGAGAAGGGAGTAGAGAGAGCAGGGAGTAGAGAGAGAGAAGGGAGGAGAGAGAAGGGAGCAGAGAGAAGGGAGTAAGGAGAGAGAGAAGGGAGGAGAGAGAGATGGGAGTAGAGAGGGAGATAAGGGAGTAGAGAGAGAGAAAGGAGGAGAGGGAGAAGGGTGGAGAGAGAGAGAGAGAAAGGGGAGTAGAGAGAAGGAGAAGGGAGTAGAGAGGGAGATAAGGGAGTAGAGAGGGAGATAAGGGAGTAGAGAGGGAGATAAGGGAGTAGAGAGGGAGATAAGGGAGTAGAGAGAGAAGGGAGTAGAGAGGGAGATAAGGGAGTAGAGAGGGAGATAAGGGAGTAGAGAGGGAGATAAGGGAGTAGAGAGAGAAGGGAGTAGGGAGAGAAGGGAGTAGGGAGAGAAGGGAGTAGAGAGAGAGAAGGGAGTAGAGAGAGAAGGGAGTTGAAAGAGAGAGAAGGGAGTAGAGAGAGAGAAGGGAGGAGAGAGAGAGAAGGGAGGAGAGAGGGAGAAAGAGGTTAGATCAGATGGAGTTAATTCACACAGAACAGACCAAAACTCATTCACACTTCTTTCAGTAAGGAACATTCAGACACTGTTCTGAGTTGCACTAGATAGATGGAACATCAGCCCTTCCACACAGCTCTCTCAGAAGAGACCTTAACCTCCTCAGTCAGTCTGCCTCCAGTTGATCCTCTCAGAGACTTCAGTGCTTTCATTAGGTGACAGGAGAAAACATCAACCTTTGGGAGCGCAGACCGGAAAAGAGAGGAGAGCAGAGGGGAGATGGGAGCGGAGGGGAACGGATTGGAAGGAGAGAGGAGGGGAGAGGGGAGCGGAGTGGAAGGAGAGCGGAGGGGATAGGAGCAGAGGGGAGAGGAGGGGAGAGGGGAGCAGTTGGAAAGAGAGCAGAGGGGAGAGGAGCGGAGCGGAGGGGAGAGAGGAGCAGAGGGGAAGCGGGGAGTGGAGGGAGAGGCGAGTGGAGGGAAGGGGAGAAGAGGGGAGCTGCGAGGGGAGAGGAGGGGAAAGAGATCGGAGGGGGAGAGGAGCAGAGAGGTGAGGGGAGTGGAGGGGAGCAGAGAGGAGTGGAGGGGGAGAGGGGAGCAGTTGGAAAGAGAGCAGAGGGGAGAGGAGCGGAGGGGAGAGGAGCGGAGAGAGGAGTGGAGAGAAGCAGAGGGGAGAGGAGCGGAGCAGAGGGGAGGGGAGGGGAGAGAGGAGCAGAGGGGAGAGGCGAGTGCAGGGAAGGGGAGAGGAGGGGAAGAGGGGAGTGGAGGGGAGAGGAAAGTGGAGGGGAGTGGAGAGGAGCAGAGGGGAGAAGAGAGTGGAGTGGAGGAGAGAGGGAAGTGGAGGGGAGAGGGGAGTGGAGGGGAGGGGAGAGGAGCAGAGGGGAAGAGGGGAGCGGAGGGGAGGGGAGAGGAGCAGAGGGGAGAGAGGAGGGAGGGGAGAGGGGAGTGGAGGGGAGAGGGGAGTAGAGGGGAGGGGAGAGGAGCAGAGGGGAAGAGGGGAGCGGAGGGGAGGGGAGAGGAGCAGAGGGGAGAGAGGAGTGGAGGGGAGAGGGGAGTAGGAGGGGAGTAGAGGGGAGGGGAGAGGAGCAGAGGGGAGAGAGGAGTGGAGGGGAGAGGAGTGGAGGGGGGAGTGTAGGGGAAGAGGGAAGTGGAGAGGAGAGGAGGGGAAGAGGGAATTGGAGGGGAAAGGAGAGTGGAGGGGAAGTGGAGGGAAGAGGTGAGGGGAGTGGAGAGGAAGAGGGAGTGGAAATTGGGGTGGAAGTGGAGAGGAGAGGAGAGGGGAGCGGAGGGGAGAGGAGCAGAGGGGAGCAGAAAGGTGAGGTGAGGGAAGAGGGGAGTGGAGGGAAGAGGGGAGTGGAGGGGAGAGTGGAGTGGAGGGGAAGAGGGGAGTGGAGGGGAGAGTGGAGTGGAGGGGAGAGTGGAGTGGAGGGGAAGAGGGGAGTGGAGGGGAGAGTGGAGTGGAGGGGAAGAGGGAAGTGGAGGGGAGAGTGGAGTGGAGGGGAGAGTGAAGCAGATGGAAAGAGAGCGGAGGGGTGAGGAAGGGAGGATGAGCAGAGGGGAGAGGAGTGGAAGAGAGCATGCAGGAGAGTAGACGAGGGCTTAGGGAGCCCGGGACATTTTCTAAAAAGTAATTTAGCCCATCCGATCTGGAATATTCAGAAGTCAAAAAGCAATCACGGCCGTGTTTCAAATGCAAACACAATTACGCTAGACATAATAGATCTGTCCCTTCCCAAGAGGAAGCCACTGTGTCAGAATAAAAAGACCAATAAAAAGAATACAACTAATTTTAAACGACTAAGGAGAGCAATAAAACTCCAGTCTATGGGAAAGAAACAACTAAACTTTATTTCTAAAGGTGCTTATTTGGTATTCCTGAGTAAAAAGTGTTGGTCATTTGCTTTTATTGGCTTCTGGTGCCAGAGTTATTGGTACCGAGACCCAGTCTGACTACAGATGGACTCATAGTCACAAACATCATATGACAGCGCCAGGCTTTACATATATTTAACGTCTCAGTACAGAAATAATTGCACATTAAAATATTATACAAAATGCAGCATTCTATACAGAAATGTTATCTGGGGCATAATGAGTTGTATTAAATGTGTAATCCATAGCAACAATAATTGCTTTCTCCTAAAGCTGGGCCATAAAATAGCCAGCTTAGGAACAGCGATACACAAGAGCTCACAACTAATCCTATTTATTCATCACATTAACTAGGCTTGATAGAATGCAGAACGTTGACATGCACTCCGTTCACAGCTAATTGACGTTCTATCAAGGGTGGAGTTACGGTAGTGAATATCCTATGTATGGCTACACTTTAGGTTTGCTTGTCAGCGTATATTATATCTGTTTTCACAGCACCATACAGCCTGAGGCCAGAAGAGACAGGACTCGGCTTCTCTCAACTCTAAATCCCAACTTTCCCTAACTATCCAGCCAAAGATGATTAAACAACAACAGCAACAACAACAACAAATGTGAAAATGGACATTTTCAAGGCTTAACTTCTGTAAACATAACTCACCCAAAGGCCAAACAAATTCCACTATGTGTTGTTACTTTAGAAGTACATTTGTCTTGTGTGGATTCTTTGTGGGTATAGGATCATAATGTACAGATATAGGACATGTGCTGTAGCATGGGGAACCTCAGACAGACAAAATGGCGGCAGAGTGCGATCAAAGAAGGCATCCAGTTAGATGTCCCACTCCCCACCCATCCATCTCCATCTCCCTGATGGGATGCATTATGCTGTGTAGAGCCATCAGGGAACTCACACACTGAATTCATCAGAGATAAGTAAGGAGAGAGGTTGCTCCTCAAACTACCATACAGCTCTAATGGTTTTCCACTCCGAGTAATAACACACACACACACATACACATGCACGCAGACACAAAAACACACACAGCTTTAAAAGACAAAATGAGAGCAATTTAATGGAAGTGCCATAGAGTTGAGTACTTCTGTAGTAATTCCCCCCCCCCCTTCCTCCACTGCGGCAGGACCACACAAAGCTTCACAGATGTACTTTTTGAACGATTGGATTTCAGTTGAGAAAATAATGTGTTCCATTTATTCCATTCATTTAAACCCATCTGGACTGACAGCCTGAACAATTTGGAACGTTCTTTGGTAACACTATATTTAAGGGTCCATAATAAACGTAAGGCATTTACAAACAGTTTTCGAACCATTTATTAATCATTACTCCCACATTTGTAAACGTTAGTAAGATGGCGCCAACAGAGATAGTCGCCTCACTTCTAGTCCTTAGGAAACAAGGCAGTATTTCGTTTTTTTATGTATTATTTCTTACATTGTTAGCCCAGAAAATATCAAGTGTTATTACATACAGCCAGGAAGAACTATTGGATATAAGAGCGACGTCAACATACCAACATTACGACCTGGAATATGACTTTCCCGAAGCGGATCCTTTATCCAGACCACCACCCAGGACAATAGATCTAATCCCAGAGGCTGACCCAAAACAACGTCGCCGCAGGAGAGGTAGACGGAGCGGCCTCCTGGTCAGGCTCCGTAGACGTGCACACCGCCCACCGCTTCCGAGCATATTACACGCCAATGTCCAGTCTCTAGACAACAGAGTTGATGAAATTAGGGCAAGGGTTGCCTTCCAGAGAGACATCAGAGATTGTAACATTCTCTGTTTCACGGAAACATGGCTCTCTCGGGATATGTTGTCAGAGTCGGTACAGCCACCGGGTTTCTTCACGCGTCGCACCGACAGAAACAAACATTTCTCTGGTAAGAAGAAGGGCAGGGGTGTAAGCTTCATGATTAACGTCTCATGGTGTAATCATAACAACATACAGGAACTCAAGTCCTTTTGTTCACCTGACCTAGAATTCCTTACAATTAAATGCCAACCACATTATCTCCCAAGAGAATTCTCTTCGATTATAGTCACAGCCGTGTATTGTCCCCCCCAAGCAGATACCTCGACGGCCCTCAAGGAACTTCACTGGACTCTATGTAAACTGGAAACCATATATCCTGAGGCTGCATTTATTGTAGCTGGGGATTTTAACAAAGCTAATTTGAGAACAAGGCTACCTAAATTTTACCAGCACATTGATTGAAGCACCCGCGTGGGAAATACCTTGGACCACTTCTTCTCTAACTTCCTCGATGCATACAAGGCCCTCCCCCGCCCCCCCCTGCGGCAAATCCAACCACGACTCCATCTTGCTCCTACCGTCCTATAGGCAGAAACTCAAACAGGATATACCTGTGACTAGAACCATTCAACGCTGGTCTGACCAATCAGAATCCATGCTTCAAGATTGTTTTGATCACGCGGACTGGGAAATGTTCAGGAAAAACTCAGAGAATAACATAGATTCATACGCTGACTCGGTGAGTGAGTTTATAAGGAAGTTTATTGGAGATGTTGTACCCACTGTGACTATTAAAACCTACCCTAACCAGAAACCATGGATAGATGGTGGCATTCACGCAAAATTGAAAGCGTGAACCACCTCATTCAACCATGGAAAGATGTTGGGGAATATGGCCGAATATAAACAGTGTAGTTATTCCTTCCGCAAGGCAATCAAACAAGCGAAATGTCAGTATAGGAACAAAGTGGAGTCGCAATTCAACGGATCAGACACGAGACGTATGTGGCAGGGTCTACAGGAAATTATGGACTAGAAAAAGAAAACCAGCCATGTCCCCGGCAGCGACATCTTGCTTCCAGACAAACTGAACACCTTCTTTGCCCGCTTTGAGGATAATACAGTGCCACCGATGCGGACCGCTACCAAGGACTGCGGAGTCCCCCTCTCCTTCTTCGTGGCCGAAGTGAGTAAGACATTTAAACGTGTTAATCCTCGCAAGGCTGCTGGCCTAGATGGCATCCCTAGCCGCCTCGTCAGAGCATACGCAGACTAGCTGGCAAAGATAACTGAACTAAATGACTATCGCCCCGTAGCACTCACTTCTGTCATCATGAAATGCTTTGAGAGACTAGTCAAGGATCATATCACCTCCAATTTACCTGCCACCCTAGACACACTTCAGTTTGCATACCGCCCCAACAGGTCCACAGACGATGCAATCGCCATCCCACTGCACACTGCCCTATCCCATCTGGACAAGAGGAATACCTATGTTAGAATGCTGTTCATTGACGACAGCTTAGCATTCAACGCCATAGTACCCTCCAAGCTCATCATTAAGCTGGAGGCCCTGGGTCTCAACCCCACCCTGTGCAACTGGGTCCTGGACTTTCTGACTGGCAGCCCCCAGGTGGTCAAGGTAGGAAACAACATCTCCACTTCGCTGACCCTCAACACTGGGGCCCCATAAGGGTGCGTGCTCAGCCCCCTCCTGTAATCCCTGTTCACCCATGACTGAGTGGCCATGCACATCTTCAACTCAATCATCAAGTTTTCAGACGACACAACAGTAGTGGGCTTGATTACCAACAACAACGAGACAGCCTACAGGGAGGAGGTGAGGGCACTCAGAGTGTGGTGTCAGGGAGAGAACCTCTCACTCAACATCAACAAAACAAAGGAGATGATCGTGGACTTCAGGAAACAGCAGAGGGAGCACCCCCTATCCACATCAACAGGACAGTAGTGGAAAAGTTGGAAAGTTTTAAGTTCCTCGGTGTACACATCACGGACAAACTTCATCACAGTGTGGTGAAGAAGGCGCAGTAGCGCCTCTTCAACCTCAGGAGGCTGAAGAAATTTGGCTTGTCACCTAAAACCCTCACAAACTTTAACAGATGCACACTTGAGAGCATCCTGTCGGGCTGTTTCACCGCCTGGTACGGCAACTGCACCACCATCAACCGCAAGGATGGTTCACCGCACAATGAATCACCGGGGGCAAACTACCTGCCCTTCAGGACACTTACAGCACCCAATGTCACAGGAAGGCCAAAAAGATAATCAAGAACAACCACCACCCGAGCCACTGCCTGTTCACTCCGCTACCATCCAGAAGGTCAGTACCGAGAGACTGAAAAACAGCTTCTATCTCTAGGCCATCAGACTGTTAAACAGCCATCACTAACACAGAGGCTGCTACCTACATACAGACTCAAATCATTGGCCACTTTAATAAATGGATCACTAGTCACTTTAAATAATGCCACTTTAATAATGTTAACATATCTCACATTACTCGTCTCATATGTATTTTATACCATCTATTGCCTATGCCGTTCGGCCATCGCTCATCCATATATTTATATGTACATATTCTTATTCATTCCCTTTACATTTGTGTGTATAAGGAAGTTGTTGTGGAATTGTTAGATTACTTGTTAGATATTATTGCACGGTCGGAACTAGAAGCACAAGCATTTCGCTACACTCGCATTAACATCTGCTAAGCATGTGTATGTGACCAATAAAATGTGATTTGATTTGATTTAGTTATTCACATATGTATATATATTTCCTTAAACATCCTGTGTTGTGTGCCTATTCTTTTACCTGTGATATGTTCTTGGGTATTTTGAGACCTTAAAGAGCATCAGGTACTGCAGGAATGTCTACCAATGGCATGCCCATATTTTTGTGAGAAATTACACTGGTCACCAAAACATTTATAAAGTAAAACACTTATGGACTGATTACGGACTGCAAAAATACTTAACTAATGATTAGTAAATGGTTTTACATGTGAGAGTATAAATGGTTTACTACAGTCCCTTAAAATGAAATTACGCATTCTTCACACAGCTTTAACCTAGTATTGGTTCGACATGCTTCTAAAATGTTTTCCCTAAAATGTTTCCCCCATATTCCGGACTAGACAGAATAACATTGACGCTGTCAATAAACACCCATGGCACATTCTTATTTCTGCGGGAGATTCACAACAACCACCTTCAAGTCCTTCTGTTCTGGATCCTCCACTGTCAACACTGTTTCATATACACCAAGGCACAAATCTCATATACACTATATATACAAAAGTATGTGGACACCCGTTTAAATCTAGTGCATTCAGCTATTTCAGCCACACCCGTTGCTGACAGGTGTATAAAATCGAGCACACAGCCATGCGATCTCCATAGACAAACATTGGCAGTAGAATGGCCGTACTGAAGAGCTCAGTGACTTTCAACGTGGCACCGTCATAGGATGCCACCTTACCAATAAGTCTGTTCGTCAAACTTCTGCCCTGCTAGAGCTTCTCCAGTCAACTGTAAAAGCTGTTATTGTGAAGTGGAAACTTCTAAGAGCAACAACGGCTCAGCCATGATGTGGTAGGCCACACAAGCTCACAGAACGGGACCGCTGAGTGCAGAAGCGCGTAGGGCGTAATTATTGTCTTTCCCCCGAGTTCCAAACTTCCTCTGGAAACAGCATCAGCACAATAATTGTTCGTCGGGACCTTCATTAAATGTGTTTTCATGGCCGAACAGCCACACACAAGCCTAAAATCACCATGCGCAATGCCAAGCATCGGCTGGAGTGGTGTAAAGCTCTCCGCCATTGGACTCTGGACCAGTGGTAACGCGTTCTCTGGAGTGATGAATCACGCTTCACCATCTGGCAGTCCGACGGTGAATCTGGGTTTTGCGGATGCCAGGAGAACGCTACCTGTACTAATGCATAGTGCCAACTGTAAAGTTTGGTGGAGGGGGAATAATGGTCTGGAGCTGTTTTTCATGGTTTGGGCTAGGCCCCGTAGTTCCAGTGAAGGGAACTAAGGGGCCTATGCTACAGCATACAATGACATTCTAGACGAAAGGGAAGGCCCTTTCCTGTTTCAACATGACAATGCCACCGTGCACAAAGCGAGGTCCATACAGAAATGGTTTGTCAAGATCAGTGTGGAAGAACTTGACTGGCCTGCACAGAGCCCTGACCTCAAACCCATCGAACACTTTTGGGATGAATTTGGATTGTCAACTGTGAGCCGGGCCTAATCGCCCAACATCAGTGCCCGACCTCACTAATGCTCGTGGCTGAATGGAAGCAAGTCACCGCAGCAGTATTCCAACATCTAGCAGAAAGCCTTCCCAGTAGATTGGAGGATGTTATAGCAGCAAAGTGGGGGACCAACTCCATATTAATGCCCATGATTTTGGAATGAGATGTTCAACGAGGAGATGGCCACATACGTTTAGTCCTTGTAGTGTATCATATTCAAGCTCTGTCTCTAAAGTCATTACTATGATGGTTTATGTGAAGGAGAATTTTCATTCACACCAGGCCAAGGAGCATCTCGTTACGAGGTGAGATGATCATTACAGTTTAGACACACAGCGAGGTCACTGCTCTGCTGTATCATAGACACATATATCCACATCAACGTATTCATGCTTTTATGCTACAACTATTAGTTAAAGTTACGCATCAATGAAGTTACAAATACAAACATAAACCTGTACATCTATCAAACCGTTGGCTGAAGCCATAACCAGAGATAGATCCAAGCTACAGATACAAGAAGATGACCTTGTCCCCTCTTTATATTATAGGATAGTACCGTAAGAGTCACAACCCTAGAGACAGTTTCCCCTAGCTAGCTGAGCCGTAATGGGTTTTTGTAGCCAGTCACAACCCTGGAGACAGACAGTTTCTTGTTAGCTAGCTGAGCAGTAATGGGTTTTTGTAGCCAGTCACAACCCTGGAGACAGACAGTTTCTTGTTAGCTAGCTGAGCAGTAATGGGTTTTTGTAGCCAGTCACAACCATGGAGACAGACAGTTTCTTGTTAGCTAGCTGAGCAGTAATGGGTTTTTGTAGCCAGTCACAACCATGGAGACAGACAGTTTCTTGTTAGCTAGCCGAGCAGTAATGGGTTTTTGTAGCCAGTCACAACCATGGAGACAGACAGTTTCTTGTTAGCTAGCCGAGCAGTAATGGGTTTTTGTAGCCAGTCACAACCATGGAGACAGACAGTTTCTTGTTAGCTAGCTGAGCCGTAATGGGTTTTTGTAGCCAGTCACAACCATGGAGACAGACAGTTTCTTGTTAGCTAACAGTGGAGTAATGGGTTTAAGTAGCCATGCTTTGATTTCTCATCTCATAATGAAATCAACCACTTCTGTCACAGTCTGCTGGAGATGACAACTCACACACTTACACACCAACAAACACACACGTTCCCATTCCATTCACTTAGGAGATGGAGAGGGATATTCACACATTAGTCACACAGTTTAGGAAATGCAAACAAAATATGTTGTCCCTTCAGCCAAAGAAAAATCAACCAAACCAAGAATGCTGTTCCGTAATTCAGTAGCCTTTTCAAACCTAAAATAGTTTTATATTTCCTGAATTGCAGGAAATGTGATCAAATTAAGATCCTACATCTGTAATAGCATTTTGATTACTTTATGTTACTGTAGACTATACGTAAAAACAAAAAACACCACAATTCAGGCATTAAATCCATCATATTGTTTTGAGGGGCAGAAACATTATCCAATTAACAAAATGTATTTCAAAAGAACAGGATAGCATATTTTGCGTTTTATTTCATTACTAGTCTTTGCTTAGTAGCCTGGGCTATATGCTGCAGCGTGGTCACGTGTGGAGTGCATTGAACTGAGGATATTCTTGGAAAGGAACATTTCTAAGGAAATTCTATAAAATTCATACTTTGAAATTCACTTTCCCGCAGATCTAAGGGCTGGAACACGCCAACTACTTAAATGAGGTAATACAGATATCATCTCAGAAGCCTATCTCCCGTAAATGATTCACATCCCCTTTGAACAGATAAGTCCATTTCAGAGAATGAACAGATAATCATACTCATCTGAAAGTCTTCTGTAATGGAATCACATCAAACCCAGCTACAAGCCTAATACTACAGAGGAAAGACAAATATCCCTCTAATAGCCACTCCAAAGGGCCAAGCTGACCTGGTGTGTTTGTGTGTGTATGTGATCTGTGATACTATCTTTCGGACATCACCAGACACCATGGAGAGAGAGACAAGGGCTTATATCAGAGATAATACACAGAGAGTGTGTGGTAATAAGCAGTGTTTGTGTGAGTGTGTGTGTTTCTATGTGTGGGTGGTAATAAGTGGTATTAGGGTATAATTTCTCTCCAACCCACCAGGATAACAGTTAGCGATTGCCAGCTTCCCCAATAGTCTAAGAGAGGGAGGGAGAGCGGTAGTGAATAATGGAGAGACAGAGAGAGAGAGAAGAGCAAGGGATATAGAAATGAAAAGAGGGCTGAGGAAGAGAGGAATAGAGAGATGGAGGAAGGAATAGAGAGATGGAGAGAAGAGCAAGGAATATAGAAATGAAAAGAGTGCTGGGGAGAGAGGAATAGAGAGATGGAGGAAGGAATAGAGAGATGGAGAGAGAGAGAGAAGAGCAAGGAATATAGAAATGAAAAGAGTGCTGGGGAGAGAGGAATAGACAGATGGAGAGAGAGCACTTAGAAAAAAATCACGTGAAAAATAAATAATACAACAAATACGTGACATTTTCATGACTCAGCCAGTCGTATCACGTACATTTTTCACATGTGAACAAATCCTGAAAAATGTTGCAGGGGAAAAACAGACACGTGTGAAGTTTCACGTTTATTTTTCACATGGCTCAGACATGTCATTCCCCAACATTTCACATGTGTTATATGTTTCATATATGTGCTTTTATAACTGGCAGGATTGGAACCTGAGTCTCCCACAGGGGAAGCCAACATCTTGACCATTCAACAAAGAGGGGCAACATTAATTTTGAAGTTGCAGGCTTCGTAACCATGAGGAACCATGACCGACTCATGTCCGCTACACTTTCCATGTGCATTTTCACATTTTAATGTCAACTAGGACTGTCAAACAATTCAAAAATGTAATCGAGTTTATTGCAGTATTTGTTGCGATTAATCACGATTCATTGCAAATTTATAATTTGCTAAAATTGAGCTGTAATTTAAAAAAAATTGTATACAAAAAGCATTAGAGGAATATTGAGTTTGAGTTTTGCCAAAAGTCAACTTGTTTTGACATTGCATGTTTGTGTTTAGCTGTATAGATTGTCTATTTTGGATGTTTTCAGTGTGTTTTGAATGCTTTCAGACAATGCGAAATGAAAAAATCTTGCAAAAAAGTTAACTTGAATGAACTGATTAACTCTGACAGCGCTAATTTGAACATGTTAAACTGGATACATAACACAGAGTGCTAGTGGGCTTATTCCGACGGTTACTTAACAACGGATGAAAGAGAGAGGCGTGCGCCTGCAGCAGTAACACTCCTAATGGATGGGTCAGTAATAAGATATCATTATTTTAAACACACTTGAATTATTATACTCAGGAAGGCTAAGTTAACTTTTTACAGAATGGCGTTACAGAACTTGCAATTCCATATGTGGAAACATTGCTACTACAACATGTTAACACCACCTTCACACGTGAGGATAATAACACTATTTCACCACCACATGTGAACTTGTAATTCCATATGTGAAAGTTCGATTTTTTTGCTTCTTATATGCGAAACTGCAAATTATATTTTTACGAAATTGCAATTCCACACGTGAACGTGACATTTTCACATGAGAATGATTTTCACATGTGAAACTGCATATAAAATTTTCACGTGAGTTGAAAACGTTTTTCTTCTCACGTGAAAAAGTGATGTTAACATGTGAACTTAATATATGTGAAAACTTAAGACATGAAAAAAGTTTAAGCTCAACATGTGAAACTACAAATTTGACTTGTTTTTTTGTTAAGGGTTGTGTAGTTTCCCTCCTACGCCACACTTCCTTCAACAACACCCTTCTGTTAGGACCACAATCCGCTGCTGCCGCTGTGGCTGGTGACCCCACAGGGCTATGTCACGGCTGTGTGTGTGTGTGTGTGTGAGTATGTGCGCGCACGCACAGTGTGTGTAACAGCAAATAAGTAAGAACAGAAAGAAATCCCAGACTTCTCACCAGTAAAAAGGTCAAGGTGAAAACACACAGAGGGAAAAATTGCAGGTGACACCTCCAGTTCATTTAATCCAGTATGCTGGCTGGCTGTCACTCTGAGTTTTTGCGAGGAGAGAGTGGGAAACGAGGAGAGACAACAACATTACAGAAAGGAAGGGGCACTGTGACCACAGCCCAGTCGCTCAGGGGCTGGGAGGGGGGGGCTGTCACTCTCAGGGGGAGTATCATCCGTCATGGTTTCCTGCTGAAATGAGAGTCAGCGTAGTAGAGAGAGGAGAAGGAACTATTCAGAACCACGGAGAGCTCCTATACAACTATGGCAGACAGGGTATTCACATAAACACACTCTTTAAGAATGGTTTGACATTTCAGTCAGTCAGCCAGTCAGTAAGTCAGTCAGTCAATCAGTCATTTAGTTAATCAGTCAATCACTCAGTCAGTTAGTCAGTAAGTGACTCCAGACAGAGAGAAAGAGACTAGACTTTTAATGCTCTTTATTGAGACATTCTACCATACAGTACCCTCCACCCAACCTTCTGTACACAAAATGGCGCCGACAGAGATGGTCGCCTCGCTTCGCGTTCTTAGGAAACTATGCAGTATTTATTTTTTTATGTGTTATTTATGACATTGTTACCCCAGGAAATCTTAAGTCTTATTACAGCCAGGAAGAACTATTGGATATAAGAGCAACGTTAACTTACCAACATTACGACCAGGAATACGACTTTCCCGAAGCGGATCCTCTCTTCGGACCACCACCCAGGACAATGGATCGGATCCCAGCAGCTGACCGAAAACAACGGCGACGCAGAAGGGGCAGACGGAGCGGTCTTCTGGTCAAGCTTCGGAAACAGGCACATTGTTCACCGCTCCAGAGTATACTACTCGCCAATGTCCAGTCTCTTGACAACAAGGTAGACGAAATGAAAGCAAGGGTTGCCTTCCAGAGAGACATCAGGGATTGTAAGAAGAGTAAGGGTGGGGGTGTATGCTTTATGATGAACAACTCATGATGTAATCATAACAACATACAGGAACTCAAGTCCTTTTGCTCTCCCAACCTAGAATTCCTTACAATCAAATGCCGGCCATTCTACCTACCAAGAGAATTCTCGTCAGTTATAGTCACAGCTGTGTACATCCCCCCTCCAGCGACTATATGTAAACTGGAAACTATATATCCGGAGGCTGCATTTATTGTAGCTGGGGATTTTAACAAAGCAAATTTGAGAACAATGCTACGTAAATTTTATCAGCATATTGATTGCATGACACGTAGGGCTAATACACTCGATCACTGCTACTCTAACTTCCTCGATGCATACAAAGCCCTTCCCCGCCCTCCCTTCGGCAAATCCGACCACGAAGTCATCTTGCTTGTCCCGGCTTATTGGCAGAAACTCAAACAGGATGTACCAGTGACGAGAACCATTCAACGCTGGTCTGACCAATCGGAAGCCACGCTCCAAGATTGTTTAGAATATGTTCCGGTCAGCCTCAGAGAAGAACATCAAACTATACGCTGACTTGGTGAGTGCGTTTATAAATAAGTGCATAGGAGATGTCGCACCCACTGTGACTATTAAAACCTACCCTAACCAGAAACTGTTGATGGATAGCGGCATTTGCGCAAAACTGAAAGCGCGATCCACCGCATTTAACCATGGATAGATGTCTGGAAATATGGCTGAATATAAACAGTGTAGTTATTCCTTCCGCAAGGCAATCAAACAAGCGAAATGCTGGTACAGGGACAAGGTGGAGTAGCAATTTAATGGCTCAGACACGAGACGTATGTGGCAGGGTCTATAGGAAATGACGGACTACAAAAAAAAACAGCCAAGTCACGGACACCGACGTCACGCTTCCAGACAAACTAAACAGCCACCGTCGCGGCTCGCTAACAAAGACTGCCCCCCCCTCCCTCTCAGTGGCTGACGTGAGTAAAATATGTTAACCCTCGCAAGGCTGCTAGCCCAGACAGCATCCCTAGCCGCGTCCTTAGAACATGCGCAGACCAGCCGGCTGGTGTGTTTACGGACATATTTAATCGCTCCTTATCCCAGTCTGTTGTCCCCATATGCTTTAATATGGCTACCATTGTTCCTGTACCCAGGAAGGCAAAGATAACTGAACTAAATGACTACCACTCCATAGCACTCACTTCTGTTATCATGAAGTGCTTTGAGAGGCTAGTCAATGATTATGTCACCGCCACCTTACCGGCCACCCTAGACCCACTTCAGTTTGCACACCGCACACTGTCCTATCCCATCTGGACAAAAATAATACTTATGTAAGAATGCTGTTCATTGACTACAGCTCAGCATTCAACACCATAGTACCCTCCAAGCTCATCATCAAGCTGGAGGCCCTAGGTCTCAACCCCTCCCTGTGCAACTGGGTCCTGGACTTTCTTACGTGCCGCCCCCAGGTGGTCAAGGTCGGAAACAACATCTCCACTTTGCTGACCCTCAACACTGGGGCCCCACAAGGGTGTGCTCAGCCCTCTCCTGGACTCCCTGTTCACCCACGACTGCGTGGCCATGCATGCCTCCAACTCAATCGTCAAGTTTGCAGATGACACAACAGTAGTGGGCTTGATCACCAACAACGACGAGACAGCCTACAGGGAGGAGGTGAGGGCCCTAGGAGTGTGGTGTCAGGAAAACAACCTCTCACTCAACGTCAACAAAACAAAGGAGAT
This sequence comes from Salmo trutta, assembly GCF_901001165.1. Lineage (NCBI taxonomy): Eukaryota > Metazoa > Chordata > Actinopteri > Salmoniformes > Salmonidae > Salmo > Salmo trutta. The sequence continues at coordinate 35,210,430 of NC_042986.1, read as the reverse complement.
GATCGTGGACTTCAGGAAACAGCAGAGGGAGCACCCCCTATCCACATCGAAGAGACAGCAGTGGAGAAGGTGGAAAGTTCCTGGGCGTACACATCACAGACAAACTGAAATGGTCCACCCACACAGAGAGTGTGGCGAAGAAGGCGCAAAAGCGCCTCTTCAACCTGAGGAGGCTGAAGAAATGTGGCTTGTCACCTACAACCCTGACAAACTTTTACAGATGCACAATTGAGCGCATCCTGTCGGGCTGTATCACCGCCTGCTACGACAAATGTACTGCCCACAACCGCAGGGCTCTCCAGAGAGTGGTACGGTCTTCCCACTGCCTGCCCTCCAGGACACCTACAGCACCCGATGTCACAGGAAGGCCAAAAAGATCATCAAGGACAACAACCACCCGAGCCACTGCCTGTTCACACCGCTATCATCCAGAAGGCGAGGTCAGTACAGGTGCATCAAAGCTCGGACCGAGAGATTGAGAAACAGCTTCTAACTCAAGGTCATCAGACTGCTAAACAGCCATCACTAACTCAGAGAGGCTGCTGCCTACATTGAGACCCAATCACTGGACACTTTAATAAATGGATCACAGGTCACTTTAAACAATGCCACTTTAAATAATGGCACTTTAATAATGTTTACATATCTTGCATTACTCATCCCATATGTATATACTGCATTTTATACCATCTACTGCACCTTGCATATGCCGCTCGGCCATTGGTCATCCATATACTTATATGTACATATTCTCATTCACCCCTTTAGATTTGTGTGTATTAGGTAGTTGTTGGGGAATTGTTAGATTACTTGTTAGATATTACTTCACTGTTGGAACTAGAAGCACAAGCATTTCGCTACACTCGCATAAACATCTGCTAACCATGTGTATGTGACCAATAACATTTGATTTGATTATATACAAAAACTTAGAGACAGAGATAGAGACCGAGAAACAGAAACAGGGCTGCTGTTTATACCAACTCTGTGATACTGAGGGCCTGATTTATGCTGTTATCTGTAACTGTGAGCAGTAAAACAGCAGGGGGCTGTTCAGATAAGATCTTACACCACTCCTCATCTCTGCCCTGCTGTCAACACAACCGCTGGTTTAACATGTCCTCAACAAGACTCCCTCAACAACATCTTCACTCTGGATTAAAATGTCTTTAACGTGGGCTAGGTTTTGTATTAGATATACATGAGAAAGCGCTCATCGCCCCTCCAGGCAGCATTTGAGAGCTGAAATGATGGGAAGGGATTGACTGAGACTTGGCTTGGGGCAACTCATCACTGGATCTGTGAGGTCCTGTGGGATAAGTCAAGCAGTGAACAAAATTAACCCACACTGTTATGATTTTGTTAAGGGCTTTTCTTTTTTTAGATGGTCAACAGAAGTTCCTCCTGTTTCAGGGTACTAGTCAGTGGAGGCTCCTCAGAGGAGGAAGGGGAGGACCATCCTCCTTAGGGAATTTCATACATTTTTTAATATTGAAACATTAAAGAAATTATTTTTTTTTCGATGAAACTATACTAAATATATTCATTTCACCAAATAACTTATCAAAACATACTGTTTGCAATGAAGGTCTACAGTAGCCTCAACAGCACCCTCTAGGGTAGCATCATGGTGTAGCCGGAAGACTGCTATTTTCCGTCCTCCTCTGGCTACATTGACTTCAATGCAAAACCTGGAAGGCTCATGGTTCTCACCCCCTTCCATAGACTTACACAGTAATTATGTCGACTTCTGGAGGACGTCCTCAAACCTCTTGCAGTACGATCTTATCCATCCAATCAATGGATCAGAGAATTACTCTAGTACTGAAAACATAAGCTACAGCTAGCTAGCACTACATTGCATAAAGTGTGGTGAGTAGTTGACTCAAAGAGAGAGAAAGACAATAGTTGAACAGTTTTAAACAAATTATGTTCCTCAAAAATTAAGCAGAAGAAGCAGAGAGAGAGAGAGAGAGAGAGAAAGATATTTTATTGTATTTTTCTTCTTCTTAGTTTACCTTTGACTTATTTAGCTAATGCAGCTATAATTTAGTCTGCTCAACAACCTGACATAAACAGAGAGGAATTATATTTATGTTAGATAGCTGGCTAAGGCTATCCAACACAACAACTCTTCCAAGTCAAGGTAAACTATCAGTTTTATGAATTTATTGCCACATGGCCCACCGGTGTAACTGCTAAACTTCTTGCTGTACAGTGTACCGTGTGATTGTACACATGGATTGGATTGAGGGTTTACAAACGCATTAGTTCTAGTTTGTTGAGTATAACGTTAATATGGTGACAACAATGTAGGCTGTGTAGTGGTTAGGGGTTATGGTATGAAGGTTTGGCTTGGAGAGATGTTTTCTCTTGGTCACAGACAGCTGTTGTGTTGTGCACTGAAGTCCACAAGCAAAGGGAAAAGATGAGAGGAGGAGAGCGCATAGATGTGAGAAGAAATTATATAACGAGCAAAGTGATGATGCTGTATGTGGCTGCTATCAAAGTGAACTGTGTGTGTGGGTGATCAGGGATGTATTCATTCCATCGATTCTGCAAAATGTTTCTTAAACGGAAGCAAACGGGGAGGGACCTACATGAATTTTTCCAATGGAAACTCTTGTTTGGACTAATGATCACACCCCAGATCAGCTAGATGCAGGCACTGTGTCACTGTCTGTCACCTTGATTACTCTAATTTGTCTCTCGAACTTTCATTTGTAGGCTAGGTTGTATCAACCTCATGATATAGGGAACATTTGAGTATCATGTAGTAGAATATATCTATTGATGTCACATTGAGCTGGGTGAATGGAATATGAATTAGAGTCATCCAATATGCTGTGATAGAAATATGCCCATGTTCATTAAAACAAATATTGTCCTCCCTCATCTTGAATGGCACGAACCACTAATGGTACTGTCTGTAGACTTTCCATTTGAACTCTGGGTATTACACCAGGAAGGTGTTGTAATGAAACCATAGAAACAGCAACATTCTAGCTAAAGCAATGCTTGACTTGGGCAGGAGCTCACTGGAATTCCTGCACCTAAATATAAACAGTACCGACACTCAAAATGAGTACTGACACCTATTTCTGTGAAAGTCAAGCACTGAGCTAAAGGGAAAGTTGTAGCCAGTCCGTATAGCATGAAGATTGATGTTGTGGAAGGAACATTGCTGCAAAGCCAGTGGGCATGGAGACAAACAACAAGCCGTTTAGAGTACAACAAGGTTAAACACAGTCATTACCAAACACCCTGGCTGGGCTGCTGAGGTTTGGCACTGAGTCTACGCCAAGCAAGCTACAAAATGGTGTTTGGATGTTTTTGGGCTTATTTTATCTCATGCCTCTCACCTGAATAATTAGCCGTTTATTTTGTAGCAGTGCTTATAGGTTTTAGTTATTTGGTTTAGTACCTTGGTTTCAGTACCTTGTTGGTTTTAGTATCCTGTTGTGGCAGGGCTTATACTGTAGTTTCTGCAAAAATATTTTCTTGTGAAGTAGAATGCCCACGTTTATGATAAAACTAGTTCCATACATGCCCTCTGAATTTCTCTGTTGTTGGTTGTAATGGGATACCTGCACAACGTCATAAAACGATTTCTGGGTAATACAGGTTCACGGCATTCTGCTTCCGGCGAACTGCTTCCTGTTGGTTTGCCATTAGTCATATATTAGCATTGCTAGAAGTATTGTGTATATACTGTATATATATATATATATATATATATATATATATATATATATAAGTTGTTTTTTGTATATAACAGTAGAATAAGTAGTATAGCATAAGTAGTGTTGTGTGTTTTGTTAGTTAGCTAGCTAGCTTGTTAGTTTCTTCAAATTTAGTATTTTCGAATTCAACTGTTAAAGTTAGCCAACGATGGCAACTGGCACTAATGGTAACGTTAGCTAGAGTCGTTAGCTGTTGGAGAATAAAATCATCATGAAGAGGATCAAGACGTATACCATGAAGAAAGATAGGGTAAAGTTTCAGAGAAGAGAGGTCAGCTCTTCAGAACATTGCTGTGTGACGCTGTGCACCTACTCTGCCAAATTCTCAAGTTTGTCATTCCACTCTTTCCCTGCCGATGATGACCTACAAAAGAACTGGTGATTAACATCCGATGAGCCAACTTCACTGTCGGCAAATGCTCCAAGATCTGTGGCAGGCATTTTTTTCCTGAAGACATAGTGGAGCCTACTCTGGGAGGGCTACGTCATCTGAGGAAGGGAGCTAATAATTGGAACAATTATATTATTCAGTCACGGGCGAGTCACGGGTGAGTGTTTGGAATAGGATAGAGACCTAGCACCGACCATGCAGAGGATGGTGCCATTTGTGTAGAAGATTATATGGACTCTGGCAAGGATCACGACTACTGTGCAGTACCTGAGCCAGCAGCAATTGACTTGACTGTTGACTGGGCCTGGTCTGAAAAGGAGGCAATGCAATGTGAGATAGCTAGGCTTAGGAGAGAGCTGGAAAAGATGACTGTCAGAAGTTGTTTTGGTCTGCAGCGGTTTGCGGGATCAGAGAAGGACATGATTCTACACTAGGTAGATTGATGACTTTAAACCAACACTTACAATAGTTAATGATGAAATGGATGCCTTTGCTGAGTTCTTATCAGTCCACTTTTGTTTCATTCTTCCCACAGATTTTCCAGTTATGACCATCTTGAGGCTTTTTGGAGACTGATTGAGTCAGCAAATGCCAAGCTTGCGTGCATTACTTGAGCAGCAAGAGCCACTCAGAGGAATGAGGATGTCACTCTTCTATCCAAGTACTTGATAAGATTGATTGTTTTCATGTTGTAAATTATACTGAACAAAAATATAAACACTACATGTAAAGTGTTGGTCCCTGAAATAAAAGAGCTCAGACATGGTCCATACATACAGTTGAAGTGGGAAGTTTACATACACCTTAGCCAAATACATTTAAACTCAGTTTCACAATTCCTGACATTTAATCCTAGTAAAAAATTCCCTGTCTTAGGTCAGTTAGGATCACCACTTTATTTTAAGAATGTGAAATGTCAGAATAATAGTAGAGAGAAGTATTTATTTCAGATTTTATTTCTTTCATCACATTCCCAGTGGGTCAGAAGTTTACATACACTCAATTAGTATTTGGTAGCATTGCCTTTAAATTGTTTAACTTGGGTCAAACATTTCGGGTAGCCTTCCACAAGCTTCCCACAATAAGTTGGGTGAATTTTGACCCATTCCTCCTGACAGAGCTGCTGTAACTGAGTTAGGTTTGTAGGCCTCTTGCTCGCACACATTTGTTCAGTTCTGCCCACAAATTTTCATTAGGATTGAGGTCAGGGCTTTGTGATGGCCACCCCACTACCTTAACTTTGTTGTCCTTAAGCCATTATGCCACAACTTTGGAAGTATGCTTGGGGTCATTGTCCATTTGGAAGACCCATTTGCAACCAAGCTTTAACTTCCTGACTGACGTCTTGAGATGTTGCTTCAATATATCCACATAATTTTCCTTCGTCATGATGCCATCTATTTTGTGAAGTGCACCAGTCCCTCCTGCAGCAAAGCACTCCCACAACATGATGCTGCCACCCCCGTGCTTCACAGTTGGGATGGTGTTCTTCAGCTTGCAAGCCTCCCCCTTTTTCCTCCAAAACATAACAATGGTCATTATGGCAAAACAGTTCAATTTTTGTTTAATCAGACCACAGGACATTTCTCCAAAAAGTACGATCTTTGTCCCCATGTGCAGTTGCAAACCATAGTCTGGCTTTTTTATGGCTGTTTTGGAGCAGTGGCTTCTTCCTTGCTGTGCGACCTTTCAGGTTATGGTGATATAGGACTCGTTTTACTATGGATATAGATACTTTTGTACCCGTTTCCTCCAGGATCTCCACAAGGTCCTTTGCTGTTGTTCTGGGATTGATTTGCACCTAAGTACGTTCACCTCTAGGAAACAGAACACATCTCCATCCTGAGCGGTATGACGGCTGCGTGGTCCCATGGTGTTTATACTTGCATACTATTGTTTGTACAGATGAACGTGGTACCTTCAGGCGTTTGGAAATTGCTCCCATGGATGAACCAGACTTGTGGAGGTCCACCATTTTTTTCCCTGAGGTCTTGGCTGATTTCTTTTGATTTTCCCATGATGTCAAGCAAAGAGGCACTGAGTTTGAAGGTAGGCCTTGAAATACATCCACAGGTACACCTCCAATTGACTCAAATGATGTCAATTAGCCTATGAGAATCTTCTAAAGCCAAGACATAATGTTCTGGAATTTAACCAAGCTGTTTAAAGGCCCAGTCAACTTAGCATATGTAAACTTCTGACCCACTGGAATTGTGATATAGTGAACTATAAGTGAAATAATCTGTCTGTGAACAATTGTTGGAAAAATGACTTGTGTCATGCACAAAGTAGATGTCCTAACCGACTTGCCAAAACTATAGTTTGTTAACAAGAAATGTGTGGAGTGGTTGAAAAACGAGCTTTAATGACTCCAACCTAAGAATATGTAAACTTCCGACTTCAACTGTATATATACATATATATATATTCACACACTATACAAATAGGACAAAGACCAGAGAATAATAGCAATGCTAATATTGGACGGCTAAAAACAGGAAATAGTTAGCTGGAAGCAGAATGCCGGGAACCTGTATCACCCGGGAAAATCGTTTTATGACGTTGTGCAGGTATCCAATTGTAGTTTTTGCAAGTTTCACTGTTAAATACAGACATGCCACACCTCCGATAGCAGCAGTTCCCTTTCCTTTGATCTGCAGCCATAATGCTTTTCATTGTATCTGCTGTAGTAGCATTATCAGTAGGTTGGGACATTGGTTGGGTGGCTGTAATAGACTATTGTGCCGTTGTAATGTTATGGATATTAATACATTTGTGATTAGAACTGTGAAAGGAAGTCAGGAAATGGTGTTTCTGAAAACTGTCGGAGCAATTTGATTCCAATGGCCTCTGTGACAATGTCTGTCTCGGACTCTCATATGCTATATGTCATAACCAATGCAGTGTTTGCCTCTGCAATGCATTAGCTACATGTACAGATAACGTATATTTACCAAACATGCATTTCAACAGCTCTTTGCAGAATACTGAACTAGCCCTGGTTTTTGTTGCGTCAAAAACGACTGTTTTACACCATAATCACTTCCTCACGAACAAGGCTACCTACTCTACATACACATACAGCCACATAAACATGACCTCAAGGACCAACATGTCCTATAGGACTGTAGGTAATGTCCCCCTTAACATTCATCATGAGAGTGTATAAAGACAGAGATAATGATAAAGAGAAGGCATTACTCCAGCTTTGAATGGAGAAGAAAGGTCATGATCATAAGTCACTCAGCACTCACTACTGATGGAAACTGTGAGGGATGGAGGCTATTTCTCCCATGGGGTGGCACGCTGTGCTATTAAATAGCATGCTGGAGACAAATCCTTCAGAGAACCTATAGCATCTTGTGTCATAGAATGACATATATATTTTCTAGGATTTCTGTGACTTGTGCGTTCATATAATTTCACAATTATACTGGTAATATACATATTGTGTACAGAAAATAAAAATAACCCAATGTTGAGAGAAAGAGAGACAGAGAGAGAGACAGAGAGAGAGACAGAGAGAGAGAACGAGAGAGAGAGAGCGATAGAGAGAGAGAGAGAGAAAGATACAGAGAGGGAGACAGAGAGAGAGAGAGAGCGATAGAGAGAGAAAGACAGAGAGAGAGACAGAGAGACACAGAGAGAGAGAGAGAGAGAGACAGAGAGAGAGAGAGAGACAGAGAGAGAGAGAGAGAGAGAGAGAGAGAGAGAGAGAGAGAGAGAAAGAGACACAGAGAGAGAGAGAGAGAGAGCGATAGAGAGAGAAAGACAGAGAGACAGAGAGACACAGAGAGAGAGAGAGAGTGCAGAGAGACCCAGTGCACCCCACAGGCCCCACCCACCCCCAGAGCATCACCACTTCCATCGGCTTAGCCAGACCAGACCGGGCCCAGCCTATTATCCCGCACCAGACCACCACCCCTACCAGACCAGAGAGGAAGTCCCACAGCCCAGACCTGGCCCCCCTCCACCTCACAGGGCCCAACAGCAGGACCAGCGCAGCTACGCGGAGGTCGTCAGAGGACAGGAGAACCCTGTAGGATTAAGTGAGATTAAACAGCTCCTCCAATACATCTGCACTAAACTGCACTAAACACACACGGACGCATACACACACACACACCACACACACACACACACACACACACCTATTGTACTAGAATTTACTTGTTCAATGAATAGGAATATTTAACAGAATAACAGAATAAATGTTAGCTGATATCCTGTTTATCTCGCTCTTAACAACTTATTAGTTATTAGTTAATCGTTACTGTATTTCTGACTGCTACTCTTTCTTTTTGCAACATGAAATCACTATCAGTTAGCATGTGGAACATTCAGGGTCTAAACTCATCAACCTTTGGTCTGAAGAGTTTAGCACTGGAGTTCAACAAAAATCTGAAAGATGTTGACGTCATCATTCTGCAGGAGACATGGTGTAAGGCTGACGTTGTCACTCACTGTCCCACAGGCTACAGAGAGGTCATTGTGCCATCACAGAAACACAGCTCTGTCAATAGAGGCAGAGACTCTGGAGGATTGATCATTTGGTACAAATCCGAACTACAAAATCTAATTGATCCCCTCAAAATTGGCAAATACCACATTTGGTTAAAACTAAAAAAAGAACTTGTACTGACAGGAAAAGATGTGTTCCTTTGCGCAATATATATCCCCCCCTCAGAATCCCCATATTACTCAGAGGAGATCTTCCCCACCCTCGAGGAAGAGACGTGCCATTTCCAGGCCCAGGGAAATGTGCTCATCTGTGGGGACACAAATGCGCGCACAGGAACACTACCTGATCTAACGAGCACACGAGGGGACAGCTTTATTACAGGCCATACTGTTTCTAACTATCTTAATCTCCCCCATAGAAACAACAGTGACAGCACCGTCAACAAAAACGGAAGGGATCTTTTGCAGCTCTGTAGAAGCCTGGGTCTGTACTTTGTCAATGGTAGGTTACGGGGGGACTCTTTGGGGAGATTCACCTACTGCTCACCTCTTGGCCACAGTACAGTAGACTATATGATCACAGACATGGACCCTTTCTCTCTCAGCTCATTCACTGTCAAGCCACTAACACCTCTGTCTGATCACAGCCAAATTACGTTGTTCCTCAAAAGAACAGACCTGGAAACAACCACACATTCACAGCCCAGTAAGCTGTACAACATCAGAAATTCATACAGATGGGCCCAAAACAGCACAGAAGAATACCAGAAAGCAACCTGGAACCAAAATATCCAAACACTCTTAGATAACTTTCTGGATACCACATTCACTCACAGTAAAGAAGGCATCAATCTAGCAGTACGAAACATCAACTATATATTCAGGCAAACGGCAAAAGAAGCACAATTGAAATTGATAAAAAACAAAACTAAAAAAATCACAGATGACAACTGGTTTGATGCAGATTGTAAAATTATAAGGAAAAAACTTAGAACACTATCCAACCAAAAGCACAGAGACCCAAATAATGGTGAATTACGCCTTCATTACTGTGAGACTTTAAAACTCTATAAACGTACACTCAGAACCAAAAAAGCACAGTACAACAGCAAGCAGCTGACACTAATTGAGGAGTCCATAAACACAAACAACTTTTGGCAAAATTGGAAAAAACTAAAAAAATCTAAACAAGAGGAATTAGCAATACAAAATGGTGACATATGGACAACCCATTTCAAAACACTCTACAACACCGTTCAAATTGACACAAACGCAGAACAACGCCAAATCCATGAGAAGTTGAATGGATTAGAAAAAGCTATAAAGGACAATCAAAACCCATTGGACTCCCCAATTACTGACCAGGAGCTCTATAAGAAACTTCAGGCTCTCAAATTTAAAAAAGCCTGCGGACCTGATGGCATCCTAAATGAAATGCTCAAACTCACTAGTGCAAAATTTCAATTGGCTATATTAAAATTGTTTAATTTGATCCTGAGTGTAGGTTATTTCCCTGACATCTGGAATCAAGGACTCATAACCCCAATCTTTAAGAATGGAGACAAATTTGACCCTAACAATTACAGAGGCATTTGTGTGAACAGTAACCTGGGGAAGGTTTTCTGTAGTATCATCAATGTAAGAGTTCTAAACTTCCTTAATAAGCACAATGTCTTGAGTAAAAGCCAAATTGGATTTATACCAAAACATCGCACAACTGATCATATTTACACCTTACACACCCTGATAGATAAACATGTCCACCAAAATAATACCAAAATATACACTTGCTTTATCGACTTCCAAAAAGCATTTGATTCTATTTGGCATACAGGACTGTTCTACAAAGTTATTGAAAGTGGTGTAGGGGGTAAAACATATGACATAATTAAATCAATGTATACTGGCAATACGTGCAGCATTAAAATTGGTAAGAAAAGGACAGAATTCTTTAACCAGGGGCGGGGCCTTCGTCAGGGTTGCAATCTGAGCCCTGCACTCTTCAATATTTACATTAACGAATTGGCCACTATTCTAGAAAAATCCTCAGCCCCTGGTGTTAGTCTCCACAATTCAGAAGTTAAATGCCTACTCTTCGCAGATGACCTATGCCTGCTGTCACCCACAGCACCTGGCCTACAGCAGAGCCTGGACCTGCTAGAGCAGTACTGCCAGACCTGGGCCCTGGCAGTAAACCCCAAAAAGACTAAAATAATGATTTTCCAGAGAAGATCCAGATCTCAGGGAATTAGACCAAAGTTCTCAATTGGTACAAAATATATAGAGTACTGTACACACTACAATTACTTAGGTTTAAAAATAAGCTCAACTGGACACCTTAATGAGGCAGTGAATGAACTGAGAGAGAAAGCACGCAGGGCATTCTACGCCATTAAAAAGCAAATTCAAATTGAAATACCTATTAAAATTTGGCTAAAACTAATTGAATATGTCATTGAACCAATTGCACTTTATGGCAGCGAGGTGTGGGGTCCACTTGCAAAACAAGATTTCATCAAATGGGACAAACACCCCATTGAAACCCTACATGCAGAGTTCTGTAAGATTCTCCTACGTGTCCAGAGGAAAACTACAAACAATGCATGCAGGGCAGAATTAGGCCAATATCCACTAATAATAAAAACTCAAAAAAGAGCAATTAAGTTTTGGAAACATCTAAAATACAGTGACCCCCTCTCATATCATTACCAAGCCCTGCAATGCCAAGAGCTGAGCAAAGAAAAGAGTCCCCTCATCCAGCTGGTCCTGGGGCTGAGTTCACAAACCTGTTCTACTAACACACTGAAGCCTCAGGACCAGAACATCCAATCAATCAGAATAAACCAAATTACAACACAGTCAAAACAAAACTACATTGCTTATTGGGAAACACAAGCACAAACACAAAGCAAAATGCAGTGCTATCTGGCCCTAAATCGACAGTACACTATGGCTAAATATTTGACCATGGTTACTGATCAAAACCTTAGAAAAACCTTGACAAAGTACAGGCTCAGTGAGCACAGCCTTGCCATTGAGAAGGGTAGACACAGGAAAACCTGGCTCCCTGTAGAGGAAAGGCTGTGCAACCACTGCACAACAGCAGAACCTGAGACGGAGCTGCATTTCCTGACAAAATGTCAAAAATATAAAACAATTAGAGAGTGTCATTTCCCCAAATTTGAAATCCTTATTCAAGGTTTTAAAGACCTCTCTGATGAGGATAGGCTACCCATCCTGTTGGGGGAGGACGCAGAGAGCTGTGGGTTGGCAGCGCACTACATTGCTGCCTGCCATAAGTTGAGGGACAGTGTCTGACAGACCAATAAACCTGCACATGTCCTCAACTGTATGATTATTGTTATTGTTGAATGTATGGTTATATTGACCGTTGGTTATTGTTGTTACTGTTGTCCCGTTGACAATTTTTGATTCTCATTTTTATTTATTTTTTATATTGTAAATATCCAAAGTAAGCTTTGGCAATATGTACATTGTTACGTCATGCCAATAAAGCGAATTGAATTGAATTGAATTGAATTGAGAGAGAAAGAGACACAGAGAGAGAGAGAGAGAGAGAGAGAGAGAGAGAGAGAGAGAGAGAGAGAGAGAGAGAAAGAGAGAGAGAGAGAGAGAGAATGACGTATTCCTGCCATCAGGAAGTGTGAGAGCAGTAGTTACTGTGGATCCTCAGGGGGATTTGTTAAGTAGCGGCTGGGGATACAGCTAAGAGCTAACACATGACGCCATAGTGGTGTGTGTGTGTACATGTGTGGGTTCTCAGCTAATGCCTGACCGCCAGGAGAACGCTTCAGTGAATCCACTTCCCTCAGCATCCAGGAAACACAATTAACAGGGGGAGAGAAACGCCACAACACCATTAAAGTATGAATTAGGATCTGGGACACGATTCATCCTCTGAGCCCACAGTACTGCTGGTTGCTGCTAAAACACACACTGCTCTGCTCCTCCATTAAGACATTTCCGCCTGTGAGAGAGAATGTGTGTGCTGTGTGAGTGAGTGTGTGTGTAGTGGTTTCTGTCTGTATAAATGAGTGTGTTTGAGCCCATGTCTGTATGTGTGTTTGTGTGTGATAAACTGTGTGTGTGTTTTATTTAACCTTTATTTAACGAGGCAAGTCATGTGTGTGTGTTTGCCTGTGGGAGCATTCCTGAATATTTCAGTGGCTCGAAGGACTAATACCAGAGGAGGTGGGATAAGAAGCGAAATGCTTACAGATAATTGAAATGGTAAACCATCCATCTCCCGCTGTGTGTGTGTACGTGTGTTTTTGTGTATTTGCATGTATGTGTGTGTGTTCGTGTGTCATCCATCCCCTCCGACAGAGCTGGGCTGCAGTGGGTAGTATGGTAATGTGCTGTGATTAGAAGTGAGGGGGAACTAAAGTTGGGGGCTCAATTACCTTGATATGTGGTTCAATTATATGTACAACAACATGAGCCTGAAGTACTTTCTAAGGTCTTGGGGGAAATGTGAGAGCCAAGGACTCATCTGAGAACCACAGAGCAGTAATCTCTGAGGCTGACTAAGAGGTATCGGAAAATGTCGGAAAATGTACTGTTTGGTTGTCTAATCCGACCAACGACATGCTGATGACAAACAACATCAGCTAAGGTAGTAGAATATGTGTGTTAGCAAACATCCTAAACTAAACATCCTCCTGGACTAACAAACATGGTCCTTGAAGACTCACTATTGCATCTGCATTTAGTCCAGGAGAACGGCTTTAATTGTTAAAATTCACTACTGTTCGGTGCAATGAACAGGCCTTATACCAACCAGCGTGTACGAGGCTTCTCAGGCACAGTGTGACATTTGACAGTTCCGGTGTATTCAGCATCTCTAGATGTGTCAGTAGAACAAAAGGCATTATCATTCTGCACACAAAGAATCACTCACACTGGAGAATGAAGACTCCCACTCTACATCAGTGTTTTAATATTAGGAGCAGAATGACAGAGCCAGAGAGACAGCACATGTCACAACATGGAAGTGGATGAATAGCACGTGGGTGCAGTGAATAGATCATACCGCCTTCTGTTGAGTCTGTCTGTCTGTCTGTCTATCTGTCTGTCTGTCTGTCTGTCTGTCTGTCTGTCTGTCTGTCTGTCTGTCTGTCTGTCTGTCTGTCTGTCTGTCTGTCTGTCTGTCTGTCTGTCTGTCTGTCTGTCTGTCTGTCTGTCTGTCTGTCTGTGTTGAACCTTATGCTTGTGTTCTTTGTGCTAAACAATTTCAGTTCAGGATTTTCCATATTAGTCCATTCCTCCCCACTGTCACCACCGCAGCTGAGAAAGGAGGTAGGGCTGTTATGTCTGATAAGGCTATAGCTGGAGAGAGAGGTTAGGGGTCAGGGGTCAGAGGACAGAGGGCATCTCCACACAGCAATACCAAGCAGGTCACTATTGATAGAGAGATACAGCCTCACTCACAACACTACCTGTATGGAGGAAGAGGAAGATCGGGATACAGGGAGAGGGAAAAGAACATAGAAAGAGAGAGTGAGTCTATTGGAGAGAGAAAACAAGACTGAGAGACAGATAAATGGATGGCGAGAGGAAGATGAGGGGATGGTAAAACACTTCAGAGGAAAGTAACCATCTCCTGAAGAGTTTCTGCTCTACCTGGTCAGGATGGCAGGTCACGTACACATTCCATTCAGCTCTATGGGATTGTGTTTATGCGTGTGTGTTGTTATCGGGGCAGGTCAGGAGACAATGGAAGCAGTCAGCAGATGGAGACTGCTGATAGCCTCCTGTCACATAGAACTGTCCCCTCAACCCCATTCACACAGACTGAGAGAGAGACAGAGAGAGAGAGAGAGAGAGAGAGTGTGAGAGAGAGAGAGGGATAGAGAGAGAGAGAGAGAGAGAGAGAGAGAGAGAGTGAGAGAGAGAGAGAGAGAGAGAGAGAGAGAGAGAGAGGGAGGAGAGAGAGAGAGAGAGAGAGAGAGAAGAACCTGACACCCTCAGCACACAGGGGGGCAAACACCTGCCTGGAGCTGATAGCATTCCCTCCCCCATATGCCCCCGTAGGCACAACTATGACAACATAACGAACAAAAACGGGTCACAATTCCTGCAGCTCTGTCGCACGCTGGGTATGTACATGTACATAGTCAATGGTAGGCTTCGAGGAGACTTCTATGATAGGTACATCTATAGCTCATCTCTTGGCAGTAGTACTGTAGACTACTTTATCACTGACCTCAACCCAGAGTCTCTCAGAGCGTTCACAGTCAGCACACTGACACCCTTATCAGACCACACTCTACTTGAACAGAGCAATACTCAATCATGAGGCATCAAAGCCAAAGGAACTGAGTAATATTAAGAAATGCTATAGATGGAAGGAATGTAGTCTGGAAATCTACCAAAAAACAATTAGACAACAACAAATTCAATCCCTTTTAGACAACTTCCTGGACAAAACATTCCACTGTAATAGTGAAGGTGTAAACTTGGCAGTAGAAAATCTAAACAGTATATTTGACCTCTCAGTTTCCTTATCAAATCTAAAAATTTTAAACAGAAAACCGAAGAAAATGAACAACAATGACAAATGTTTTGATGAAGAATGCAAAAACCTAAGAAAGAAACTGAGAAACCTGTCCAACCAAAAACATAGAGACCCAGAAAACCTGAGTCTATGCCTTCACTATGGTGAATCACTAAAACAATACAGAAATACACTACGGAAAAAGAAGGAACGGCACGTCAGAAATCAGCTCAATGTAATTGAAGAATCCATAGACTCTAACCACTTCTGGGAAAATTGGAAAACACTAAAACAATAACACAAAGAATTATCTATCCAAAATGGAGATGTATGGGTAAACCACTTCTCCAATATTTTTGGTGCTATAACAAAGAACAAACAACAAAAACATATACATGATCAAATACAAATCTTAGAATCAACTATTAAAGACTACCAGAACCCACTGGATTCTCCAATTACCTTGAATGATCTACAGGACAAAATAAAAACCCTCCAACCCAAAAAGGCCTGTGGTGTTGATGCTATCCTCAATGAAATGATAAAATTTACAGACAACAAATTCCAATTGGCTATACTAAAACTCTTTAACATCATGCTTAGCTCTGGCATCTTCCCCAATATTTGGAACCAAGGACTGATCACCCCAATCCACAAAAGTGGGAGACAAATTTGACCCCAATAACTACCGTGGGATATGCATCAACAATAACCTTGGGAAAATCCTCTGCATTATCATTAACAGCAGACTCGTACATTTCCTCAGTGAAAATAATGTACCGAGCAAATGTCAAATTGCCTTTTTACCAAATTATCGTACGACAGACCACGTATTCACTCTGCACACCCTCATTGACAAACAAACAAACCAAAACAAAGGCATGCTTTGTTGATTTAAAAAAAGCCTTCCACTCAATTTGGCATGAGGGTCTACCATACAAATTGATGGAAAGTGGTGTTGGGGGTAAAACATACGATATTATAAAATTAATGTACGCAAACAACAAGTGTGTGGTTAAAATAGCCAGAAAACACACACATTTCTTCCCACTGGGCCAGCTTAAGCCCCACCTTCTTCAACATACAGTGGGGAGAACAAGTATTTGATACACTGCCGATTTTGCAGGTTTTCCTTCTTACAAAGCATGTAGAGGTCTGTAATTTTTATCATAGGTACACTTCCAGAAAATCACATTGTATGATTTTTAAGTAATTGATTTGCATTTTATTGCATGACATAAGTATTTGATCACCTACCAACCAGTAAGAATTCTGGCTCTCACAGACCTGTTAGTTTTTCTTTAAGAAGCCCCCCTGTTCTCCACTCATTACCTGTATTAACTGCACCTGTTTAACCTGTATAAAAGACACCTGTCCACACACTCAATCAAACAGACTCCAACCTCTCCACAATGGCCAAGACCAGAGAGCTGTGTAAGGACATCAGGGATAAAATTGTAGACCCGCACAAGGTTGGGATGGGCTACAGGACAATAGGCAAGCAGCTTGGTGAGAAGGCAACAACTGTTGGCGCAATTATTAGAAAATGGAAGAAGTTCAAGATGACGGTCAATCACCCGCAGTCTGGGGCTCCATGCAAGATCTCACCTCGTGGGGCATCAATGATCATGAGGAAGGGGAGGGATCAGCCCAGAACTACACGGCAGGACCTGGTCAATGACCTGAAGAGAGCTGGGACCACAGTCTCAAAGAAAACCATTAGTAACACACTACGCCGTCATGGACTAAAATCCTGCAGCGCACGCAAGGTCCCCCTGCTCAAGCCAGCGCATGTCCAGGCCCGTCTGAAGTTTGCCAATGACCATCTGGATGATCCAGAGGAGGAATGGGAGAAGGTCATGTGGTCTGATGAGACAAAATAGAGCTTTTTGGTCTAAACTCCACTCGCCGTGTTTGGAGGAAGAAGAAGGATGAGTACAACCCCAAGAACACCATCCCAACCGTGAAGCATGGAGGTGGAAACATCATTCTTTGGGGATGCTTTTCTGCAAAGGGGACAGGACGACTGCACCGTATTGAGGGGAGGATGGATGGGGCCATGTATCGTGAGATCTTGGCCAACAACCTCCTTCCCTCAGTAAGAGCATTGAAGATGGGTCGTGGCTGGGTCTTCCAGCATGACAACAACCCGAAACACACAGCCAGGGCAACTAAGGAGTGGCTCCGTAAGAAGCATCTAAAGGTCCTGGAGTGGCCTAGCCAGTCTCCAGACCTGAACCCAATAGAAAATCTTTGGAGGGAGCTGAAAGTCCGTATTGCCCAGCGACAGCCCCGAAACCTGAAGGATCTGGAGAAGGTCTGTATGGAGGAGTGGGCCAAAATCCCTGCTGCAGTGTGTGCAAACCTGGTCAAGAACTACAGGAAACGTATGATCTCTGTAATTGCAAACAAAGGTTTCTGTACCAAATATTAAGTTCTGCTTTTCTGATGTATCAAATACTTATGTCATGCAATAAAATGCAAATTAATTACTTAAAAAGTCATACAATGTGATTTTCTGGATTTTTGTTCTAGATTCCGTCTCTCACAGTTGAAGTGTACCTATGATAAAAATTACAGACCTCTACATACTTTGTAAGTAGGAAAACCTGCAAAATCGGCAGTGTATCAAATACTTGTTCTCCCCACTGTATATATCAACGAATTGGCGAGGGCATTAGAAAAGTCTGCAGCACCCGGCCTCACCCTAATAGAATCTGAAGTCAAATGTCTACTGTTTTCTGATGATCTGGTGCTTCTGTCACCAACCAAGGAGGGCCTACAGCAGCACCTAGATGTTCTGCACAGATTCTGCCAGACCTGGGCCCTGACAGTAAATCTCAGTAAGACCAAAATAATGGTGTTCTAAAAAAGGTCCAGTCGCCAGGACCACAAAAACAAATTCCATCGAGACACCGTTGCCCCAGTGCACACAAACAAATATACATACCTAAACATCAGCGCCACAGGTAACTTCCGTAGGCAGACCTGGCTCTCAAGAGAGATGTGTGCACACTGCCCACAAAAAGGGCAACCAGTGAAGAACAAACACCATTGTAAATACAACCCATATTTATGTTCATTTATTTTCCCTTTTGTACTTTAACCATTTGCACATCGTTTCAACACTACATATACATAATATGACATTTGTAATGTATTTATTCTTTTGGGACTTCTGTGAGTGTAATGTTTACTCTTCATTTTTTATTGTTTATTTCACTTTTGTATATTATCTACTTCACTTGCTTTGGCAATGTTATCATATGTTTCCCATGCCAATAAAGCCCCTTGAATTGAATTGAATTGAGAGAGAGAGAGAGAGAGAGAGTGTGAAAACAAACACAAACAAACAAACAAAATGTCCACACACTAGAAAATGGAATAGAACAGCAAAAAAAATCTCAGGAACTGCTATTCTGTGTTAACCGGGTCTCAGGAACTGCTATTCAGTGTTAACCGGGTCTCAGTAACGGCTATTTAGTGTTAACCGGGTCTCAGGAACTCCTATTCAGTGTCAACCGGGTCTCAGGAACTGCTATTCAGGGTTAACCGGGTCTCAGGAACTGCTATTCAGTGTTAACCGGGTCTCAGGAACTGCTATTCAGTGTCAACCGGGTCTCAGGAACTCCTATTCAGTGTTAACTGGGTCTCAGGAACTGCTATTCAGTCGTAACCAGGTCTCAGTAACTGCTATTCAGGGTTAACCGGGTCTCAGGAACTGCTATTCAGTGTTAACCAGGTCTCAGTAACTGCTATTCAGTGTTAACCAGGTCTCAGTAACTGCTATTCAGGGTTAACCGGGTCTCAGGAACTGCTATTCAGTGTTAACCGGGTCTCAGGAACTCCTATTCAGTGTTAACCAGGTCTCAGTAACTGCTATTCAGGGTTAACCGGGTCTCAGGAACTGCTATTCAGTGTTAACCGGGTCTCAGGAACTGCTATTCAGTGTTAACCAGGTCTCAGGAACTGCTATTCAGTGTTAACCGGGTCTCAGGAACTGCTATTCAGGGTTAACCAGGTCTCAGAAACTGCTATTTAGTGTTAACTTGGTCTTTTCAAAGGCTAGATGTCAGAAGACAGTACTCCAATGTAACATGTCACTGTATCACTGTATCTTACCAACTCTATTGACGTGCAATACAGTCCTCTAGTTCCTATTAAATTCCATGTTATAATATCTCCTGGGAACTTCATGCTGTTATTCAGTCCAATCTCCCTCAACAGCCCCAAGCCGTAGAATGTATCGCGTATCAGTATGTTGGTAATCAAGAGTTGTTTCCTTTCCTCTATCCAGAGGTTCAATGGTTTGACTAATGTGTTTAAGTGGCATGTTGGATAGAACAAACAGCATGATTTAGGAGACAGAGCTAAGAGGATATAGACAAGGTATGGTGTTGAATTATATATCTATCCCGCTATAACATGGATGTTTCTCAGCTCACTGGCTGGGTGCATCAAGATGTACACTCCAAGAAAGGAAAAACCCACACACTCACTAAAATATTCTTCAAGTTTTAATGTCTTATTTTTTAGCAGCAGAAGACCAAACAAACGCATCCCTAAAAAATAAAAGACAAAAACGTAAAGAATATTTCATTGAGTGCAGGATTTTCCTTTCGTCCAGGATATGCCTTTTGAACCCAGCACCCAAAGCCATTTCTCTTTCTATACATCGAGACCAGGGAAGGGCAACTGGAGGCCGGCTATCTAAACCTATTATCATGGTCAAATTACCTGCTGGGGGCCCCATTGATTTTGTTAGTCAGTCTCACTCAGATATAATATTAGAAAAGGCAAACATTTATCCCCACCCTGTGGCAAAATGTGTTGAATTGAAGCAAACTTGCATTAAATAGGCAACATTTTCTCTACACCCCTTGGCAAAATGTGTAGAATTGGAGGGGGTACGCAGACCCGCTCTAGATGTACACATTACACCACTAAAGGTCATAAGAAGATAAATGTTTGGCCCACTCCAAAACACACCAACTGTAGCAACTCACACAAACACACACCAACTGTAGCAACACACTCCAAATGTAGCAACACACACCAACTTAAGAAACACACACCAACTGTAGTAACACACCAACTGTAGAACCTCACACAAACACACACCAACTGTAGCAACTCACACAAACACACACTACCTGTAGTAACTCACACCAACTGTAGTAATACACACCAACTGTAGTAACACACAGCAACTGTAGCAACACACACCAACTTAAGAAACACACACCAACTGTAGTAACACACTCCAACTGTAGAACCTCACACAAACACACACCAACTGTAGCAACTCACACAAACACACACCAACTGCAGCAACACACACCAACTGTAGTAACACACACCAACTGTAGTTACTCACACCAACTGTAGTAACTCACACCAACTGTAGTAACACACACCAACTGTAGCAACACACAGCAACTGTAGTAACTCACACCAACTGTAGCAACACACACCAACTGTAGCAACAAACACCTACTGTAGCAACAAACACCTACTGTAGTAACATACACCTACTGTAGCAACACACACCAACTGTAGCAACACACACCAACTGTAGCAACAAACACCAACTGTAGCAACAAACACCTGCTGTAGCAACACACACCAACTGTAGCAACAAACACCAACTGTAGTAACACACACCAACTGTAGTAACACACACCAACTGTAGCAACACACAGCAACTGTAGTAACTCACACGAACTGTAGCAACACACACCAACTGTAGCAACAAACACCTACTGTAGCAACAAACACCTACTGTAGTAACATACACCTACTGTAGCAACACACACCAACTGTAGCAACACACACCAACTGTAGCAACAAACACCAACTGTAGCAACAAACACCTACTGTAGCAACACACACCAACTGTAGTAACACACACCAACTGTAGCAACACACTCCAACTGCAGTAACACACACCTACTGTAGCAACACACACCAACTGTAGTAACACACACTTACTGTAGCAACACACTCCAACTGTAGTAACACACACCTACTGTAGCAACACACACCAACTGTAGTAACACACACCTACTGTAGCAACACACACCAACTGTAGTAACACACACCAACTGTAGCAACAAACACCAACTGTAGCAACAAACACCTACTGTAGCAACACACACCAACTGTAGTAACATACACCTACTGTAGCAACACACACCAACTGTAGCAACACACACCAACTGTAGTAACACACACCAACTGTTGCAAAACACACCAACTGTAGTAACACATTCCAACACACAACAACTGTTGCAACAAACCAACTGTAGCAACACACTCAAACTGTTGCAAAACACACCAACTGTAGTAACACACATCAACTGTAGTAACACACATCAACTGTAGCAACACACACCAACTGTAGCAACACACTCCAACTGTTGCAAAACACTCCAACTGTAGTAACACACATCAACTATAGTAACACACACCAACTGTAGCAACACACTCCAACACACACCAACTGTAGTAACACACATCAACTGTAGCAACACACTCCAACTGTTGCAAAACACACCAACTGTAGTAACACATTCCAACACACAACAACTGTAGCAACACACCAACTGTAGTAACACACACCAACTGTAGCAACACACACCAACTGTAGCAACACACACCAACTGTAGCAACACACACCAACTGTAGCAACACACTCCAACTGTTGCAAAACATACCAACTGTAGTAACACATTCCAACACACAACAACTGTAGCAACACACACCAACTGTAGCAACACACATCAACTGTAGAAACACACATCAACTGTAGCAATACACACCAACTGTAGCAACACACACCAACTGTAGCAACACACACCAACTGTAGCAACACACACCAACTGTAGCAACACACCAACTGTAGCAACACACAGCAACAGTAGCAACACACAGAAACTGCAGCAACACACCAACTGTAGCAACACACAGCAACTGTAGCAACACACAGCAACTGCAGCAACACACCAACTGTAGCAACACACAGCAACAGTAGTAACACACAACAACTGTAGTAACACACACCAACTGTAGTAACTCACACCAACTGTAGCAACACACACCAACTGTAGTAACACACACCAACTGTAGTAACTCACACCAACTGTAGCAACACACACCAACTGTAGTAACACACATCAACTGCAGTAACACACAAACTGTAGCAACTCACACCAACTGTAGTAACTCACAACAACTGTAGCAACACACACCAACTTTATTAACACACTCCAACACACACCAACTGTAGCAACACACACCAACTGTAGCAACACACACCAAATGTAGTAACTCAAACCAACTGTAGCAACACACACCAACTGTAGTAACACACACCAACTGTAGTAACACACTCCAACACACACCAACTGTAGCAACACACACCAACTGTAGTAACACACACCAACTGTAGTAACACACTCCAACACACACCAACTGTAGCAACACACACCAACTGTAGTATCACACAACAACTGTAGTAACACACTCCAACACACAACAACTGTAGCAACACACACCAACTGTAGTATAACACTCCAACACACCAACTGTAGCAACACACAGCAAATGTAGCAACACACACCAACTGTAGCAACACACACCAACTGTAGCAACAAACACCTACTGTAGCAACACACAGAAACTGTAGCAACACACACCAGCTGTAGCAACACACACCAACTGTAGTAACACACTCCAACTCACACCAACTGTAGTAACACACACCAACTGTAGCAACACACACCAACTGTAGTAACACACACCAACTGTAGCAACACACACCAACTGTAGTAACACACACCAACTGTAGCAACACACACTAACTCACACCAACTGTAGTAACTCACACCAACTGTAGTAACACACACCAACTGTAGCAACACACACCAACTGTAGCAACACACACCAACTGTAGTAACTCACACCAACTGTAGCAACACACACCAACTGTAGTAACTCACACCAACTGTAGCAACACACACCAACTGTAGTAACACACACCAACTGTAGTAACTCACACCAACTGTAGTAACACACACCAACTGTAGTAACACACACCAACTGTAGTAACACACAAACTGTAGCAACTCACACCAACTGTAGTAACTCACACCAACTGTAGCAACACACACCAAGTGTAGTAACACACAAACTGTAGTATCTCACACCAACTGTAGTAACACACACCAACTGTAGCAACACACACCAACTGTAGTAACTCACACCAACTGTAGCAACACACACCAACTGTAGTAACACACACCAACTGTAGTAACACACTCCAACACACACCAACTGTAGCAACACACACCAACTGTAGTATCACACACCAACTGTAGTAACACACTCCAACACACACCAACTGTAGCAACACACACCAACTGTAGTATAACACTCCAACACACACCAACTGTAGCAACACACAGCAAATGTAGCAACACACACCAACTGTAGCAACACACACCAACTGTAGTAACTCACACCAACTGTAGTAACACACACCAACTGTAGTAACACACACCAACTGTAGTAACACACAAACTGTAGCAACTCACACCAACTGTAGTAACACACACCAACTGTAGCAACACACACCAACTGTAGTAACTCACACCAACTGTAGCAACACACACCAACTGTAGTAACACACACCAACTGTAGTAACACACTCCAACACACACCAACTGTAGCAACACACACCAACTGTAGTATCACACACCAACTGTAGTAACACACTCCAACACACACCAACTGTAGCAACACACACCAACTGTAGTATAACACTCCAACACACACCAACTGTAGCAACACACAGCAAATGCAGCAACACACACCAACTGTAGCAACACACACACACTGTAGCAACACACACCAACTGTAGCAACAAACACCTACTGTAGCAACACACAGCAACTGTAGCAACACACACCAGCTGTAGCAACACACACCAACTGTAGCAACACACAGCAACTGTAGTAACACACACCAACTGTAGTAACACACTCCAACTCACACCAACTGTAGTAACACACACCAACTGTAGCAACACACACCAACTGTAGTAACACACTCCAACACACACCAACTGTAGCAACACACACCAACTGTAGCAACACACACCAACTGTAGTAACTCACACCAACTGTAGCAACACACACCAACTGTAGTAACACACACCAACTGTAGTAACACACTCCAACACACAACAACTGTAGCAACACACACCAACTGTAGTAACACACACCAACTGTAGTAACACACTCCAACACACACCAACTGTAGCAACACACACCAACTGTAGCAACACACACCAACTGTAGTAACACACTCCAACACACACCAACTGTAGCAACCCACACCAACTGTAGTAACACACTCCAACACACACCAACTGTAGTAACACACACCAACTGTAGCAACAAACACCTTCTGTAGCAACACACAGCAACTGTAGCAACACACACCAGCTGTAGTAACACACACCAACTATAGTATAACACTCCAACACACACCAACTGTAGCAACACACAGCAAATGTAGCAACACACACCAACTGTAGCAACACACACCAACTGTAGCAACACACACCAACTGTAGCAACAAACACCTACTGTAGCAACACACAGCAACTGTAGCAACACACACCAGCTGTAGCAACACACACCAACTGTAGCAACACACACCAACTGTAGTAACACACACCAACTGTAGCAACACACACCAACTGTAGTAACACACACCAACTGTAGCAACACACACCAACTGTAGCAACACACACCAACTGTAGTAACTCACACCAACTGTAGCAACACACACCAACTGTAGTAACACACACCAACTGTAGCAACACACACCAACTGTAGTAACACACACCAACTGTAGTAACTCACACCAACTGTAGTAACACACACCAACTGTAGTAACACACACCAACTGTAGTAACACACAAACTGTAGCAACTCACACCAACTGTAGTAACTCACACCAACTGTAGCAACACACACCAACTGTAGCAACACACACCAAGTGTAGTAACACACAAACTGTAGTATCTCACACCAACTGTAGTAACACACACCAACTGTAGCAACACACACCAACTTTAGTAATACACACCAATTGTAGTAACATACTCAACACACACCAACTGTAGCAACACACACCAACTTTAGTAACACACTCCAACACACACCAACTGTAGCAACACACACCAACTGTAGCAACACACACCAACTGTAGTAACTCACACCAACTGTAGCAACACACACCAACTGTAGTAACACACACCAACTGTAGTAACACACTCCAACACACAACAACTGTAGCAACACACACCAACTGTAGTAACACACACCAACTGTAGCAACACACACCAACTGTAGTAACACACAAACTGTAGCAACTCACACCAACTGTAGTAACTCACACCAACTGTAGCAACACACACCAACTGTAGCAACACACACCAAGTGTAGTAATACACAAACTGTAGTGTCTCACACCAACTGTAGTAACACACACCAACTGTAGCAACACACACCAACTTTAGTAATACACACCAATTGTAGTAACATACTCAACACACACCAACTGTAGCAACACACACCAACTTTAGTAACACACTCCAACACACACCAACTGTAGCAACACACACCAACTGTAGCAACACACACCAACTGTAGTAACTCACACCAACTGTAGCAACACACACCAACTGTAGTAACACACACCAACTGTAGTAACACACTCCAACACACACCAACTGTAGCAACACACACCAACTGTAGCAACACACACCAACTGTAGCAACACACACCAACTGTAGTAACACACTCCAACTCACACCAACTGTAGTAACACACACCAACTGTAGCAACACACACCAACTGTAGTAACACACACCAACTGTAGCAACACACACCAACTGTAGTAACACACACCAACTGTAGCAACACACACTAACTCACACCAACTGTAGTAACTCACACCAACTGTAGTAACACACACCAACTGTAGCAACACACACCAACTGTAGCAACACACACCAACTGTAGTAACTCACACCAACTGTAGCAACACACACCAACTGTAGTAACTCACACCAACTGTAGCAACACACACCAACTGTAGTAACACACACCAACTGTAGTAACTCACACCAACTGTAGTAACACACACCAACTGTAGTAACACACACCAACTGTAGTAACACACAAACTGTAGCAACTCACACCAACTGTAGTAACTCACACCAACTGTAGCAACACACACCAAGTGTAGTAACACACAAACTGTAGTATCTCACACCAACTGTAGTAACACACACCAACTGTAGCAACACACACCAACTGTAGTAACTCACACCAACTGTAGCAACACACACCAACTGTAGTAACACACACCAACTGTAGTAACACACTCCAACACACACCAACTGTAGCAACACACACCAACTGTAGTAACACACACCAACTGTAGTAACACACTCCAACACACACCAACTGTAGCAACACACACCAACTGTAGTATAACACTCCAACACACACCAACTGTAGCAACACACAGCAAATGTAGCAACACACACCAACTGTAGTAACACACACCAACTGTAGTAACTCACACCAACTGTAGTAACACACACCAACTGTAGTAACACACACCAACTGTAGTAACACACAAACTGTAGCAACTCACACCAACTGTAGTAACACACACCAACTGTAGCAACACACACCAACTGTAGTAACTCACACCAACTGTAGCAACACACACCAACTGTAGTAACACACACCAACTGTAGTAACACACTCCAACACACACCAACTGTAGCAACACACACCAACTGTAGTATCACACACCAACTGTAGTAACACACTCCAACACACACCAACTGTAGCAACACACACCAACTGTAGTATAACACTCCAACACACACCAACTGTAGCAACACACAGCAAATGCAGCAACACACACCAACTGTAGCAACACACACACACTGTAGCAACACACACCAACTGTAGCAACAAACACCTACTGTAGCAACACACAGCAACTGTAGCAACACACACCAGCTGTAGCAACACACACCAACTGTAGCAACACACAGCAACTGTAGTAACACACACCAACTGTAGTAACACACTCCAACTCACACCAACTGTAGTAACACACACCAACTGTAGCAACACACACCAACTTTAGTAACACACTCCAACACACACCAACTGTAGCAACACACACCAACTGTAGCAACACACACCAACTGTAGTAACTCACACCAACTGTAGCAACACACACCAACTGTAGTAACACACACCAACTGTAGTAACACACTCCAACACACAACAACTGTAGCAACACACACCAACTGTAGTAACACACACCAACTGTAGTAACACACTCCAACACACACCAACTGTAGCAACACACACCAACTGTAGCAACACACACCAACTGTAGTAACACACTCCAACACACACCAACTGTAGCAACACACACCAACTGTAGTAACACACTCCAACACACACCAACTGTAGTAACACACACCAACTGTAGCAACAAACACCTACTGTAGCAACACACAGCAACTGTAGCAACACACACCAGCTGTAGTAACACACACCAACTGTAGTATAACACTCCAACACACACCAACTGTAGCAACACACAGCAAATGTAGCAACACACACCAACTGTAGCAACACACACCAACTGTAGCAACACACACCAACTGTAGCAACAAACACCTACTGTAGCAACACACAGCAACTGTAGCAACACACACCAGCTGTAGCAACACACACCAACTGTAGCAACACACAGCAACTGTAGTAACACACACCAACTGTAGCAACACACACCAACTGTAGTAACACACACCAACTGTAGCAACACACACCAACTGTAGCAACACACACCAACTGTAGTAACTCACACCAACTGTAGCAACACACACCAACTGTAGTAACTCACACCAACTGTAGCAACACACACCAACTGTAGTAACACACACCAACTGTAGTAACTCACACCAACTGTAGTAACACACACCAACTGTAGTAACACACACCAACTGTAGTAACACACAAACTGTAGCAACTCACACCAACTGTAGTAACTCACACCAACTGTAGCAACACACACCAACTGTAGCAACACACACCAAGTGTAGTAACACACAAACTGTAGTATCTCACACCAACTGTAGTAACACACACCAACTGTAGCAACACACACCAACTTTAGTAACACACTCCAACACACACCAACTGTAGCAACACACACCAACTGTAGCAATAAACACCAACTGTAGTAACTCACACCAACTGTAGCAACACACACCAACTGTAGTAACACACACCAACTGTAGTAACACACTCCAACACACAACAACTGTAGCAACACACACCAACTGTAGTAACACACACCAACTGTAGTAACACACTCCAACACACACCAACTGTAGCAACACACACCAACTGTAGCAACACACACCAACTGTAGTAACACACTCCAACACACACCAACTGTAGCAACCCACACCAACTGTAGTAACACACTCCAACACACACCAACTGTAGTAACACACACCAACTGTAGCAACAAACACCTTCTGTAGCAACACACAGCAACTGTAGCAACACACACCAGCTGTAGTAACACACACCAACTGTAGTATAACACTCCAACACACACCAACTGTAGCAACACACAGCAAATGTAGCAACACACACCAACTGTAGCAACACACACCAACTGTAGCAACACACACCAACTGTAGCAACAAACACCTACTGTAGCAACACACAGCAACTGTAGCAACACACACCAGCTGTAGCAACACACACCAACTGTAGCAACACACAGCAACTGTAGTAACACACACCAACTGTAGTAACTCACACCAACTGTAGCAACACACACCAACTGTAGTAACTCACACCAACTGTAGCAACACACATCAACTGTAGTAACACACACCAACTGTAGTAACTCACACCAACTGTAGTAACACACACCAACTGTAGTAACACACACCAACTGTAGTAACACACAAACTGTAGCAACTCACACCAACTGTAGTAACTCACACCAACTGTAGCAACACACACCAACTGTAGCAACACACACCAAGTGTAGTAACACACAAACTGTAGTATCTCACACCAACTGTAGTAACACACACCAACTGTAGCAACACACACCAACTTTAGTAATACACACCAATTGTAGTAACATACTCAACACACACCAACTGTAGCAACACACACCAACTTTAGTAACACACTCCAACACACACCAACTGTAGCAACACACACCAACTGTAGCAACACACACCAACTGTAGTAACTCACACCAACTGTAGCAACACACACCAACTGTAGTAACACACACCAACTGTAGTAACACACTCCAACACACAACAACTGTAGCAACACACACCAACTGTAGTAACACACACCAACTGTAGCAACACACACCAACTGTAGTAACACACAAACTGTAGCAACTCACACCAACTGTAGTAACTCACACCAACTGTAGCAACACACACCAACTGTAGCAACACACACCAAGTGTAGTAATACACAAACTGTAGTGTCTCACACCAACTGTAGTAACACACACCAACTGTAGCAACACACACCAACTTTAGTAATACACACCAATTGTAGTAACATACTCAACACACACCAACTGTAGCAACACACACCAACTTTAGTAACACACTCCAACACACACCAACTGTAGCAACACACACCAACTGTAGCAACACACACCAACTGTAGTAACTCACACCAACTGTAGCAACACACACCAACTGTAGTAACACACACCAACTGTAGTAACACACTCCAACACACACCAACTGTAGCAACACACACCAACTGTAGCAACACACACCAACTGTAGCAACACACACCAACTGTAGTAACACACTCCAACTCACACCAACTGTAGTAACACACACCAACTGTAGCAACACACACCAACTGTAGTAACACACACCAACTGTAGCAACACACACCAACTGTAGTAACACACACCAACTGTAGCAACACACACTAACTCACACCAACTGTAGTAACTCACACCAACTGTAGTAACACACACCAACTGTAGCAACACACACCAACTGTAGCAACACACACCAACTGTAGTAACTCACACCAACTGTAGCAACACACACCAACTGTAGTAACTCACACCAACTGTAGCAACACACACCAACTGTAGTAACACACACCAACTGTAGTAACTCACACCAACTGTAGTAACACACACCAACTGTAGTAACACACACCAACTGTAGTAACACACAAACTGTAGCAACTCACACCAACTGTAGTAACTCACACCAACTGTAGCAACACACACCAAGTGTAGTAACACACAAACTGTAGTATCTCACACCAACTGTAGTAACACACACCAACTGTAGCAACACACACCAACTGTAGTAACTCACACCAACTGTAGCAACACACACCAACTGTAGTAACACACACCAACTGTAGTAACACACTCCAACACACACCAACTGTAGCAACACACACCAACTGTAGTAACACACACCAACTGTAGTAACACACTCCAACACACACCAACTGTAGCAACACACACCAACTGTAGTATAACACTCCAACACACACCAACTGTAGCAACACACAGCAAATGTAGCAACACACACCAACTGTAGTAACACACACCAACTGTAGTAACTCACACCAACTGTAGTAACACACACCAACTGTAGTAACACACACCAACTGTAGTAACACACAAACTGTAGCAACTCACACCAACTGTAGTAACACACACCAACTGTAGCAACACACACCAACTGTAGTAACTCACACCAACTGTAGCAACACACACCAACTGTAGTAACACACACCAACTGTAGTAACACACTCCAACACACACCAACTGTAGCAACACACACCAACTGTAGTATCACACACCAACTGTAGTAACACACTCCAACACACACCAACTGTAGCAACACACACCAACTGTAGTATAACACTCCAACACACACCAACTGTAGCAACACACAGCAAATGCAGCAACACACACCAACTGTAGCAACACACACACACTGTAGCAACACACACCAACTGTAGCAACAAACACCTACTGTAGCAACACACAGCAACTGTAGCAACACACACCAGCTGTAGCAACACACACCAACTGTAGCAACACACAGCAACTGTAGTAACACACACCAACTGTAGTAACACACTCCAACTCACACCAACTGTAGTAACACACACCAACTGTAGCAACACACACCAACTGTAGTAACACACTCCAACACACACCAACTGTAGCAACACACACCAACTGTAGCAACACACACCAACTGTAGTAACTCACACCAACTGTAGCAACACACACCAACTGTAGTAACACACACCAACTGTAGTAACACACTCCAACACACAACAACTGTAGCAACACACACCAACTGTAGTAACACACACCAACTGTAGTAACACACTCCAACACACACCAACTGTAGCAACACACACCAACTGTAGCAACACACACCAACTGTAGTAACACACTCCAACACACACCAACTGTAGCAACCCACACCAACTGTAGTAACACACTCCAACACACACCAACTGTAGCAACACACACCAACTGTAGCAACAAACACCTTCTGTAGCAACACACAGCAACTGTAGCAACACACACCAACTGTAGTAACACACACCAACTATAGTATAACACTCCAACACACACCAACTGTAGCAACACACAGCAAATGTAGCAACACACACCAACTGTAGCAACACACACCAACTGTAGCAACACACACCAACTGTAGCAACAAACACCTACTGTAGCAACACACAGCAACTGTAGCAACACACACCAGCTGTAGCAACACACACCAACTGTAGCAACACACAGCAACTGTAGTAACACACACCAACTGTAGCAACACACACCAACTGTAGTAACACACACCAACTGTAGCAACACACACCAACTGTAGCAACACACACCAACTGTAGTAACTCACACCAACTGTAGCAACACACACCAACTGTAGTAACACACACCAACTGTAGCAACACACACCAACTGTAGTAACACACACCAACTGTAGTAACTCACACCAACTGTAGTAACACACACCAACTGTAGTAACACACACCAACTGTAGTAACACACAAACTGTAGCAACTCACACCAACTGTAGTAACTCACACCAACTGTAGCAACACACACCAACTGTAGCAACACACACCAAGTGTAGTAACACACAAACTGTAGTATCTCACACCAACTGTAGTAACACACACCAACTGTAGCAACACACACCAACTTTAGTAATACACACCAATTGTAGTAACATACTCAACACACACCAGCTGTAGCAACAAACACCAACTTTAGTAACACACTCCAACACACACCAACTGTAGCAACACACACCAACTGTAGCAACACACACCAACTGTAGTAACACACTCCAACACACACCAATTGTAGCAACACACACCAGCTGTAGCAACACACACCAACTGTACCAACACACACCAACTTTAGTAACACACTCCAACTCACACCAACTGTAGTAAC